>NC_059142.1:22722500-23347500 GCF_020740605.2 Lemur catta | reverse complement strand
CACGGGAAACCAGAAGAGATATCTTTATTGTGTCAAACCGCTGAGATGTCCAGGATTATTGTTAGGACTGTTGGCCTACCGTGACTAATGCAGCTTGCTATTATTATGCCCGTTTCATTGATGGCGACAGAGACACAAGGTCACAGAACTTGCAAGTGACAACGTGTGGGTGTGAACCCAGGTGTGGCGCTAAAACCTGTGCTCACTTCAGTGTCGTGCGGCCTCTTTTCAGCCCCTGGTTCCAAGGAGAAGCCTCCATATTGTCTCTGTCCCTTCTGTCTGCATCCCCCGGGGGGGGCTCCAGGGGACCAAGCTGTGGTCAGGGCTCCCCTGTTCTGGGGTCTCCCGCTGCTAGGTGGACTCTGCTCCCAGGACAAGCTGGCTGTGTCCCTGGCGGTCCCTTCCCAGGCAGCCCAGGTTGGTTATCTGTGATGCTGCCCCTTACTGCCCCCTGCAGGAAGCCCCTCTCATCACACCCTGTGCTCCTCCCCAGCCAGCCCCCACCTGCTTCAGGTTTGAATTTCCAGGCAGGTGTCTGGAGGCGTCTGGGCTCTGGGTTAATTTCCTGACTTGGCTTCCTGAAAGGCAGAGGGCTCGGAGGTGTCTGCCCAGAGCGATGCGGAGATAGCGATGTCTGCTCTGGCTTCCTGCCTGTCTGTGGGGACATCACTGCCCACGGAGGAGGGCCCCTCCCCGGCAGCCCCTGCCTCGCAGAGGCAGTTGAGGGTGGGGGCTGGCGAGCCGGCTGCAGGCGGGCTGCGGAGCCCCACTAGGGAGAAACGCGGGTGTGCAAGCCTCTAAGCGTGTGTGTGTGTGTGTGTGTGTGTGTGTGTGTGTGTGTGTGTCTGCGAATATGTGTGCTGGTGTGTTTACTTACACACAGAGGGTAGACCCCAAGAGTTGTAGGAGCCTCCAACGGGTCATGTGACCTAACCCCTGTGCTCACACAAGTTAGCACCCTTCCAAAGGATTTTGGTCGGGGAACCCCTCCTTTACTTAGGTAACTTTCAGTGGTGAACTCAAGCTTGTACCAATTCTTTGATGGGTAGGAAGTTCTCCCTTGGGTCTGCTCCAAGTCTCTCTTGCTGGGTCCATTGTCTCTATTTTGTGGAAATAAATGACATCTTTTTGCCTCCCTGATGTAAACCCTTCAAGCACCTGAAAACAGAAACTTAGCTCCTCTCTTGAAATACATCCCAGATTCTCTTTTGCAGATCAAACAAATCCACTGCCCCCGCCCCTGCCAAATTTCTTCACAGATAAGGATGAATGCTGGGGAACTGTACCGTAGGAAAACTGTGTCTGCAAGTTGCCTCTCCTCTCCTTTTTGGAGTTTTTTTTTCTCCCCCTTTAACAGTCCCTGTGGCTGCAGAAAAAGTGCAGGTTTTAGGGTCCCAGCAGATGTGGGCTCCAACCGCAGCCAGGTTTTTAACCTCTCTGAGCAAGGCTCCGTTCCGGCACTTTGCACAGAGCGAGCCACGGAGCAGGTGCTCAATGAATGTTTATTTCTCCCCCTGCCTTCCTTCCGGTGGCCTGGTCTCCACAGCCCCTCCCCAGCTTCTCTCTGGCCCCCCTGCCGCTGCCTGAGCGAGCACCTGGGGCCACTCAGACCCCATCAGCTGTGCGGGGCCAGGTGCGTGGGGAAAGGAAGCCATCGTGGTGGGATCCCGGCCCCTGGCTGAGGGAGGAGAAGCCTCCCTGCTGCCTCCTCGTGGAGCCCACTCCCCACCTCTCTGGCCACCGAGTCACTCGGCACCTTCCCCTCTGTGTCTAGGCGCTTCTGTTGGCCCCAGTGCCGTCTGCTGGAGCTCTGATTGGTTTTCCCAGGGACGACACAGGTCACTTGATTTCCCCTACAGCAGGATGCCCCAGGTTTCTTAGATGCCTAGCGTGTTGGAGCCATTTTCCAGATGTGGAAACAGAGGCCCAGAGAGTGGGAGCGCAATCTACTCAAGGCCTGGAGAATGCAGGTATCCCGACTGCGGGTCCAGCGCCGTCTCAGCTATGTTAGAAGTGAAGTTCGATTGTGAGTCTGACTCCCTGGGAACCTCAGACCTGTCACATGTGATGCAAAGGGGGCGCCCGGGGGCTGTCTAAAGGGCCCCCTCTCCTTTTCAGGAGGAGAAGGAAGAGGGTCCGGGCTGCCCTGAGCACAGAAGCCCTCGGCAGGATCACAGCTCATTTTCCTGCAGGCTGGTGCAGCATTAGGTTCTTACGTCTGCCAGCAGCCTTTCCGATGGGCTGCTGCCGCCCCTGCCTGCGTGCGCCGTAAATCCGCACGGCAATCTGCGGAGACAGGGAGCAATTAGGCGAGTGAGGTTGGGAAGGGGGTGGAGAAAAAGAGAGAGAGAGAGATACACACAGATTCAGACAGAGACAGAAAGGGAAGGTGAGAGACGGGGAGAGAGAGATGGTAGGACACAGAGAAACACAGTCACGTAGAGACACAGTGAGGCAGAGAGAGGAGCAAAAACAGAGAAAGCAAGAAGAGAGAGAAGGGAAAGAGGAAAACAGACAGAAAGCCTGAGACACGCACAGATATACAGAGCGAGGCAGAGGAAGAAGGAAGCAGAGACAGAGAGATACTCAGAGATGGAGTGACAGAGAAGAGGGAGGACAGGGACGCAAGCGCCTGCATGAGCGCACGCACACACACACACACACACACACACAGACACACAGACAGACACACAGACACACAGACACACACACAGACACACAGACACACACACACAGACACACAGACACACACACAGACACACAGACACACACACACACAGAGACACAGAGGAGGCCAAGTTAGACAGATAGGGAAATTGAATTGAGAAAAAAGAAAGAGAGACACAAAGATAGACGTTAAGCAAACAGAGGGTCCAGCGAGATCAGTTTTCCTTTTGCACAATTTAGAGGTTAAACTTTGTTCTCAGAATCATGAAATAATAGGTTTGGGTGGGGACAGTTCAGAGACTGCGCAGTTTACATTTTCACACACACTTGAGCTTCTCCAGACCCCGTGAGGAAGAACGGACGCCTTCAGGGTGGGCTCCTGGAGGCTTGGGGACATCCAGTGGGTTCCTGAGCCCCCAGCCGCTGGGGCAGGGTGGCGTTTGCACCTGGACTGGCCAGGTAGGGAGCTTGCCGTTCTTGCTCTGGGGCGTCTCAGCAGCACTGAGCACCTCCTCTGGGTGGCGCCAGGAGCCGGAGCATGTTAAGATGCCCTGGATTCTGTGCCCAGTACGGCCTTTCAGCCTGGGGTCGGAGTGGCGGGCACTGGGGAGTTTGTGACTCATGCCAGCCTTTTGCAGGGGGGTTGCCCTAGTTGGAAACTTGCCTCCTCCCTTTCGTGACTGCAAACGCTTGCTGCAGTGAGTGTTGAATTTTGAGCATTGAATTTTGAGCATCTTATTCACCTTAAATCCTGGCTACAAATCGACCCCTGCCTTTACATGAAATGAGATGCCCAGCGCCTCAGATGGCAACCAGGGACTTCAGGAAGAAGAAACTTCCTCTCTCCCTCCCTCTCTCCCTCTCTCCCTCTTATTCATTTTTCAAATGTTCAATATGTGCCAGGCAACTGTTCCAGGTATTGAGGAACACAGAAATGAACAAAGCTGACAAAATTTGCTGCTCGCAAGGAATTTTATATATTAGAGTGGGGAAACAAAAAACCCCAAAATAAATAAATAAGATATGTAGCATTATTAATGATGATGAGTGTTATGGAGAAAAAAGTAAAGGATAGAGGAGGTTGGGTGAGCCAGTGGTGCGATTTGAAGATGGTAGCTGGGGAAGGCCTCACCTGGCAGGCGCCATCTGAGTAAAGAGCTCAGCAGGGGAGGAAGCCAAGGAAGCCACAGAATATCTGTGCACATGCAAAGGCCCTGGGGCAGGTGCAGGCCTGGCAGGTGTGAGGCATAGCAAGGAGGTGTGACTGGGCAGAAAGGGCGCAGGGGAGAGTGGGAGGTGTTAAGGACAGAGACAAGAAGGGGCAGAGGAGATCGGGCTGTGTGGGCACAGGTACAACTGTGGCTTTTATTTCAAGCGAGACCGCTGGGCGTTCAGAGCAGACGGTGACATGACCTTACGTCTTAACTCGATCGCTCTGATGGCTGCTGGATCCTGGTGTGAAGCAGGCAGGAGCTCAGGCAAGGGACATGTTTTTCCACATTAGCGCGGTTCTGTAAGGGGACAGGCTGACAAAGCTCAGTTTCTGCTCTCACAGAGAATCGTACTTGGCAGAAAGTGTGGGGGTTGTGGGGACAGGTGACCTTCACCTCCGCACGGTGAGCCGCAGAGGGAAGAAAGGGCCGGACCTGCAAGGCGAGCTTCTTAGACGTAGGAGGGAGGCTGCGGAAAGTAATTTTGTTAAGTACCTATTAGGTGCCGAGCACTGTTCATACCAATACTATTTAATTTTAAATCATCGCACCAGCTTATGCAGTATTTTCCCCTTTTTATAGACAAGGCCCCTGAGGCTCACAGTGGTTAAGGAGCTTGACGGAGCTTATGCAGAGAGTGGGGGCTTCAGTGTCCAGACACAGGCTGCCTGCCTGCGACGCCCCTCCTGTGCCCCGCGGCCTGGTGCCTCCCTTGGATACCCGTCCTCGTCCCCCCATCTAAGGGACCCCAGGGCTGCGGCTCCTCCTAAGTCTATGGCATCTGGTTCCCTCCGTTCCCCTTTGTGTCCTCGCCACCTCCAGGGTCCAGGCTGCAATGGTCTCCCTGCAGGACGGCTGTCAACACCCCTAACAGGTCTCCGGTGTCTACGTTCTCCGGGCTGCAGCCAGAGTGTGCTGTTCAAGACGCGAATCTGCTCCCTTCCCTCCCTCGTATCAAACCTTTCAGCTGCTTCCAGCCACTCTCAGGATAAAATCCAAAACCCCTCCCACGGCGTTCAGGGGTCTGCACCGTCAGGCCAGTGCCTGACCCTCTGGCCCGCTGTGGGGACTCTCTTTAGTCAAGCCCTTCTCTGCCTCAGGGCTTGGCAAAAGCTGTTTCTTCCACCTGGAACACTCCTCTCTCCTGGACAAGCCCCACGCGCCTGTCAGGGCTCAAGAGTGGAGTGATTTTCTCCGGGAGGCCCCGTCGAGCCCTAGAGGCCAGCGCTGCGATCCCATGCCTTTTCTAGCACTCGGGAGTCGCCTTAGACGCTCATCCCAGGGCAAAGACAGGAGGGGAGAAGGAGGGAAAGATGCCTATGGAAGGAAAAGAAGGACAAGAGGCACCAAGGCGTGGAGGGGTAAGGGATGAGCCACCACCACAACTACAGGGAAGGTGGCTGCTAGGACAGGCCCACCTGTCCTGGCCACACCCACAGGGAGCTGCGGGGGGTGCCTGGGCTGTAGCTCCCCGACTTTAAGACGGTCAGATTTCCTTGGTACCTCTCCTCCTCTGCTCATCCTCCTCCCTCCGTGCACCAGAGAGAGCTGAGGGGAAGCTAGGGAAGCGAGACCCTGAGAAAGTGAGCCGTTTGTTCCCAGGCACTCGGGTTTTGCCCTCACTCTGTCGGGACAAGATCCGGTCTGACACTAGATGTGTTATGTGTCTTTCTCTGTCGTGAGAGAGGATCCCAGCCGAGGCTGCTTCTCCAGCAAGGCACGAGAGTGGTGCAGGAGGAAGGACACAGGCCATGGGCCAGGAGACTGGGCGTTGACCTGAAAAGCTGTGTGATCTCGGGCCCTCCCTTCTCTCTGGTCCCCATGTAGGAGCAGAGGGCACTGGGGCAGGTCAGCGTGGCTGATGCACGTGGCCAGCCCCGTGGGAGGTAACTGGATTCAGTGGGTGGTGGGGCCTCGTCTTCTCACGTGGGAAACTCCAGACTGGGCTCCCCTGGCCTGGCTTGGCCTTGACCTTGCTCCGTTTCTCACTCGCTGGTGGGAATTTCCCTCTAAGGAAGCAGTGGCCTCCGTGAATCTCATCTCCTCTGGGGTCCGGACACTTCCCTTAGCAGACCTGGGCTGCCCTGTCTCTTTCTCACTGTGCCCTTGGCCAGAGATCAGTGTGAGAACAGGTGGAAATGTCAGGTTCAAGGAACGGTGTGGCCCTCCTAGACCTGGGCGTGCCTGCGTGGTGATGGTGGGGACGGGTTCCCTCAGGGGATGGGGCGTGGAGGACGCCGTCTCTGTTTATTCATCCTGGGGTTGACGGTAGGAAAGAGCACCAGGGAGTAGAAGACAGGGCGCCAGTTCTGGCCTGGGTTCTAACCCACTCTGAGCATCTCTTCCCCTCTCTGGGCCTCAGTTTCCCTATCTGCAAAATGATTGGCTTAGACTGTATCATTTTTCTAAAATGATGGCTCACGGGCACCTGCACCAGAGCCACCTGCTGCTTGTTAAGAATGCAAAGAACCAGGGCTCTTGGGGAAGGGCCTGGGAATCTGTATTTTAATACATCCCACCAGATGATTCCAATGCATGTGAAGTTTGACTTGACAGTGGCCGGAGCACATGGCCCCTGGGGACCCTCTGGCATTAGCACTATCCCAGCTGGCTCTCTCCTACTGTGGCATGTGATTGAGTGTTAGGTGCCACGTGCTGACCTTCTATGTCATGTGACCTCCTAAAGGAGGGTCAGGGGAGCTCGAATCCAGAGAGGCGACTGCTCAGAAGGGAACAGCCACCGTCTTCAGGGGCTGCCGTGGGGGAGGATTGGGCTGCTTCTGTGCGGCCCTAGAGGCAGAGCCAGGCCTCTGGGTGACTGTTGGAGGAAGGCAGTGCTTCCTGATGATCAGAGCGCCACAGGCTGCCTCAGCGGTGGTGAGCACCCCGTCACTGGGGAGTGTGGGCAGATGTGCACTTTCCCTGGGAAAATGCTGGAGAAGAAGAGATTCTAGCAGGTGGGGAGAAACTGGGTTTGAAGATATTTATGAAGGTGCCTTCTAAGTCCGAAGGCACCTGCTGGGATGCCATAACAATCAGGTAGCTTTACTTGCCTGGGATTTAAAGCGATGCGTGCACATCCGTGCACACTCATACTCACGTACAGAGACACTCGTGTGCGAACCTTCAGACACGTGTGTACATGCACAGAGGACATGTGTACCTATGTGACACAGCATGTTTTCATATATGATAAGTGCACACACACACCAGCACAAACACATGCACAAACATGCATGCACACACGTGCTGGCTGGCTCACCACGCATCTGCCTCAGCCTCTTTTCCCTGGCTGGGTTTTTCCCTCCCCACCAGACCCTGGCCTCCCCATGCAGCTTCCACGCTGGTCTCTGGAGTCGGAGCCTTGTTTAATCTCCATTAGCTCTCTTATTTCCTGCACCAAATTAAAAGTGTGACCAAAAGTTAATTATTCTAATTCAATTTGGCCCTAATGTGGTGTACGTGCCATGGGGAGGCCTGGGTGGAGGTGCGGCCCGTGTGGGCAGGGCGGGAGGTGTCAGGATTTAATACATCTTAATGCCTCTTACAGGAAAATGCCCTGAAGCCTGTTTCTCTGCAATTTTCCCTGCGACTCCCCCAGGCCCAGCCCCCAGATTTCCTGGAAAGCTCAGGGTGCTTGTGGGTGCTCGGCCTTGGGGAATATTTGAGGAGACAGCAGGCCTCTCTCTGGAGGCCAGAACAGAGGTGGAAAGGTCTGTGTGTGCATGTGTGTGTACATGCACGCACGAGAGTGCACAGGTGTGTATGTTGATGGAACACGGTCCAGACTCTCACATCAAAAAGCCTCCAGAGAGACAAGCCAGGGCCTCTGTCCTAAGAATACGCTGTTGAAATCCCCGCTGAGCCTTCGTTCTTGGACAAAGCCGAGAGAACTGGGGATCACTCGCTGCCTGCTGGACACTGGGAAGCAGCCGCCCTCCTCTCCTCCGTCTCAAGTGGCTTTTCAGATCCGTCCGCTGCCCCTGCCTCCCTGCACTTAGGCTTCTCCATTCATTCCCCGCTTTCTCCTGCTCAGGAATGTAGAATCTGGGACTCAAATCCAGCGTTCCCTAGTAATCAGCGTTCCCAGTAATCCTTGAGCCTGGTCCCGCATTTTACCATGGGGCCCTTGATGGGTGCTGAGGCAGGAGGAGCCAGGGCAGGTTCTAAAGGAGAACTGGGGTTCTTCCCCGAGGGCTTGCAGTCTCAGGGGAGAATCAAGCCCAGGCCTGGGGACATCCTGGCCTGAGGGGGGAGGCAGCATCCTGGTTGGAAATGACAGATTGTAGAATCTAAGGTCTTGAAGGTGTTTGTGCAATATATAGCTGATGTCAAGCTGCTAGCTGGTGCGCCAGTAGCTTCTGCATATTCCTGCCTGTTTGCACAGCTGTCTCCTGGGTTGCCCGTCCCACCTCTTGTCAGCTCTGCTAACATCTTCCTTCCTGTGTGTGCAGCTGTGATCTGTATCTATGGAACTTTCCTCCCATTGATCCTAGAGCTGCTCCCTGGTGTCACACAGGACAACTCTGCCCCCGGATGATACACAGAGTCTTTGACGACAATCCGCAACATTCTCTGCTGAACCTTCCCTTCTCCAGGGTGACGATTCCCCAGCCGTTTGTCCTGTGATGGGGTTTTGAGTCCATCTGTGCTAGCTGGGATAAGCAAACTGCTATAACACACCGCCTGAAAACCTCAGTGGCTTCATTAACTTAGCAGAAGTTGGCGTCTCACGCGCATAAGAGTCCAAGGCAGGTATTCAGTGGGTGACCTTCTGTGCAGTAATGTCACACGCCTGTTTCCTTCCATCTGGGGGCTCTGTCCTCTCCACTGAGCCAGTGATGGGAAAGTTGGACGTGGAGGTTGCCTGGGAGATTTTCATGGGTCATGTCTGGAAGTGACACGCGGCTTGCGCACACGCCTTTGGCCAGAGCTCAGTCACATGGCCGCTATCTCTGCAAGGGAGGCTGCAAAAACAGTCTGGTGGTGTGCCCGACAGAAATAGGACACGGTTTGGTGACCCACGCAGGCTACCATACCATCCTTAGGTCACCCTTCTCCAAAATGCTCCAGCTTGTTCATGTCCCTTTTAAGGGTGATGTTCAGACATTAAAAAAAAAAAAAAAGAAAGAAAAAAAAGGACAAAGAGGGCTAGATATGGCCTGACCAGGTATAACAAGAGCTCACCATTTCCTGAACATCTAGTACACCCTGAGTGATGTGCTGAGACAGGCTCCTACCAGCTCCTGAAAGCCAATTTGGCACATCTCTTCCCAGCACGGTTCTCAGCGACATCACACTGCTACCTTGAAACGAGCCACGATGGGAGTGGTAGAATCAAGGAAATGGGCTCTTGCTGTAAGTCCGGGCTCCCCCTCCCCCCAGGCTGGTGTCAGCATCCAACATTCTGGCTCCACCTGTCGTATTGCAGGAGCCTCATAAAACCCTCACGGGGTAGGTTCTGTTATTTCTAGTTTGTGATTTGAGAAACTAAAGTTACAGGACATGCCCAGCCAGTGCAGAGAGGGGCCAGATACTGCTGCCTTTTTCTGGATACATCCATCTCCTAGTTACTTCCTTAAGTTGGCTGTTAGGACCAGGAGAGCTGGGCCCCAACCTCAGCTGCTGGTCTTACTCGGGGAGGGGGGGCGGGTGGTGATGCTGCTTTGGACTCGCAACTCCTCATGGCTGGAACCAGGTCTTTGTTGAAGGAAGTATCTGGCACACAGCAGGGGTTGAGTAAATAGTTCACATCTGTTTAACTGAACCTGGTAGGCCCTGTCCTGGGGGAGCCTCTGGCCTGTGAGGGACAGTCGGCCCTTCCCTGGCAGAGCCCCCAGTCTGGTGGGGGAAGTAGAGCCCGGCGGTGGGGCTGCCCCAGTCTGAAAAGGGGTAAAACCCTCCGCTCACAGAGGCCCCACGCAAGAGGAGTCTCAGCCTCTGTCCCGTGGAAGCTGGCAGATTTGGGGAGAGCTATAATTCTTTTCCATCAGGAACTCCTAATCAGATGGGGAAGGATTAGATCTAACCCCTCACCACAGTGTATTGGTGGCTGTGGATGAAGTTTGGCTGGGAATCGGGGGAGAGAAAAGGATTCATCTGCAGGGGGTGTTGGTGGTATCCGCCCCTGCCCTCCATAGCCCAGGGATGTGGGTGCTGCTTGGGGAAGTGAATGTTCCGCAAAGAGAAGCCCGATGGCTCTCTTCTGTCCCTTGCAGTCTGAGCCTTCATCCTTCTCATCCGTGAGAACATGTCCCAGATGCAGGGCTGGGGAGCGCGTGGGAGCAGAGGCCAGGGGTGCTGAGCCAAAGAGGGCGATGCATCTGCAGACGCAGCCCGCTGGCGTCCTGTGCTCCTGCGTGGGAGGCGCCGGGGTCCCGTTGTTGGAGCACTGATCCGTAGCATGTGTTAGGAAGAAAAGGAGGAAATCGTGTTTTGTTCTTAATCCAATTAGGGAAAAATACCAGGGATGGCAGGTTTTCTGTTACTCGCCTGCTCAGCCAGCATTTACCTGTGCATTGCGGTTCAGGTGCAGCACTCGAGGGAAGCAACAGGCACGAGACGTGAGTTAGCAGCCTGAGCAGCTGATGGGCGGTCCAGGAGAAAGGAGGCACCGTTCATTAGGTGGCCCCACCCCTGGCCTGCTCCCTGGACAGTAGGTGTCTAGATCCCAACCAACAGGATAGAGTTTGGCAGAGTTTCCCACGCCCCTGAAGGTCGGGCTGGATTTATGTTTTCTGATAATCCCTTCTCCTTTTCCTCTTTTCTCTCTTCCTTCTTTTCTTTCTCTTCTTCATTCTCTAGGATTTATGAAGAGGGTGAGGAGTGGAGAGGGGTTCCCAGCAAGGGGGACGAGTAACATCAGAAAGGGGGAGAAAGGAGGTCTGAGTGGGAGACTACGGCAGAACGAGGCTGGGCCAACTGCGAGTGACCTTCGGTGTCAGACTGAGAGGCCCCTGAAGCCAGGAGCTGTGCCTGACTCATTGCTGCCTCTCCAGTACCTAACACGGTGTCCAGCACGAAGTAACATGGTGTGTTCAACAAATATTTGCAGAGCAAAGGAATGACATTATCGTGTAGACAACGAGGATCCTGAACTTCAGCCGACAGAAGTGGAGGGGTACAGTGGCATGACCCAGACACTGATTAAGCACAGGGACACTCAAGGGCACGGTTTCTACAGGGGAACAGATGCTGGGGTCCTTGCCCTGGAGGAGCTCACTGTCCCGTTGCAGAGATAATCTACTCATGCACGAAGGATTCTAAGGCAACGTATGTGAGAAATAACACAGACTTGCTGACGGGCTCTGGAGTAAGGAGCATACAGTTGTGGGATTAACTAGTGAGAAGTTCCTCGAGAAAACTGGACTTTGATTTGGGTTGGTGGCAGGGAGCAGGGGAGGGGTGTTTCCAGTAGGCAGAACAGCAAGAGCGAGGGCAGGGAGGGAACAGTGAGGCTGCCCCGTCATGTTCAGTGAGACGCTAGGACTGGAAAGACCCTTCATTTCTTTATTTCAGATCAGCAAACTGGGGCTTGGAAAGGGAAAATAAAAAGTCCAAGGTCACAGAAAATGCTAAGAGGACCAGAACCTTCTGCGTCTCAGTCCAGTGTTCTTTCCTCTACACCATTGCACTGACTGCTCTTTCATAGAGCAGACATTTAACAAACTTAGTCACAATATGTCAAGGGAGGAGCAAGAAGCCCACATGTGACTCCCTTTCCAGGCATTGGCATAATTCTGTTGTCTTCTTGCATCTTAAATATGTTTCCCTTCGAAGATACTAGAAGGGTCCTGGGCACCTTGTGGGGTGATGGGGGTTATGATAATGATGGTGATGATGATGATGATCTGTGTGTGATGGAGAGATGGCCTGGGTGGCTGGAGAGTCCCAGCTCAGTTTGCTCTCTGGTAACCCCTGGCGCCTGTCTGCTTGGCTTTTGCCTTGACCGTGGAGGTAGGTGGTTTCCGCTCAGGGCAGGCTCATTTGATCCCACTTTGGGATCTGGGCACTTGGGCTGGAGCCCTTTATTTGACCTGTTCATCTTTTTTTTTTTTTCCTTTTGTAGGCAAAGTCCTCCCCATAATGATGGCTTTGGGGAAAATTTTGCTTTTCCTTCAACTGACTCCCTGCGGCTCAGACTTTGCAACGTGTGCACTGAGTTTCTCGGGGCCAATTCTGGCTTTGTTTCTGGGACCTCTGCTGTTAAAAAGAAAAAGAACAAAGCTGTTCTCTTACTTCCAGGGAGTGAGTGCAGTTTGCCAGTACCTCAAGAAAGAGAGTGCTATGCAGAGAGGTGAGGCATAGACTCCGGGGACGTTGCTAAATTGCCCTGATAGTGCAAGAAAAATATCAAGAGTCAGGCCCCAGAGACAGACCCTGCCACCACCTATCTCTGTGACCCCTTTTCAGAGCCTCAGTTTACTCCCTGGAAATATAAGAAAGTTGGACCATATTTTCTGTAAAGTGCATTTTCATTTTAGCCACCTAGAATCCCGTGTTTCTTTATGCTTCAATTTCCCCCTTGGTCAGAGATATTTACTGAAAACTCCTTTTGTACAAAACACCCTGCCTCTCCTTCCTCCCCACCTCCATGCACGGAGTGACCTAAAGCACAGTTGCAAAGTAATGTATCTCATTACACATCTCATTACATAAGCAATGAGAAGGAATTTTAGCATTAGCTAAATCTTGGTTAAGGGCATGGGCTCTGGGGACACACCTCTCTGGTTAGAATCCTGGCTGCACTACTTATTAGCTGTGTGACCCTAGGCTAGTTGCATAATGTACCCAGATATCAGTTTCCTCATCTAAAAAAGTTGGGCTACTAAAAATATGCATCTTACTGGGTGGAGAGTAAATGAGGTTATGTAGGTCAAATGCTTAGCACCGGTCTCGGCACATAAGAAAGTGCTCAATAAGTGTTAGCAGTGATCACAGTCACTGCTTTGTCAGATGTCTCATCACTGTCCTGACTAAAGCTCTTCGTCCCCATCTTCTCTGTTGCCCGTACCTGCAACACACACCACTGGCTGGATGCAGTGACTCACGCCTGTAATGCTAGCACTCTGGGAGGCCCAGGCGGGAGGATCGCTTGAGGTCAGGAGTTCGAGACCAGCCTCAGCAAGAGCGAGGCCCTGTCTCTACTAAAAGTAGAAAGAAATTAGCCAGACAACTAAAAATACATAGAAAAAATTAGCCGGGCATGATGGCGCATCCCTGTAGTCCCAGCTACTTGAGAGGCTGAGGCAGGAGGATTGCTTGAGCCCAGGAGTTTCAGGTTGTAGTGAGCTAGGCTGATGCCACAGCAAGCTAGCTCAGGCAACAGAGCGAGACTCTGTCTCAAAAAAAAAAAACACTCAGTGTGGCTCGCAGTGTTCCCTTTGTCGTGGCCCCCACCTGCATCTTGAGTTTCCAAGCCCTCTTCTGCCAAAAAACCATGAAAGCTTTCCATTCCATTAATACCCAACTGCTAACAATTTTCTGAAATCACGACACTGATTCATCTCTAAATGTCTTTGTACAGGTGAGTACTTTTGCCAGAAATGTCTGCCCTCATCTGGTCTTCACAACCTGGTCCAGATGCCCCCTGATCTGTGATGACTTCCGTGTCCCTGCAGGCAAGGACAACCACCTTCCTTGGGGAAATGATGCACCCAGAACACATTGTCACTGGATGGATTCCCATGGTGCTGACGATATTTGTTTACTCATTTAACTTCTTTGCTGTGGGCTGCCTGAGGGTGGAGATAATTTGATTTTTACTTCTATCCATAGTGTCTAGCCCAGTGCCTGAGTTAACTCTGCCCCCAAACAAGCCGTCTCTCCATCACACACGGAGCATAGAGCTGGTGCTCTGTGAAATCTTCTGAGCTCTATAGGAAACACTAAAAATAGATACTGGTCATATCAAGAGCTGCCAAGGGGTGGGGACCCTGTGGCCTCGAGGCCACATGTGGCCCTCCAGATGTCCCAGTGTGGCCCCTTGACTGAATCCAAATGTCACAGAACAAAACCCTTTATTAAAAGGGGTGCAGCAGAGAAAGATGAAGCATTTCTTGTCTCCTTTGGTGCTTAAAAAAGAACAATCTTGAAATCAGAAGGCCACGGTTTGGGGGTGGGAATGCAGGAATCTTTGAAGAACGTTTACCAAAGAGCTAAGTCTAGAGGTTCTTTTGGAAGCTAGTTCAAGGTCTCCTTCATGGGCGCAGGGGCCCTTGGAGGCTGAAACCAGGTATCTCAGTCCCTACTTAGGAACAAGGGAACAGAGTATATGCTCACCTAATCTACATACCCAACCTAGGTCCCGCCACTGCCTCTTTGCTCATGCCTGGAACTGAGGCATCCCTGGGGCTCCCAAACTTCAAGCCATAGATTTAACCTCTAATCCGCTCATTTCACTCGATCTCCACTGCCAGTCCAAGCTACCATTACCCTTTGCCTGGATTTTTTGCCTGTAATAACTTTCTAGCTGATGTGTCAACATTCACTCTGGAGCCCTGTGTTGGTTAGAATTAGGTTACACTGTAAGTAACAGAGACTCAAAAGTATGTGGAAAAGTCTGCAGGTGAGCAGTTCGGGGCTGGCATGGTGGCTCTGCTCCACAGTGTTGTCAGGCACCGAAGCTCTTTTGTTTAATGCCCTGCCATTTTTACCTTGCCACCTCGTGGGCCAAGATGGCTACTGCAGCTCCAGCTATCACATCTGCAGTCCAGCCAGCAGGAATGGGGACACTCTCATTGAAGACTACTTCATGGATAGTATCCACCACTCTCACACACATCCCACTGGCCAAGACTGAGTCACGTGGCCACTCTGAGATGTAAGGTAGACTTAGGCTGCAGTCATGTGCCCCTTGAAAGATGAAAGACACCAAGGAAGATGGGGAGTGATGATGCAGGGTGAAAATTAGTGGCTTCTATTTACAAAGCTAAATAAATTCACCATCACTTCACTCCCTGGCTTTTATTTTTATTTTTATTTTATTTTAATTTTTTTTGAGACAGAGTCTCACTCTGTTGCCCGGGTTGGAGTGAGTGCCGTGGCGTCAGCCTAGCTCACAGCAACCTCAAACTCCTGGGCTTAAGCGATCCTCCTGCCTCAGCCTCCCGAGTAGCTGGGACTACAGGCATGCGCCACCATGCCCGGCTAATTTTTTCTATATATATTTTTAGTTGGCCAGATAATTTCTTTATATTTTTTAGTAGAGACGGGGTCTTGCTCTTGCTGAGGCTGGTCTCGAACTCCTGACCTCAAGCGACCCTCCCGCCTCAGCCTCCCAGAGTGCTAGGATTACAGGCGTGAGCCACTGCGCCTGGCCCAATCCCTGGCTTAAAACCCTTCAATGGCTCTCAGATTCTCTCAGGGAAAAATTCAAAATCTTCATATGGCCTGCAAGATTCTTTATGATCAGATTCTACCTCTTTTGCCTCAAGTGTCCCCTCCTCCCCCTTATACTCTAGCTGTCCCCTCTCTCTCTCTGGCTTTCGCACATGGTGTTCCTGCTGTCAGAAACGTTCTTCGCAGCAGATGGTGTTTTGCTCCGTGCCACACCCTTTCAGCCCGTCTGAGTCCAGCATAGTTGTCATGGACACTTCCAAGCATTCCATTATTGTCCCATCTCAGACACGGGCTATATTGTTTTCCTGGTTTTCTCCGAAGCTGTGGGAAGTCACTGGGCCCACACACAGGCACAGTGGGGAAGGGGAGGGTAGTTTCCACCTGCGGGGGCACTGATGGGGGAGAGGCGTCAGCGAACAAATGTCTTCCTCCTCTGTCCCTAGAGAAACAGCCCTAAGGTGCCTTCTGCTTGGTTCTGCAGAGGGCCGGCGGCAGGGCCGATCTCCAGCTGCCCACAGAGTAGCAGCTCCACCGTGTACCCCTGCTGGGCTTTCTCCTTCCTTGTCTCACTGTCCCTACCCCCTTACTCTGGCTTCCTAGGACCATCCTCCAAGTCAACCCCTTGCACCTGAGACCTTGTTTCAGGTTCTGCTTTGGGGAGGATGCCACCTGTGGCAGCCAGTATGGAAGTCACCCCAGAAAGTTCATCTCCAGCATGGGATTGTGGAACGGGATCACTTGTCAGTCAGACAGATCGCAATAAGGACTCCAGTGCAGTGGCTAGTGCGGGCTGTGACAGCCTCTGCTGCACTGAAGCATCTCAGTTCCTGAGCCTGTCACTTGGCCGATTGGGTCCCGTACAGTTAGAGGACAGGCGATGCTGAAAACCAAGGCTGGGAGTTAATGGTAAGGAAGGCAGAACTGCAAAGAAGACTGAATGGGCCTTAACCTTAACAGGTCTCTGGGCTCTGTTCAGGTCTCTTTTATTTATTTTTTATTGCAAGGTGAAAAATCTTACTGAGTTCAAATAGACTGATACAAACTGATTTTCTACCTACTTGATGATGACATTCAATCTCTTTTCAAATAAGGAACGGTAGATATAAACAGGTTTGAATAAAAAATTAAAATATATTTACTCTAAGTATGCTTCTTTGCCTCTAAAATCAATGCTGTAATTTCTCTGATAAATTTTGATTAACAGACTATTAATTTACATATATATATATATATATATTTTTTGAGACAGTGTCTTGCTCTGTCACCCAGGCAAGTATAATGGCATCATGATAGCTCACCACAACTTCAAACTCTTGGGCTGAAGTGATCCTCCTGCCTCAGCCTCCTGAGTAGCTGGGACTACAGGTGTGTGCCATCACACCTGGCTAATTTTTAAATTTTTTGTAGAGCTGGGGTCTCACTGTGTTGCTCAAGCTGGTATTGAACTCCTGGCCTCAAGCAATTCTTCTGCCTTGGCCCCCCCAGGTCCCTTTTAGAGAAGGAGTGGGAGCCTGAGACACGAGCTTGGGGTGTTTGGATGGCTGTGCCTGAGAACACTGAACCCCCGTGGCCGGCAACAGCAATCGGTCTCTCCTTGCCTGGAAACCATGCAGAAACCTCTCCTGAGGTGGCTGCCTTGCAAGATGTTGCTTGTCCAGCCTCAAGATCAGCCCCTACCTACCATCTAGATTCATAACTAGGGTCAGGTCTTAGCATAGCTCAAAAGAAGAAGTAGAGTACTGTTCTGGAAGGAAATGGCCTATCACGGAAAGAGTGGTAGGAGGATCTGGCTGATATAGGGCAGCAGGAACTGGGAAATACATATAAGAATGGAATTTGAGGAGCTGGACTTGGGGTGGGGTGGAGCATACACTAGATACAATAGCTTTATTGACATGGGGACACTGCCCCAAGACTCGGGATTTAATGTTCTGGTGGGGACTCCTGGAGCCGCACTGTGCTGCTGGGACGGCTCCTTGGAGACGTCAGAACTGTCAGAGAAGTGGGGTATTAGAATGGATTTTATTACATGAAACCAGGAAAACTGCCACATCAATCTGTGTACCCTGGGAAGGCCAGTAGGACAGTCTCACCATTAGAATGAGAGATGCACCAGTGAGGGAGGCTGCAGCTTCAGTGATGAGTTCCGTGGTGGCTGTCCCCTGTAGGCCAGGGCCCATGGGACATGCAGCCATGGAAATGAGTTCCCTTATATCAACGCAGATGAGAAGATTTTGGACCGGCAGAGGTCTGGCGGTGGCCTTACCCATGAGAGGCCAGGTGGACATAACTAACATCGTAGGAAACAAGACCAGAGTGGCCACCAGGGTGCCTTGACACAGGGAGCTATAGTGATGGATAACACACTCTGGTTCCCCAGGGAGTAGATAGATAGGTGGCCAACTAGGGGATTCCATGAGTAGCATAACCACCAAAAAAACAAAACAACTACAACAACAACAACAACAACAACAACAACAAAACTGGCTATCTAATGGCTTGTATCGGCCCCTGCAATGGAATGGAATGCAATGGAGAACCATGAGTCCCCACCCACTTTCCAGGTCTGAGCTAGTTCTCAGACTCAGAGCCCATCAGCCGATGGAAAACCAGGTGCTCTTGAGGGAGAATGTGCAATGCCACTACAGTATATCCAATAAATATCCCTTGACTCCTGCAACAAAGGGACCCTTGGCCATTCCCCCCCAAAAGGGGACCACCCAGACCTTTTGAGGGCTGTTGAATACAAGGTCGCACTATCATTGATTCTAGGGGATCTCACCTGTAATGCCACCAAAGTTCCCCGGTGAGACGGTGGGCATGTGAAGGCCAGGTGATAAATAGAGCCCTACCATGTGTTCCCTTTACAGTGTCTCTAATAGTCCGTGGGCTATTCTTGCTGTAATTTCTCCAACCCTTGTGTGCATTACTGGCATAGGTGTACTTAGGTGTTGGCAGAACTCTCAAGCTTGTGCCCTTACCTGTGGTGTAAGAGTTTACAGTAGGAAGAGCTAAATGGAATCTCTTGAAACTTTCCCCCTCTCCAGCCAAGATAGAAAGTCAAAAGCTATCCAGGTAGAATGGCAGGGATTAGTGCCACCTTCGAAGACCTAAGAGATGCAGAGCAGTTGTCTCTATCACATCTCTATTCAATTCACCTCTTTGGGCTCCATCCTCCTTGGATTTGATTTGTTGCTCCTGTTTGCAGTGCTCTGCTAGTGTGACTACTGGAGGTGTCAGAGCATGACTGATTTACCAGCATGGGATCGCGCAGAGACATCATCTCAGACCCAGAGATTTATTTCACGGCAAAGGAGGCCAACCCAGCCATGAGACATGTAATTCACGGGTCCTGCTATACCCTGCACCACCTGGGAGCAGCTGGCCCTGTAGAACACTGGAGTAGCCTATTAAAGGCTTGGAGAAGATGTCAGTGTGTGGCCCTAAACTCCAGGATGTGGCCTATGCATTGAATCAATGGTTAATATGTGGTGCTGTGTCCCCAGTAGCTAGAATACACATGTCTGGGGAACAAGGGATGAAAGCAGGGTTGGATCTACTGACCATCACTTCTGGTAACTCACGGGGAGAGTATGTGCTTTCTGTTTTCCCAGTTCTGGTGGAGGGCAGCTTCTGGTTCCTGCAGGGAACACTGCCACTGGGAGATTCTGCAGGGTTCTGCTGTGAGTGACCCTGAGTGCTGCCCGGTCACCTTGGATTCTTCGTGGCAGTGGAATAGGGGGGAGAAATTGACCATGAATTTCGTTAAGAGCTGGGGTTTCTGCTACCTAATGAGGGTAGCAAGACTCCATCTTCAACTAAGGGGATTCACTGGGACATCTCTTGATGTTTCCATACCTGACAACAATAGTGAATGTGTAACGAAAGCCTGATGAGGCCCAGGAAGCCAAGGGCTTACACCCCTCAGAGGGGTCGTCTGGGTGACCCCACTGAGCAAGCACCCCAGGCTGGCTGAAGTACTGGCTGAGGGTGAAGGGACAGAGAGCCAGTGGTAAGGGGTATAGATTACGAATGTCAGTTGTAGCTAGGACCTGCTGTAGCTGTTGGCACTGCATGTCGACCTGCTAACCTTCCAGTGGGGAGAATTTTTTTAAAAAATTAGAGAGAAGGGCCTACCATTTCTTGAAAATTCAGTGACAGAGTGAACTTATTTTGGGTCACATGCAGATCTGAGCACCACAAGGGGTGGACTGTAGCAGAGACTTCGTGTATGCAAAGCCACTTTCCCTTCGGTGACCTGATTGTGGTGCAACTGTGGGAGGCAGCTGTGGCCACGCTGCCAGCATCTCATCGCACGGGTGCAGAGTGGTGTTTCTCTGCTTCTCCGACTCAGGGCTTGCCGTTCAGCCTGCACAGGGGCAGCAGGGAAGTGCAGGAAAATGAGTAGCTCTGAGGGTAACCCTCAGACAATGGGGACAGGAGTCGGAGGCTAGTGCCCCAGCCTCCTTCCCTAAAAGGGGTGACTTGTTTGTCATTCCTGTTTGCGGTGCTCTGCTGGTATGACTCTTGGAGGTGTCAAAACGTGACTGACTTACCAGCGTGGGAACTTCCCACAGAAGCATCATCTCAGGACAGCATGGGGATTCTGTGTGGTTATCCAGAGGGGCCTGAGTTTTCCACAGAAGCAACAAGCTCCATAACCTGCCCTTTACTGCTTTTCTCTCCTTCCCTGTCTCCCTTCCCACCCCCCGGCCCCCGCTTCCCTTCCTCTGGCTTCCTGGGACCACCTCCCAAGTAAATGATCTGCCCCCAAGACCTTGTTTCAGGCTGTGTTTTAAGGGGAAGCCAAATTAAGATGCTCGTCTTCTCCTTTGAGCTTCTATAATTCCTATTCGAATTTTTCTATAATTCCTATTGGAATTTTTATCTATGCCACTTCTTCCCCAATTCTTCCCTGACCACTGGGGGCCTGGGTGAGGCACCCCTCTGACTGTGGCTACACTCCCAGCACCTAGTGGAGTGCTGGGTCTGGAAAAGGCACTCAGTAAATATTGGTCGAACAAACAGCTTTCCCAGGGGGCTCTTCCCAGCAAGAGAGGAGTCACTGAAGACAATTGTGAGTCTTGCCACCCTCCAACACGATGCTGCACTACCCAAATGCGCCAACGCCAGCTCCCTGCGTGGGGACAGAAGTCCATTATCTGGCAGTATCAGACTCTAATACACCTCAGCGAGGGGCCTCGGTAACTAGGACGGATAAGTGCTGCATAGACACCCTAGCCCCCTCCCCGCCGTCCTCCTCTCCCCTCCCCCCAGGCCACCGCATTAAGTGAGTAAGTAATGAGAATGGCTAGAAATTGAATTTTATGAAAAAGTAATCTGCGGCTTAGAGAACAAGCGGGAGGAAGGGGGAGGGATTTGATGAGATGGGGGAGATGATTTCAAGGGCCGTCAGAGGGAATGAAGGAACATGGGAGCCGACAGGAGAGTCAGGTAGGAGAGTCATTCAATTAGGGAGGCTGAGACGGTGGGGGGACTTTGTCCCCTAGTTCTGCTCCGTCCTTTTTCCTCCATCCTTTTCATCTCATCTATGGGTATTTTGTCTTCATGTTCACGCGGTGGGGGGGAGGGGACTAAGACAGAGACGGCAGCAGGGGGGAGCAGAAGATGCTCAGACCGCGGAATAAATTACTTTGCCTGCAATTCAGAGAGCGCTGGCGACTGGAATGAGCAAGGAGGGAAGGCGTGGGCTGGAGGAGGCGCGAGGATAGAAGGGGACACCGAGTGCCAGCACGGCCACTGCCTACCGCACCCCACGCTGGCCTCCCAGATGGCCTCTCTGGTAGCCTGGACCAACCATGCTTTTGGGCAAGTTGTGTTCAAAGTCAGGAGCAAGTGAGGCCAGCTACTTGCCACAGCGCGGAGAGCAGATGTGTCACACATCCCATGAGCGTGCAGCCCTCACCGGGGGTGTAGACGCATGATCTCATTGTATACTGACAGCAACTTTGCAGGCGTTCCCATGTTGGGGATGAGTAAAGTGAGGCCCATAGAGGTAAGGTGCATTCCAAGGGACTCTCAGCTGGTGAGAGAATGAATCCCCGGGTGGAAGACTGAGAGCTGTCTGGTTGTACCGTAGGAATTGTGCCAGCACCTCTGCTGGCCGATGTCCATGCTTGTGGTCAGAACATGGCCAATTTAGGGATGTGATTGCAGGCAGGGCAGACCTGTACCCTCGGGGCATTCTGTCTCACAGTCAGCCAGCCTTCATCACAAACCTCATCTGCCTCCTCCACAGTCCTCCCACCTTTCTGTCTTCTCCCGAGCCCCCTGTGCCCCCTCCCTGGGCCACAAGCCTTTCATTTCCCCCACCCCACCCCACTGCCATTTGCAAACAGCTAAGTGGAACTCAGCTTGAGGCTGATGTTTGGCGATGATGAGTTTCCCAGCAGGGGAAGGGTTTGCTTTGCAGAGACAAAAGACCAAAGCAGCAGTGCAGAATGTTCGTGCTCATCCAAGTCCGCACTCAGAGCTGCTAGGAGGCTCAGATTGACTCTCAGGAAAAGCAGCAATGGGGTAGAGCCAGAGCAAACAGAAACCCCAGGGGGTTAAATGCCAGCAGTAGCAATGCCCAAGCAGGGCTGATGGGATAATGGAAGAGTATGTGTGTGGCCATTAACAGGCAGATAAAATAACAGAACCACAGGGGGAGGAGGCCACCGTGAGGGGAGGCTGGACTGGGAAGCCGAGGAGCTGAGCTGTACCCCTGGCTCTGCCACCCAATCATGGAATGAGTTTACGCTTTAGAATCTTCATTCAACTTTTTATTTTTAATGGGGTGGGGCTGGATTATTTTTAACTCCAGTGAAACTGGAGTTTAACTAGCCAACGAATCCACAAACCACTCTAGGAGAGGGGCTATATTTTAGTGCAGTTCCTGCATTCAGAAGGGGCTTAGTGATTTATCCATTCAGCAACTATGTAACCTGATCCGATGTTGGGCCCCGGATATACAGTGGTGAACAACCAGCCCTGAGCCCTGCCTCCTGGGGCTCCTGTTCTAATGCGGAAGGAGCCATTGATTAGTAATCACACAAACATCTACGTCGTGACAGCCACAGTCTGTGCTGCGAAGGAAAGTGGGGAGGTGCTATGGGGTGGCCTTATAAGGAGACTTAATTTGGACTGTAAGCTTGGGGTGGCCGGCCTTGAGGGAGTGACGTTGCAGCTGAGATAGGAAGAATGAGCAGGAGTTAGCCCAGTAAAAAGTAGGAGGATAAAACTTCCAGGGGATGGAAGCAGGCGTGCCCCGAGACGGAGGAGAGCTTGGCAGGAGAGCTTGGCGAGAGTGAGGGGTGGACACAAGGCCTACGTTGCTGGAGCACAAGGAATGGGGGGTGGGCGGGGTGGGGTGCGGCTGGGAGGTGGGCGGGGCCGGCAGCCGCTGAGCCAGGTTAGCAGCAGGGAGGACCCCGGGCTGTGGGTGGAGCTGTCCCAGGTGCTGATCAGGACAGGGCACTAAGCCGGGAGCCAGGCCTGGGTACCGTCGGAGGGAAGCTCAGCGTGGTTGCGGCTTCAGAGTGGGTGGGCAACGGGCCCCTCTCTCCACCTCCCCAACCACTCTTCCCTGACCTTTGTGCAATGTGACACTTCAGTGTCGCAACACTTGTCATTATTCTGCATATTTTATGAACTCACCTTTTTTCACCGTCTTCTGAGGGAGCTGCGGGCAGGAAAGATACTCCCCGCCCTCGGAAGGCAGAAAACTGAAGAACGTTGTGCTTCTTGTGTAAAGAAAATGAAGGACTTGGAACGCACTAGCCAATCTTCTCCTTCATATTTTTACTCTTTCATTTCCAGGACTCAGAATCACAGGACAAGGGGGCCTCTGGGCAGGTTATGAGATAGAAACCTGAAGTCCCACAGGAAGGTAACAGAACTGAGTGAAGTGGGTCAGGGGCAAGAAAACCGAGGGATGCATGATAGGGAGAGGTGAGGCCTGGGGCTAACAGGAGAGCACAGCCCCTGTGTGAGGGGCAGCGGCTATGCAGCTCCACGTGATTGTTGTTGTGGGGGATGTGGGCCCAGAGGCACTAGAAATTTGGACTTTTAGATGAAATTTCCTGTTATATAAATACATTCGACTTATTGAATAATTAAAAAAACTCTCCTTTTATGAACCATACAAGACACATCTGTGGGGCTAATAAGCCTCCCATTTGCAACTTCTTGTGGTCTATTGCTTTCATCTGACAGACGCTTGATGGGATCTAGAGAGAGAATGCAGCTCGCCTGAGGTGTCAGGGAAGGTGCGTTATTATGGACTAGAATGAACATCCTCTAACGTGGAGCGTCTGCTATGTGCTAGGCCCAGTGGACACAAAGACGTATCCAAAAGTACCCACAGGGTGCAGCCACTCAAACAGCTTTGTGGTTTCTTGTGGCCCTAACAGGCAAAATGCTTTCTTATACTCAAGGGCTCGAGCTCAGGGGGTAGCCCCTGTGTGGGTCCTGAGGCCAGAGAGCACCACTTGTCGCTGGAGCCTGGGACGCAGGAGCTGCCAGCAGGGGCTCCTCAGCTGTGCTGGTGGAGGGATGGCTGCGCAGGAAATTTACGGCCCGCTCTCTGCCGCCTAATTGCGCCATCAGTGCTTGGTGTCACGGGGCCAGGGCGACGATGGATGGGCCTCTGTTAGGGACCTAATGGCCGCAGTAAAGTGTGGTGTTTCCAGTGTTAAATAGCCCGGCCCACCCGTGCTTGGAGGCCACCCTCCAGCTCCCATTTGGGGCCGGGAGCTCAGGGCATCTGGGCTAGGTTTTGGGGGTGGCTTGAGAAGGGGCTCCCCATGAACCCGCTCTGTCCCCGCGTCTCTTCCCCAGTCTGGGTAGTGGGGCTCTGTGTTGGAAATACGGGCCTGACAGTGATCTTTTTCTCTGCGTCTCCCTGGGTCTCAGGGGGTAGGAGCTACGCCTTTACCAACAGACTGGGGCTGTCCCTATGCAAAGGCTATGTCTCCCCCACGACACTGGGGGACTCCCACTGGGCAGGGCTTTGTACCCAGCGTCTGACTGGGAACAGCCCCAGGAAAAAGCTACGTCTCCCTCTTTGGACTTGAGGCTCCCTGAGAATGCAGCGCACCCCTTCTCCACCTGCCTCCGCATGTGTTTTCTCTCCCCGCCACAGCCCTGGGCTTGGGGCTCCCGCCTTTGCTTCTTCACCTGGTTAAGCCTCAGCTTCCTCATCTGTAAAATGGACTCTCAATACCCTTCTGCAAGTTTTCTTCCTGTCTTTTTTGGTAAGGATCCAGTGTTGTTCCCGAAAGCATGGTCTGCAGATAAGCAACATTGGCATCACCTGGGAATTTGTTAGAAATACAGAATCCCAGGCTCCAACTCAGACCTAGCAGATCAAGATCTGCTTCTAACAAAATTCCAGGTGACACTTAAGCACACTAAAGTTGGAGAGGGGCCGATTTACAAAGCACCCAAGACAACACCGAACATACAGTGGACCTCAGCACATTTTGCTTCTCCCCAGCCCTCACTTTTTGGCTTCCAGTGTCACTGCAGGGGCAGTGTCGGTGCTCAGTAAATATTTGGTGAATGTGTGAAGAGGTCGTTGCATCTGAGCTCTCCAAATCATCCACCCGTTACCTGGACTTAGGCTTCTTCCCTGTCTCTGTTTCTCTCCAGACTTTTTGCCATCCTGTCAGCTGGGGGGAGGAAGAGTTAACATCTAAGAGTCAGCAAAACTTCCACGCCACTGGGGATGACGATGTCTGCTGAGGCGTCATCTGGGGACGGGGCAGAGGAAGGGCAGTGGACGTGCACCATGCTGCCCCTAGAAAAGCGACTCCAAGCTCCTGGACACAGCCTCAATCCATTCTGGGGAGAATTCAGGGCCAGGTACCTGTCCCTGCCCCTGGGAGGACTTGCTGTGCAGCCCAGGGCAAGTGAATCTCCCTCTCTGGGGAAAGGAAGACTAGCCCCTATAAAATATGTGGGCTGGGAGGGTGACTTAGAGACCCAGAGAGTTGGGGCAGACCTAGGGATGCCTACTGACTTCACACTCAATTCACGACCCCCGTCTGCAGGGCCTCTGATGAAGGAACGTCAGCCTCTGCTCTTGCATTCCCAGTGCTGAGAATTCCCGTCACAGCTTCTCCGTATGTGGCCAGCTCTCATGGTTAGCAGGCAACCCACTTACAGCCTCTCTGCATTTCAATTCAATTTAACTCAAACAAAACCAAGGCCCACTCTGTGCAGAGCAAGGGGGTGGGCTCTGGGAAGAGAAGACATGATTCCTGCTTTCAGGGAGTACTTGGAGGAGGTAGAAGCATGTGCAAACTCCTTTAACACAGGAAAGAATGTGATTACCAGTTTGACAGAAAGCTAAATGATCTGGGCTCACAGACGGAGACCATTATTGTTGTGGGTGTGGAAGAAATCAGGGGAGCTGCATGGAGGAGGGGGTATTTGGATTGGGCTTTGAGGGTGGTGTAGGATTTCAATGGGTGTGTTGACTTTCCTTCTTGGATGTCTCTCAAATCCACCTCTCCGCATCTTGCTCACCGCCCCTGCCTTGGTTCCAGCCTCACCCCCTTCCACCTGGACTAGGCCGATAGCCTCTTAACACCTGCTCATCACTCTGTCTCCTTCTCACCCTCTCCAGCCATGCTTTGCTCAGCTGCAAGCATTTGCTTACAGCTGTCCGTGGTCCTGCTGCATATGCCTTGGCACTCTGAGACCCTGAGGTTCCACATCTCACCACTGCTCCCCTGCCCTTCACAATCCAACAATCACACACTGCCCTAACTCCTCACATGCGTGTGTTCCCTATGACTCTGAGCCATTGCACACGCTGTTATTCCCTTTGCTGGAAACACCCTTCCCCCAGCCTTCTTATGCACCTGCTACACTTGTGTCTGCTCCAGAACCCAATCTGTGCCCTTTGCAGCTCTCCCCCTACCATAGCAGCCACCATACTAGTTATTTTTTGGTGAGACTGTCTTCCCCTGTTATATCAGGCAGAGGCTTAATAATCTCATCTTACTCAGCGTTTTATTAGTAGTGCTAACGTAGCTGCTTAGTGCATGTTGAAGGAACAGATGTCTATGTTACTAAGTGGCATTCCAGGCAGGGAACACGGGCTTGGCAAAGGCCTGGAGGGGGAACGAGATGGTGAGCTGCTCACTGTGGCCATAATGGGAGGTGAGGAATGAGGTCAGGTACAGGCAGGAGCTGCAGCCCTTCTGGGTCCTGATCCTAGCCTTTGGGGAGGGACCTTCAAGCCCAGGGTCCTAGGTTTGGATGGATGGGAGAAGCTGGGAGTCTGTCCAGGATTTCCCAGCCTCTTTGGGCTTTGCCTGACTCATTGAGATCCCTCCCCAGAGACGAGGGGGAGGGGAGATGACTTAGGGCGGCAGCTCCTAGATGCATCCTTATCCAGCACAGGGAGCCTGCCGGCTGCCCGTATATCAGGGGCAGTGTTGTCTTGTTGCTTGCCGGAAAGGGAAGTGGGGGAGATAATTGTGTCTCCTTGGGAAGAAATATGGGTGCAGGCAGGAGCATCTTTCTTTCAGCTTTGGGAGAAGCGATGTCTACTCAGCATCCTCCTCCAGAGCTGGATGGGGTAGGGAAGAATGTTTAACTCTTTCCCTTTAAACACCCTCTGCAAAAGCAATTCCCAAAG
The DNA here is from genome assembly GCF_020740605.2 of Lemur catta. Lineage (NCBI taxonomy): Eukaryota > Metazoa > Chordata > Mammalia > Primates > Lemuridae > Lemur > Lemur catta. Next base: position 23,320,629 of record NC_059142.1, on the reverse strand, counting down.
GTTAGTAATGCCTAGTTATGCCAAAGGAATTTGGAATAATTCAAAGAGGTTGGTTGGGGGAGAATTCTTAGGGCTAGCAAGACAGAGAGGCGGTGGGAGAATCCTAGGAGTTCAAACGGGCAGTAGGCAAGTTGGACCAAGTATCAATTTATAAAGTGGCCATGGTGTCAGTTTCAGTCTTTCACGTCTTTCCCAAAGTCTATCTTTCCAGATGCTCCTGTTTCACCCAGCCCGGCCACCTCCAGGCAGCACCTTCCTGTTTTTCTCCTAGGGAGTCTGAGCCCTGGTCCATGGTCAGAGGGTGGCCCGGCAGGTGCCAGAGGGGCTCTTGCTCTGGACCAGGCAGCCATCTCTCTCCATCACTCGATTAACTTGATCTCCAAATGAGCTTAATCACACCATCCTCCTTCATGGCCCCAATCTGCAATTTCCACTAATTAATTATTGCAAATTGCTAAGTAACGAACCACTCAATGGTGCTGCTCTTATTAATGGCTGGGAGTGGACCTGTATCGGTGTGGGGGGCCTGTGCTGGGGACAGGGCCAGCATCCCCTGGGGAGTGCAGAGTGAGGGTCTAGAAACCTCCTATCTGCCCCTCCCTGACTTGGACAGTGGGATGACATGCAGCTAAATGATACCCTCATGGTGGTGGCTTTGAGATCCTGGGTGACCGGGTTGGGGACTGAGGGAGGTAGTGGTCAAGGGGCACAAAGGCCTAAAGAAGTGAGACATATCATGATTTTACAAGGCCCCTGCCTGTCCCTGGTGTGGCTGTTTCCTTTCCTGGAGTGTTGTAGGGTGGAAAACACAGCTTTGGGGATCAAGCAGTGGCAAGTTTGAATCCTGGCTCCATCATTTACCAGTGTGGGTGGACTTGCATGAGTCAAATCACCTCCTTGAGTCTCAGTGTTTCCATCTGCAAAATGGGGATAACAGTACCAGAATCGTAAGTTGCTACTGAGAGACTGGCTCATGGTGTTGCTCAATAAATAATTGCTCCCTCCTTTGCTTAAGGACTTTGATCCTCATCAGTTTGACGTGGTGGTGGTGGTGGTGGTGGTGGTACTGGTGGTGTTGGTGGTCCTATGACTGAAGACCTTGCATGATATGATCCCGCCAGGCTCACGCCATGAATTCTTGCATGATTCAGCTGGAAGGATGCGGTTGAGGGGGCTAGAAGGGGATGGTCTATTCCTCCCTTAGGATTTCCTCCAGTCCTTCCCCTCCCACCCCGTTCTTTAGTGTTCTTCACTCAGCTCAGCCAGTGCCTGTCACCCAGTCTTCCGACTCCCCTGCGAATGCAGCGCCTCTGCCCAGCTCTGCAGGCTGCGTATCTCTGCTTACACCAGCTCTCTCTGCTCGGAAGGATTTTCATACTTTCTCCTGGGCCTGGGACCAACAACGCTTCTAATTTCCCTCAAATGCGCTTGCAATGAACCTTACTATTCACCGTCTCCTTCCCGGTTTCTCTGTCTCCCTCTCTCTTCATTTCTGTTTTTCTCTGCTTCCCTCTTACCTTTCGTTCCATTTCTTTGGTTCCATCTTCATGGCCAAGATGCCTCCAGGGAGTCTCTTTGTACTTCTGCTGAAGTCTTGAGGAGATGGCTAGATGTCTGGAAGGACTTCCTGATGTTGCATGTGACCAAAGCAGTTTGTTGAGCATCCTTCTGAAAAGATAGTTGGAGGGAGACAGACGCTGATTTCTCTCTGCAGGTCTCCAGGGGGGCTGTGGGGTACGGAAGGGCAGATGGTGGGATTGAGGACCCTGCTTGATGGATTTGAACGCAACAGTGTTCTCCGATTGCTAATTCTCCTCCGGTGCTGTTGGATAACTTTAAAATCTTTAAAGATTTTTGACGCTAAACAACGTTCAGTGGGAAAAAACCCCAATTGAACAATACACCATTTTCATCTGTCTCCATTTCCTGCAGCCTTTGTTCACACACGCACTTGCTTTGCTTGGTTGTAACCAATGTGTGAAGATGTTTTCTGCTTTTCCCACTTAACGGTATTTTACATGAATGTTTCAGCTGTATCCACTTAGTGTACAGAGCTGTCATTTTTAATAACTACAGCACATTAATAAGAACACCGTTTACTCAGTGCTATTGTGGAGCATTTGGGTGGTGGCCAATTTTCAATCTTGCAAACAGTGTTGCCACAGACATCTTTGTCAAATTACTTTCCCACCCCCTCTTCTCTTTGGGTTATTTCCCAAGGGTTTTTTTTCCCAAAAGGAGAATTACCAGGTCAAAGGGTATGAACAGTTCTGTAATTCACATTCCACGTTGCCAGGTTGCTTTTTACAAGGATGGACTTGAGCTGTAGCATGACCAGCAGTGTGCACAGGGTGGAACGGAGCATTGGGGTGGGCATTTCTGTTTCTCAAGACTAGAGTCTGCCACCAATTCGCTGTGTGTCCTTGGGCAAGTCAGTTCCCCTCTCTGAACCTAGGTTTTCTTGTCTGTGAAGTGAGGGAGTTGGGTGAGATGATCTTAAAAAGACTTTCCTGCTCCGATCTGTGCTGGGACACCCCTGGGTACCTTGATGGTGGTCTGGTTTGATTAGTGGACACTGGGGTCTCAGGCTCATTGGGATTTGAGCGCCCCTCCTCATCAAAGAAGACAGCGCCAGAATGGTTTGCTGTAGGGAGCATGTTTGTGGGGAGGAGGCTGGTGCTGGGGGCACGGCCTGGCGATGCCACGCTGCAGTTGCCTGGTGCCCATCGGTTCACTGTGCTCATTGTTCACACTTGGCATCTATTCTGCTCGGATGACATCCATGCTGGTTGTTAAGTCTTTTGAATTTCATTTCTGGGCATATAGAAATGCTAGGGAGTCGGACAGAACTGGGTTTGCATCCAGCCTTGCTACTTGTTGGCTTTGTTGAATTTGAGCAGATGACTTCATTATCTTGGAGCCTCAGCTTTCTCATCTGTAAAGGAGGAATAAAAATACCTACCTTACAAGGTTTTTCTAGAGATTTAGATGAGATAATGCATATAAAGTTTGAGGACAGTGCCTGGCCCATTGGAGTAGTCAGATTAATAATATTTTCCAAGGACTTTGTGTCCTCCCAGCTTGGCGTGATGCTTCTCAAGGAGGGTGTTCCCAACTCAGGTCATTGCTGTGTCTTCTTCTCTGAGGAGGATAAACTGGGAATTGTCCTCCAAGGTGGTGCCTGGGAAGGGCCTTGTCATCCTGGGGGGAGCCCCACCCTGACCTTTTCTGGACTCTGTCCATCACTTACCATCCTGCCAACCTCCCTTCCCCCTGTGCTCGCCGGTCCCTTGGCAGAGCCTCTTGGTTCCGGGGCGGTTGGAGGAGTCCGAGGCTGGCAGGGCCTGGCCCAAGTGCGAAAACAGCCTGTGCTGAATTCTCTCCGGTTCCAGCCTTTGATCTCTGTTCCAGCCATACTTCTGCCTTGTCCTGGAGGCTTTCCTGAAAACGCAGGGCTTTTGAAACTGGGATCCCTTGGAACTCTGTCTAGCTCCTGGAGAGCCCTGAGCCCCCTCACAGCCAAGCCTCTGCCACTTGTGCCTGTCCCTCCCTCCTGCCTCGGCCACAGGCCTGCAGCCAGGTTTTCCTGGGTCCAGCCGCTTGGGCTTCCCCTCATCCATCACTGTCTAGGGATTTTCCCAGAATGCATCCTGCCAGCACCTCTCTCCCACCCTCCTCTGCCATGGGACTGTCTGCCTGGGAGAGACACTGGTGGGAGAGCCTCCCAGAGGCAGCCCACCCACAGGGAGACCAAGCCCAGCTCCAGGCCAAGGAGCTCACTCTGGACGGCAAACCACGGAGGGCGTTGTGGGGTGTGGTGAATGGGGAGGGGCGGGGACTTCTGGATCTAGACTTTGCTGACCTCTTTGGGAAGTTGGCAACAACATGGGCAGTGCCCTTTCATGCTGTTCTAATGCCTAGACAGGAGGAAGAGTTGGCACCAATACCAGGAACCAGGCTAAGTCCATGGATGGATCCTGAGAGACATGGTGCCCAGCCTCTTAGAGCCTGCGGTCCGTGGGACTCAGGTGCTCACCTCCCTTCCTACGTGTTCACCACCAGACCTTCTTTCATTGTCTGCTTCTCTCATGGAACAACCTTCCCTCAGTGCTTACCTGTGCTGGGCATGGGAGGATGCACAGGGGGCAGCGGCCTGCTGCTGCCCTCAGGGAGTTTTCGCCCCACCAGGGGTTAGAAAACTCCAGCCTGTGGACAAATCCGGCCTACCACTTGTCTTGCCCAGAAAGTTTTATTGGCACAGCCTGTTTGTTTCTGCATTGTCTCTGCTACATTCCCTCTCCAATGGCAGGGGTGAGTAGTCGTACTAGAAACTGTACGGCCCGCAAAGTGTGGAATATTTTCTATGTGTTCTTTAGAGTTTAGACTGAATGCACAGAGAGCAGTGGGAGCCCAGCTCCTACGCAGGGACTCGAAGCAGGTTGACTGTGAAGGGAGGGGCCTTAGAGCCACACATCCCCAGTTAATTATGGCTTGGAAGCTACTTGGGGAGGCTGGGAGGAATTCCTGGACAGCACCAGCCCCAGGAAGAGGCCTGGCTTAGGAGGGCCAGGCTGGACGGCTGCCCAAGTGCAGATTCCCACCACCCCCATACTTTCTGGGCTTCCTGGTGGGGTGAGCAGAGCCCAGGCCAGGAGGGTGGTTCCCCAGGAGGCTTCTCTGACCCTCTGTTGGAACCCAGGGCTGGGGTCCTCTCCCACTTCTTTGCACACACTTCGTCCTTCGTAAGTGGCCAGAACTTCAGGGAAGCTTCTGCCCTAGTCCAGCCCTGTCCTTTCCACACCCCTTATGGGACTTATAGCAGATGTGAGCACTGGGGAAAGGAGCCCTTTTTGGTCTCAGTTTGTCCACCTGTAACATGGGCACAAGAAGATTCCTCAGTCTTTAACTCTCCCAGAAACAAGCGGAGGTCTTCATTCTGCAGTCAGTTTGGCTGTTGTTGCTGTTCTTTTGTCGGGGAGGACAGGAGACCCACGGTTTTTCCTAGTGAGCCCAAGGCAGTAGACTCCCATTCCTGAAAAGTGTCTTCCTGAGTCCAGGAAACAATGCAATTAGCAGCCTCTTTGTTCACAGTGTTAATTAACTTGTTTTTTTTTTTTTTTTTCTCTGAACATACCTTCTTCCAGGTACAGCCCATCCTCTCTGGGGTGCTGGCAGGGGGAAGGCAATTAGATCCTCGTTACTGTGCAGTTAATTATGGCTTGAAAACTACTTGGGGAGGCTGGGAGGAATTCCTCAACAGCACCAGCCCCAGAAAGAGCCCTGGCTTAGGAGCAGGCGCTGATCTGAGCGCAGTTGGGAGACTGGAGAAGAGGCTATGGAGCCCACTCCAGGAGACTGCAAAAAGGCAGGTCTGGCCTCCTCACTTCCCTGCTCATGAACCGTCAGTGGCTCCCTAGTACCTACCAAGTTGAGACCAAACTTCTTCCTGGAACATTCAAGGCCATGTGTTATCTGGCCTGGACCCATCTTTTCAGAGTTATCGCCCATCAAGCTACACATAGTTTGAGCTCCTGGCGAACCCAGGGCTCCTGCTACTTGACTGCACTTTTCCATGACTTTGCTCACACTATTTCCCCACCTGGGATACCTTTCCCCTCCACCTCTGCCTGCCAGAAAGCTCTCTGTCCTTTAGCTTGAATGGCATGATCTTTGTGGCAAATACGCCCTCCTCCTTGGAGCCTTTCCTGAGCGCAAGAGGGGTCTTAGAAAGAGTAGGCTTTGGACTCAGGTAAACTTGGGCTCCAGTTACTTAACCTCGCAGGGCCTCAGTCTCCCCCCACCCCTCGGGCAAAGATGACCCAAGACCTGCCTCACTGATAGTGTGTGCCCAGTGCCCAGCTTGGATGCTGGGACCTCCACAACCCCCAGTGCTCGAGCCATGGCCTTCAGCGCTGGCCTCGGCGGTAACCACTGCGCCTCACCTGGGTAAGGGGCTCTCCTGTCTGCAAACCAGTTTCCATCCTTTGTCCCCTGCGTCCTTCGCCTCAGCCTGCAGAGGTGGGTATCAGGACCCTGGACGCGGAGCCTCAGAGAAGGTCTGAGGCTGTGGTCCTCAGCGAGGGCAGCACTGCCCCCAGGGGGCATTTTGGACCTTCCTCATGATTGTGGGCATCCGCGGCATTTAGGGGGTGGCATTAAAGATGCTCCATGTCCAGCCAGGTGTCAGGTAGGCGAATCACCTGTGTATGTTTGTCTGCGGCTGGAACCTCAGGCTCTACAGACGGTAACCCCAGGCTGTGCTACTGAGGTTTCTGCTACTTTTTGGCATGATTTGATACATGTAATATTTCCCAGGAATGTAACCACCAGTAAATTGCGTGACGATCAGACTTTGTCTCAATAAGCATTTTACTAAGAATTGCTTACCTGCTCAAAACCACGACGTGGATGGCAACACTGCCCGCGGCGCCTCCGTCCCTAAAAGGAGCCGCCAGGTCCCTCAGCATTTGTGGTTGTCACGTTGAGATGCCTCCGCGTTCAGGTGCGAGGCGCTGACTCCTTTGTGTGTCTTCTTGGGCGCTCAGGTATTGACACACTGAAATACACTGTTTGATTATAACCTTTCCCCACTGTCTGTTTCTCCTTTACATTACAATTAGGGCGAATGTAATAATGGAGGTAAGTTATATAGTTTATAAATTTCATTACACAATGTTTGTTACAAAGAGGGGTGGTGATAATCACAGGCTGGGCCACGTCCTGGCTCGGTCAGGGGCAGGGACCAGGTGGCAGTTCTGGGGGCCGCTGGGGGCCTGTTGCTATCTCAGGTCCCCACCTTTGCTGTGTATGTGCGTGTATGTGTGCGTGTGTGTGCGTGTGTCTGTGTGCATGCGTGAAAGCCAGGCTGACGGTGGCAGGAGCGTGTCTGTGGGTGGCGAGAGTGGCAGGGCCCGTGGAGACCGCCTGCCCACCCCTGGTGCACCTGCGCCGGGTGAGCCCTGGAGAGCCGGCTGGCGGCAGCTGCCAGCCACTCCCTCCTGCCGCCTTCGGTCTTCCAAACCAGAGGGAAACAGCCTGCCTCACAGCCTTCCCGCTCTGGCCCGAGCTGTGACAGCTGTTCCAGCTAAGGGGAGGCCTCCTGCCCTGCCCGGCTCCTGCCAGCCCTGCCTGTCCCCAGGCCACTGGGCCCAGTTCCCGTGCCTGTCATACTCCTGTCCCATGCGCCTCCCAGGGTAAGCCCTTTAGCCAGAGGAAGGATCGCCAGAGCTCCCAGCTTGAGCTAGAGCTAAACCAGGAGAAGCTGCCCTCACTCCCACCACATCTGGACTTCAGGCCTCAGTTTCCCCATCTGGACAGTACAGGCATTTCTCCCACACCCAAATCTCTCTAGTCGAAGATTTTCTCTTGAATCTCAAATCTTTCTCCCACTTGCTTCGCCCCTTTCCTGGGCTCCCAGGCCAGGCGCCCTGCAGCGGGAGAGGATTAGAGAGCTAATACAAGGCTTCCTGAAGCATCTTGCTTCTTCCCCGCCCCAGGCCAGCCCCTGCCCTGCCAGTCCTCCTCCAGGGCTGTGCTTGTGTTTGCAGTGGAAAGCGGCTCCTAATAGGAAGCTAATGTCCCAGAACGGCGGTGCCTGCCTTCGGGAGAGCGTGGGCCCTCGTTTGGTTAATTAGCTGGTGGCTGTGGCAGCAGCCCCGGGGCTCGAGGTGGTGGCTGTGGGGGCCATGGGAGGGGCTGCAGCCGCATTGCTTGTCAGCTTTCAGTCCCCAGACACTGAGGTGTCTGCTAGACTCGGGAGATCGGGGAGCCGGGCTCCAGGTCTGTGCCTGCCATGTGGGGCAGCCTTCCCGGTCTGTGACACGGCAGCCTCGTCCTAACCAGCTCGTCTCTCTCTCTCCACCCGGTCTCTTCCTCTCTGGAGCATGGCGAGTCCTGCTCTGCTGCTGTGGGCCGAGGGGCCTGGGTGGCCGTTTGCGGGGGACAGAGTGATCTGAGTCACTAGGTCACTAGAGGCAGGTGCTGCAGGTTGCTTGAAGCTGACACCCTGACCGTCCCGTGACAACAATCTCCACGTCTTCCAATCTGGAATAGCCTCTCCCTCCTGACCTCTCCCGGCAGCAGGTGGGGGTCCCACGGGAAGGGCTCTCTTGCATCTGAAGCCCAGAAGCTTGGGAGGTTCTTTCATCCACTTGTTGGGCCCAACACATGGAATGGCACGTCCTTCTACTAAAGAGTTATTTGCTGTTTGTCTGAGATTCCAGTTTAACTGGGTGTCCTGTGCTTTTTCCCCTGAACCTGGCAAACCTAGAAGGCGATGTGGCCCCTTGCGAGGGAGACGTGCTTTGCCTGGATTGTGGCCAGGTGCACCTGGGCTTCCTCATACATGAAACAGGTGCAGCGACGGTGAGGTGGGCGGGCGAGGATGCCCGTGGATTTTAAGACCGGGGTTGGACAGCCTCCCGCCCTCCTCTTCTGCCCCCAGTGTCCTCAGAGGCCACATAGGCTGCTGCTTCCCAAGCCTGCCTCATGCCTGTTCCTGGAAGGAACGATGCCCCAGGCCAGGGCTCCGGCACCTGTGTGTTTGGCCAGCTGTGAGGGGACCCCAAGGCCCAGCCGGGAGGGGGAAGGGCAGTTGCAGTGCAGTCTCCCCGCTGCACAGAGGAGGGCAGGGGGCTGAGGCCACACCGTGAGCTCACAAGCCCGGCTTTCCTGTTTCCCGGTGGGACTCGTCCACATGCTAGCTCCCACCACCCGGTCTCGTTCATGCCATGACCCTCTCCTTGCTGCCAGACCCTTCCTTGTCTTTACATCCTGGACACGGCACATGGTAACTTGACCATGAACTCCCGTGCCCGGTGCATTGCATGTAGTAAGTGCTCAGTAAATAGCTGCTGGATGGATGGATGGGTGGACAGGGAGTTAGAATCAGGAGACTCAGATTCTTGCTTCAGTGTGATCGCTAACTGGCTGTGTGCCTTAGGACAACTCACTTGACCTCTCTGGGCCTCAACTGTCTACTCCCTAAAGCTGTTAACACAGATTAAATGAGCTAATACAGTTGATTTGTTATCCCCTTAAAATATAGTCTCCTTAATCCTAAATCCCCGGCACACTTTCTTCCTTTTACCTAACGGCATGTGACCACATCCTGTGTGTGCCTTGTCTTCCAAGAAGGGCAGGATGCAGAGACTCTGCCCATTCTATACCTCCAGCCCTGCCCCGCTGCAAAGCTCTACTAAACCCCATCCATCCAGGCCCCTCACGTCCCTGCTTACAGGGAGAATCCAAACCCAGCATCTTCTTCCCTCAGCCTGCTCTCTGGCCCCACTGTCTCCCCAGAATTCCCACCAGAAGCCAGGGGTAGGACCCGCTCAGTCTCCACCATGTGTGGCCACCGAGTCCTGCTGACCTGGCTTCCTCGCCTCCTCTGCCTCTGCTCCTGTGTGTGTCCCCCAGCAAACTGTGGCTCCTTGAAGGAACTGTGCCTGATCCCTCTTTGTGTCCTCAGGGTCTGGCACTGTGCCAGACACAGGGAGGCGGGAGAGCACAGTGGTGAAGAATCCGGACTTCAGCGCGGCATCACCCAGTCCAGCATCCGCGTGCCACCTGCACCCCTGAGCAGTCGAAACGTGGGGAGTCTGACTTGGGGTGTGCTGGGACTATAGAGTATACACTGGATTTCAAAAGCTTAATGTGAAAAAAGAACGTAAAATATCTCATTAATACTTTTTTCCATGTTGGTTATATGTCAAAATAATAGTTTGAATGTTTCTGGTTAAATAAAATAGCTTATAAAAATCAATGTCACCTATTTATGTTTACTTTTTAGAATTCCTAGAAAATTTAAAATTACCCATGTGGCTCACACTTTACCTCCCCTGGAGTGTGCTGCTCTTGAACTAGACTCCCTGATTCAAATCCACGCTCCATGGTGCAGTAGCTGAGTAGCTTAGATGCCTCAGTTTTCCCATCTGTAAAATAAGGACAGTGTTAGAATCCTCCTTGCAGCGTTGTTATAAATATTGAATGAATTAACATGTGCTTTGCAGATAGTATGCCCAATACAAATATTAACCATCATTCTGATTAGTTACTCAATATTTGTCGAATAAAGCACTGAATTCCTAAATCCTCACCTCCTTACCCCACCCCACCCCTGCATCTACCGCTTATCTGTCACTCAACATTTATTCAGCAAATATTTATTGAGAAATGACAATGAGCCAGCCACCGTGATTGACACTGCAGGCAGGGAGGAACATTTAATCAATCAATTAATTAATTCTGTGAACCTTCGTTGAGCAGATCTTTTGTGCGGGGTTGGGGGTGGGCTGGCTAGACTGTGGGATACACACAGGCTGAATGCCACCCCCTGGGATTCTTGGGTGCATGGAAGAGACAGACCTTAGCAGACCTTGGTGGGGAGAGAGGGCGAGGGTGTCAGGAAATGCCCTCTGGAGGGGCCACTGAAGCCCGGGGAGGGACTGGCCGGCGGGAGGAAGGCCACTCCTGGGAGAGGAAAGACACTTCCTCCACCATCCATCAGACGCCGAGCAGGGAGAAGCGGGGTCACAAAACTTAACCCGAATCTCGTGGCCACATCAATACCAGTCGAGGCGGCCGTTTGTCTCTAAGTGGACAAGCCAGCTGGTTGATTGAATTTTTCACTCATCATTAGGGTGTTGAAAAGAATGGAGAAAACACAGCCCTCCAGCCAGGAGCCTCGGCATCCCCCTGGCTTGAGCCTGGGCCCCCAGACGCCAGCACCCCTCTCCCCCACCCCACTGAAGCCCGGCCTCCTCTGCCGTTTTGTGCACAGCTGGTAAGTTAAACGCAGTTTAGCGATAATTCCACCTCCGCACTGAAGACTTCCAGCGACTGCTAATGAATTTAAATGCTGGGGATTTTCTCCAATGCCTCATTGCATATGCTTCTCACATTAAGATGCTAATGAGGGATCTGCTGGACGGAGGTGCTGGAGCCTGGCCAGGGACCGGGACGGTGGCCTGGACAGGGTCACGGGCTGGTCGGGGCTTTCCTAATTCCTTACTGGCGCTCGATCAGCGAACTCTCCAAACAGGTTAACTGGCCCCCACCTCCCTGGGGATGGCAGATCCGGGCAGCCAGGCCGGGCTGCGCTGGTTCCCGGTGGCCCTGTCTTCAAACCAGAAGGCAACTGGGCACAGGCCTTACTAAGCAGACGGGTGACTGGCTGTAGGACCCGAAGGCCTGGGACCCCATCCGAGAGGCTGGCCGTACTCAGGGACCTGCATGAGCTGTGCTACGGCTCAGACCACAGGTCTCTGTTCCTGGGAGGCTCCAACCCTCAAGGGAAGTGCTGATCCTCACGGGAGTGGACGAGGTGGGTGGCAGCTGGAGGTGACCTGGAACCGAGTGGCTTGGGAGCTTGGAGGTGGAGGAGTGGCCAGGATGACACCTGGGGCTGCCCTTGGGGACACCAGGAGAGGTAGTTGGCCTAGAATCTCCATGGGGACGGGAGGATGGGTCTCCTTTGGCCTCTCCTGCTTTTGATAGAAGCTGAAAGGAAAAGAAAGAGAAAGGCAAGGGACTGCAACGTGGAGTAGCAGAGAGGTTAAGAATGGCGACTTCTGGAGCCAGACGGCCTGGCTTGGATCCTGACTCTGCCACTTAAGAGCTGTGTGACCTTGGGCAATGAGTTACTTAACCTTTCTGCACCTCAGTTGCCCCATCTGTAAATGGTGGTAATAACAGCACCTGCCTCATTCGTGCTGCTCGCTGTCTGGCACGGCGGCAGCTCTTCCTCGGGATCATCGTTTCTATCAGTGGCCGCCGTGGCTCAGGTCCTCCCGGACCAATTTTCAGGTTCTGCTTCTAGAGCTGAGGCTGACGGAGAAGGGGCGTGGAGAAGCAGGGGACCTGCCAGCAGGAGCTGGGGAAGGGGCTCCGAGGCATGGCACGCGGCCTCACCCCTCCCCGCCGGCTCCCCCTGCAGCTGGGCAAATCCCCCCAGCAGGGCAGTGGCTGGCAGCTCCCCCGGAAGCCACTTCCCTCGGCTTCCTGCAAATCCACTGACAATTTTGCAAATTTGCTTAAGGATTAAATTAATAAGCTGCTCTTCCTTGGCTCCCACAGCTGCGCAGACCCGAGCTCCTGGGCGCTGGAAAGCGCCTTCCGAGGCTGCATGAGGAAGGTCCTGCTCAGGGGGGCTCCCCGGGCTGACCCCCAGTGCTTCCTGTCTTAGCACTGACAGGCATAGGAGTGGCAGAGGGGCGGGGGCCCTCTTCCTGCCAGCTTGGGAGGTTCGTGCGTCCATCTGTGTGTGCTGTCTTCCTGTCTCAGAGCGGGGTTCCTGACCTCAGAACCCTGTCTCCCCCATGAGACTGGGGGCTCACTCCCTCAGGGACCGTGTCTGCTTCTCAGCCACAGCCTCCCAGAATCCCCCACCCCATGTACTTCTGAATGGGGAGGAATCTCCTAGGGGCAGAGGAAGGGGGCCTGGCAGGACCCTGAGACCACCCTGCTCTGGACACACCTGCCCATGGCAACAATCCCAGTTTTATTCTGGGGGTGGGCATGATCTTGGGGGTTGAGTGCAGGGGATGTTCTGTCCATGCTGCCCTTCCTGGATCCCTTGGGGCTGGCAGGTCCCGAGGGAACACAGAGGGTAGAAGGGATATCCCAGGGTTGACAGGAGCCTCCCATAGTCTTAAGACGGCCCCTGAGTGACACCAGAAACTCCCAGCATGGAGGAGTGTGTGGCTCTCTGGTCCACTTCCCTGACCCTGCCAGGCCTGGACTGTCTCCAGGTCCCTGGCCTGCCTGCTCCCTCACCCCAGCCTGGCTGGGGACCCCCAGGAGACGGAAGCTCTGTGAGCCTGGGCTGGGATGGAAGGTCCCTGCCCTGGGCTGAGGCCATGGCTCCCCCAGGACTCTTTCATCTTTGCTGTCTCTGTCTTCTGGTCCTTCTGCCACTTGTCACCAGATGAACTTCCTGTCGAGTAATTGGAGTTGGAGCAACGGCTGCATCCATCCAGCCGCTGTGCTCAGAGACTTTGATTAAGGGTCAGCAGGTTAACTCGTTGCCATTCAGCATGCAGGGGGGTGGGAGGCACCTCCTGACCCGTCTTCTCCCTCAGCCGGTGGCTCTGCCAGGAGAGCAGCAAATGAGACATCTGGAGGCTCTGGGAGGCCAGAGGAGAGGGGAAGCGGGGCCCAGAGCCCCTCATCAGTCACCAAGTCTCTCCTGCCTCCACACCGTCCCTGCACACCAGGGGCATCCCAGCCCCTCCCTGGAACCTCGAGCTCTAAGACACTGCACAGGTACCAGGGCCGAGCTTTCTACCGAAGATCTGCTGGTGGCACCAAGCTGGTCTTCATACTTCCAAGGATGGACAGCTCACTACCCATCCATATGGCTCGTTCATTGCAGAGTGGGGCAGTTCTGCCTGTGAGAAAGTTCTTATATCAAACTGAAATCTATCTCCTGATAAAATCCACTCCCTGGCCTGGTTCTGGCCTTTGGGGATATGCAGAATAAGAGAGATATGCAGATATCTCTCTTCTCTGTGACCAGCCTTCAAGTATTCTAAGGCAGAGCCGTTTCTTCCCTTCTGGAGCGTGTCCTCCTTTCTCTCTGCTGTCCAGGGCTTCACCCTATTTGCTGGCCTCCTCTAGACATTTCTGTGGCACCCAGTCAAAAGACCTGGGTCCCTGCTCTGCCATGTAACAGCTTTATGCTCTTGGACACAGCACTTTGCTTCTCTGAGGTTCAGCTTTCAGATCTGTATAATGGGTACAGATTGAATGAGAATGGGCATGAAGTGCCTAGCACAGTGTCTGACACAGAGTCAGTCTTCAAGGCTTGACAATCCCTTCTTCTCCCTTATCCAGAAAGAATACCTGTCCCTAACCCCCAGCCTTGGACGCAGAACACAACTAGATGGGCCTGTCTGACCGGAATCCTGCCCACGTCTGAGCCAGGCTTCACTCCATCACTGTGCTGTGGTCTAAAAATGGCCCCTGATGTTAAGAGAAGTTCTTCCTGACGCTGAAATCCCTCCAGCTGCTGCTGCTGTGTGTCCCCATTCTCCGGGCCAGGCCTCTTGGAGAGTTCTCCAAGGATTGCTAATTGGCCACCTTCTCCTTCCCCACCCTCAGCTCCTCCTCCTGCCCCGGGTGTCCCTGGCTGCCACCCTGGGTTCCGCAGGCACAGGGGCACACTGCTGTGGTGCTGTTTCAAGACTTCCTGTTTCGAGGAGGAGGTTTTAATTATCCCTGGAGACATATCTGAATTACAGACCCCACGGGCTCATGGCACACACTGTTTATGCTCTGCCTTAAGTAATTGTATCTTTGGAGAATTATGCAGTCTTATGGAAAAATACAAGTTTAGCAGTGGAAGCAGAGATGCTACAGATGTATCAACTGCCTCCCGGCCCGTGTGTCCAGGAGCTACGTGCACTGGTCAGCTCCAGCGGTTTGGGCAATCCTTTGGTGTTTCCAAAGCTCTCACACATCTGTCATCTTCCCCTCTGTCAGACATTCATCCTCCCATTTCATTGCTTGATTCTTTCTGATGTATTAATTTGGGGTTACCCCTCCTCAAAGCAGGTCCCAAGGGAAAGGTTGTTTAGTGCACACCCCTTTGCTGCAACTGCTATCCAGAGGCAAGCTCTATTTCTCCGCCCCCCTTGGATCTGGGCTGCCCCTGTGACTTGTTTTGTTGTCTGAGATCCGGGGCAGGGGCGCAAGAGGCTCGCAGCTTTCTCCTTTGCCAGCCTGGGGCCCTGTCAGCAGCCAGCGTAGCTACTGCAGGGAAGAAGCCGTGAGGAGGGTGAAGTGTTGCCCAAGCAACAGCACCACCTGCCCGTATGTAGGAGAGGCCATCTTTGACCTTCAGCTCGGGGGACCTTCCCACTGAATGTAGCCGCCCATAGTGAGGCGTGGCGAAACCTCAGAGGAACCACCCAGCCAACTGCAGAATCAGGGGAGATCAGAAATCCTTGCTGTTTCGAGCCATTCTGGGGTGTCTGCTGTGCAGCAATAGTACCTGAAATGCACCGAGACAAACATTTGGGTGCAGGCAGCGAATTTGGGGGGTGACCCCAGGAAGCACTAGGAGGGAATGGGGCAGTGAGACTGGATGAGGACAAAGCCAGGCAGAGCTGGGTTCAGTCTCCTGGCCTCTCTGCGAGACACTGTGTCCAGTGTGACTCAGATGGGTTCACTGAGGGGCAAGGACTTGAGGGGCTTATCCCACCGTCCCAGGCCTCATCAGTGGAGGCTGTGTGGGGGCAGTGAGCTCCCTGGCACTTTTGGCTTGCCCTGTGCGTGGACTGGCACACTCCCAGGGCCAGAGGATGCCCACTACAGGCTGAGGCACAAGAAGCTGCTGGCTCATCCTTCTGCAGGTGACCTCCGGGACTGGCCACATGTGCTTCAGCCTATCAGAATGTCTTGAGCACCCATCGTGTACCCAGCTCCTTCAGGACAAGCTCGTCAGTCCTCTAGGGGCTCATTGGTGGGTGAAAGAGGCAAACAAGCTAGACCAGAAATTCTCCACGGGGGCACTGCCATCCCTTAGGGACAGCAACAAGTGATTATAAGTAGGTGGCATTTTTGATGTTGCAATTAGTATAGGGGATGCTGCTGGCATTTAGTGGGTGTGGCCAAGGGTGCTAAATGTCCTTCAAGTGCAGGGGATGATCCTGCTTAATGAAGCATCACCTCTCATCCCCCATGTATCCTGGTTGACGTTCAAGTAGGTGAAAAACCTGTTTATAATTATTTGAGCCTGGAACCTAACTCTGTTTTATACATAAACATAAAGTGGCATGAATTTACTATTCACTGAATTTTCCAGGAATACGACTACCGTGTAAATTCAAGAAAGATTGTTCCGTTGGAAGTGTTACCAAAAGTTATTCATCATCTTCGGAAAATCACATTTCCAATGGCAACGTCCTTTGTGGCAGTTGAGTCCCAGAAACAGCCTCTGAGTGTCAGGCTGCATTTGAGGCCGAGCCCTTGTGGTGATCCAATGTGTGGGTACAAACCTCTGACTTCATGACGTCTTCCAGTGTAGATGAACTTGAGCACGTATGTATTGAAATACATATTTTATTATAAATGATCTTCATTTCACTTTTCTTTTCTATTAAAGTTTGGGCATTATGGTGACTTATTTTCTTTCCCACAATGTGTCTAGGCGGGTTATACTATATATGAATTTCATTTCAGGATCGTAAAGGAGCCATTACAAACTATTGGATATAAAAGAGGGACCCGGTCTGACAGGACTGAGAACAGATTGAGCATTTCAAGCCGGCAGCGTGGCTCACCGCTGTGCAGGTGGGAAAGGGGCTTTGGGAGCTGGGGGAAGGAGAGACTCTGCTTAGTGATGGTGGGGGCTGGGCAGGGCAGGGAACAGGGAAGGCTCCACAGGGAGGTGACATGTAGCAGGTCTCCCAGAATGAATCCATGGAGCTCCCATAATCCCCAGAATGGTTCTAGACAGTGGACAGGACAGGAACTCAGTGAGATCTTGGTAAATGTTGGTTGCGTGAATATTCACATTCCTATTCATTTATGCTATTTCACAAATGAGCAAATTGCACATTGAAGCTCAGGGAGGTTAAACGACTCACCAAGTTCATGCAGCTATTAAATTACAGAGCTCATCAGGTATTCTCTCAGCAAACATGATGAAGGTGATGATGGTGATGATGGTGGTGGAGACAGTGATGATAATGATGATGATGGTGATGATGATGATGGTGATGGTGATGATGATGATGGTGATGGCGAGAGGATTAAATGAGTCAATATATGTAAAGAGCAGAGTCTGACATGGGAAGTGTTATATAATCAGAAGCAATAACAATCATGGTGATGATGATGATGATGGGGATAGTGATGTGAAACTTATCACCTATGAAACATTATTATGGGCACTACCAGTCAACACATATTGACTGAGCATCTACAAGGAGTCAATATTACGGAGAGAAGACAGAACAAGACAGACGTTTTCATGGAAGACAAAAAATAAGCATGGAAACCAGAATTTCTCACCCTTAGCACTATTGACATTTTGGACCAGATAATTTTTTGTAGTGGCGGCTGCTCTGTGCATTTTAGGATGTTTAGCAGTATCCTGGGCCTCCACCCACTAGATGCCAGTAGCACTCCCCCTGCCCAGGTGTGACAACCAAAAATGTCTCCAGATATTGCCAAATGTCCCCTAAGGGGTGAAAATCACCCTGGTTGAGAACCACTGATATAAACAGACAAATAAATATTATTAGGTACTACTAAGTGTTATGAAAAAGATAAACTTGGGGTAGTAAGGTGGGCAATGACCAGGAGTGTGTGCGGCCTTGGCTCTGGTAGTCAGGGAGGGCCTCTCTGAGGAGGTGGCATTTGAGACAATGCCTGAGTGATGAGAAGGAGCAGACATGCAATCATCTGAGGGAGGAGAGTTTCCTTCTCCATCATCACCACAGTCCTCATCATCACCACCATCACCATCACACCTATGAGGTAGGTGTGATTATTTACAGGTGGGGAAGCTGAGACACAGGAATGGCAAGAGCAGAGCTCCTGGGCTTGTTTTAGGGGCCAAATGAAGGTCAGTGTGGCTGAAGCACAGGAAACAGGGGGGAGGGACTTGGGAGACGGGGGGGTGGTGAGGGAGCCGGATCCTGCCAGGTCTTGTAGATCGTGTGTAGCGGATGCTGTGGGGGGCTGCCCTCTTGCCCCAGCAGCTGAGAGCACTCAGCTGAGTCCCTCTCTACAATTGCTGTCAGCTGAAGAGGGCTGTCTGGTGCAACCAGGGTCACACCTTATTCCTGGGGGAAGGCAGCCCACCTCAACGACAGGTGGATGTGGGAGTGCAAGACTCGACCTCCTTGCCAGGGACAACTCTGAAGGGCCGTCCCTGCTGCAGAGCCCCTGTGGGATTGACCGGCTGAGGCCTCTGTTGCAGCTGCATCGCTGTTCAACGTTTCCCCCACTGGTCCTGCTTCATTCCATCCCCAGAGCCATGACCCTGAGCGCACGCTCCGGTGAACTTCCTGCATGCCACTTTCCATCTCAGAGTCTTTCCAGGGAGCATGACCTGTGACACCACGGTACGGTATTTGGTTTTATTCTGGCTGTGGCGGAAGCCACCGGAAAACGTAAGTGGGGCACGGTGTCCTGGCCGCTGTGTGAAGCCACAAGCCTGGCAGCAGAAGGCCAGCAGAGGACAGATGTGACAGAGCGGGTGAGAGGACAGGGTGGGGCCGCAGCAGCATGGGGACAGTGACAAACACTCAGTCTTGGGAGGGGAGCCAATAGGCCTGGCTATGGTGGAATGGAAAAAGAAATCAAGGGTAATTCTTTGGGTATTTGAGCCACCGGTGGATGGAGATGCTACTTCCTGAGATAGGGAAGGCTGGTAGGGAGAGGGAGGAGTGGATTTGTAGGGGAAATCAAAGGCGCTTTTCGGGCTTGTTGAATTTGAGATGCCCCAGATATGGAATAGGCAGTTGGGTAAACGAGTTTGCAGGCTAAAGGCCTGGTCAGAGCTGGAGATACAAATGTGAAGGTGATCAGCACATGGATGACAGATCGAGCAATCTGAGTGGGTGAGGTCCGTGGAGAGAGAGGGTCGATACAGAGGGCGGGGAGCTGGGATACTCCAAGATTCAGGCAGAGAAGTCTTGGGGAGGAGTCGGAGAAGGAGTGGCCCTGAAGGAGGAGGAAAACTAGGTGAGCACGTTGCCAGGGAAGAAGAGAAGCGATGGCTTCAGGAGGGTGGGAGGGGCCAGACAGGAAGAATACTCCCCAGAGACTGAGCAAGGTGAGGAGAGAGAAGTGACAGTGGATGGTTAGTAAGTCCTTGGTGGCCTTGACAAAAGTCCTCTCCGTGGTGATGAAGGGGCTCTGGCTCTGCCTCTTGGCCCTCTCTCTGCCTGCCTTCTCTTAAGTGTTCCCTAACCAGCGTGGTCTCACTCCCTGCCTTCCTCCTCTGCTCCCTACTCAGGGCTAGACAGCCTGGGGTCCTCTTCAACAGCTTTGGAATCCTGGCGCCCTGTCCCTTGGGTTTTAGGATGGACGAGAAATGGGGGAGGGTTGTTTGGGAGCAGATCTCTGGGTCTGGGGGGACCTTGTGTCCAGGCTCCAACCCACCCCCCATGTCTCTTAATCCCCAGGGGTGGAGCCAATTTGACGGACTCTATTTCCCTCCTGCACAGACAGGCCGCTGGGTGCAGATGGCTTTAGGTGCATATGAGGGCAATGGGTGTCGGACGCCCCCGCCTCCCGCCTCTCAGAGGCTCAGAGCCTCTCTGACCTCAAGCTGTCTCCTCATTTCATGGCTGGAGGGAAAGGCTCATCCAAGCAGCGTGACGCGTGCCATGAGACACGGCTTCTCCCCCTGACCTGGAACTGGAGGCTGCTCTGTCCTCCAGCCCTGCTTCCTGTGCCTCTGGCTCCGGGCGGCTGAGAATCGGGGGTGCATAGAGTCCTGCCCGTCGACACCACCCTCATCTGATGGGACAGGAATCGGGTCACAGGGTTCATTGTTCAGTACTTCACTGCACCTCCAGGAGGTGGGCTTTATTATGCCCATTTCATAGCTGAGGAAACTGAGGCTCAGAGGGGTGAACTGACTTTTCCAAGGCCACGTTAGGAATAAGCGCAAGAGGTGTGTTTGGAAATAGGCTCCCCTGACTCCAAATTTGGTGCTCTTTCTGCTGCATGGGGCCTTGATCTCCTAATCCAGCCAATAGAGAGGTCTGAAAATCCAGAAAGTTCCTCCCTGCTCTGTTTCCAGGTATCTTGGAGGAGAAGGCATGCTTGGGAGCAGAGCTTGAAATGGGAGAAGGGAGGTGGGGACAGGCAGGGACAGGAGAAGCTTTCAGGCTGGGTGCCACATTCTCAGGGTCAGCTCCTGATGGTATCTCTAAATGAGGTTATTTCTCCTGTCTCAGCGCTGCCCTGTTGGGCTCAAAAGAGACAGTTCATCCTATAACACTAAACTTGGTTCTGTTATCGGGCCACACCATCTGTAGCATATTACGAATTAATTAAAAATAAACCTGTAATTATCTTGTTAATAGAGCAATTATATTACATTGTAATTTTTGTGTTAAAACATTAAATTGTTAAATGTTAAGATGTAATATATCCCACAATTTTTGTAAGCCGATTTTGGCAAAACCTTCATTGTTTTACCACACTGGCAGCCTCGCACGATGGAAGTGGCTTCCGAGGGACCGCCTGGTCACAGGATCTGTCCTCAAGCCTGGTCAGAATGTGGGGCTGGAGGAGGAAGCGGGCTCTGTATTTATTACCCAGGGTTCACTTCAATTACTTTTTCCTTGCAGAGAGCTGCCCTTCACCTGAGCCTGGAAGTCCACAGGCTATCAAAGAGCCAGCAAAATTAAAGCAGAAAGAAATTGGAAAAGAGGACCGAGCCCTGACTCTGCAGTTTCTCCTGCGGGTCTTGGTCTGGGGCCAGAGGTCAGTCTGGTGGGAACACGTGGTCAGTTGGTGGAAACCATGGGCTTGCAGGGCAGGGGCGCCAGTGTGTGTGTGTGTGTGTGTGTGTGTGTGTGTGTGTGCACGCTTGTGAGAGAATGGCACCCAGACAGGAGTGGCTGAGATGGGGAGGAAGGCGAGAACACGTGTGCAGGCAGCCAGCACCCAGAGCAATCATCCCTGCCCCAAGCTGACCCAGAATTTGCATAAAGACATTAAAGCCCTCCTTTATCCTGCTCTTCTAGGCCACGTTGCACACATCTCCAGTCTTGTCTCCCTCTGGAGGGTGTTTTACCCGGGAAGAATGGACTTAGCACTGCCCTCACCCTCTCCCAACTTCTCTCTCCAAAGAAACAAAACAACTCAGTGGAAAAACAGCTTTATCTGAAGGCCAGAGTCCTAGGCTGGTGGAGCTGGAAGGGACCCAGGCCACCATCTCGCCACAGCCCTCCTCCCCCCCATTTTACAGATGAGGAAACTGAGGCTGAGTAGCTCAATGACTCTATCTGGTGTCTCTCCCATGCTCCATCCTGTCAGTGTCTCTGGGGAGTGGATGGGGTGACTATGGGCTGGGTGGGATGGAAGCTGAGGGCATTTGTGTTTTCTTGGATTTCTGGACTCAGAAGCAAAGCTTGTGGGCGGGCTGCCTGTATTCTACACCCTCACCCCAAAACCTGTTTCCCGTGTTCTGCTGCGCTGCAGGCTGGCCCTCAGGAAAACTGAGATCGTGCAGTGACTGGAAGTGACCTCAGAGAGCATCCCCAGCCCCCTCCCCACCGTCCCCACCTGTCTGCCCCACTTTATTTTTAGAGGAAGAGACTAGGGCCCAAGAGAGGCAGTGACTTGCCCAAGGTCACACAGTAGGTCCCCTGGAACCCAGGCGTGCAGGGTCCTAGTCTGCACTCAGGCGACTTCTGTCTGTCTCCATCTGGCGCTTTACCTGCGGAGGGTGATGAGTTCTGCCAGCGGCTTCTGCCGCGGCCTCTGCAGTCCCTGCCTCCCTTGTCCCACATGCCTGGCTCAGCCTCCCATCTGCCTACATCAACTCCTCGCCTGTCTTTTGGAAAAAAAAAAAAAAAAGCTCCCAAGTTGCCACCTAAGTCCCAGGGACAATGGTAAGATCCACTACACAGCCCTTGGCAGTTTATGGGATGCCCTCATGGCCATATTCTCAATGAGTGTCCTAAAGATGCCGTGTGGCAAGTACTGTCATTGTCCCTATTTAAGCAGAAAATTTAGAGGCAGTGATAAGACGTCCCCTGAAAGTTTTTTCAGACCTGGGGAGATTTAGCCCACTGGCTCTGGGGCTGAACTGCCTGGATCTGGGTCCAGGTTCTGCCACGTCCTGGCTGTGTGACCCTGGGCCAGTCACTTAACGTCCTGAGACCCTCCTGTAAAGGGGAGGTACTGAGTGTTGTTACCACGGGGTTAGATGAGTTGGTTCATTTCAGGTGCATAGGAGGGTCTGGGAAAGAGAGAACCTCAATGATGTTAGCTGTCATCACGATGATTGTTTTGGGGACCTCTCTGCCTGCCATACTGCCTGGGTGGCACTTTCTATTCATGGGGATGGGTCATTATTATGTTAATTTGCACTTGTTCTCTCCTCCAAGTCCCATTTTGGACTTAACTGGTCTGACCTCAGTTTCCCCAACTGTGTAAATGCAGATATTGGTGGGTTATTGAGAAGTTGGTGTGGGATAATGCATGTCAGCCCCTAAACACAGCACCTGTCTCTCTCCATAAATGTGAGTCCTTGTTGTCAGTTCTAGTCCTGACATTACCAGCTTTGCAGCCTTGGCAAATAAATGCACTTTCTTGAGACTTGACTTTCTTGATTTTCTCATCTGTAAATTGGGAATAACACCGCCTGCTGGCCCAGTTTGAGATACTATTGAGGAGATTAAATGAGCTCATAGAGCTCTGTGCGTGTGTGAGTCAATGGCTGTGAATGGCAGAGTCCCAGCCTAAGTGTCATGAAGAAACGGGAAATCCACTGGCTCATACAATGCAGTTGTGGGAAGGTCAGAGCTGGTGGAGCTGGGTACCCACTTTTCCTCTCTCATCTGTCTCTTCATGCGTGGCTTCATCTTTGCCAGTGAGAAGGGCTGGAGCCAAGTTCACAGGCAGCTCTACCCACCCTCTGGCCTCATGACTGAACATGAAAATGGGCTCCTCACCAGCTCCAGGGAGAAAAAAATCCTAGGGAAGGCTCCGATTGGCCCAGCATGGTCACATGACCACCTGTGCAGTAGGAGGGGAAGGAATAGTTCTCTAAGGACAGGGGGAGCTGTTTGCTACTAGATGAAGAGAACAGAGTATTGGGCCAACAAGTGGAACAGATGTCCCCTCCAGGTGTGAGGGCACTGCATTCCTCCACTCCTATGCTCCTGGCACTGTGGCAGGCACTGAGAAGATGAAGATGGATAAAGCGCTGTCACTGCCCAGGTAGGGCATGGCCTTGTGCACGGGCTACGAGGGAGGCAGAAATGGCATCCCGGAGTCTGAGGAGGGAGTTCTGTGAAGTGAAATCCGCTCTCCAGATATAAGGGGGCAGTACTGCTATTCTCAGTGTTTTCAATACACAGTGTTTACGGGAACCTCTGGGAGTCAGGGGAGATGATAAGGGGGACAGTGGAGATCAGAGCCGGAGCTCACAGAGCAAGATCACTGAGCAGTCGGTCACGGGCACGTTCTGCACACACTTTCTCACGTCGTCTGCACAGGAACCTTTGCAAAGGAGGAATCACAACCTGTATTTTCGAGGCGAGGAAAGGGATGCCTGAAGAGGTGAAGTGGCTCCCCGGAGGTCACGTGGCCAGTGAGTGGCCATGATGGGACTCGAACCCAGGGCTGCCCCAGCTGCACTTCATGCCTTTTGCTCAGTCCCACGGAGTGCCAGGGAGGGATTGGCTAGTCCTGGCCCTAGAAACAAGTCTTCCCCCGTCTTTAGAACGAACCTAGGCTTGCTTAGGCAGAGGTTGGGGCCTGGCAGCTGGAGATCAAGTGTGGAATGAATAAGTGGCCAACGGAGAAAATAATTCAGGAGGCAGGATTGACAGGAAAAGACCGTTGCAGGGGTGTGTGTGGGAGATCCTACACTCCCCTTCCTCCCCTACCTCTCCCTTTCTCCTCTTCAACCCAACTCCAAGTGGCAGATTTATTAGTTTTAATTAACAGCCCAAATGCTGGGAAAACGTCCAAATTCCAGCTCTCGGCATCACTGGGTTTCCAGAGGAAGAGGAGTGAGGGGGAGGATGCCAGGAATAGTAATGAGCGGGGGTGGGGCGGCAGGAGAGACCACCCTCCCTGCCTGGGCCTGGCCTGGGCACTCCCACCCCTCCCCTGGCCCCACCCAGCCCTACTTACCAGGCTGCAGCTAGAGCTGGGCTGGCCTTGGGGAAGGGGGTTGGGAGTGTTTGCCCTGGTCACAGCTCTGCTGCTGTGTGACCTTGGCCAAGCCCCTTGACTTCTCTGGGGCTATTGTGAAATTCATCTGCAAGATGATCTGAAGCCCTCTGAGAGTCCTGGCAGCTCTGACTTGTGATTGCAACTTTTTCTACATCTTCTCACTGCCCTGCTTTCCCGACTCCTCCTCCTCCTCCTACAGGGAAACTCCTTGGATTCCTCCCCTGGATTGGGCCTTCCTCCAGTTTGGAAGGAGCACATCACCTCCGGCTCAGGCGCAATGCCTTCGCTTGGAACCACGAGCGCTCCTGTCTGAGGTCTGCCAGTCTGCGCTTGACCCTGGCCCCATGAGTCCTTGTTGGGCAGAGTCTCAGGCAAGTCCGTGGCTGCTTCCTCATTGCACGTGCAGATGACAGTGGCTGCTTCCTGGGTGTGTGGGGGACAGCTGGGGGAGGTGGGGGAGATTTGGTGAGATAATGCCAGTGCAATGCCTGGTACATCTATTAACTTGGGACCCACCCATGACCGTGCAAGGCCGGGAGCCACCCTGAGCCCCTTTCCCTTTGGGGACCCACTCGGAGCAGTGCCCAGAGGCAGGGGCTGCTGTAATTAGTGGTGACCGGCAACAGCTGGTGTAGGAAACCCAGTCACTGGCCGAGGTCAGTTTCAAGGGAGCTCTGTAGACTCCAATTCTACCCCTGGCCCCTCGGTTGGAGTCCCACATCCTCAGCTTGGCTGTCTCTTCACGCTGTGCTGAGATCATGCAAAATTATTCAGCTAAAGTCATTCAGCAGGAAAGGCGACACGAGCAAACACAGTTTGCTGCTGAGAAGCCGTGGCCTTAACTGAGGCTGGGCAGCAGGAGCCCGGCACGGCTGGGAGGCCGACTTGTTCCAGCATGTTCTGGAGACAGAAAGTGCAGGCCCCCACTGGCTCCTCTCTTCTGGCATGTGCTCAGCGATGGGACCCCGGAGCCGAGTGGCCAGGAGGTCCCACCTTGGTGCCAGGCCTTACTGAGTGTCTTCAGCTGGGACGCCAGGACCCCTGAGCCCTAGCTCCGCCAGGCTGGAGCCCCGGGGATGAGCAAAGGAGTTTGCGGCTCACAGCCGTGACCCCTAGGCTCAGAGAAGCGCGTTCCCTTCTGGGCTCTGGAGGAGACAGAGGAGGGAATGAGGGTGTAGGATGGGAGGGCAGGCAGGGGAGAAGGAGGAGGGCAGGGGAGGAGACTCGGGAGGCATCTCTGGGTGATGTGACCGGCTTGTAGGGTGCTTACTCCAAATGCGTGTTTCTCTCCCCACCCCCACCTGGAATGCAGTGGGGAGCCCAGAGGATGCCTCCGCTACAAATGTGTTGACCCCTCACCCTTCCCTTCTTCCAGCCAACCTTCCGTCTGCCCGTTCGCCCATCCAACATTAACAGAGTTCACACTCCACACAGGCTCTTTGCAAGGGATAAAGAAGTGAATAGCAAGTTGCTTGAAGTCTTAAAAAAATCAAGCTCCTCCCGCGCCAAAGCTACCCTTTCCTATCTTGGAGTTGAGCTCCACCATTTCCCTGGCCCTCCCCTGAAGCCTCGTCCTCGCAGTCACCCCACCTCATTCTTCCTTCCCATTCATTTCACCTTGGTCTCTACCGCCTTCCGGCAATAATGGATCCACCTTCCATTCAGCAGCCCCAGGCACTCCCAGCCAGGGCAGCAGGGGCTGATCTCAGGAAAAGTTTGACTTCCTCTCTTGAATCCGTGCCAGGATTGCGCAGGGAGTGAACGGGAAGAGCCCTGGAGTAGGACAGGCCTGCTCTGAGCCTGACTCTGCCGCTTCCCAGTGGCGCGGCTTCGGACACGTTGCTTAAACTCTGAGCTTCGGTGTCCTCATTTGGAAAACAGAGGTGTTAGTATTTCTTCCAACTGCCTGAGGAGGCTGATGAAACTGGATGATGAATGCCAAGTGCCTCTGCGGTGCTGGGCACACAATAGGGGCTTGGGAAATGCCGGCTCCACTGGCTCCCCCTCCTCCTCCCCACAGGTATGCACCGGGCTGGAGAGCCCTGCGAAGTGGCTCAGCCAGCCCCGGAGGGGTGCAGGCTGCCAGGGGTCCCAAAGTTACATCAGATCTCAAGATGTGACAGCAGAAGAAACTCCACTTGGCTTCTGGAGAAATGCTCAAAACTAGACAGCAGGCTCCCTGGTGGGCTGGGGGTGAGCCCAGAGGACGGATTAGCTCCCACAGTTCCCACAGATCTCCAGAGGAACAGCCCAGAACTCTTCTCCAAGGCAGGCAGAAAGAGACCTCTCCTATTCGCAGCAGGCGGGTGCGGTGGGAGAAGGACACCCCTCGCAGGAATGAGGAGGAAGGAAACACCAGCCTAGGAAGGGGTGTCCAGGTACCCTCTGACCCCTGCCCTTGGCCCCTGTGCATGCATCTCCCCCAGCAGAATTTTCCTCCTGCTGGTTTAGGAGGTTACACCGTTTGGGCTAAAGGGGTCTGGTCCTTTGTAGATGAGGAAGCTGAGGTCGCTGGAGCGGGTAGAACTGGAAGCCGTGTCTCCTGCCTTCCTGTTCTGTGGTCTTTAGTCTCCTGAATTTCCAGGTGCTGGGGCTCAGTATAGGACAAAGAAAGGGGTCTCCCATGATGAGTGAGATGTCCTTTCCTGGAGCAGGGAGGGAGGAGCTGGCATTGGGGTGGGACAGGTAGGTGGCTTCTGGCACGCTGGCAACATCCTGTTTTCCGGGACTTGGGAGGTGGTTTCCTGGGTGTTCACTTTATATAACTCATTAAACTCAACATTTATGGGTTATTCAATTTTTGGTATTTGCGTTTATATTTCACAATAAAAAAAGGGTTTGAAAAATCCCAATAAATCTCACTGAAATCAATTACACATACAAAAAAATAAATAAATAGAGAAAAGAAATCTAAAGAGGTCTCAGGTGTGAGGGCAACGCCATCCAAGTTTAGCCCCGGCAGGCAGCCCGCGCCCAGATACGCCCCTGGGGCGTGGGCACGGCCATCCTCACCGCTGTCGTGCGGCGGAGTGAGCACACGGCAGGGGCAGGACGTCGGCAAAGGGCCCCGTGCTCTGCTGGTAGGAGGGTGAGGGGCAGCGTGGTTCCCGGGTCAGGGGTTGGGTGAGGATGCTGTGCGGATGTGGTTGTAAGTAGGGTCCCTGTCCTCGCCTTCAAGGCCATGGACGAGCTATGAGCCCACTGTACCACTGGCCTTTCAGAACAGCAGTTATTGAGGTCTCATGGCCGGGGCCCCTCCAGCTTCTGCTTTCTCTTTCTGTAAAATGGGAGGATTGAGGGGAGTGTTCCCCAAAACACCCAGATTCTGTTCATTAAGGGGACATGTGTTGCCCAAAGGCCCAGAGAAGTCATCTGGCTGTCTCAAGGTCACACAGCATTCAGTGCAGAACTGAACGGAAGACCCTGTTCCCAGGACCTCTCAGGGAGGTCCCTTCGCCCCTCCCTTTGCACGGCCTGGACCCGGCAGGGCAGAAGGCCAGGCTGTGCCTGAGAAGCCTGCATTCCTCTCTGCTGTCCCTGGTGATGCATGGCTGGCCCTGAGCACTTGTGACTTTTAAGTTTCCTGCGATTTAAGGCCTGGCTGGCTGGTGGCCTCCACCTCCCCGGGCTGTGGGCGGGAGGAGGGGGTATGAATCATCTTTCCTCTCCTGGTGCTTAATAAGAACACGGCTATAAATGTAACTGGGCCGTTTACGAGCCCTGCCGGCAGGCCACCTCTCCATGTCGGCCTCGCAGTCAGCTCCTGGCCCTCCAGAGTTGGCCCGGCCCCGCCTGCTCTGCCTCTGCCTGGGGAGAGAAAAGGGGGTTCTCTCCTCAGGCCGTCACACCCCCCCACCCCCCCCAGAAAAAGCCAAACCAGGCAGCCTCAGGGAGCACGGGTGGCAGAGAGGAGGCAGCTGAGATCGGATCCATCTCCGGATACTAACTCAGTCAGTGTTTGCTAAGCACCTGCTGTGCACCGTCAGGCACAGTGCTGGGGGCTGGGACACACGGGCGGGTCGTTTCCAGTCCGGCTCATAGGAGCTTGCAGGGGCTGGTCGCGACTCACGGGAGAGCAGATCGTCACTATTCCGTGTGAGACGTGGTCTGAAGGCAGCAGGGCCCTGATGGCAAAGTGCAGGGCCCTCACCTGCTGTGGGCTGGGGTGGCCCGGAAGAGTTCCGGTAGGAGAAGGCTCCTGGGACCAGGGTGTGGGTGGGGGCACCCGGCTTAGATGGGGAGGGGTATCCAGGCAGAACGAACAGGGTTAGAGGCTAAAGGGAGATGGGGGTCCTTGAGCCTGGAGGTGTGGCTGGTGCTTGGGGAGGGGTGACCGGGAGGCCGTGGTGGCAGGGCCACACCAAGCCAGAGCACAGGAAGAGCCTCTAAAGGGTTTTAGAAATGGAAGAGCGGGTAGAGATGTCTAAACAGGTGTCTTAGAAACGTCATCTGACAGGTATATAGTCGCTTTTTGCATCATGATCATCAGGGGATGTCACCCCTTGCTCAAAATCTTCCAGGGTGCACCACTGTGCTTAAAGTAAACCCCAAAGACCACAGGCGACTGGCCCTGCCAGCTCTCTGACTCGGCTTCCCACTCACTCACTGTCCTGTGGGGCTCGGCCCCACCTAGAGCCTTGTCCTTGCCAGTCCTGCGTCCCTTCATCCGGGTCTCTGCTCAGACGTCGTAGTCTCCAGGGGGCCTCCCCGACCATCCCTGTCCAACTCCTGGCTCTGCTTAATTTTTCTCCGAGCGCTTATCTCCTCTGCATGCGATTTTGCTACAGAACGTGCAGTTATTAAATTGCGGTCTGTTTCCCTAGCTCAAATGGAAACTCCATGTATGCAGGCAGGCTGTTTGTGCTCCGGCCTCAGCACCTAGCACAATGCCTGGCCCTTGATCCACCCTAGATATTTGCTGATTGAGTGAATGGATGGATGGGTGAAGGTGAGTGGCCACGGCCAGGCCCAGCGGCCTCCCAGGGGGCCACTGAGGGTGTTGGAATCTCTCTGAGGGGATGCCAGGGCCCAGGAAGCCCTTTCTCCCTGGCGGGCTCTGACCACGCTGAGCTGTGCAATGATAATGTCACACACACACACATGCATCTGTGCACACACTTTACAAACTGCTTTATTGTCTTTGCTTCTTTGATCTTCACAACCACCTTCACTTTGATGAATGCAAAATAAGGGTAATACTCTTCCTAGGACTGTCTGGAGGATTAAATGAGTTTATATATGGAAAGTGTTTAGATCAGTGCCAGGAAAACGGTTAAGCATTCAATTATTAGCTTTTTGGTATTTTTAAGGCTCAGAGAAGTGAAGTGAGTCATCTGAGGTCACACAGCTAAGAGGTGTGTGAACGGGGGGAGCTTAAACTCCTGTGGCCGTTCTACTTCACCCTGTTGCTACTTCCCACAGAACGCCCCCTCTTCTACCCCTGGCTAGCAATTGGTGTGGCTGAGCCAGTCTCAAGCCCTGGTGACATCCCAGAGGGCTTGGCCAATCCAAAGAGAACTACCTCCCGCCACACACACACACACACACACACACACACACGTACAAGGAGCTGCAGACGTGCTAAATTCTAAGCCCCGAGTATCACAAAGGGCCTCTCCAGTCAACAGGGGCCCTTCTAGCTGTGACTTTTGAGGTCTGCCTGAAGGTGGGCTTCTGCGATGCTCACCAGCCGGGTGACTTCTCTGAGCGGGGGAGGGGGAAAACGAGTCAGACCACCTCTTTGCTGCTGGGAAGACCACGACTGACCCATGCTGGGAACCGCCTGCCAGCTGCCCCAGTGTCCCTCTGCAGTACTCCCCATCCCACCATGTCCCCCGTCCCCCGTCACCAGCACCCTGCTCTTCTGCTCTTCACCATTCTCTAATGAGCTCAGAGTGTCCCCACACCCTATTGCTGGCCTGAGTGCACTGTTGTCTCTCTTCACAGAGGGCAGCCTGGGGTCTAGAGAGAACCCCTTCCCAGGGGCCACCCAGTAAACTGGCCGGTCATAAAACACACATGTCTGATGGGAGAAGCCGTTGGTCCCCCACCTGGCTCTGCTGTCTTCTGGCTGTGCAACCTCGAACAGGTTTCTGAATGTCTCTGTGCACCACTCTCTGCATCTGCGCAACAGGATGAACCACGCCTACCACATTGACTTGTTTCATTTTTTGAAGACAGAATGAAACAATTGGCATAAATCACCCACGTAGTGCCTGGCAGTAATAGATGCTCTGTATGCGGTAGTTCCTGTCCTCCCTACCTTTGCTACAAAAATAGAGAAGGCAGTTGAGGTGAGGGTGGGGTGAAAAGCTTAAACCAAACAGAAAACCCAGAAAACGACCCAGACTCCAGGAGCTGCCCAATCAATGCAAGCGCAGAACCAGACACGTACTATCATTGCTTAACCAATTTTGCAGGGAAAAAAAAATCAAAGGATAGCTACAAATGAAAAACTAACAGAGCAAAACCAATACTCATTTATCTAGAACTAGTTTGCTGTCAAAGGAGGGACTGGTCCCTCTGCCTGAGGACTTGTCGATTCCAACTGCACAGAAAGATGACAGGCAAGAGTCACACTCTCTTCCTCACACTTGGAGGATGAGGGAGAAGAAGAGAAGGAGGGGTTCAGCCAAAGCAGCAAGAGGGGGACCCTAGCTAGCCAAGATGATAGGGGAGTCAGATAGCTCTTGTGTAACACTATGTTAGCTTCCCTCATATGGCGAGAGGTGCCTTGATTAGTTTGCAATGACATTTCTGGAACTGCCCAAAGGCCCAGAGGGGCCCAGAGAAGCTAAGGAGTGGACCCCACAGCAGGGCTGCCATGAACTGCTGGGCATGCTGTGCACTGTACTAAGCAAAGAGGGAAAATGGGAGCTGAAGTCCAATGCCCACTCCCCTCTGCAAAGCACGTGTCTGACATGGGGCCCTGTGTTCCCAGAGAAAGAGGTATAGTTTTTTCTAGCTTGCACACAGGCACCATAAGGGTTAAGGTGCTCTTGACCCTGGATGAGGCCGATAAGCTGTCTATACTGGAAATAAGTTTCTTTGGACTGGGGGTATTGGGGAGGAAGAGAGGTAGGAAAGAGACCCTATAAACTTATTTATGAACATCCCATCGGGGTGAGGAACCTGCAGCCTTGGGACCACACGTGGCTTTCTGGATCCTTGAGTGCAGCCTTTTGACTGAGTCCAAATTTTAAGTTTGTATCCAAGCAGCACTACAGAGGCTTTGAAAACAGGATTGACTTTGGAAACACAACCCACAGGAGGCTCGTTTGAACTTGTGGCCTGAACCCGACCGGGTTGGTTATGTGCTTAAACAAAAACAGCAGCATTCTCCATAGGACTTAAATAAGACCCGGAGTCATAACATAATATTCAAGAAGTTCAGGATACAACCCAAATTACTCGTAATATGAAGAACCAGGAAAATCTTGACATGCATGGGAAGAGACATGCTACAGCTGCTAACACCAAGATGAACAGAGATGCTGGAGTTATTTGGCAAAGATTTTAAGACAGTAATTATAAAAATACTCCAAGAATCTGGGCAAACAGTCTTGAAATAAATGAAAAGACAGACAGTCTCACCAAAGAAACAGAAAATATAAAGAAGAACCAAATGGAAATTTTAGAACTGAAAAATACAATACAGTAAGATAAAAATCCCTCACTAGATGGCCTCAGTAGCAGACTTGAAATGACACAGGAGTCGGTGAACTTGAAGACAGGTCAATGGAAATTAACCAGTCTGAACACCAGAGGAAAAACGATTTAATATTTTTTTTCTATATCATTTAGGTCATATTTATTGAAATTCTGCGCAGTTTTTTCCCAGGACGGAAAACAAGAATTCTAACCATAGAACCTGAAGAACTATTGAAAGTGTCAGTGGACAAAGAGGAAACTTTACTCTGTTAGGAAATATCAAATACGATTTAATATTAAATGAACAGAGTTTCAGGACCTATGGGACGATACCAAAAGGCCTAACATTTGTGTCTTCAGAGTCCCAGAAAAAGAGGAGGAAGAACACAGTGTAGAAAAAGTATTTACAGAAATTATAGTTGCCAACTCCCCAAATTTGATACATAAAATAAACATACAGATCTAAAACTCACTGAGTCGCAGAGAGGATTAACCCCCTAAACTATACACCCAGAGACATCAAAATCAAACTGTTGAAAACTAAAGACAAAGATAAATCTTAAAGCAGCTAGAGAAAAATGGATGCATTGCTGATATTGCTTGGATGTTTGGCCCCTCCAAATCTCATGTTGAAATTGGATCCCCAGTGTTGGAGTGGGGCCTGGTGGGAGGTGTTTGGGTCATGGGGGCGGATCCCTCATGAATGGCTTGGTGCCCTCCCCCACCCACCTGATAATGAGCCAGTTCTCACTTTATGAGTCCCCATAAGAGCTGGTTGTTTAAAAAGAGCCCGGCACCACCTCCTCTCTCTCTTTTGCTTCTTGTCCCAACCGGATCTAATAGACATTTGTAGAACACTCAACCAACAAAACTAGAATACACACTCTTTTCAAGTACACAGAGAACATGAACCAATATAGGGGATATACTGCTTCATACAACAAATTGTAACAAATTTAAACTGAAATCAGACAGAGTATGTTCTCTGACCATAATGGAATTAAACTATCTATCAATGATGGAAAGATAACAGGAGACTCCCCCAGACGCTTTGGATTAGATAACATACTTCTAAATAGTCCATGAGACAAAGAGGAAGCCTGAAGAAAAATTAGAAAACATTTCAAACGGAATGAAAATGAAAACACAGCATATAAACATTTGTGGAATGCAGTTAAAGCAGTATTTACAGGGAAATAATAGCATTAAACACTTGCATTAGAATGGAAGAAAAGTTTCTAATCAATAGTATTAGATTCCATCTTAAGAAACTGGAAAGGGAAGAGCAAAATAAACCCAAAGCAAGCAGAAGGAGGAAAATAGAACACAGAAGTCAATGGTATCGAAAACCAGAAAACAGAAAACAATAGAAAAAAAATCAATGAAATGAAAAGCTTGTTCTTTGAAAATATCAAAACTCCAGCAAGACTGATTAACAACGACAAAAAAAAAAAAAAGGTAGAAAGAACAAAGACAAAATTATCAGTATCAAGAATGAGAGATAGGATATCCCTATGGACATTAAAAGGTTAATAAGGGAATAATACAAACTACTCCAGGCACATAAATTTGACAACATAGATGAAATGGACCAATTCCCTATAAATCACTTTTATGGGCTGAATGATGTTCGTGTCCCCCCAAAATTTGTATGTTGAAATTCTAAACCCTGATGTAATGGTATTAGAAGGGGGGGGCTTTGGGAGGTTAATTAAGTCATGAGAGTGAAGCCCTCATCAATGGGATTTGTGCCTTATAAGAAGAAACACAGGGGAGACGATTTCTCTTTGCCATGTGAGGATACAAGAAGAAGATGGCAGCTGTGTGTAAACTGGGAAGGGGACCCTTCCTGATCAAGGCACCAGACACTGCGTCTGCTGGTTCCTTGAGCTTGGACTTCCTAGCTCTCCAAAGCGTGAGGAACAAATGTTTGCGGTTTAAGCCACCTAGTCTATAGTATTCTGTTATAGCAGCCTGAGCTAAGACAACCACAAACAACCAAAACTCTTCTAAGATAAAATAGATAACCTAAACAGTCCTGTAATTATTCAAGAAATCGAATTTGTA
Source organism: Lemur catta (assembly GCF_020740605.2). Lineage (NCBI taxonomy): Eukaryota > Metazoa > Chordata > Mammalia > Primates > Lemuridae > Lemur > Lemur catta. The sequence continues at coordinate 23,287,032 of NC_059142.1, read as the reverse complement.
GATAAAAGTCTTTCAAAAAATTAATCTCTCAGTCAAAATGGTTTTCCTGAAAAATTCTTCCAAATATTTAAAGAAGAATATCACAAATTCTACATAATCTCTTCCAGAAAACAGCGGGGAAGACTCCCCAACTCATTTTTGGAGGCCGGCATTACCCTGACACCAAAATGAGACAAATAGAGCACACAGAAAACTATAGATCAATTGCCCTCATGAACACAGACACAAGATTTCCTAACAAAATATTAGGAAACTGATACCAGCAATATAAGAAAAGAATAATGTACCACGACTAAGTGAGGTTTATCACAGGAATGCCAAGCTGGTGAAATATTTGAAATTTAATCAATGTAAGCCACCATATCACAGCCTAAGGTCAAAAAAACCACATGATCATATCAACCAATGCAGAAAGCACCTCTAACAAAATTCAACATCAATTTATGATAAAAACTCTCAGAAAACTAGAAATATAAGGGAACCTCCTCAACCTGAGAAAGGATAATAATTAAAAAATCTACAACTAACGTCATACTTAATGGTAAAAAATAGAATGTTTTCCTCCTAAAACTGGGAATAAGTCAAGGATGTCCACTCACCACTGAAGGTTGTAGCCAATATAATCAGGAAACGAAAATAAAGACATACAGATTGAAAAGTGAGAAATCCAACTGTCCCTATTTGCAGACCAAATATTTTTCTATACGGAAGATTCCAAGGACTCTACAAAAAGAAAAACTGCAACTATGTTGCAGTTTAGCAAGACTGCAAGATATAAAGTCAACACACAAAAATAAGTCATATTTCTATATACTAGCAATTGTACACCAAAATTTAAAAATGGTATCATTTGCAATAGCACCAAAAATATGAGATACATTGGTATAAATTTAACAAAATGTGTAGTGGTCTATATGCTGAAAACTACAAAATGCTGATGAAAGAAATCAAAGAAGGCCAAATAAATGGAGAGACATATAATGTGCATGTATTAGAAGAGTCAACATAATGAAAATGTCTATTTTCTCCAAATAGATCTATAGATTTAAGGCAATTCCAATGAAAATACAGCAGGATTTTTTGTAGATATAGACAAGCTGATTAAACAAAGAAACTAGAATAGCCAAAACAATTTTGAAAAAGAATAAGAAGATTGGAGGACTCACAGTCCATATATATATATATATATATATATATATATATATATATATATATATATATATGTATATTTTTAGAGACAGGGTCTTGCTCTGTTGCCCAGGCTGGAGTGCAGTGGTACAATCATACTGTAACCTCAAACTCCTGGACTCAAGTGATCCTCCTGCCTCAGCCTTCCAAGTAGCTAGGGCTATAGTCGTGCACCACCATGCCCAGCTAAATTTTTAATTTTTTTGTAGAGATAGGGGTCTTGATATGTTACACAGACTGGTCTGGAACTCCTGGCCTCAAGTGATTCTCCTGTCTCAGGCTCTCAAAGTGCTGGGATTACAGGCATGAGCCACCATGACCAGCCCTAACCTTTAGACTTATTATAAGGCTATAGTAATTTAAAAAAGACACATATGCAAAGAGAAAAATCATAGATCAATGGAACAGCATAGAAAGTCCAGAAACAGACTTATTATAGAACAGATTATTTGATTTTTGATGAAGTTGCAAAGGCAATTCAATAGAAAAAGGACTGTTTTTCTCTGCATTAAATAATATTGGAATATTGGGCATTCATGTATACAAAAGCAGACCTTGCTCTAAACTTCATATCTTTTGTAAAATTCACTCAAAATGGATCATAGACCTAAATATAAAACATAAAACTTTTAGAAGAAAGCATAGGAGAAAACCTCAGTGATCTGGGACTAGATGAAGAATTCTTAGATATGACATCAAAAGCATTATCCATAAAATAAAAACTTGACAAGCTGGACTTCATCAAAGTAAAACACTCTTGCTAAATGAAAGATACTGCTAAGAGAATGAAAAGACAAGTTGTAAACCAGGAGAACATATTTGCAAATCACGCATTTGACAAAAGGACTTGAATCCAGAATTTGTAAAGAACTCTTAAAAGTTAATAATAGTAAAACAACCCAATACAAAATGGGCAAAAGACTTGAACAAGCACTTCACCAAAGAGAATCTCTGGATAGTACACAGGCACACAAAAAGATGTTCAACATCATTGGCCACTAGGGAAATGCAAATTAAAACCACAATGAAATACTATTACATACCTATTAGAATGGCTAAAATAAAAAATAATGATAATAATAGGTGCTAGGGAAGATGAGGAGAAACTAAAAGTCTCATACATTGCTGGTGGGAACATGAATGGTATAGCTACTCCAGAAAACAGTTTGGCAGCTTTTTATTAAACATATGCATCGTACAGCCCAGCAATCCTGTTCCTAGCTATTTACCATAGAGAAATGCAAACTTATGATCACACAAAAACCTGTAGGTGAATGTTCATAGCAGCTGTATTCATGATCACCGGAAACGGGAAACAACCCAGTTGTCCTTCAATGGGTGAATGAATGTAGTACATCCACGCGATAAAATACTCAGCAACAAAATGGAATGAACTATGGATACACATAACACTTTGGATGAGTCTCAAAGGCATTATGCTGAGTGAACAAAGCCAGTCTCACAAGGTCACATACAGCATGATTCCACTCACACGGCATTCTGGAAAAGGCAAAACAATAGTCATGGAGAAGAGATTAGTGGTTGCCGGGGATAGGGTGGGGGAGAGTTTCAGTAGAAGGGAAGAGGGAGGAGGGAGTTTTCTGGGCTGGAGGAACTATTCTATAGCAGTGGACACCTGAATTTATACATCTGTTAAAACTCATAGAACTGTACCTGCCCCCCTAAAAGTCAATTTTATACCATGTCAACAAATAATTTTTTTAAAAAAAGAAAGGAGAGGAAAAACAGAGTTAAAAGGGCAGCAATACCATGGCAGGCCAGCACGATGGAGGCCCCAGGGGTGGAGGAAACAGCATGGTAGGGAGAGCTGAAATCACAGGTCCAGCCCCACCTCACCTGGAGGTACTAGGTTTTATTGTCACGAGAAATTTGATCGTCACTTCCCATCATCACAATCCCAGCTGGCCAAGCTGGAGGGCCCTGAGAGACCCAGCTTGATCTGACTTTACACATTGGAAGTATCCTTAAACCCCACGTGGACCTCTCTCTCAGCATCCTCTAGGGGAACCTGCTCCAGCTGCTCCAGCCCATTCTGTACGTGAGAAACCAGGTGGCGGTTTGATGCTTCCTTCCCCTCACGCCCGGTCAGTCAATTAGAAGTTCCTTAGCACATTTTTGCATCTCCATGGCCGTCTCCCCTAATCCAAGCCACAAACTAGGCCCCCTACTCCCTACTCTGGACCATGGTAACAGCCTCTGGCTGATTCCCCACTGCAGTCCTGTTGGCCTCCATCCTTGTCCGCATGGCAGGCAGGCAGGATGCTCTTGCTAACTCACCGACCTCACTGCCCTGCTTGGAGCTGTCCTTGGTGCTTGGGGCGGGGAGCACAAGCTCCTTGGCCTGGCCCTGTGGGATGTGGCTCCTTCCAACCTCAGCTGCATTTGGGACTCTCCAGCCAATGCCTCCTCCTCCTTGAAGTTGGGGACCCACCCATTCTTTCCCTTGAAAGTTCTGTCCCCTGTTCCTTTTGCCTGGAATTTCCTCCCACCCGCTTTGCTTGCCTAATCCCTATTCTTCCCTCAGTCCCATCTTTCGCATCTTCTCCTCGAAGTCTTCCTGGACCTCATCCCACCAAGGACAGCTTAGCTATGCCCTTCGGGGGATCTGGTGACTCTCTGTATCTGCCTCCCTTACAGCATTTTGAGAGGGTGTTGAGATGGTCCGTTAACTCTTGAAAATGTTTTTGGAGTGGGGTCTGGTTTTAGTAATAATACTAGTCTTTCATTCTTTCCCCAGCATGTGCCTGTGGTAGACATTCAGTACGTGTTTGCTGCTAAATGAGCAGCATCAGGCCTTTCCCACCACCTTAATATTGGGAACAGGGGGTTTCATAGGATGAGGTGAGTATTACTGTGCACGTGCACATACATACACATCCTTCCAGAATTTGCCGAGCTCAGCCTGTGCCTGAGGACTCAGAGTCTACTTGGGCAGTGGCGAGAAGACACCCAGCCCTTTCTCCACTGCGAGCTACCAATGGCCATTTGACGGAGCTTCATGTAAGAGGAGGGTCCCAGCCTGAGCCACGAGCCTTGAATGTGAGTCTTGGCTTTGTTCCCATTGTGACCTGGCATAAGACACTGCTGCTGTCTGGACCGCAGTTTTCTGTCCATCTAACCGACCAGTGGAACCTGCCCATGCCATGTCTCAGATGCCCACGGTGACAGGGCTGAAGGCTGGGTGAGAAGTCTCAGCCTCGGCCAAATGGGAGGACCCGAAGGGCAGGTTCCAAGTGGATCACTCGCCGGTGGTTCACAGAGTCGCCCACACCACCCTCAAGCCACTCAGCCAGTGCCGGGAGAGATGCAGCAGTGTTTGCAGGGTGGCCCCCCTCTTCTCTCAACCCTCTCTTAATTGCAGGGTGGGCAGCTGCCATCTCCCCCCTTCCCTAATTTAGGGTTTGTTCAAACCCCTAATTTGTCAGTCAGGGAAGCAGCAAAGCATTAGCGATGGGGGAATGTGGCAGGCAGAAGCGTGGCGTTCACTCAGCCGGGGCCTGGGCGAGCAGGGGTGACGAGCTATTTCCCTGTGGAGGAATTGGGGTTGGGGGTGGTGCCTTTCGCCTCTCGCCCTTTCATTTCTGAACCCAGAGAGCGCATTTCTGCGCGGAGGCAGGCGGCCGGCGCGCAGTGGGCTCTTTGCTTTCCTCTGATAGGGGCCATTAGCAAAACGTTACATTCAATCAGAGCTCGGAGGGGATAATTGGAGCCATTTATCACGTCTGCAGCCAGAGAGAGGGTCGGCTCCCTGGCACAGAGGGTGAACTGAGAACCCATGAGGGCTGGGGGTGCTGTGAGGTGACTGGTTTCTCGAGAGGAGGCTCGGTCGTCTAGATGTGAGGCCTCTGACCCTCCTACTCCAACCCCCAGGATTTCAAGCAGTTTTAAGGACCCTCCCTTTGGTCTAAACGGAGCCTATGAGGCCTTCTGCGATCCTGGAGGCGTTACGGAGGTACCATAGGACCTTCCTCACCTGTTTGATGCTCCAGAGAATTCCACAAGGTAGGTAGCATCGCCCCTTTCACAGTTGAAGAAACTGAAGCTTAGAGGAGTTCAAAGTGTTGCCCGCAGGTGTGTGATCAGTACGGACTTACACCCAGGACCCCTGCACTGCAGAACCTGCATGGGGACCCCAGACCCAGACCTCATTCTTGACGTCTTGGCTCCAATATCACCTTCCGTGCTCAGGCTGTCGGAATGACCACGTCCCCCTCTGGCCCCCTGTCCCTTTGTTGTGTTCCTCACACTGTCACTGCAGACACCATCTAGTTCATTTACTTGTTTGCAGGTCTTCCTGTTGCTGCATCCCCAGCACTTACAAGGGGGCTCGGCTCTTAGCTGTAGGTGCTCAATAAATACTAGTTGAAAGACCAAATGAACGATGTAAGCTTTAAGGACGGGGACGGTGGGAGGTGGGGTGGCCCGGATTATTCTTTTGGAGAACTTCATTCCTTGAGGGTGTCTCGTGCAGTGGGTGAGGCTGTTCCCCTTCAGAGACGCTCTGCAGAGAAGCAAATGAGCTGGTGTGGACACATCCCGCGAGGCACGGGGCTGGGACTGGGAATCCCAGATCAGCCGTCCGGTACCAGCGGGACCCCAGCAGGAGCCATCGGCTTTGCAGGACACTGGACGACGAGGCTCCCAGGTCACAGCCTCCTAGGGACACTCATCTTCTCCTGGCTGTGCAGGGCTGGGCTGGGCTGGCTGATTTCCACATTATTATGTGTGATGACTTTCCCCCTCCCTGGAATGATTAGACCTTAATAAATAACATTTCTCTCTGATATTGTGCCATCATTAATTCTGCTTAGCTCTCCTTGGAGAAAATTTTGTGGAAACATTCTCAGCGTTACTATTTAAAGCTAAATTAATTCGGCTGATTATTTCTGTCCAAGTAGATTTGTGCCCAGGCGACCAGGGCCAGCACCGAGGAGAAGCGAGGTGGGTGCCTGTCCCCAACCCCGAGGCCTTGGCCAGAGTCTCTGCCTGAGCCTTACCCTGCAGAGCTCACGCTTGAGTCTTCCCTAGCAGGTGGGGGTGGGGGGAGCAGAGGGGGCCTGGACTCTGATTTGGGGGCCTCAGTTTCTCCCAGCCTTGCTAAAGTGAGAGCAAGATACGGAGGACCCATCAGTTCTTTCTGCTTGCCCACCCCACAAAGGCTTGTAGAGGTACAAGCTTCTTAGAGATGACAAAAACGTGATGCTGGGTTTTGTTGAAAAAAGTGAGAGTTCAGGCACCAGGATGGGCCCCATGAAACAGAGATACATTCAGTGTAACCCACTAGTTTTCTGTGTGCCAGTTCTGGGGATCTGTATAAAAGTTGGGGGTTGGTGGGCACAGTGCTTCGTGCCTATAATCCTAGCACTCTGGGAGGCTGAGGTGGGAGGATCGCTTAAGGCCAGGAGTTTAAGACCACCCTGTCTCTACAAAAAACAGAAAAATTAGCCGGGTACTGTGGTACACACCTGTAGTCAGTCCCAGCTATTCGGGAGGCTGAGGCAGGAGGATCGCTTGAGCCCAGGAGTTTGAGGCTGCTGTGAGCTATGATGATGCCACTGCACTCTAGCTTGAGTAACAGAGTGAGACCTTGTCTCAAAAACAAACAAACAAAAAAAACGTTGTGGTTCTGAACGCCCTGGGGGAGATCTTGCAGCCGAAGTGGGTTCTGTAGAGCAATGAGGTTGTCAAGCTCCAGTCAGCCCACAGCAGGGTCCTGAGCCCCAGCGCAGGGATCTGAGTAAACAACGCCAGCCTAACGATGCCCAGTTCTGTCTAATGGGCCGGGGCTGCGGCAGCACAGCAGGTTTCTCTGTAACAAGGCAGGGTTCTGTGAATTCAGATTTCTATGAAATCGCTGAGGGTTCGGCACAACTAAGCACAGTTCTGAAGAAAAAGGCAGGATTCTGTGTAGCTGGGCGAGTTTCTGTAAAACAAGCCAGGGTTATATAGCATAGAGATGGTCTTTGGATATCAATATTGGAAACGGTCTTTTTAAGAAAGCCCGGCGAAGAGTGGAGTTCTGTAGAACCAGTGGAGTTCTGCTTCAGGGGTGGGCGGCTGTGTACACCAAGAGCCTTCTGGGTCAAGTGCAGGGTTTCGTATAACAATGGTGTGGTTATGTGTTTGAGGATAAGAAAGTGGATTTCTGGATGGCAAAGGGGCGCTCTGTGTACTGGCTGAGATCTATGTCACAAAGCTGATTGTCTAAGGGAGTTTTAAGGGATCCCAATTCTAAATGACAAAGCCGCCTTGCATGTGTGTTCATGTTCTGTGCAATAAGGCAGGGTCGCATGTGACAAAGCAAGGAACAGCACACCTTGTAGGATCAGCCTGTATCCTAGTTGCAAGGGAGGCCAGAAAGCGAGTAGCTGGCATTTTCAGCTTTTATGATGGGAAGCTAAGGTAGGCCTGACACAAAAAAGGGGGCAGGTTCCTCAAACATAGGAAGGGGGTTCAGATACTGGACAGACAAAAAGGATGACAAACTTCCATTACACCTGACTTCAATCATGCTAAATTCTTCCCTACCACAGGGGCTTTGCACGTTCTGTTTTCTCTGCTTGTCTTCCTCCCTGCCCTATCTTCCACCTACCACGTATCTTCAAACCCGCCATGCAGTTTAGGTCTCAATTTAAATATCATGAAGTCATGCAGTCTTTCCCTGACCCTCTTCACACAGCCCCTCTATTCCCTCAGAGATAGTGCCTTCCTGTACTTATCACATGGGGTACTGATGTATTTATTTGAGTATTTATTAGATGTCCATGTCCTCTCCAAATATTTAGTTCATCCTGTGTCTAAAACTGTGCTTCAGCTGCTTACAGAGAAGTCCCCTACATCTATATCTCCAGCCCCCAAATTTCCCTCACATCCTGGACATCTCTGCCTGGAGGTCATGCTCACCACTCCGTGTGTCCCACACTGAGCTTGTCACCTCCCCCCCTGCCCCGCCAGCTTGGCTCATCTCCCCAATTGTGTAATGGAATTAGCTAGGACACCATTCTTTCCATCTTCCAGACAAGACATGTTGCAGTCATGATGGACTTGTCTTTCTTCATGGCCCTCACCCCGTGGGAGACTAACCCAGCCCCTTCATCCTTGACGCCCCATCACCGTCAGGCGGACCCCTCCAGAATTACTGGAGCAGCTCCCATGCTCACATCACCTAATCGTGTACAGATCTCCCATTCCAGATTCTTTTTTGCTCCTCACAATTGAGCTGCAGTGGCAGGCTGTGGTGACTCAGGCAAACCAGTGTTATCCTTCCTAGACCACAGATGGCTATAATTGGGGTACATGTTCAGCTGTAACGCAGACCTCAAGCAACAGTCACTTAAGATCATAGGTTCTTTTTTCCCCATGTTTATAGGCTGCTTGTAAGCAGTCCAACTCAGTATGGTGGCCCCTGGGTGCGGGCTGTTCCTCCATTCCTTAGGGTGCTGCTCTCCCCAGCACGGTCAGCAGGGCTCACCACGTATCCACTGGGTCTGTCTTCCAGCCGGGGGAAGGAGGAAGAGGGAGCAGTGGGGTTGCAGGGCCAGCCACCTTCTTCAAGAGCACAGCCCAGAGGTGCACACACCCCTTCTCACACACCGCAGGCCAATCTAGCTGCAAGGGAGGCTGGGAAATGAGTTGATTCTGGACGCCATGTGCCCAGTTAAAACCCAGAGCTTCCATTACTCAGGAAAGAATGACAACGAGCAGTCTCTGCTGCACAGATGTGAACAACTAAAACAGCGTGGAACCTAAAAGCAAGCATTTATGGAGCCCCTAAAAGGCAGGAAGTCTCATCTGATCCTCACACCAACATTGCAAGGCAGGAATTATCACCCCTGTTTACAGAGGAGAAAACTGGCGTGAGGAGGGGTATTAAAGGGCTTGCTGAAGATCACAAAATTTAAAGGTGGCAACATGGGGTCCAAAGCCGTGGTGCCTGATGCCAGAGCCTGGCATCTTCACATCTCGTCACACAGAAGGGATTTTCCAAGGAAGGAGGGACGTCGTCAGTTTTCTTCACAGCTCTATTTGCAGCACTGGGAACAGTAGGGGATGAATCATTGATATTTCTGAAATGAACGAATTTCTATTCCTTTCTTCTTGTTGGCCCCTTTTGGGATTACCAAGAGGAGGGACTTCCACCCTTTCTTGCCATGTGGGAAGGTGCTGGTGGCATTTCCCCCCTCCTTACTTATTCCCTCCCAGTCGGGCCACCTGCCATTGCAACATTGCTTTCCTCACTATGTGTGTGCATGTGTGTGTGTGCGTGTGTGCGTGTGCAGGGGGACAGCACACTCCACAGTGAGGTCCGGTTTGCCGGTTTGCAAGAGTGACAACTCAGCTGAAAAGAATTCTTGCCGTGGTCTCCAACCATCTCTGCTTCTCACTCTTTATAGCATTCAGCCTGGGCGCTAGGAGGCCGAGTAACCTGGAAGGATACTGAGCTGCTCCAACATGAATAGGTCACATCTGTCAGTCCCTGACTATGTGCCAGCTCCCTTCTAGACACTTTCATGTACCTCGTTTACATCTCACAATAATGCTATGAGTCGAGTCCCATTAAAAGTCCTCTTTTACAGATCAGGAAACAGAGGTTCAGAGAGGTTAAGTCACTTGCCCAAGCTCACACAGTAAGTGAGGCAACCAGGACAAAGTTCAAGACTGCACCTGTAAATGCTACACTACAGCTGTGCCACAAAACACTTTTAAATAGTTAAACGCTTCACATTTTACAGGCTCTGTTGTAGCTATGATTTATTTTGACTCACAATAAAATATTTTTTGGATGAGAAGGCCGAGGCTCAGAGAGGCTGAGTATCTGCCCCAGTGGCCCAGCCTGCTGCTGGTCTCCCTGAGGTCTCTAGCTGGCGGAGGCTTGCAGACGTGCTCTACCCCCGAGGTCCCTTTGGCTCTGAAGGCAGCCTGGGGCCTGTCTGTCACTCGTGTCCCCCCAGGGCGCCTCCCTTGCTTTCTGCTGGGATCCGCAGCCCCGTGGCCGCCCTCCCTTCCAGCTGCTGCAGCTGTGCACGCTCGCTGGGGGAATTGACGGTGGATGGTGGGTGTTGAGTGGGGGAAGAGGGCTGTTTATTTACAACGTGACAATTTTGATGTATGTGCTAGGGGGAAAAAACACCCCCAGCACCACACAATTAAATTAAAAGACCGGCGGTTGTGGGCGAAGCTCGTCTACAGCTGACTTAGAACCAAATGGATCGGAGAAAAACAACACAAATTGCTGCAGCTTTGGCTCCTCAGCTAGCAAGTTCCTTCCTGCAGCTCCCAGATGTCGCTATGGGCGGGGTCCACCTTGCCCAGGTGTGTGCCCTGCCCAGGACCTGCGGGGGCGGGGCGGGGCAGTGGGGCCTGCGGGGCAGCCCCGCGTGTTTATTGGCTTTCGTGTGCGGTGGGCCTTCCCAGGGCGTCACGGAGCGGAAGGGCCCCATGATCTCCATCTCCTCTCTGCTGTCCAGACCAGAAGTGTGGCCATTACAGGGACTTCTCGTGCCTCCCTCCTCCCCTCAGCCAGTTGGTCACTGGATCCTGTGAGGTCCGGCACTTTAGTACCTCTCCACCCTTTCCCTACTGTCTTCCCTCTGCTCATCGGAACCCTCATGACGTGTCTCATCTGATACGTGGCCTCCCACCTGGCCTCCCTGCCTCCAGTTTGCCCAGTTAGACCCACTGTACACTCAGCTATTATTCTCCTACCTGTATCAATCCTAAATTTCTTAGCACGTCATTCAAAGCCTTTATATCAATCAGGTTTCTGCTGTGATAATGCTGCATAAGACCCCCTACGTCTTAGCGCTTTACCATCCCAAACAGGTCTTTTTCTCACACGTGGGTCTTCAGGTGGGTCGGGGCAGCTCTGTTTTGAGCTGTAGGCTGGGTTCGAGGCTGTGCCACGTGGCTCCCCAAAGAGTGCTCTTCCCACGGCAGACGGCAGAAGCACATTTAAAGTGTCTGCACATGTCAAGTCCTCTAACGCTTCATTGGCCAAAGCAAGTCACGTGGCCAAGCTCAGTGGGGCAGGAAAGTACACCTCACCCCCTCTAATAGCAGGTGGCAAGTCACGCAGCAAAAGGAACAGATCTGTAATTCTATTACAAGGAGGAGTTGAGGAATTGGGAATAATAATCCAATTTGCCATGACCCTTTACAGCTGTGGTTCTCAGAGTAGTCCGGGGACCAGTAAGTGGCATCAGCATCACCTGCTGAATGAGAAACTCTGGAGGTGGGGGCCAGCGATTTGTGTTCTAACAAGTCCTCCAGGTGCGGCGGGCTGGAGTCTTTCTTTACCTGAGTCTCACTGGTTCTGGCTGCAGGAGAGCTGTGTCCCTCCCAGCCTTTACCTTCTCTGTTCCCTGCTGGAATGCCCATTCCTCCCCCACCTGGCAAATTCCTGCTCAGTTTTCAAGGCCTGGCTCAAATGTCCCCTCCTCTGGGTGGAAGCCTCTTTACCCTCCCCCAGCCCAGGGAGAATTAATCACTCCCTCCTCTGCGCTCTCCAGGGACTCGTGCAGGTACCGTTACTACAGCAGGACGCAGAGTGTGTGACAACGGTGTGTTTGGGACAGGGAGCCCTCCACGGTCAGGACTGCAGCGCATCACGTATGCCTGGCACGTGGTAAGCACTCAATAACTGTGCATTGATTTTGCTGCTGATTTTCAGGCACTGTTGCCAGGCTGAGGGTGCACGACCATTTCTGCCTTAAGAACCGGGCTTCCCAGGCGTGCAGCTGGGAATGCTGACAGAGGGAGACAACGGGGAGGTGGGCGGGGCAGCCCAGGCTGAGTTCTGCTCAGGCTCACGCAGTGTGAGTTGGGGACAGGTCCTGGATCCTTGGGTGGGACCGGGGAGCAGATGAGGAGAGCATCTGGTGCCCAGATGCCTGGCAGCTGTCCTGGCTTATAGCAAGTCTGGTAAAGGCTCATCCAGGGACTCTGCTCTCTGAGTGTTTGTCAGATGCTGGGAAGGCTAAGTGACCATCAGATGGGGGACCTTGGGCAGACCCACAAGCCCCCCGTCAGACTAGGCTCTCATCTGAGGCAGGGCTGTGTCCCCTCTATCGGAGTGGAGGCTTCCGGCCAGCATGAATGGTCTCTGCCCCCTAAGTCTAGGGAACCCTCCCTCCCCAGCTGGGCAGTGTCTTCCCCTGTGTAGGAATTAGGTCCTTCCCACCAGGCTTGGGTATCCCTGGGATGGGACAGGGGCTGTGTCCTTCTTTTAAATCCTTAGGTAGATGCCTCACTGCCCCCAAAGAAAGAGCAAATCATCCTCAGTCACTTCCTGTCGCTGAGATGCTTACACAGCCATTCTGTCCAGCCTTCAACCCCGACACCTCTCCCTTTCCAGAACACCCACAGAAGGGGCAGACAACCTGGGGAGGAAGAGATCCGGTGGATGTGGGAGGGATGCGGGGGCCGTGGGACTGGGGGCTGGGGAGCAGGCAGATGTGGTAGGCCAAGAAAAGCCCCAACTCTCTAATCTTTTCCTTCCGGGCTGACAGGTACATTTCAAGGGAAATGGAATCGGCACATTTCAGCTTCATTTGCGCTTAACACATCTGGCTGGCAGTGGGCAGGAGGCTTTTGATGTCTGCGTCTTGGTGCCCAAGCCTTTTTAAGCCTCTTTTCTTTGAAGCCAGGGAGACTTGTGTTTCTGCCAAGGAGTAAACAGGCTTGCACACCCTCCAGCAACTTGGTCTTTGGAGACCAGGCTCCCAAAGGCCCTGGGGGCCCCATTTCTTCATTCGTTCAGCCTGCCAGCACTCATTCGAGACTTACACGCGAAAGCTTCCCGAAAACTGTCTTCCCTAGAAGGGGATGGGGAGAAACCCTGGTAGATTTCAGGAATGGACTCACCACGCTCATCCTTCTAAGAAGCAAGGAGAGAGGTCTGTGTCCTGCCAAGGCTTTCTAGAGTGGCTTCAGGCCCCCCACAATTTCATCGGCTTCCCTCCCTCCTCACCCACCTTTACAGTCATCCCTTAGTGCCCCTCTTAGTACGGGCGAATCCATGATTTCTCAACCTCACGTAAAGTGTGAAGAAAGCTTGAGAAAGTGTGGCTGTTTTGATTTGAAATAGCTTGCACGGTAACAGCAGGCTTGTGGTGCAAAGGCCTCGTTTTGGAGCAGATTGGTGCCGTTAAGCCCCTCTTTATACAACTTTTGCAAGAGACGCAGGAAAACACCTTGGCTCTTTCTTTCCAGGCCCCCGATCTGGCCGCCACCCTTCCCTACTCCTCTTGAGCCTCTGCAGGGAGACGTCCCCATCCTGGACCTGGCTGCGGGGAAGGCGGGCTGCTGGGGAGCTGAGCAGAGCAGGCGCACGTTGCTCTGCTGGAGCACTTCGCTGGGAGGGGGAGCCGCAGGCCTCGCGCCCTGCTTGCCCAGCCCCCGCCTGAGGACCTGGGATTCCGGTGGCTCCTCTGCAGACTGCATGGCTGTCAGAGCTTCAGCAGGTCTGGGACATCTCTGTGCCTCCTCCCCACTGTCCCTGTGCCCATTTCAAACATCTCCTGCTGGGTGGGGGAGGGGTGCATCTCTCGGAGGCTCCAACCCAGCCTGGTGCTCCAGGTCCGGGAGGAGGTGGAGTCTGAGCCTAGTGAACAGGGGGCTTTGGGGGGCTGAGAATAGCGGAGAAGCAGCACTGCTCTGGGAAACGGGGCCCTTTTATGTGGTTGGAGACCCAGCCACGCTGCTGAGAAAGGCACAGCTCTTCGTGGGGGACATTCTTGAAAATAACATAGTGTCACAAGCAGGGACAGCTACAAACCTTGGCCCCGAGAGCAGAGTAGATGGAACATGCCCCTTCTCTGTTGCTTTATGATGTGACTGCAGTGACCAAGGTCAGCAGCAGGGCCCGCCTGGCTCTTCCGGAGTCTGAACTAGAGAATGAGGGTGATCTGCAGCATGTCGTGGGTTTGAACTCTAAATTGACAGAGCTTCCTCCTCTGGCCCAGGGGTGGGCAGTGACCTCCCCCCCCGCCCCCCCCCCCCCCCCCCGCCAAGGTGGCACAGTGTGGTGGTGGTGAGTCGGGACCAGATCTTGGGCCCCTGACTCTTAGCCCAGCGTGTGTGCCCTTTCCATTACAGGTTGAACTTGAGAAAGAGCTCCCTGCTTCTGACAGTCGGCACAACAAGGTGGAGTCTGAGCTGCCTGAGAGCTCTTCACACACTCACCAATTAAGAGCAGCCCGAGTTCCAGCTACGACCCACGGAGGCTGAGCCCTGGACCGCCAGCGTGTGCCCCCTGGGCCTGAACACAAGTTTGCCGTGACTTGGAACAGTGCTGGTGGGAAGCGGGCCTCGCTGAAGAACCCCGCACCTGGCGCCAGCCGTCTGCGTAAGAATAGACATAGAGTCATTACCCCGCTAATAATCACCCTCATCCTGGAAGACGGCGATTCCCCTCCGGTGCCTTCAATCACAGCCCCTGAATGGGAGCGGGAACTTGAGGCAGGCGTCACTCCCACGCGGATGGGAGGCTGACAGCTCCCAGCTCAGCCTTGGAGACACCTGGTTTGCAGAGGGGGCGGCGCACAGTCCTCACCGACTCCGGCCGAGCTGGGGGAGGAGGTGGAGGCACCATTAGACATGGGTGAGGGGGTCACTGACACAGGAAATCGGGGTCCTGGCCATGCCGCTCAGTGTCATCATTGGCAATATGACAATGTGACCACGCTGATCTCTCATTTACCAGAGGGTTGCACGAGATGACGTTGGAACGCCTGGTGCACAGTGAGTTCTTTATTGCAGTGATGAGCCTACGGTCTCTCGGGAGCTGCATCCTTCCTATGTGCCGTGTCATCTGACCCCCACCGGAACCCTGAGACATAAGCACCCACTGGACCAAGGAAACACCCATTCAGTTGTTCGCTCACCGCCCCAGCACCCACTGGCTGGTACTGGCTCAAGGGCCCAACTCTCTCAAACGGCCCCCCAACCTGTGTGGGGGGAGGAGCTCCCATGGGGGTGTCGGGTGTGAGTGCCCTTGTCTCAGCCTCCCACGAGGTGGGTATGGCTAGGTCCCTGCCCTTCTCTGTGCCTCAGTTTCTCCATGTGCCAAATGCAGGGGGAATCCTTAATGGTCAGCCAGGTGCGGACTTCCTGGACTCTCTGAGCCTTTCCTGGGGCCTCCGGTGCCCCTGGGGTGATGGGGTAGAGGATCTCTTGACCCCTCATGACTCAGACTTCCTGTCAGGAACTAGGGGGTCTACAGGTGTGTTGCAGGGGGGTTGACTGCTGCTGGTGGCCACTCCCACGGGTCCAGTCTGCTGAACAATGTGCTGGGAGGCCACGTCCTCCTCCCCAGAGGGGCAGAGCGACACGGCCCACTGGCTGCTGGCACATCCAACAAGGGACATTTAGCCCTCGGGCAGTGTGATGCCACAGAAAAAACACAGGTCTGGGGCCAGGTGACCTGGGTTCAAGTCCTGACTCTGCTACTTTCAAGGTCAGTTTGCACTCTACAAAATGGGGACAAAAGGGTCTTCCTGGCAGGACTATTTGAGGATGAAATGCAGCCCTGGGTGTAAAAGGGCCCACGAAGTGCTGGGCATCTACTTGCTTCTCAGGAGGCAGTAATGCCCTCTACTCGCCCCAGCTGGCCTCCCTTAGGGCTCTGCATCCTGATTCCGGGGTGGGTGGGGGAGTCACACTGTCCCCTTCCCCCCAGGGCCCTTGCCTTCCCACCCTGTCTCTCTAATGCGGTGCCCCAGCCTCGGTAGACACCCCAGACAAAGTGCCCTTTAGAAGCAAGACCTAAAGGTCAGATTTGGAGAAAAAGTAATTTGGGGCATTTCTATTTCCTTGTAAACATTTGTTCTCAAATGCCGAATGAGGCACTGACTCGGAGCCCTGTTCCAGGAACCAGGCTGAAATGAGAGCTCGTGCAGCAGATGCAGAGCGGAGCAAGGAGGATTCCAGACCCAGGGGCTGCTCTGTGGGAGTCTCTCTCCCCCACAGCTCCCCTGCATTGTGGTGGGGGGCAAGGTGAATGAATACAGATTTCAGGGTCAGACTGCCTTGAATATGAATCCCAACTCCACCACTCACGAGCTGTGTGACTTTGGGAGATGAAGGTAACCTCTCTGAACTTCAGATCCTAATCTGCCAGATGGGAACAACCGCAGTTCTCTGAGCACATTGAAATGTATATTAAATGATGCAGAAATAGGAGAGGGCCTAGCAGAGGGCCTGGTTCATAATAGGTGCTTAATACTTATTTCTTTCTTCCATTGTGACATTTGTTGGACTTTGATGAAATGCAGTTTATCGTGTTTGATGCTGAGAACCCAGCGATGAACAAGCCCCAGTTCCTACCCTTCAGGACCTCACAGTCTAGTGGGAGGATCCCCCTCCCCCTTCTGCTCCTCCCTCCCCTCCTGCATCACTCTGGGCTGCAGGTGGGACCAGGGAGGCTCAGAAGGGCTCGCGCTGGCTGCTGTCTCAGAGGATGCTCACAGGCACGGGGTTTGCAAGCTGGTGGCCCTGTGTCCCTAATCCCCAGTCCTTGTCTTCTTTTCACCTCCCAGTTGAGTGATGACCCTTCTTTACAGGGCTTTGTTCCAAGCCCCTTCTGTTTTCAGCCCAGCTGAAAAATGGGTAAAATCCTGGGGCCTCTGGGGAACCAGAAGAGGCCAAGCCTTGCTCCCAGCGCTGGTTTCATCCCCGTCCCTCCCGCCATTCAGAATCCTCACTTCATTTCCTCACTCCAAGCTGAGCTCAAAGAAAAAAGATTAAAAACATGGAAGAAGAATGAAAGAACAGAGCGGGTCTGGCTCGCCCGGCAGCCAGAGGGTGGGCTGGGGCGGAGATGCGCGGTGGCTCAGGCTCCAGACACTGCCCGTTTGGTCCTTAGGGAGCTGGGGGGAAGGCTCCAAGGGACCCGGCTCAGGGTCCCCTCGTTTGCTGCCGCTCATTTATATTTCTCAGCCTGTGTGAGTCACTCCCCACTGACCCTCGGTTCCCTGGTCTGTAACACTAGGGGAAGAGGATGTCACGGGCCCCACCTGCAGAAACCTTGGCCACCCTGTCTCCTGGTCACAGCAGCACCAGCTCACCAAGGAGCTCAGGGCTCTCCTGGCCTCCAAAGAAAGTGGCTGGGGAAAGTGGGGTGACTCCCTGCTAGAGGGGTTGCAGGGCCTCCCAGAGCCAGACAGCAAGATCTCCCAGTCCCCTTCTACCTCTGAGCCTGTGACCCCAGATCCAAGGTGTGACTGTGCGGCCCCCAGGCACACATCCCAGTGACAGTTGCACTGGACTGGCCTTCTCTTGGGAGGCACAACACTTAATCCAGTGACATGTAGTTGCTGGGACTGTCTGGGAGCTCCCCTTTGGGACTCGCCATTGGAGCCATGGGGAGACACAGGAGGCACTGACAAAGGCATTGCTTTAGCCTCTAGACGTGGCTTCTTTTCAAAGCACACCTTGCTCCCACGGGATGAGGGCTGGGGACGGGCCCACAGGGCCATGAGCACGGGATCTCTCCATGGCCGGCACCTGGCCAGGGCCCTCCTTGCTGCTCCCCTGCCTCTGCCTTTGCCGTCTCCAGATGTCCTCCTGTCCCTCCCCTGCTTACGGCCCCCCAGGTCTCTCTGCGTCCTCAGGCTGATGACGTTCAAGGCCAGTCACTGTCTACCTCTGCAGCTGTCTCTACTTCCCCCTCTCAGTCCCCACTCCAGCTGCACCGCGCTCCTTGCCATCCCACAGACAACTCGATCTGTCACTGACCTTGGTGCCTTCGCAGATGCTGTTCCCTGCCTGGAATGCCTTTCTGTCCCAGGGCCAGGCTCTTACTTGAACTTGAGCTCAGGGGGTGCTGCCTCGGGACAACCTGCCCTACCTGCCTTCCCCGACTCTGCTCTTCTGCCATCCCAGCCCAGATCACACAGTGTCACTGTCTTCCCTCCACGGGCTTCAGCGATTTCCTAGGCTTCGAGTCCCGCACAGGAAGAATTATTTGTTTTATTCAATCCTCGGATCCCCAGAGCCTGGAGCAAACCTTGGCAGAGTGCGGATGCTTACCAAATAATTGTTGATGGGTTAGTCGAGGGTGAAGGCTATCTGGAACCTGCTAGAATAAGGGAGAATTAATAATAATCGCACATACATATTGAGTATTTACTAAGTGCCAGGCATTTTAATCACAATAGCTGACACATACGGAGAGTTTACGCCCTACAAGCAGAGCTGTATTTATTCTTTACAATCATCAGGAGAGGCAGGCACTTCTATTATCCCTGTTTTATACAGGAAACTGAGGCACAGGGAGATTCCAACACTCAGGACAGAGCTTATTCATAAGCCAAGCCTGTCTGCCTCAGACCCCAGACCCTTAACCTGGATCTGTGTCTACCCTTCTCCAGCCAGGGCACCAATTGCTGGACCCAGAAAGTTCCCGAGAAATCATTCATCTGCTGTTGTTGCTTCACCTACCTAGCGGGAAACTGAGGCCAGGGCTGGGGGGAGGTTTGTTAGGCTGCCCCACCTCCACTGACGGGGTCTCTTTGGGCGGTTTCCCCTCTCTTTGCCTCCTCCTCAGAAAGAGGGGAGGGGGCTTCTCTCTGGTCAGACCCTGCCCATCCTCAGCCCTGTTTCCAGGCAACCTGTTTCCCGGGCAGCGCCCCCTGGTGCAGCTGTGTTGCCATGGCGACTGCAGTGGGTACAGGTGCATCTCCAAGATGGTGAACGGAGCAGCTCCAGTTCCTAATTGGCCCTCTGTTCCCCTTTGAGAGAGATTCAGGTACCCGGATAGGTCCTCTGACTTGCAAATTCACCAGGCGCATGGCAGGGGAGGACAGGTTGGTCCCCTGACAGGGGGAAGAGGACAGAGACTGGAGGTGGGTATGAAGGAGGGAACAGGACTCAGAGCCTGGTTCACCTCAGTGCAAAAATTCCGCTCAAAATTTCTGCCTTCAAAGTGTTCATGGCACCTGAAAATTGACATCTTGCATCTTTCTTGGAGCAGTGAGGGGAGGAGATTTCATAGTCCTCAGAGGAGGAGTCATCTTTTCTCTTCCTTTTTTAATTTGAAAAATATATAAAAAATATCCACTCCAAAGTAAAAAAAATCACCCCCAATCTCACTAACTTAAATCATACAAAAACAAATTTAAATTGTCCCTCCTTACCACTAAGTCCTATCCTCAGGGGTTAAAAACTTAACAGTTTGTGAAATCTACTTATTGATTTTTCGATGCTTAAACAGATCTCTATATATGTACATATTCATACATGTAAAAGTATATTACACTGAATTTGAATTATATTCTACAGATTGGTTTGCATCTTATTTTATTTCTCTTCTTTAATATTATTTTTAATTGAAAAATCATAATTGTATACATATATGGGGTTCAATGTGATGCTTTGATATATGTACACACTGTGGAATGATTAAACTTATTAATAGCACATCCACCACCCCACTTGTTATTTTTGGTGGTGAGACATTTGAAATGGACTCTTTTAGTTACTTTAAATGCATCTTGCTTGTTTAAATGTCACGATATGTCCTGGAGATTTTGCACATCAGCAAGTATTAATATATCTTCTATTGCTGAGGAGGATATTAAGAGCAGAGGAAGAGGAGGCCTGAGGTGGGGTTAATCCTGGGGGCTCCCTGGAGGAGGGGGTGACTGACAACCTGAAGGAGATGGCTACAAGCAAGGAGAGAACATAGCGCTTGTTTTAACTGCAGTACGCCAGGTATAGTACTGTACTCCCATTAACTCATTTACTGCTCGCAGCAATCCACAAGGGAGATCTAATCCCTCCCACATTTATAGATGTGGAAAATGAGGCGCAGGCTCACCAAGCTGGGCTGTGGGGAGAGACAAGGAATTGTTCCCAGCCTGGTGGCCTCCAAGCCCACGGGGTTCCCCCCC
Organism: Lemur catta; assembly: GCF_020740605.2. Classification (NCBI taxonomy): domain Eukaryota; kingdom Metazoa; phylum Chordata; class Mammalia; order Primates; family Lemuridae; genus Lemur; species Lemur catta. The sequence goes on along the minus strand of NC_059142.1, from coordinate 23,266,933 downwards.
ACCCCATGTAGGCAAGCTGTCTAGCCCCTGGCATGTGGAGACCCAGGGGAGCCCCCTACCCCCTTTCTAGCCCCTTCTGTTCTCTACTGCAGTTGGAGCCAGGTGGAGCTCTGTGCTCCACAAAGCACTTTGGAATTCATAAAATGGAAATTTATTGAACAAGCCTTTGGAGAAGGGAAGTAATGAAAACTGCTATATAAATTATGAGGCCATTGGTATTATACAGCTGGAGCTAATGCTGTTAGTCCCCAGAAGCGTACGGAGAGCCTCCCCTGACTCCGCCCTTCTTAGCTGAGATGTCTGCTGGGAACCTGAGGGAGAACCTCAGAAAGTGAGAGGTCCGTGGGTCCACGGGACAGACAGACCCACCCCTGACTTGAGCTGGGAAACCTTGGGAGGCCATATGCCCACCTAAGCCTCAGTTTCCTCATCACTGTGGTGGAGACAGTTGCCACAACTGCCACATCTGGTGGTGCTTTGCCAACAGACAGGGCCCCTTCCTGCGTGTGTTGGGCTGTGAGTCTATCAGTTTTATTATCACTACTATGTTTCCTCAATTCGAGGACCCCCATTTGTTTTTCTTTCCAAGATTTCAATTCTGGGACCAGGATGCATCTTACATGGAATGTAATGTAGCTGCCATTTTGCCCTGATAAACTGCTAACTTGACTTTAACTTAAAATCAATGGCATCTTAGAATCGAAGAAACATGATACTATTATTGTTGTTGTTGTTGTTTATTGTCATTAGTATTTTCCAGGCCTGGATATCAGTGTCTATTCCTCACCATAAAAAGGAAAAAAAATCCCAGGGGAGGAAGGAGACAGGAGGCCCACGGGGCACATGCTCTGTGACCCCGGGCACATTGCTTCAGTCCAGAGTGGCCACCAGTCCGGTTTGTCTGAGACTGTTACTGAAAGCTTGGCACTTGTCCTCAAGGCCACATTAGAAGAATGAGAACAAATGGCTTGAGGAGAAGGAAAGAGAAGTTTATTACTTTCCCAGCAAAGGAGGAAAAATGGTAGACCTTCTCATCTCAAAATCCAAATTTTTCCTGAACATCAGCAGAAATACAGAGCTTTTAAAGGGAGGGCCCTCAGTTCTTTGCTATTGTGGTTAGATACTCTAATGGTCCCGTCTCTGCCAAAGACAAAGCCTGTGATCTGTGCCCATGTGAGCCCACCTGGGGGCTGGCACAGGCCTGGGATAGCTGGGCTATCTCCTGTAACACAAAGAACAACAACAAAACAAATTACCCTGCCCCTCCCAACCACTGGCCTGAGATAAGGATGTGGCTTTTAGTTCTTTTTTTTTTTTTTGAGACAGAGTCTCACTCTGTTGCCCTCAGTAGAGTGCCGTGGCATCAGCCTAGCTGACAGCAACCTCAAACTCCTGGGCTCAAGTGATCCTCCTGCCTCAGCCTCCCGAGTAGCTGGGATTACAGACACACACCATGACCCCCAGCTAATTTTTCTATTTTTAGTAGACATGGGGTCTCGCTCTGGCTCAGGCTGGTCTCGAACTCCTGAGCTCAAGCTACCATCCCACCTCAGCATCCCAGAGTTTTAGTTCTTAAAAAAGAGTGGAGGATATTTTAAAGAGACAGAAAATATTTTTTGCCATTTTTTCTCCTGGGCCATCCCCTCTGTTACAAGACTGATGATTTCTCCAGGATGCGGGAACTTCAGCGCTAAAAATAGGAGAATCCCAGGCAAATCCCAGAGCAGGTTTGTCATCTGACTGTTGTCTCTGGGCCATGATTTGTTGCTTCCATCCAGTGGGGATACCAGCCCCAAGGAAGGTGTGATGGATTTGTCAAAGACGAGTGGCTCCTCTGCAATCCAGGTCCCCCTGGCACAACCGTGAGATCTTACGGGAACAACCTGAGTGGCAGTGCCTATGAGCACAATCGCCAGGGTGTTGGGAGTGAATTAGTGACTTATCAGGTGACCCATTCCTGACACTGTCAAAGGAACTGGCCAGAGTCACTCTTTGCATTTGCTGTGTTTCCATTCTCACTTGATTCTGGGCTCCCTTGCAGGAGGCAGAAAGGGTGCACCTCAGAGACCCAAGTTACAGATGGAAGAAATGAGGCCCAGAGAAGGCACTGACCTTCCCACAGTGCACATCCATGCCAGGCCCAGAGGGAAAGTGGTGTGGGGTCGTCAGATCACTTCTCTCCTGCAGAATACTCTGCCTGAGATTTCTACGGTTGGTTACTTGGTGGGAGCCACGCCAGAGAAGCCCTGGGGCCCGGCTGCCCTCTGCTAATGGATCTCCATGTGGATAGGGAGCTGGGGCATAGGTCCTACTTTGGGTTTTTGCTGTGTGACCTTGGACTCATTATATACCCTCTCTGGGCCTCAGTTTTTCCTTCTGTAAAATGAAAAATATGAATTAATAAAGTGGTTCCCAAACCTAACTGCAAATTTCAACCACTAAGGGGAGGTTGTTAAAATACAGATCCCTGACCTCACCCCCACCCTAGAATCACTGGGAAAGGGCTCAGGAATCTGTTTGATCAGTTTCCCAGGTGAATCTTATGCATTTAAGTTGAGTCGCTATTTGGGCAGGCAGTGGGATGTGGTGGAGGGCATTGTAGGGGCGCACAGGATGGGCAGGGCTTGCCTTCAGAATGGCTGAGGTTTTGTCTCTTAGCCAGGCGACCTTGGACAAGTTACTTAACCTTTCAGAGTTTTTGTTTCTTCATCTATAAAAAGTGGGGTAATAATTCCCTGGAAGAGCCGTTGAGAGGATTAAATTCCACGATCGATGCACGAGGTTCCTGTTTCCCTCTCCAGCCACTTGTCTCAAATGTCAGCCTGGCCTGGTCTTGGCCCATCCTACCCCGCAGCCTGACTGAGGCTGGCCAACGTCTCTGCACCCTAGAATGGAGGGGACCAGAGGGTGAGTGACAGGGCCAGGGCAGGCACGGGGAGGGGCTTGGCAGAGAGCAGAAGGAGAGGGATGTTAGAGAGGGAAGGGGTGGAGGTGGAGGAGGGCGGAGGGTCCTCTAGGGGCTGAAATATGGCTCCTCCTTTCCGGAATGTGCCTCTTAATCAACTTAATGGGCCTCTGGCTGAGCAGGGCCTTTGTAGGTGGGAGATGGAGGTGGGAGCCGAGGCCGCTGACTGGGCTGTGGGTGGGAGCTGGGCCGCAGCTGGCTAAGGGAGCAGAAGAGGGAGCAGGTGGAAGCCAGGAAGTGGGGCTGGTGGCCGGGACCTTCGTCATCTTCCCTCCCAACCCTCTCCCCAGCCCAGGACCTGGCTCCTCCCGGATTTGGTAGGGGAGCACCCGACCCTTGACTTCTGATTTCTGGTCCCCTTCAGCCTCTCGGATCCACAGTGCTGGGCAGGACGGAAGGTGGAGAAGCCCAGCCTAGGTTTGGTCAAGGATCATGTTCACCATGGTGGCACTTAGTGGTGGCTCTATTTCAGAGGCCATCAACTGATGGGGCTCCGGAAACCTCCCGGCAGGCAGCAGCACTGATTCTCAGCCTTGATTAACTGCACCAGCTTCCTGGGCAGGGAGTTCCACCTTGAGGGTGCAGAGGCAGGAAAGGAGGCTCACGTGGTTCCTTCCACCCCGTGTCCTTTCTCTGTCCTGGACTGACCGCGACCCAGCACCTGTGGGAAGGTAGCCTGGCATAGTGGGTCTTCTGCATTAGATTTATACTTCTAGTGGTTGACATCTTACAAGTTGCTTTGTTCTAAGCCTCAATTTTCCCATCTGTGAAATGAGGATCTTGATACCCTCATAGCGGTGAGGGTGAAATGTGATAAAATGGGTGAAGGGCCAGGCAAGGAATGTACGTGGAATCTGACCCTGCCCCTCAGCCCTCCAGAGGTGGTGAGGGATTCTCAGACCAGTCAAAGCAGAGAGGGAGGGGCCGGGTGGTGGGTGGGGTCAGGCTGAGAAGGGGGTGGAATCAGGAAGGCCAAGCTCTTCTTGGGACCCCAAAGAAAGCTGGGTGAGGGGAGCTCAGCAGTGCACTCGCCCCTGTGGCTGGGCAGGGTCCTTGCTCTTGGGGCCTGCACAGGAATGGCTCGAAGGGCCCTTGTTAAGTGTAGGAGCTCCGGAATGCAAGGGAGAGGGCAATTTGCATGTGTTTTACATGTGCTTTGCATACGACAATCGGCTGCTGAGCCTGTTTTCAGGCAGCCTTGAAGCAAGCTGAAATCTTACTCTGCCGGATCTGTTTGTCGCAGCTTGAAGGGCATCTGGGCCAACCCCTTTGGGGTACAAAGGCCAAAGGGGTGGGGGGATTTTCCCCAAAGCCACATGGTGGGTGAGGGGCAAAGTGAGATTAAAAACTAGGTCTCTGGTTCCCGGTCCCATAGACATTTTCCATCACATAACAATGGTGATGATGGGAAAGGTGACGGTGACGATAAAGGTGATAATACCAGTCAACACTTACCAAGCATTTACTGTGTGCCGGGCACGGCTCTACATTAACTCGTTCAATGCTTGACACTCATCCTATGGGGTAGGTGTTACTATTATTTCCACTGGACTCACGGAGGCACCCAAGAACAGAGAGGTTAGATGACCTGCCTAAGATCACAGAGCAGGACATGGCAGAGGCAGGATTCAGACCTGTGCAGTGGCCCTGAGCCCACGCTCTCGTCCACCACATCCTATCCTGCAAGTTCACAAAGGAGCAAACCGAGGGTCACTGCTTGCCCCAGGGTCTGGCCCTGGCCCCGGCCCCCACTGTCCAGGCCCTGCCCCCACCTACATCCCCCAGCACCCACCTCTGAGTGGGAGTGGGAGGGGCAGGGTCCCTCTGTCTGGGGCTCCTGGCCAGAGAGGATTGAAAGTTGATTGCCTTGAGAACATTCTTTGTCCCCAGGGTGTCAAGCCCAGAACAGCCAGGGAGACAATTGCAGCAGGAGTCGCATTTGTTAATCTTGCATTCGTTAATCTATTTTATTTTCCATCCTCAGAATTAGGACGAGCCTCTTGAACTCAATATGCAAATGTATGCAAAGCGAGATGAACAGGCATCTTTAAAACCTCGGCCCTTTTTTTCCTCCATGTGTTAGAAGAATTGCAGCTCTCCCAGCTAGCGGGTGGAGGGGTGGGGGTGGCGGGCAGATTGGAGGCGGGGGCCTTTGTCCCTTTCAAGTGAGTGCATGACCACTGGCTCTTCTGTCCCTCCCAGGGACAGAAGGTGGTGCTGCGCAGTGGGTGGTGTTACTATCATCCCCGTTTTATTGACGAGGCCAATGGGGCTCAGATGAGCAGGGTGACATGCTCAGGGTCACATGGGAAGAAAGGGGTGGAGCTCAGACATGGGTCCTTTGGGCTTCCTTCCCCTGCCCTGCACACACACCTTCCTCCCGCCCACAGCTCCACTAGTTTCCCTCTCTGGCCCTTGTGCCGTGGGGGAACTGCAGCTCAGGTGGCCTTGCAGGGGCTGGGTGGCCTGTGGATGCAGGACTTTGGCGGCTCCATCCCCACAGCAGCCTCCCCAGCAGCTCTTGGTCTCCTGGCCAGGAAATGGAGAGAGACCCTGAGGACTCCCCTCTCTTGCCTCCTGCCCTCCCCACAGGGCCCAGTGGACCGAGGTATTGCTTGCCAGGTTTTTACAGGCCCCTCAGATCAGAGGCCTTGGCCTAATTGCTAGAAAAGCCTCCTTTAGCTCCCTGGGAAGCAAAACCTGACAGATTTCCTAGCATCAGTCGTGTTGCTGGGCGGGGGGCGGGGAGGAGGTGGGGAATGGAGGGGGAGAGAGAGAGAGCTTAGTAATAGGACTTTAGGTCTCCAGGAAGGAGGACTCCTGCCTCACCTCTTTCCCTCCTCTCCTGCCTGTCTTCCCTCTCTCTCCCCTAGCCCACCAGGAACCCCTGCTTCAAAGCTCACATCCTGAAGCACCACACGGAGCAGCAGAAAGGGCTTAGGAACTGGGGGGGTGGGCAGGCTGGGCCAAGACCTGAGAGCTGGGGGGTGGAGTGGGATAGGTCCCCTGGAAGAGGGGGAAGAGGCAGAGAGCACCAGGGAGTCCGCAGAAGAGCCTGTTGGACAGAAAAGGGAAGACTACAACAGGAAAGGTGTGAGGGGGGATGAACACTAAGGACATGCTCTACATCCTTTAGCCCCATCCCAATGGACTTGTGCAGAATCCAAACCCTGAGATTGGAGTGTCATCCAGTCCGTGTTCCTGTCCCCTTCCAGGATGGCCCCATCCCTCACTAAAAGCCCCTCTGTCCTAAGAGACCCGGGGAGCCAGGAGGAGAGAGGACCGGGACAGGACCACGGCTGCATCCATCCGATTTCACACCTGGTTCCTGCGCCCTCGGAGCAGAGCGTGCTCAAAGCTGTGGCCTGTTGCTTGGGGAAATCCGCCCCGCAGAGAGCTGGGCTGCAGCTTGGTGTGGCGGTGGGGAGGGGGAGGCGTCCACCATCTGTTCCGTGGAGAAACGGTTACCATTGGTGCAGCCAAATCAACCAGCCTGGATAAAAACATGTTCCCTGGAATTCCACCTGCAATAATAGCCCGTGAGCTGGCCGGCTCTCAATGAGCAGCCCGGGGGCCCCAAAAGGAAACCACAAACAGCCCCCCCACCCCCGCCCCGCGGGGCATCTGCTAGCCTGCCCCCCCCCTGGGGGCAGTGGGTACCTCCAGGCTACCCCATCACACTTTGCTTCTAATCCCTTTCCCATCACCAAATTATTCTCCAGCATCAAGTTTTATTGGGGAAGAGTGGGAGGGAATTTCAAAAATAAATTAAAGTTTTAAAGATAAATAAAGGAGAGAGCGGGCCACTCTTTTCCTCTTTAATTTTTAAAGGAAAAATTAATTTTCCTTTGCCTAAGTACCTGTCACCTTAAATTAATGTCTCTAAGAGCAAAAATGACAGAGAAGTTGGGTCATTAGGCAAATTTTAATTAGAGGCTCGGATGTCCTTTTACTAATAAGATGTTACATATATTTCATCCTGTTCTTGCCTCCCTACTGCCGGGACATCCTTGCGATGCAACCGGAAGCCCCCAGGGAGGCAAGCAGATGGGGGATTAGGAAGATGGGGCTGACACAAGGAGGAAATGGTGGGTGTTTTGTTTTTTTTTTTTCCCTCACGTATGTGGCTGGGGCAGGGCGAGGGGAGAGAGTATTTCTGCTTTTTTCCCAGAAGGGGGTCCACTCTAGGGCCTGAGCCAGCTTTCTCTCTCTGTGGTTGGCATCTTTGCTGCATCCAGGGGTGTGCACCCAGATGACCTAAGACCTGTGTGTGTGTGATAGTGTGTGAACGTGTGTATGTGTATGTGTGAGAGTATGTGAGTGTGTGTGGACACAGATAGGCAGTGCAGCACAGCTAGTGACAGTTAAGAGGCTGGCTTCTGAAGCCAGACTGCTCAGCATTCACATTTAGGCTCTAATTATTTGTCCTTGGATGAGTTGTTTCCCTGTGCCTCAGTTTTCTTACCTGGAAAAATGGGGATAATTGGTACTTAGCTCCCACAGGTGTTAAAAGGGTTCACCCTGACAGAATACAAGTAAACCCCATAGAATAGGGACTGGCGGCAGTAAGCCCTCTGAGTTAGCCGCACGCGTGCCCATGTGCCAGTGGGCATGTGTGTGGGCGTGCATGTGTGCTCTCTCACTTCGGTGGAAAGAGCACTGGATTTGGAGTCAGAAGGCATGGGTTTGAGCCACACATCTGCCACTTCCAGCCAGGGTGACGCTGCTGGGCCACCTTCCTTCTCTGAGCCTTTTTAGGTCTGCCATCTGCCAAGGGGCTCAGGGATGAGGCCTGGGCCTCTGATGGCCCTCCCTGCGTGGGCCTAAGACTGGGACACCCGGCACCTCTGGGGGAGCACCCGGCACAGGTAAGGAGGCCTGCCTGCTCCCATCCACCTACTTACGCACAGGCAACACCGAAAAACGCGCATGTCAAGCTTGCCCCTTGCAACGTGCCTCGAAGCAGGTGTGTACGTGCACCTGTCTGTGTGAGTGTGGCCAGGCAGGGTCTGAAAGAGGCTCCTCTGTGTCCTGCAGGGCCCTCCCCTGTGCTCCTCTCAACCAAGTCTTTCTCCGGTCTGCAAATGGGCATCACTTCCCCCAGGTCCCTGCCAGCCACTCTTGCAGACCACAGAGCTCAGTGGTCCCTCCAAAGGCCTGGAGGTCAGGGAAAGAGATAGATACAAAATTTAACATATTCTCCCTGTCTCTGCTCCCATCGAATTGTGCTCAGGATCAAGGCTGGGACACGAGCCAGCAGGAGCTTCTCTTACCTCGTCGTGGAAACCGAGGCCTGGAGGACCCCTGGGCCCCTCCTGGGAACATGATTTCCAGGTTTATGGGCTTTAATTTCCTCCAGAGGCCAATTCAGTGTGAGGCAGGAGAATGAACTGGATGTGAGTCCCAGCCTGGATACTCTCACTCCCCCTGACAATGTTTGGAGGAGCAGATGGAGAGGAGAAAAGTTGACAGGGTCTGTGAATGAGTAGGACAGGGGGACTCATGCATACCAAGTACCTACTATGTTCTAGGCACTGCGTGTAGCACTTTAAATACTCTAACCCACTGAGTGCTTTGATGATCCCAGAGACGCTGTCATTAACACTTTTTACAGGTGGGAACACTGAGGTTAGGTAAGGTACTTAAGGTCACATGGCTAGTGAGCTTCAAATCCAGTCTGTTGAGGTTTAATTCTTTTCTCTGGCCCGTTGTGTGGGCCGGTGGCAGGGCCCTGGAGAGTGTTGGACAGTCCGCAGCCTCCGTGCGAGACAGCACCTTCCCCTGGGCCTCCACCTCCCCCTGGTGCAGTGAATCAAATGAGCCCTGGCAGCGTCTCCTGAGATCGGGTTTGGAGGGCTGCCTGGAGAGGAGAAATAGTGCAGTGTGTTGAGGGGCTGGTGTGGGGGCCAGAGCCAAGTTGACACCGTTGTGTGCCCTGACTCATTGGCCCTAAGTTCATCTCTGGGGCATGAGGTACCAGCCAAGGGCAGGTTCATCGCCTCCACCATTACTCACCACGGCAGCATCCCACTGGCTGTCACCAAACCTGTGGCTCACTGGACCCAGCTTCCGTGGAAAGGAATGGAAATTGCACTCACTTTCCAGGAACAAAGAGGGCAGCTTGCTGAACCTGCCTGTTCCCTCCCGCCCTTGCTCTGCTCCCTGTCTCTGCTTGGTGGCATAAGGCCTTTGCTACCTGTCAGACATGGGCGAAAGGACAAAAAAGAATGAAGCAGAGAGAGGCAGAGACCTCGGAGCGGACTCAAGAACTCTTGCCATTAACCCCTCTGTCTTCAACTCACTCTGGAGGGAAGGGGTCGGGACACACAGGTGGGCAGGAGAAGAGAGGGCTGAGGGTGCAGGCTGGGGCTTGGGGGAGAAAAGAGGAGTGGGTGGGAGTCAAGAAAGAGCCGTGGGTAGCCTGTGGGTGCAGAGGAAACCCAGACAGGGAAGGAGAATTCATTGTGATCATCTGTGATGTATGAAGCACTTCCACACACGTCTCGTTAAAGCTTCACAATAACCCATCCTCACCCCCATTTTAAACACTGGGGAAACAGGTCCAGAGAGGTTAAGTGACTTGGCCAAGAACAAAGAGCGCTTGAGGTGTCAGGGTCGAGATTCAGACTCCAGCCCCATCTGACACTCTACCAAGGTGGCTGTCTCCTGACCAGGAATTGGGAGTTCTGAGTTTCAGAGATGAACGTTAGTGCTGAATTGCCTTGTGAATCCCTCTAAGCCTATATTTACCCATCTGCAAAACGAGAAGATTAGACTAGGTGATTTTCAAAGTCCCTTTTAGTGCTGGCTTTCTGTGCATAAAAGCTGAGTGTTTGGAGGCTTCCCCCAACCCAAAGTTGAGAAGGCTGAATGGCTTGGAGGGACATCAGGGTGTCCAGCCTGATCTTTGTCACCAGGGAACTGGAGTGGAGCCTTTCTGCCTCTCGAGACCTCAGCATTACCACCTTCAGGTGCCCTGTATCCTTTGGCTATTGGTTCTAGCGCTGCAGACATAAGACTGCCCCAGGTTGGAATAATGAGACAGCCAGCCCAGCCTCAAGGATTCCAGCAGGCAAGAAAACTGGAACAATTTCTCTGGAATGCAATAACTCCTCTTTCGTCGCCCCTTTCTCCAAGCCACAGACCCCAATTAGCAGCTTAGCACCAAAGTTCCCAGACACTTTCCTGCCATTAGATACACTGAATAATGGAGATGTTTCTGGGGTTGGGCTGAGGAGGGTGGGAGGTAGGATGTGAACCTGTAAAAGATGTAATAAGAGAGATTTCAGACTTGTGAATGCTGCATTTTCTTCACGCTTTTAGGGAGGTGTTTGGTTCCTAAAAGTACTCCTGGCCTGAGTATAATTTTCTTATAATTGCCTCATTCCTCTGAGCTATTATCCTAAGTATTGTAGAGTGAGAGGAAGAGACAGGGCTCTGCCTGCTGGAAGAGACCCAGCTCCCATCCTGTGGGTCTGATACAGGCGGTGTGGCTCCCAATGGGAGGAGTACCCAACCTGAGAAGATACTGTGGCTGCCTCCCCTAGGGAATTCTTGGGCTGATGGGGAAGATATTAGCCTTATCTTTGTTGGGGCAGGGTTGGAGCTGGTCTAAAAGAGTTGGGAGAGTTCAAGGAGGAAAACATAAAGTACAAATGCAGAAAGATGACTGAAAAAGAGTATTCAACTCCATCCTGGAGGGAAGAAGAAGGTCCCTAACCTCAAGTGGCCTTTCTTTTGGAGAGAGTTGAGTCAAACTCCCCACTGTTAGGGAGGTGGGTAGTAAAGGAGACCATTGCCGGGAAGTGTGTGCTTCTGTGTGTGTGCAACCTCATGCCCAGGACAGGAACTCTGACTTTCTGAATTTCTTCAACAGAGAACATAACAAGAAAATCTTGACAAAAAGACTCTCTTGTCTCGTTGCTTGTCATTTGGGGCAGAAAAGCTCAAATTGGGAACAAACGTGTAAGTATAATATCATGTCTCACTCTACCAAGTTGAAGTTGGACTTTACACTCTTTGTTGAGTTGTGAGAAAACCGGCTGGGAGTCTTAAGAGCATCCCTGGTCACTGCATGACTTCAGAAGAGTCCTTCCCCATCTCTGGGCATCAGTTTTCCCATCTGCAAAATGCTGATTGGATTTAGAAAATCTCTGGGGTCTTTTCTAGTCTCTGACATTCTCGTTTTTGTTATTCTGTCATTCTTCTCAACTTTTCCCTTCTTCCCTGGGAGCCAGGAGCTGTCCATGGTCCTACTGAGCTTGGGCCCAGTGAGAATCACCCATCTTAGATCTGGTCCTATTACAGTTGTGCCTTTTTCCATTTGTCAATTGTCATAATTTTTAAAATTTTAATTTTATTTATTTTTAAACTGAAAAATAAAACCTTTTTATTTTACAATGTACAGAGTATGATGTTTTAAAGTTTTGTGCATGCATGTGACAAGGACTATCATCAGAGCTGTGGGTGACACAGTCAAACTATAAGATTCAAACCCTGCCTCCAAGCAGCTTCTGAGAGTCAGAACATACATATAACAGGATCAGATTAGAGGACATCTAGTCCAAACCTCTCACTTTATAGTGGTGTTTACCCGCTGTTGTACTGGTCATGACCACCGTTGCTGCCCATTTTCCTGTGTCTATGACAGGGTGGTGGTGGAAAGGAACTATTAAGATCTAGAAAAGGTAATCTTACTCTCCCCCATGGGATGCATGTGAGTGCAATTCTGGGGGTGGGGACAAGAGTCTTTCATCAATAACTGATCCCCATGACCCTAAGTTTTCCCCCAGATATCTTCAGAACATGAGAATTGGCATGAAAGAGCCCTGCTTTCCCCTCTACTCCTGGCTTTAGAGCAGGGAGGGAATTAAGCCCCAGAATCTGAAGTTCAAGTGGCCTTTGCCTTCTTGGATTTCTGAGGAGGTGTTCAAAGTCGCATTGTGTATTTGAGAAGAGTGGGCACAGAAGGAGGGGCAGAGGAGAATCCATCATTCATTCTCCTATGAGCCTTGTGAAGAAGGATGTCTTAGTTCATTTGTGCTGCTGTAACAAAATGCCACAGGCTGAGTAATTTGTAAAGAATAGAAATGTATTTCTCATGGTTCTGGAGTCTGGGAGGCCTGAGATCGAGGTACCAGCAGGTTTGGTATCTGGTGAGAGTTTGGTCTCAGCCTCCAAGATGGTTCCTTTAGTGCCATGTCCTCCAGACCAGAGGAATATGGTGTCCTCACATGGCAGAAGATGGAGGGGACAAAAGTGTGAACTCCCTCCATCAAGCCTTTTTATAAGGGCATTAATCCATTTATGAGGCCAGAGCTCTCATGATCTAAACACCTACCAAAAGGCCCCATCTCCCAACACTGTTGAATTAGGGATTAAGTTTTCAATATATGAATTTTTGGAGGGAACAAAAACATTCAAAGTATAGGAAAGGATAATTGTTATTATCATACCATTTTACAGATGTGGCAGAAGAGATATTGACTGCCTGGATTGAACTCACCAGCTTGCAGGTGGTAGATCATAGTTTCCAGTCCAGAGCCTATACTTTTTCCATTACAAATGAATGCAGGCCTAGGGGTAGGAAGAGAATGAGCCTAAAAGAATTGCATATTAAGTTCTCCTAAATTGCCCATCTTTCCCCATCTGCAGCCCCTGTCTTGGTTGTAGCAGGTAAAATGCCAGATTCCCTCTTGAGGTAAGTCCATCCCTCTTCCTTCTCTGAAGAGTGGAGCTGGGATGGGGCTTCTCTCTCCTTATCCTTGCCCTCTAGATCTTAAATATGCCTCTTGGGAGAGTTTTTGTCACACTAAATGACTTTACAGAATTAGAAATGTTCAAACAACATGTTCTGCTCCACAAGGGCCATTTGGTGGCTCCCTGGAATAGTTAATCTGCAGGTGGGGAGGCATCCTGCTGGGACCAACTTCACTCACCCAGTAGCTCCTGCTGATGCCATCCTCTCCCCACTTCTCACCTCTCTACTGTGTGTAAAGATTATGTCAACAGCAGTGGTGTTTCAGGGGGAGGAGCACCCAAAATGCCCAGAGGAAACTAAATACTTTCCTGTAAATGTTGGAAATGTGATAGAATTGTCAACATTATTTGAAACCAATTGCATCAATTGCGAAACACATGTCATGATTCTGTTTATTCTACAGCAGTGTAAAAATTGCTAAACTGTCATTGAAAAAGAGAGAGAGAGAGAAAAAAAGGAAATAAAAGCAAAGGAAAGTTGGACAAGAGTCTCCAGAATCCTGGGATAGGAAAAACCATCAGGATCTATTAATAGTTTGCAAGCATGATTCAGCACCACGGACAGCGGCAGGGCTTGGTACCCGACCCCTTCCCTTGGCTCCTGGTTAGTGATGCTGTGCCTATGGCTAGAATCAGGGCCTCCAACGGGAAGGCCTCCCATCCTGGCCCGTTTATCTGACCCCTGCCTTCCCTTTGCCCCAGCTAGGACATCTCCTGGGGCCATGAACAGCTGGCACTTCCCTGGCACATTTACAGGACGAACTTGCTGCTTTGAAAGCTCAGACCTCCGACGTGGAGGGCATCTGGGCTGCTTAGACCTCCACCCCACGGGGTAGGTGACCTTCTTTGATAGAAGAGCAGGTGGGTTGGTTTGGCTCTAGTGAGGGTTTTGTTTTCTGTGACAGGTTGCCCAGAGCCACTGGGCAGAAACCCTCTCCACTCCCCCACATTCAGGAGACTCTAGCTGCAGGATAAAAGGAGAAAAATTAAAAACGAAGGTTTATTATGGAATTTGGGCCATAAAACCACAGGCTACAGCAACGCAACAGCTACAGTCGTAAACCTAGAGCCCATTCAATCACAGAATAGGTGCTGTTACACATTAAGTAGGAACACATTTATGTACGGGTAACAGAATAACTCCTGGTCCTGTGTTTGTGGCAATAACTGGCCCTTTATGGGCTTTTTGTGGCTGTTTAATTATGGTGGATGTACCAAGGGGCCTGGTCTGGAGAAGGTCAGTGTACATAAAACTGACCAAGGAATTTTGTGACCAAGGAAATATGTCAATTTGTCCATCCATCTGCCTCCAAGGATGAGCCCAGTGTCTAGGGCGGGTTGGTGATGCTCACATTGGGACTTAGGAAGCATGATGTTTTGAAGTAGTCCTTGGGTCTCCTTCCTCATCCCTCCAAAATCTTGATTCAGTGAGTCATGGTCACTGTCAGTGGTTAGAACTCAGCTCTGAGTCTGGCCTTTAAGTTTAGGCTCCTCCCTTTCAATCTGTTGATACCTTGTAGGGCCTCCCCTGATCCAGCAGGTCATAGGGCAGAGGAGGTAGATTTATGCAGCAAACCTCCCGCTGCCCCCTAAGTCTTGGAAAGGCAAGGAGATGCAGTTGACAGCTACCCAGAAATGTCTCTAACAACAATGACACATTCTCTAAAGTCAACAAATATTTGCTTCACAAAATTTTGCTGAGGACCTATGGCATACCAATCTCTGGACACAGGGAGTATCAAGTGAATTAGACACAATCCCTTCCCTCAAAGAATTTCTAATCTGGCAGGGGACTTGTAAAGGTAACAAATTTCAATATAATGGGCTAGATGTAGTAATAAAACTATTGTGGTATCATTATCTGAGGGCTAACGAATGAATGACCTGCGGCTAAAACACCTTAGAGACTGGGATGTGCTTACCTCCCCTAAAGGTGCAGAGGTGACTAGTGTATATGGAAACCTCTTTTGTGAAGGGTGAATGCCTGTGATTTCATGTTAGAGGGTCAGATAAGCTCCTACTTGTGCCTCAACTGGAACAGCTCCCCTCCCCTTCTCCATCACCACCCCTAGCCTCCTGACCCCAAGGTTAACTCCTTTCTGCAATCACATCCATCATCCCCTGCCCAGCTACCAAGCCCCTTCTGGGAAGTGAGCAGCCCCAAGTCCAGAGCTCCCTTTAACCATGGTAATCTGATAACATATAATGGAGGGTTGACTGCAGTTTTGTTTTATGTGTGCCTCAGGGCTACCTGTAGCTTCCTTCCACGCCTCTATGTCCCATTACTCCAGTTAATTGAGAGTCAGCCATTTATGCAAGGAACAAAAGCATCTTGGGAGGATGGGAGGATCTCCTCCTGGAGGACCTCAGGTCTTTCTGAAGGAAGGCATGTCTGATAGGGGCTTTAAAAGATGTAGAGATATGCAATCAGCTTTGTTTCACCTGTAGGCAGGTTATAAGGGGTGGGGGCTGGTGGGAAGCAGGTAGCTGATTTATCCTGTTCCACCTCCCTTGTGTCTATTCTGGGGAGGTACCTGGCTAGGCTTGTGCTGTGGAGTCCCCTGAGCATCCTCTTACTGTCAGAAAGGACCGCAACCCAACACCCCCTGGAAGCTGGATCTTGCTCATGCTTTCCGGAAAATGCCACACCTTTACCTGCACACCCCCAAACACACACACATACCTGTAAAATGTTTTTCATGCTCTGTACTGCCAGGAATAATCTTAAGATGTTCACAGAGCTTTCCACTTGGTTCTAACCAAAACCCTGAAGTATGGACAGGTTGAGACATGATTATTAGTTTCATTTGATAGACAAGGTGCTTGGGCCTCAGACAGACTCTTGCCTGAGGGTCTGTCTTAGGTGCCAGAGCTGGGACCAGAACTCAGTTCTTCTGAGTCCAAGGCAAAACCCTTTGGCTGTCCCATACTTGAAGCTCCAAGTCAGCCAAACCTGAATTTTGATTTGGGCATGTGACTGTCATTTCTTTTCTTGGTCTTTGAGAAGATTCACAAAGGGGTAATCCCCACATGCTTTGAAGTCTCCTGGGTTTAGTCCATATTTCCTGAATAATAGGGATATCTAGCATTTATTAGACACCATTTGCAGGCATAGTTCTAAGTGCTTCCTGTGTGTGTATATATATATTCATGTGTATCCTTGTATAAATGTATATAATACACATGCACATTTTATGTGTATACACATAACTCACCTAACAACTCTGTGAGACAGGGACTATTATTATCCCCACTTCACAGACAGGGAAATTAAAGACAGGGATGTTAAGTGACATACCCAAAGTCCCACAGCTGGCCAAAGGTGTACCAGATAGCCTGGCTCTGACAGAGTCTCTCCTTGACCAAACTTTCATCTGGCTCCTCTGCATCCTCTTCCCAGCTAGGCCTTCACTTTTGGACTTTTGTTTTTGTTTTTGCATTGCCTAATTTTAGCAAGAATCCTGCTACGTTGGTTTAGCCAGAATTCTCCACCCTCAATATCTAACCAAATTCCTCCTCCTCCACCACCCCCAGGTGATGTCTGGTCATCCGGGCCTGCCTTCAGCAAAGATCTTGTTTGGTTGCTTTACCCAGAATCCCCACTTACCTCCTGATGCTGCCACTGAGTCACTTCCCAGCCACCAACTCCCCCACCGCAACCCCTACTCCTTGGCTATAAATTCCCACTTCTCGCGTTGTATTTGGAATTGAGCCCAATCTCCCTATACCAATTGCAATCCTCTTGAACAAAATCTGCCTTACCCTTTTAACAAGTGCCATGAATAATTTTTTTCTTTGAAAGCTCCAAGGTCTGTGTTCTTAACCACTACACCACACCGGCTCTCCCAGGGAAGGAACACTGGAGACTTAGGTTCAAGTCTTCATTCCGCATTTACTTGCACTGTGACTTTGGGTGAGTCACATAGCACTTCTGGGACTCAGTTTCCTTCATTGACGAATAACAATAAGCCATATTTACATGGTGCTTGCAGTTCACAACATGTTCTGTCAGCTGTCGTCTTATTTAATCCTCGCAGCTCTCAGTGAAGAGGACAATCATGATTTTACACATGAGGAAACTCAGGGTTCCAGGTTGCGGCCAAGGTCGCATAGCTAGAAAGTGCTGGGGTAAGATCTGGAATCCAGGCTTCTGTGGTTTCCTTGCCCTGGAATGTGTGGGTCTTGCACTAAATGCTGTCCAAGAGCCTTTCCAGCCTGGATCCTCCCTGTGCTGGGAAACTGAGGATCTGGGGTTATAGTGAACTCTTAGTTTGGGGCCATCCCATGCTGGTGGTACAGACAGCAGCACCTCCGTATATGGCACGCAGGTGGGCATATGACACTGTCCTCTGCGACCCCTCACCTCTCACACGGCTCCGCGGGGCCTCCCACAGACCCTCTCCCCAGTAGAGCCTGGCTTTAGGAAACAGCCACGAAACCACCTTTTGACTGTTTCTTCTCCAGCCTGAGCAGCCCCGTCTCCCTGGCCCTTTCATCCTTCCCAGGTATCAACCCCGGGGGTGGCCAGGAGCATCTCTGAGCTGAGGCTTTGCCCCCAGAGAGGCAAAGGGAGAAAGGACAAAAATATAAAATAAAGATTATGCAAAAGAATGACGCTGTGTGTTTCTCCCACCTCCCTTTTCTCCCCGTGTAAATTACCCTATTATTCTGCTCCCTTAGGACTCCTGATCGTCCTTATTTCTTCTTTTGAGCTAAAGTCATTCATGCAGTAAATTAGTTCTTTGCTTCAAAATAGCTCTGATTGTAGCAGTTGCTGCCACCACCAGCAGCAACACCACGTCCCCCAGACAGTTTCCAAAAAAAATAAGGAGAAAAGAAAGAAAGGGGGAATAAAAAAACCCTTAACAACTTTCCCTGCCTCCCACTCCATCTGCATGCACAGAAAGACATGGGTTGCCCATTTCCTGGGAAATGATTTCTTCGAAAGGCAAGAAATCATGTGCTGAAAGGGAGTACAGACAGAGTCCTGACCTAGGAGCAGCTCGAGCTGGGACAGGGGGAATTCGAGTAAACAAGGTCATCAGTTGGCAGCCTGAAAACTTCCACTCTATTCTGTCCTCTCAAAAACCAAGCCTTGGTTCGCCCTGGGTTACTGAGGAAGCAGCATAACATAGAGGTTAAGAACCCAGGCCTTGGTGTCAGACACTCCTGCCCTGAGTCCGGGGTTCTGCCACTTGTTAGCTGTGTGACCTTGGGTGAGCGTCTTATCCATGAATCTAAAAGTTTCCTCATCTCTGACACATACCTCACTCCAGACTCATGTATCCAGCTGCCTACTCAGCATCTCCTCTTACACATCTTAACATCTCCTCTTAGACTTCTTAAATCAAACTTAATATGCCCCTAAAGAAACTCTTGAATACTCCTCCTTCTAAACATGCTCCTCCCACAGTCTGTTCCGTCTCTGCTAAATGTCAACTCCATCCATTCTTTGCTCAGACTAAAATTCCTGGTGTCATCCTTGACCCCACCCCTTCTCACACACGCTACTTCCATTCTGCCAGTAAATCCTGTTGTCTTTATTTGCAAAACATGCTCAGAATCTGCCTACTTCTTACCACCTCCACTGCTACTTCCTGAGTACACATAACATCATCTCTCACCTGATAGTTTCATTAGCCTCCTAACTGCTTTGCACACTTCTCTACTTGTCTCCAAAGAGATTCTTTAAAAACATAAGTCAGTTCACATTTTGCTTCTTTAAAATCTTCCAATGGCTTTCTTTTACTCTTAAAGCCAAGGACTTTCATCCCTCCTCTAGTATGGCTATGGTTGTTATTCATTTTGCAGGTACCATCTGCAAACAATTGTTTGCCTTCTTGTATTTCTGCTCTTCTCTTAACATTGCAGAATAACTAGAGAGAGAGAGAGAGAGAGAGAGAGAGAGTTGAGGGACGGAGGGGTTTAAGATGGGACAGGAGAGAAGTGACACTAAGAAGAGCAGGTGAGCTCTCTTGGCAGTGAGATCCCACCAATTCTTTAATCTCTCCAGTGGTGACAGATGTGCACCCAAAGCCATCTCTCAAGGACTAATGTCACCTCTCAGGTTTCTCTTCTTCACTCATAATGGTACCGTCTCCTTCTTTGTTGCCTATGGCTGTGGGTCTCCAATTTTTCAGCTGGAAGACTAATTGGAGGAGCTGGTTTAAAATGCAGATTTGCTGGGTCCCCACCTGCACAGGTTCTGATTTGTCAGGAATGCAGTAGTGTTCTTAACAAGTGGCCAAGTGAGTCTGTTAGGAGTATATATAGCATGTGTATAATATTATAAATTAGAATGTACATACAATTTTATTATATTATTTCTAAAGTGCTTTGAAAGGTTAAACTTTTGTTCATTTTCAATAAGGAAGGTTTGGAAGTAAAATATACCATATATCAATAAAAAGCATAATGCAACCGTGGTCCATGTAGAGCCAGTGTACACATTTGGATTTATTATTAAACATGTCCAGATGATGTCTTAGGTCAGGAATTTTGAGTGGGGTGAGAGGCCTGTCTAGGAAACTGAGATTTTTGAAGGTGAACTTCCCCACGATCCAATACAGAGATACAAATACAATGACCATTATGAGCTGCCTCACAGAAAAACCAGCTCAGAGTTAGTCACTCAAACTGATGTTCTCTTAACTTCTGAAGTTTCATTTATGGACATAGCAATAGTGTTGACCTTCTTCTCTTCAGACAACCAGAAGAGAATTGCTATTGTTGTCTAGTCCTTTTGGTCTGTCTTTTGTTTTAAGCCCTATGTTGGATTTTTCATTACTTGGCACCCTTGTCAACAATCAATCAGCCATAAATATGTGAGTTTATTTCTGGACTCTCAATTCTATTCCATTTGGACTATATGGCAATCATCATACCAGTATCACACTATTTTTATTAGTGTAGCTTTGCAGTAAGTTTTGAAAATGGGAAATGTGACCCTTCCTATTTTGTTCTTCTTTAACAAGAATATTTTGGCTATTCAAGGTCCCTTGCAATTCCATGTGAATTTGAGGATTGGCTTTTCCATTTCTGCAAAAAAAAAAAAAAAAAAAAGGCTGTTGGAATTTTGATGGGGATTGTGTTCAATCTGTAGATAATTTTGGGTAGTGTGGACAACTTGACAATATTGTCTTTCTATCTATAAATATGGGATGTCTTTCCATTTATTGAGGTCTTCTTTAATTTCTTTCAACAATGTTTTCTGGTGTTCAGTGTAAAGGTCTATCACCTCCTTAGTTAAATTTCTTTCCAGATATTCTATTCTTTTAGATGTTATTGTGAATAGTATTGCCTTCTTAATTTCCCTGTCTTCATTGCAGGTGTATAGAAACATAGCTGATTTTTGCATATTGATCTTGTACCTTGTAACTTTGCTGAATTCTTTGATTAGCTCTAGTAACTTTCTTATGGATTCTTTAAAACTAGAGGATCATGTCTTCTATGAATAGAGATAGCTTTACTTCATGCTTTCCAGCTTGGATCGTTTTTATTTATTTTTCTTGTCCCATTGCGTACAATGTTGAATAGCAGTGGTGAAAGTAGGTATTCTTGTCTTGTTCCAACACCTGAATTTTCAGTGTCTTGCTGTCCACTACTCCTTACCCTAGTTTCAGTAAATTTTAGGAGAGGGGTGGGACTATAACATATTTCTCTTACATATGTTGAGTCCAGAGAAGCTAGATGTCTTTAACTGAAAAGAAACTTTAGGTTATCTTGTCTGCTATTGTTGGATAGGATACAAGATGAAAATTTGAAAAACCCTGACATAGAAAATGGAAGATTAGTTTTCATGGCCCAGCTTGATGGCTCCTCTCCATCTTACTCAGGGTTATAATAGCAAGCTGTGTTATCATAATAGGACCTGAGTCTCAAAGAGAATCCAAAAGTTAGTTAAACTTACAAGGATTTAGAGAGGAGGCGGGTGCTCCTAAGAAACTGGCTGTAAGGATGGGAGATAAATATATCTCATATCCCACACAATAGCCAAGTTTGTTCCATTTCTCAGCCAGGTGTCAACACTAGGTGTCCAATCATCTAACACCTTGGAAATGTGTCATCAGTTGCTAGGGAACATACTCTTGTGAACATGAGTCATACTTTAAGCTGTGCATCTCTGTATGTGTATGAGAGGAGAGACACACACAGTACTTGTCCTATGGGGTGCTTTAAAGAAGGGAAGCAGAGTATACACTTTTGGGTCTTCTCATCTCCTGACTGTACTTCACACAATTTACTTTACTTGGGTCATCCCTCACACAGAGACCTGGAAAACTGGAGTGGCAGGCATTCTCTTCCCAGGTCCTCAGCACTGTCTCCCATTCCTTGATCTCTGGGTGCACCCCACCCTCAATTCCTGGGGGCCCAGGTGTGCGAAGGCGGCTGTGCTCCCACCTGCTCAATGAGCTGTTGAGTGCTGTGACCTCCTGCCAACGCCGGGGGTTACGTTGCCCAGCTACAGTTGCTGGGGGAAACTCAAGTTAGAATGTCTTCACTTTACAGCATGCAAAATCTCAGTCACCACCGTGAGTTAGTGTTGCTTTTCCATGCCTAAATGTGAAACCTATATAAGTGAGTGTTGGCTCCTGGGATGATTGAAGTTCGGGTGTTCCTATTTGGATACTGTCAATCACTCCTCCGTCGCTCTCTGCTGAGTGCACTCAGCCTGCAGAGCCCTGGGAGGAGTCGTGGGGAAATACAGAGAAACTATCCCCAACCCTCTGAGAAGCCCCTCTCAGCTGGCAGGTACATCCAGAGGGGACTTCTGATGGCCGAGTGAGTCCCCACCCTGAGGACATTCTCAAGCTGGTGGAAAAGACATGGTCTCCATCCTAAGGAAAATCTAAGTGTGATGGGGGAGATCTAGGTCCTGTTTAAAGTCAGCTCCCAGTCTGATGTGGGAGACCTCGTCCCTGCCCTGGAGGAACCTCTGATCTGATGGAGGAGACACTCTCCACTAAGCGATGCAGAATGTGATACAATCATCCTGTCCCCAGATGTCCTATTGGATAGGGGTGATAGGGCTGGCTGGGGTGACTGTTGGCTGGAGAGCCCATGGGACCCATGCTGACTGATTTGCCTACACACAGGCCTATGGAACCCTAGCTGACCCCTCATTGCCCCCGGGAAATTCTGACCGCTTCTTCCTGCCCTGACATCAAGGCTATTCTGAGTTTTTTCCATTCTTGACCAGCCGTGTGCCCCATCTCCTGACTCCCCTCTCCCCAAAGGTTTTTCATGAAATTTTTAAACATACAGAACAATTGAAAGAATTTTAAATTCTCATATACCCAGTATCTAGAATTTACAATTGTCAATATTTTGCTGTCTCTTTCATCAAATACCTATGCATATATCTACCCTTCAATCTTATTTTTGGTATATTTTAAGGTAAGATGAAGACCATCAGTATACTTTTCTCCAAACACCTTTTCAGCATGCATATCATTAAATAGAGTTCAGCGTTTGCTTGTGCTTCTATGTGTGTGTAGGAGGAGGGTTAAATTTACAGCAGCGAGACGGGGAAATGCACAAGTAAGTGCATCCTCTGTGGAGATTTGATGAACCCTTACATGTGTGTAACCCAAATCTCTATCAAGATGTGGAATATTTTTATCACCTAGAAAGTCTGTTCACGCCCCCTTTCAGTCAATCACTGTTCTCACCTTGCAGAGGCAATCATAGTTCTAATTTTTTTTTAAAAAAAAACCCTTTCTAAAATTTCACATAAATGGAATCATACAGTAGGCACTCGTCATGTTTTTGAGATTCATTCATGTTGTTGCATGTGTCAGTACTTTGCTCCTTTTGTACCACTAAGAAGTGGTCACAATTTGTTTAGCACTCTCCTGTTCATGGACAGTTTGTTTTGGGTTGTTTCCAGTTAGGGACTACTGTGA
Organism: Lemur catta; assembly: GCF_020740605.2. Taxonomy (NCBI): domain Eukaryota; kingdom Metazoa; phylum Chordata; class Mammalia; order Primates; family Lemuridae; genus Lemur; species Lemur catta. Next base: position 23,244,304 of record NC_059142.1, on the reverse strand, counting down.
ATAAAGCTGCTATGAATATTCTTGTACAAGTCTTTTTGTGGACATATGTTTTCATCTCTTTTGGGTAAATACCTAGAAGTGGAATTGCTGGGTCATAGTGTAGGTGTACACTTAGCATACATACCTTACTGTGAAATGTCTGTTCAAATATTTTGCCCTTTTCTTCATTGGGTTGCTTGTGTTTTTATTTTTATGTTGTAGGTGTTCTTTTATACATTCTTGACATAAGGACTTTAACAGATATATTTTGCAAATATATCTAGTAACAGACTAGGAGTCTGTGACTAGCCATTCATTTTCTTAATTACATTTTTGAAGTTTTAAATTTTTATGAAGTCTAAATTATCTTTTTTTTTCTTTTGTAATTATTATTTTTTTGCCTCCTTTCTAAGAAACCTTTGCATATCTACCTGTAGATCATGAAGATATTCTCCTATGTTTTATTCTAGAAGCTTTATAGTTTTAGCTTGTATGTTTAGATCTGTGATTCATCTCAAATTAAATTTTATGTATTGTGTGAGACACGGGTCAAGTTTTCCCATGTGGATAGCTAGTTGTTCCACGAACACTTGTTGAAAACTTTGCTTTAGGATTGCTTCGGTTCATTATTGAAAATCAATATAAATGTGACCATATAAATGTGAGTTTATTTCTGCGCTCTCTATTCATTTCTACTGAATTATATGTCTCTCTTTATACTATCATCCTTTCTTGACAATAATATACTAGCTTTACTGCAAGACTTGAAGTTAGGTTGTATTAGTCTCTCAACTGTATTTTTCTTTGTCAAGATTGCCTTGGATATATTAGGTTCTTTGCATTTCCATGTAAATTTTAGAATGAGCCTATCAATTTCTACAAATAAAGCCTACTGGAAATTGGGATTAGGATTGTGTTGAATCTGTAGAATTAACAAATCATCAGTTGGGGAGAATTAACATTTAACAATATTCCAATACAGGAGCATTTATTTCAGCCTTCCTTAATTTATCTCAGTACTTTTTGTAGTTTTCAGTGTATAGGTATAGTACATCTTATGTTAAATTTATTTCTAAATATTTCATAGTTTTTTGACTTACTGTAAATGGAATTTTTTAAAATTTAGTTTTCCAGTGGTTCACTGCTAGTACATGGAAATACAATTGATCCAGGTGTAATACCCATTTATCCTGGGACTTTTCTAAATTTCTTTATTGGTTCTAGTTGCTATTTTGTAGATTACTTGGGATTTTCTACATAAACAATCATTTCATCTGTGCATAGAGATAATTTTAGTTCTTTCTCTCTAATCATTGTGCCTTTTGTTCCTTTTTTATGCCTTATTGCCCTGGCTAGAACATCCAATAAAATGTTAAATAGACATAGTGACAGTGGACATCATTGCTTTGTTCCTGATCTTAGGGGCAATAGTATAATATAATATAACAGTATAATAGTTCATCATTATATATGATGTTAGCTGTAGGTGGTTCATAGATATCCTTTATCAGGTTGAAGAAATTCCTGATTTTCTTAGAGTTTTTTTTTCTTCCCAATTTGCTCAGATTTTTAAGTGATTAACAGATGTTAAATTTTATAAAAACAATTATATGTTTTTTTCTTCTTTATCCGGTTAACATAGTAAATTATATTAATTAGTTTTTGAGTGGTCAAACAATCTTGCATTCCTGGGATAAACCTAGGTGACCAAAATGTATTATTATTTTTATGTGTTTTTGGATTTTATTTGCCAATAATTTGCTAAGGATTTGTGGTCTATGTTCATGAGAGATATTGGTCTGTCATTTCTTCTTCTTTTTTTGTAGCATCTTTGTCAGCTTTTAGTATTAGGGTTCGTCTGGCATCATAAAACAAGTTGGAAATGTTCATCTTCCTCTATTTCCTGAGTTTGGCAATATTTCTTTCTTAAATGTTTGATGAAATTCATAGCAAAACCATCCATTTCTGGCATTTTGTTTGTCGGAAGGTTTTTGATAACAAAGTCATTTTGTTTCGTAGATACAGGGCTATTTGGATTTTCTATTTTATTTTGTGTCAGGTTTGTAACTTGTGTTTTTCAAGGCATGTGTCCAGTTTGTCTAAGTTGTTCATAATGGTCTCTTATCCTTCTAACATCTGTAGTAATGGTTCCTCTTTCATTCCTGATATGAATAAGTTGTGCTCTCCCTTTTTTCCATCATCAACCTAGCCTGGGTGGCTCACCCTCCCCACTTTTTTGTTTTAACCTAATGCTCTTGCCTCTGGCTTTTCTGCAAAGGTCAAAGTGGATCTCCCAGTGCTATTGGCTCCCTACTCTGCATTTGAAATGTCTTTATCTTCTCTTTCTTCCTTCCCTCCTACCTTAAAGAAAGAATTGTCCTTGATCCTTCCCAGCCGAACTCTCCTCATATGTGTCTGACTCCAGATCCACGCCCTGAACTCCCATCTCCTTTCCCTTTAGGGTTCCAACATGCCCAGCACAACACTCTTGACCCTTCCCTCTTTCCATTTTACGGCCCACACTGCTGTCCATGCCGTGGTCCCTTTAGGCATCTCCAGCCTCAGCTCTGGCTCTGACAGCCCTGAGTATCAGTGTGACTTATAAGTCCAGAGCATGTCATGCTTTGTCTCTCTTGTTGGTATTTTTCTCATACTTTTCCTTCCACATGGACTATGTTTCCCTCACAGTCTCCCTGGAGAACATCTGCTCAGTTCATGAGCAACCTCCTCCATGAAGCCTGGTAAAATCAATCACCTCCTTGTTCTGCAGTTTACCTGGACAGGTACTGTGGGTAGAAGCATCTGTTAAACTTCATCACATGCGTTTGTTGATGTCTGCTCACATTTATATTCTCAGTACCCGATGCACTGTAGGTGCTCAGGATATGTTTGTTGACTGAACATAGAATGCTTGCATTTTATGAAGATCAGGGTTTCCTTTTCCCTATCAGTCCCTTCTGTTTTCTCAAATCCTCTCCCTTCCCTAACAGTGTGGAGCCACTGGTGAGTCCTCGCTCTTCTCCATTACTTACCAACTTCTGCTCTGCCGGGTCTTCCTTCAGGCTGCCCACTTACCTTTTGCTTCCCTTCAGTCTCTGCTGTGTCCGCTCAATTTTGAAGCAGAATTTCCTTGCTCATAAACCACTACCTCTAAACCTTGGCCTTCCCTTTCTTCCCACTCCAGTTCATCCTTCCTACCATTCAATGATAATTTATTTCCCTGAAATGTATCAGGAAAAAGTTTCCTTGGGCTCTTCAACACTCACAGGACAAACAATAGCTGCGATGTATTATCTGCCACATGCCGGGTTCTGCATAAATATGAGCTTACAATGATTCTTTTTAGGGGGCATGTAGTACCCTCTTGTAAGGATAAGGAAACTGAGGCTTAGAAATATTAAGTAATTTTCTCAAGGTCACTCAACTACCTGGCAGATGTGGAATCCAGATCTCGGTCTTCCATATAAAAGGTTCTACCTTTTTTCCTAACTTCCTTCTCACTCCATCCTCAGGCACAGATTCCCTGGATAAAAACTCTGGGCCCCATCCTCATGCATCTGTCACTGTCTTCCAGAAAGGCCATGTGCAGTACTGCCCTGGGTCCTTTGTCTCACTGTCCCCCAACCTAGTATCCTACCTCTCTAGCCTCCCCATGTCTGGACACTTGCCAAATTTCTGTCCCTTCTTCAAGCCTCAGGCAACTCTTACCCCTTCCAGGAAGCCTGTCTGATTGCACCATCAAGAATATAATGGCTGTTCCTTGATGCTCTGTAGAACTTAACTGCTGTTTGCATTTCTCCCTGAAGTTGCTGGCAGCTTAAACTCAGTGTAAGCCCCTCAAGGACAGCTTGTCTACATTTTCTTGGCCAGCACAGGGCTGCAAACACAGTAGATCCTCGCAAATGCTTATGGTTGGTGAAGGTTTCCCATTCACCTCATAACCGGCTCATTCACTCACTTGATCTCTGAATAAGCCCTGACAAGTACCAGGCATTAGGGAGGCAGCCCAGCGATGAGGATGAGGATGACGGCAATGATGGTGATGATGATGGTGACAGCTGTCTTCATTCTGGCAGCTGTAACAGAGTACTACAGACTGGGTGGCTTATAAACAACAGAAATTTATTTCTCACAGTTCTGGAAGCTGAAAGGCAGAGATCAGGGTGCCGGCATGGTCAGGTTCCGGTGAGGGTCCTCTTCTGGGTTGCAGACAGCCAGCTTCTTGTGGCTCATCACAAGGCAGAAAGAGGTGAGAGAGCTCTCTGGGGTCCTTTTTTTTTTTTTTTTTTAATCAGGGCACTAATCCCATCCATGAGGATTTAATTACCTCCCAAAGGCCCTACCTCCACTACTATCACATTGGGTGGGTTAAGATTTCAAGACATAAATTTTAGGGCAACAAAAACATTCAGTTCATTGCAATAGCACACCACTATTGGGTGCTAGGTTCTATTCTAAACACTTCAGAAGGATTATAGAATTCAATCCTCACAATAATCCTATGCCGTAAACACTATTATTTGCCTCATTTTACAGAGGAAACTGAGGCACAGAGAGATTAAGACATTTGCCAAGGTCATACAATAAATGGTGGAGCAGAAGCCAGGCATCCTGGCTGAGTCCAACCCAAACCCAGCTTGGGGAGCTCCCATTACAGAATAATCATAACTACCATTTATTAAGTATTTAATATGTACAAGTTTCTGTGCTAAGTACTTTAGATACATTGCCCCATTTTAATTCTTTCTAAAACATCTTTACAAAGCCAGTGTTGTGATCTACACTTCACAGGTGAGGAAACAGAGACTCAGAGAAAGTTAACTTGCTCAAGGTCACACAGCAGGTAAGATGCAGAGCTGGGACCTAAGCCCAGGTCTACCTGACTCCAAAGTGCATATTCATACCCATTGCATTCTGCTGACTCTGCCATGGTAAGATCTCAGACGTGGAAGAGCCATCTTTAGAAGTCACCAGGTTTGGCTGGGCGCGGTGGCTCACACCTGTAATCCTAGCACTGTGGGAGGCTGAGGTGGGTGGATTGTTTGAGCTCAGGAGTTTGAGACCAGCCTGAGCAAGAGCCAGACCCCGTCTCTACTAAAAATAGAAAGAAATTATATGGACAACTGAAAATATATATAGAAAAAATTAGCTGGGCATGGTGGCACATGCCTGTAGTCCCAGCTACTTGGGAGGCTGAGGCAGGAGGATTGCTTGAGCCCAGGAGTTTAAGGTTGCTGTGAGCTAGGCTGATGCCATGGCACTCTAGCCTGGGCAACAGAGTGAGACTCTGTCTCAAAAAAAAAAAAAAAAAAAAGAAGTCACCAGGCTCAATCTCCCACTTGTTGGGGAAAGCCATCCTGAGAGTCTGACAGAGGAGTCTCCCAGCCCAGCTTGAATGCTTCTGGGGGGTGGGGTGAAGAGCTCGTTCCCTCCTGGGGTAGCACATCTGTGTTTGGACAGTGCTGATTGCTAGAGAATTCTCTTTTACTAAAGAGTCCCAGAAGTCAGCCTCCCTCACTCCCCAGTGGGTCTGCTCTAGAGCTGCCAATATTCCCCTCCTGAAGCACTGCAGCTTTGCCTGTGGGAGGATTGAGTCAAATCCCCTGGGCCAGAGAAGGGGCTGCACTGCCCAGGGTTGTGCAGTGGGGGAGGGGCGGGGGGACGTTGCCGGCATCCCAGGGAACTGATGCACAGATGCTCTGGGTCTTTCATCTTAAGTGGTTTCTGATCTGTCTGGCTGAGTGATTGCCTGGAGCCACCCCTGGTTAACATTCATGTAGATTCCAGGCTGGGCTATTGCAGGAGTAAATCACCCTGCTTGCCTTTGCCCCCCACCCATTCCCCAGTCCCCTAGGACAACTATCTCCCTGGTCTCCATGGCAACAGGGCCATCTGTTTCACATGGCATCACAGGCCAGGGGAAATTCATTCTGTCCCAACTCTGCTAAGTAATGGGTAGTGCAGGAAGAAGCCAGAGAAGGAGGAGGATAAGGGAGAGGAGGGGGTGCCACTGTGGTTCCTTCTGATCCCACTGCCATTTTGAACAGGGCAGCTGGTCAGAGCAGAAAGAGCCCTCAGAGGTCTGCTGACCCAACACCCTCATTTTATGTATGGGAAACCAGGTTCCAAGAGGAAAAATGATAGTCCCACAGCGCCTTAGCATCAGAGTTAGGCTTAGGAGACAACTGAGAAGCATTTGTTGAATGAATCATAGAATCATAAAGGGTTGGAGGCAGTCAACACATTATGCCAAAATTCCCATCTCGTGTGGGAAAGTGTCCAGAACTTATACTCGACAACAGATGGTCATCCAAAGTACACTTGGATGCTTCTAGTGACAGGGAGATCATTTTCTTAACTGCTTCCACTGCTGGACTGAATACAGAAAGCTCTTCTACATACTTCTACAGTCACGCATCATGTAAGGATTGGGAGATGTTCTGAGGAATGCACTGTTAGGCAATTTCATCATTGTGCAAACAGCGTAGAGTGTACTTACACAAACCTAGGTGATACAGCCTACTACACACCTAGGCTATATGGTACAGCCCATTGCTCCTAGGCTACCAGCCTGTACAGCGTGTTATTGTACTGAATACTGTAGGCAACTGTAACACAGTGGTAAGTATTTGTTTATGTAAACATAGAAGAGTGACAGTAAAAATACAGTGTTATAATCCTATGGGACCACTGTCATACATGCTGTCCAACGTACGTTGATATGTGGCACATGACTGTGTATCTTTCACAGCCTGCCTCCTTGTAACTTTACCCATCAGTCCCGCTTCTGCCCGGTGGAGCCACAAAGATTCAAGGCGTTCACATGTGTTGTCGTGTTGACTGGCTCTGGGGAAAGTCTGCAACGAGATGGCCCTCCATCGTACAGGGGTCTGGAGAGGTGAAATAATTGGCCGAGGCCCAGAGCTAGGTTAGGAGCCCGGGTACCCTGGTGTCCCAACCCTTTGCTGGGGTCAGGTGGGGCAACGGTGCTGTCTTTTAGCTCCTGGGGTGCTTCCCAACTCTTCCCATCGGTCACGCTCTAAGGGGCTGGCTCAGCCTCTCCTTGCTCTGTGCCATGTGTGGCGTTAGTTCCTGAGCTGCCCCTTTCTCCCCGCGCTGCCCTCGCCCCCACAGACCATGGCTCTATGTCTCCATAAAGCAAGAAAGCAGCTCCCCTGCCCAGCGTCAGGCCCAGGCCTTGTGGGTGGGTGGAGACGGTTCCTGGGTCCTGTCTCTCCAAGCCAGCCATTGCCTCTCAGCTCCGCCCTCACTGCTAGAACAGCCTGCTTGTCATGAAGGCTGGGGAGATGAGGAAGGGCCAGGGTGTCTCTGATGGCCCCACTGGTAGAAATCCTGTCCTACAGTTTTGGAAAGGCTACTAAGCTTCCTCCAAACATTTCCCTTCTCCCTCCTGAATGCCCATTAGGGGGTCTTATATTTCTTGCAAGAAGTCCCAAGCAGGGGGGTATTTTGGGGGGTGGGCTATGGGCACACCTAAACTGTGACCTAAACTGTGGTCATCTTGGGGTATAGCAGCATAGGGATAGGAGTAGTCAGGGCAGCAGGCAGAGTTAGGGCCGAGAAGGGAGCAGGAGAGGGTGGCACTTGGGAGACAATTCTACTTTCTTCCTTCCCACCCATCTTAAACTCTGCCCCGCACTCCTTTCCTCCAATTAGGCTGAGAAGCCCAGAACAGTTTTGCTCTACTTAATAGACTAACCTTCCTGGCCTTTTAATGAGCCGACTGCCATTGGGTGGATGGTGAATGGATACCTGGTTTCTCTCTGCCTTAACTGGGAACTTGCTTTCTGCGGTGGGCATTGGTGGTGGGGGTTTGGGTGGGGTGGGGTGGGTGGGAGGTGGCAGCAATTCAGCCAGTTAGTGCAGGCATGCAAATGGAGAATCCTGAGTAGCCTTTTCCCTGGCTGCTCATCCGCAGAGTTATAACCTGGCGCTCTGATTGGTTTATCAGAAGACAGCTTGGGAGTTCAGGCTCAATTATCTTCTTTAATGGGCCAGTGGACAGGGGAGAGAACAAAAGAGTAGATAATTAGAGTAAAACAACAACATACTTTTAGCTCATTTTGGAATGCATTATATCAAAATTTTGCATTACATTGGACTTCAAACAATATAACAAGTAGTTGACTTTTGCTGAGTCAGATGGTGTCGGGGGTGGGAGAGGTTGTAAGAAGGGAAAACCAGGAAAATGTGGGACCGATATGGTAGCTACCCTGTCTCACAACGGACACTTTCCTAGATCATATCTCATCTCCTTTTTGATTGGTGTCAGACTCCTGTCATTGCCCCCTCTCTCAGATGTGTTCTCGAGACCTCTCCAACATTTGGCATCTGGGCCCCTGGGTGTGCCCAGAGCAGGGTTCTGTGTGCACAGACCAGTCATGAAGATGGATTATTCTCTGCAATAAATATCGACTGATTCATAAATCTGGTTGCCAGATTCGATCAAAGTCGCTGCCTGCATAATCCAGGAGCGGGAAGACGTCCACTAATTCCGTCCTGAGCCGGCTTAGTCCCAGCGAAGATGCTGTATAAACGTCAATGTCTCTTAGCTCCTGCAGTTTGGGGGCTGTGTGAGGGGTTGAGGGAGAGCAAATCTTCCCAGCTGAGGGGCTGGGTCTCCGAACAGTGGTGCAGACCGGGATGAGCCAAGGGACAGAAGGTTCCAGAGAGCAGGACTGCTGCCCCTGCTTCCTTTCATCCCCTGGTCTCCTCAGCCCCAACCCCCAACCTCCCAGCCTTCAGCTGTCTCTCCAGCAACCACACTCGGGTTGAGCGGAGATGATGCTGAACATCTGGCTGCAAAGCCGAATCAGCCAGCCCATCACCCAGGTGCTTCTAATACCTAGAGCTTTGTACTGAGAAAAAAATAAAACATCCTGACAATGATGATTTTTCACTTTTTACCCAGATGTTGCATGTCAGGTAAATACCATCTTGGGAACTCTTATTTCCTCTTTCCTAGAACCCCCTCTGATTGATTTGGGGTTCCACAAGCCCCTAATAGAAGGGAGAATGCGGCACTTCTTGCTGTCACACTCCCTTTGGGTGCTTTGGGGAGGTTTCATCTTACACCGTGGCCAGTGGTGCGGCTGGAGCAATCAGGGTTTTGTTTAAGGTGGGCGATAAAATAGGCTGCCCCTCACTCCACCCCATTTCTCCTCCTTAATCTCCCCTGCACCTGTATGCAACTCCCCACTCACCTCCTCTCTCTCTCATTCACTCACTCCATCACCCTTTCATTTTCCTAACAAATACTTGCTGAGCTTCCACCTCGGGAAAGCCCTCCACCCGGTTCTCTTTGAGGCATCGTTCCCGTGCAGGGCTCAGGCACTGTTCCCTTTTGCAGGAGTGACTCCAAAGAACCTGGGCAGAGGCTGGGACTCCCCGTGCCTCCTGGATGAGGAGAGCAGAGCTGGGAGGGCACAGGCTTGGGGAGGTCCGGCAGGGGACACAGCCACTGAGGACGTGGGCTCTGCTGCTGGGTGGTCTGTGGCCTTGGACAGCTTCCTGAGCCCCAGTATCCTCATCTGTACAATAGCATCTGCCCCATAGGATTATCGTGGGATGAAATAAGGCGATGCCTGTAGGAGATTGTGGGTTCTTTCCCTCCATCCAACCAATTCTCTGATTCTCCGACACTGACGGCATGTCCTATAATTCACTTCGAATCTGATACTGACTACCTGGAGTTACTGTCAGACTCCACAGGTTCAGAGCTCAGTCCCACAAGATGTCTTCACTTCAGATGCCAGCTGCAAGTATGGGGTCTCCAGGTTACCCTCACTTCTGTCGCACTTGGCTACAAAGTTGGGCGTTTCTACAGTCCCCGTTCCCAAGGTCACATAATTTGCCATGACAACTCACAGAACTCAAGAAAATGCTGTACTTACAACTACAGTTTACCGTAAAGAATACCAATGAACAGCCAGATGAAGAGGTACATAGGGTGAGATCCTGCAGGGTCCTGAGCACAAGTGTCTCTGTCCCTGTGGGGTTGGGGTACACCATCCTCCTGCCATGCGGATGCGTTCGCCAGTTTGGAAGCTCCCTGAACCCCATTGCTTAGGGGGTTTCATGGAGGTTTCACTACATGGGCAAGATTGTGATCTTTGGTGATGAACTCAGTTATCAGCCCCTCACCCCTCCCAGGAGGCTGGAGGTGGAAATTCCTCAGGAAATTCCAAGGGTTTTATGAGCTCCATGCCAGGAATCAAGGACAAAGACCAAATATACAGATGGTTTTGATGTATGATAGTTGACTTACGAGTTTTGACTTTACAATGGTGTGAAATTGACATGCGTACACTACACTCCTCAACTCACCATGGGGTTATGTCCTATAAAGTCACTGTAAGTCAAGGAGCATCTGTACTGTATTTTTTTACTATACCACAAAGCTGGAACAGTGTCTGGAATAGTGCACGTGCCCCAGTGTTGGTCATTTCCACCCTGGACTGGAGTCCTGGATGTCCCGTGCCACCAAGAATACAGAGCACCTAGTGAGTGCAGGTCACTGGCTGGTGTGTGAAGGGTACACAGACCAGCCAGAGACAATCCTTGACACACCCCTCCATGATGTCTACACAAATAGAGACAGAGGGCAGGGGGCACGCCTGGGTCAAATGTTCCAGTCATTTGGACAGTTATGGAAGAGAGGATGTGGGAGGGTGGGTAGGTAGGAGCGTGAGTAGAGTTAATACTGGGGCTGGGAGGGCATTCTGGGAGGGACGCCGGCATGCACAAAGGAATGGAGTGGGGAGAGCTCAGGTCTGGAGCAGGGAGGGAAAATAGGGAACTGAAGGCGGGAAAGGGAGAGAGGGGGTTGGCGTCATATTGTGGAGGGCCTTGAATGCCAGGTAAGGGACTGCACCTAAACCATTAAAGGACCTGCACAAGGGGTTCCATAATCAGAGCTGAGCTTTGGTGTGGTCCCTCTGGCAGTGATAAGACGATGGGATTGAGGAGGGGTTGGACAAGCAGAGAAGGGCTGGGCCACTCCTGGAGTCCGAGCGAAGCTATGTGTAATGGACAATGACCCCACAGAAGGCAAACAGTAGATCCCAGAAAGCTGGCATGCCCCCCCAGGAAAAAGAGGGTGCTGACCTCTGGGGCAAGGCGATGAGGCTAGACACATCATATCTCTTCTGGCGGAACCTCAGTTTCCCTCTAGGTAAGGAGAGTAGCTGCCTCCGTTCAGGAAGTGGCTCACCGAATGTGGAATAAAACTCTCATACATTCACAGAATCTTAGAGTTGGAATCACTCCGAGAGATCATCCAGTGTAACTTTATTTCATGGATGCCAAAACAAGGTCCAAAGAGGGCAAGGGGTGTCTCCATTGGCCCCTTGCTTGGTAAGGGGCCGAGGCTGGCCGGGCCCACTGTTGGTCCCTGTGGGAGCTCCCGTCCCCATCCTCCCCCGGCCCGGCCAACTAAGTGCATGAAGACAAGGCCGGTTATCAGAGACGTACTGTGCACCTACTGCACACCAGGCACCCAGCTGGGCACAGGAGGTCAAAGTGCACGTGACTTCCTCCCCACCCTCAAAGAGCTGCAGCAGGCGGGAGAGAGACAAGCATACCCCTGACTACACACAATGAAATAGTGCAACAGGAATTCCAGCAGGGTGTGTGAGATGCCATAGTCAAGCAATTCTGTATGATATTCTGGGCAGCTCCAGCTCTCCCTCCCACCCCCCTCTCATCTCATTCTCTGTCTGTCTGTGGCTGTCTGTTGGCTCTGAATATCTTTTTCCAATTGTTTCTTTCATCACACACACACACACACACACACACACACACACACACACACGCACGCACGCCCCGCAGTGTTAGCCTGGACCTTCCTGATTGAATAGAAGCATATGCTGCAATGGAGAGAAACGTGTGGCTATAATTGCCATAATCATTAGGCCCACTCAGTGGAAATTTCCTCCCTGGCCTGGCCTTGCATCCTGGTTCTCACCGCCCTCGCTCACAGGCTCATGCACAGCTGGGTGGTTTTACAGGGGCCTGGATGTGACATCCTTTTGCTGCTTTCAAACACCGACCCTGACCATGGTCCAGGCGGTGCTGGCTCCTGCCTTCCCAGAACTAAAGATCTACCTCATTCAGTGACCACGCACCTCTGCCCCAGGCACTGTTGGAAACCGTGGGGACAGAGCAGCCCACAAAATGGACAAGATCCTTGCCCTGATGGTGCTTATGTGGCGACACACACACACACACACACACACACACACACACACCAGGACAAAAGAGATGAGCTGGCCGGAGGGAAGAAGGACGCGGAGCAAGGCAGGGGGGTCAGGCAGTGGTGGGGCTGACCTGCAATTCGAGATAGTGTTGCTGGGTTGGTCTCTCTGAGAAGGTAACATCTGAGCAGAGACTGGAAGAAAGTGAGCTAACCTTGTGACATCGGGGGGAGTTGCCCTGGCACAGTCTGCTTCCATCTAGTGCTACTTTGATGCCACCCATGGGCCAAGGCCACACCCCACGCCCTGGGGCCTTACAGCTGTCTTGGCCTTGGAACCGGTGGCTTGTCCACGTGGGCGGGGCAGCCTCCAGGGAAGGTGAGGACAGGCCTGACCCCTGCTTAGTGTCTGATCTGTGGGTGCCGCCGACTAGGGACCACCCTGGCTGGCAACACGGTCAGCTGTCTGACCTGGTGTTCGTGACAGATAGCACTGTTCGCCATGCCTGTAAGAGCTCCTCAGTCCCACGCAGCCCCTTTCCACCGGGCTCCTTCCCAAGCTGCAGAATGAAAAACAACCTAAACTGAGCTCAGCATCGGGAACAGCTTGGGCTCCAAGGCCAGACAGCTTCCAATTCGAGATCTACCACGTACCTGTCGTGTGATCTTGGACAAGTTGGGGAATTCCTCTGAGCGCGTTTCCTCGTCTGTAGAGCGGGCCTAGTGGTCATGGTGCCTACCTCCTGGGGCTGCTGGGAAGGCTGGGTGTGACCACGCAGGTGAAGGGCCTTGTGTGCAATAAGCCCCCAGCGAACCTGGGCTTCTGCCGTGGCCGCAGCCAGAATGATGGGCAGACCCCTGGGCGGGCTCTGGCTAGGAAAAGCCTATTATGAGGATTAAAAGAAAAAAATCAAACCCAGGTTCCGGTGCCAAAGTTGAAAGCGTCTCATCTGTGAAAAGAGGGTTTCAATGGCCCTGTGTTTAAAGAGAAGAGAGAGGGGAAAAAAATTAATGGGGCTGAGAACGAACAGTGCAAGGGAGACCCTGCTCTTTGGGGAAAGGGGTGAGGGAGGCGTGATGATCATCTTCGGCATCTGAGCGCTTTGACTGCGTAATCTCTGATTTAAAAGGTTTGGCAGGTGTGTGGGGGGGGTGGAGTAACTCCGCCTCCCCCACCTGGGGGCGCAGACTGGGTGTCGGGGAGGGGAGGAGGTGGGCTCCAGAGTGGGGACCTGGGGTGGGGGATGGACTGAGATGGGGGTTGTCTTGACAACTGGGCTGGACTCAGAAGGGGGAGGAGAAATTTTCTAAATCTAGAGAGGGAGTCAGCTTTGCCGTGGAAAAGCCTGGCAAGTGGTTTCTCCCAGTGAGACAGCATCATGGCCCGACTGGGCCTTCAGAACTTGCACCTGCTGGTCCATCTTCAATCTGTTTGCGCATCAGTGCTGGGCGCTGGGGGTGGGGAGGGGCAGACTGGGGCGGAGCATGTTGTGCCCAAGCAAACTGGGGCTGGCAGGACCCCATCAAGGCGTGAGGGGGGCAGGGCCTGGGCAGGCCACGGTGCAAGAGGTCGGGAAAGGACCACCTAAAGGTGGTGGCGGGTAGGGGCTGTCACCCAGTTGGAAGATTAGAGAAATCAAATAACTTGGTCTGGACCCCAAAGGACAGAGATTTGCAGGCAGGTGTTGTTCCAGGTGGAGGGGACAACATAAGTGAAAGACCAGAGGCTGGCAAATATCGGTCTGTCTGAAGAATAGCAAGTGGCTCAATGCCAGCCATTGCTGTCAAGCCCACCAGCCACTCTTAGAGACCTAGGCCCTTTAGAGACCTCAGTCCTGTGTCCGAGGGCGCCATCCCTTGAAGGCACAGCTGGTTGGGCCAGGGCTGAACCCATGATCTATGCTGAGCCAATCAGAGCCCTGCGTCTGGGAACCCCGAGCATGAGTCAGGTGGATGGGGGTGCGCAGAGGAGCTGACAGGAAGCACAGTGTGGGAGCAGGGATGCACCCGACGAGGCAGAGCCTCCTGGGGCCCCAGTGATGGGCTGCAAGCAGGGAAAGCTGGCGTGCAGCAAGGAGCAGGAGAAGGAAGTGGGGTCCAGTAAAGCCCTGGGGACCCCACATGAGGTATCCAGTTGGGTCCTCATGTTAATGTGAGTAGGTTTATATTCCTGGCCACCTAAGACGCCCAGGCTAAGACCCCTGGCTTGGAACAGGATGGAGCATGTGTGCTGGGGAGGTGTCAGGTGTTTAAACATGAGCCTGAGGGGTTTGAGGCCAGATTGGTTCAGGCTTTGAAGGACAGGCTTCAAGATCACAGTAGATTTGTAGGTAGTTGGGAGCAGAAGGGAGGTGGTGGCCGTTGAAATTTTTGAGCAGATCCGGAAGCTCAAATGCAGTGGAAGGGAAGGGGTCTAACCTTGAAGTTTTGGCCCCAAGTGTCCCCAGCTGGAGAGCCCCCAAGGGCTGGGGGTGAGCTCAGAGAGCCTTCTGAGTGCTCCATGCAAGGCGTGGGCCTAGATCCCCACGGATGGGGGAGGCACCTTCTGCCAGATTCCCTGTGACACCCCCTCCCTCCAGTATTGCCAGTCTCTAGTAACGTCCCCAGCACCCTGTACCCCCACCACATACCCAGTAACCACCAGCCATCCAGCCCTGCACAGCCCATGAAGAAAGACAGACCCTTCTCCAGCTCCCAGCATGGAGCCACCAATAGAGCCCAGGATTTAGGTTCTGACAAATCTGCGTTCGCATTCCAACTCCCATTTACAGCTGCGTGACTTTGAGCCAATCCTTCAACCTCTCCAAGCCCCAGGGTCCTCATCTATAAACCATGGACAGGATAGTTCCTCCTGGAGTCGTCACAAGGACTAAACAGTGTGATGCATATGAGAGACCTAGCGCAAGCCTGGCATACTGTGCACGCTCGGAGAGTTTACTTTCTCCCTGAGGAGGGGTGGGGTAGGTCTGGTCAAGTCTACACTGCTCTAAGGTCCAAGAGGGCAGGATCCAAGCCTGTCATGGTCACTCTTCTATTTCCAAGGAGGAGAACACGCCTGGTACTTTGCAGGTGGTTAGTACGTGCTCATTGAATGAATGAATGTAATCGTGATTCCGAGTGACCCAGTTCCAGGACTCCAGAGGCTGCAGCCTCTTACCTAGTAATACCTTCTCCTCCCCAGCCCCCACTGTGAATGTCCAATCTGCAGAGCCTGCCCTTCCGCTCATGTCCCGGGAGCCCAGGTCCTTGTCAAGGTTTTCAGGGCCTGCCCTGACCTGGCACACTGACCTCAGACTTCTCAGGGTCCCCTGGGCCAGACACAGCTTCCAGCAGCTCCGCATCTCCCTGCCCAGTGGCCTCTTCCACTGGCATCTGGGTATCCCTTCTCCCGTCCCCACCCCAGACCTGTGGCTAAAGCCATCTGCATCCCCAGCGCTGGGTCCCTCTGAGCCTGTGAATGGCCCCAGGTCTGCTTCCCACCCCTGTATCTTGATACTCAACTTGCTGACCCCAATTCCCCATCCTTTCCTCTCTCATCCCTCAACACGTTCTCTCCAGGGATAACCACCACGCAGAGTATAACAGGCGTCTGTCCAGGTCTTTTTCTACACATAACTTAAAATCCTTCCATAACATCCCATTTTACTTAACATAAAGTCCAAACGGCATCCCGCAGCCGACAGAGCCTTTTCTGATCTGCTGCCTGTTTTCCTCTCTGACCTCTTCCTCCCCACTCCTACCCCAGGCTTCTGTGTGGTCTCCAAATGCAGCAAGCTCATTCCTACCTCAGGGCCTTTGCACAGGACATTCTCTTTGCCTGGCACAGTCCTGCCCTGATTGTCACGTGACTCCTCATCACTTAGGTTTCAACAAAATGCCACCTTCTTGGAGAGATCTTTCCTGGCCATGCCACTTAATATTGCCCCTATATTTTGCACAGCACAATTTGGAATTGTCAGTTGTTACTCGTTGATTTACTCACGTGTGATCCTTCTTTCCCTGGGGAGGGCAAGTGCCATGAAAGCCGGACCTTGTCTTTTCTACCACTGTATATCCGCTGGTAACTAGATGAGAAACAGGCACACAAAGCTCTCAGCAAATATTTGTTGAAAGAATGAATCTTTTCATATATGTATATAGATAGTATTCATTTACCCCCAATGGGGTCACACTGTAGGGTTTTGTGGGTTTTTTACTGGCCATGTGGCAGGGCCGTTTTCTGCCTTCCACATTCACTGATGACTGTTGGCTTACCTGTCGGGCACTGCTGCGCTCTGACAGTTCCTAGAGGGCAGGGCTCATGCGTGTAGAAGAGAGGGATCTGTCTTTTGCATCTGACAGATCTGGCTTCCTGTCATGCCACATGCTGGCTCTGCGGCTGCAGGCAAGTTCCCTGGAAGCTTCTGTTGCCTCCACTGTACAGCCTGCTGGGAATGAGTGATGGTGTGTGCTCAAGGCCCCGCCTGCCAGCTCAGGGCACGGGGTTTAACTGAGTCTGCAGCAGCCAGCCCCTGGCTGTAAATATCACAGGTGTCCCTGCTTCTCAGCCCCCAACCCCCTGGCCTGGGGCTTAGAGCTGGGGCAGCCTCTGGGCCCCAGCCTCCATCCCCTGTAGGGGGTGACGGGTGGGAAGGGGACCCGAGGGCCCAGGCAGAGGACCGGACAGCCCTGAGCAGCCAGCCTGGCCCACTCTCCAATACCCGCCCCTTTTCTGGGAAAGAAAAGAACAAAAATAAACCCTCGCTGTCATCAAGCAATTAAGTGGAAATCAAATAATCCCAAGGACAGAAAAGCCAATTAATAAAGGAGCAATGAAAACTAACAGAACCGCGGGGGCTGCGAGGAAATGCTAAGCAAACACAAACAGGGGCAGCCGCGCTGGAGCTGTCAGGAGAGGGGTGGGGTGGGCTCTGGGCCGCAGCGTCTGAGTGCTGGGAGGACGTCCCTGCAAGCCAGGACCCCCCAGCCGGGAGGGGGATCCCCTAGTCTGATGGCGGAGACACAGCCCAGCCCAAGGGAGCTCCCAGACAGACTGAGGACACAACCTCTGCCCTGGAGAATTAGGGATGTCAGTGTATTTTACGGCTGCAGCCGTAAAATGGGGACTATAACTCAGGTCCACACCTCTTACCTGCAGTTCAGAAAACTAACAACCCCTAAAAACCAAACTTTTTTTCAAAGCTCGTTTGGTGACAAAACTTGACTTGAATGGATATGAAACTGTAAACTATATATAGAGTTCACTCATTTTGCTTTGCATGCATAGTCACATGTTCACTGCAGATACACGCATGCATTTGGTTATGGGGTGCACCCCGGGGGCATTATGGAATAAGCAGGATATGCACTGAACTACCTTTCAAAAATCTGCTTCCAAGGCTTTCTGAAAATGGATCTGAACCCACAGCACCTACTCCATGGGGCTGAGATGGACGCTGTGTGCCCTCAGTGAACGTCCAGATGACCCCTGTATGGAGGCAGTAGTGTTCTCATTTTACACATCAGAAAACAGAAAGGTCAGGTAACTTTCTCAGGATCACCCAGCAGCTAAGTGGCAGAGCTGCATTCAAACACAAAATCCACGATGTTAGTGACTAGACAGGTCACTTTTAAATTAAAGTGTCCATTGTCAGGTGATTTGCTTTTCCCAAAATCCATCCAGGATGAATTCTCCCTGGTGACTTGTACCCCACTCACCCCCGCCTCGGTTCTGGGCCCTGCTGGACACAGGGCTCCTTCTCTCTGTCTGTTTGGTGGAGGTAGAGTTTGGGAAGCCACAACCACCGCATCCCTGGGCGACCTTTGGCCTTTTGCAGAGAACTGTTAGATACCCATACTGGGAAACAGGTCTGTCATCCATTGCCCTTCCCTCCCATGGGCTGTTCTTCCCATGGCCTCTAGGCTCTTGCTTAGTGACACCTGGAGTTGGCGTGGAGGATGCAGGTCCCCTCCTTGCCATCTAGAGCCTGCAGTGGTGGGCTTAGCCCAAACCTGTAAGTCGTGGAACTGTAGCCACTTGGGGATCCGGAAGTGCTGGCTGGGGGGCCTCAGCACCACTGGACCACCTCGGACCACGTGGGAGCAAGGCCCGGGAGGCTGGGGCCGCCAGTGGGGCTCTGGCACAGCTGGGTGACGTGTGCAGCGTGAACGGAGGGCTTGATGGCAGCCCACAAAGGGACCAGCCCTGAAGAATCAGGGAGACAAGAGTACCCCATCCCCAACAACTCCGGAATGGCCCCAGCCATGCTCTGGAGCTCAGCCTGCAGAGGCTGAGTAGAGGCCAGAAGGGACTGTGACTACACTGATGACAGAATCAGATCCAAGAGGATCTTGGTGGATTGAAGTCCACAATCCAAGATGAAGCTTACCAGGAACAAAGGGCAAGTCTTGCTTTGGGGGTCTCAAGAGTCAAGGCTGAGGCAGCAGGAACGTCAAAGGCCTGGGGGCTTTAGCAAAGAGTTGGCCAGCGGACACCAGGTGGCTGTTATTTTTTGGAGGTGAGAGGTATAGTTAACATTCTCCCAGGCTCCATTAATACAGAAGCCTAAATAAGGGGCAAGGTTGTTTTCTGGGCAAGTCCAGATCTTAGTGCAACATTTAGGGGGGATGTTGACAAGATGGCATGCATGTGGGGTATGGCCAGGAGGGGCCCCGAAACCTATCACCTTTGGAGGAACGGCCTCGGGCCAACACTGAACATGGGCTTAGAGTTAGGGATTAGAAACTCCTTACCTGTGCGGGTGTCTAGTTTGTCTTTAGGCAGCTGTGACGGGTGAAACGTCAGGTCTAAAGGCAGGAGGATGTGGAAAAGCATGAAGGACTCAGGCTAGAGATGGAGAAGAACTTCTTGAACCCTTAGGAAGACCAGCCAAGGTTTCACTCCCCCTCAGGGGTCTGTTAAGAATGAGATCCCCCTCCGTGGGAGCAGAGCAGGGCAATGACTGAGATGCCCACAGGGGGTCTCTCCAGGGGGAATACGGTGGGTGGGAAGTGGGGTGAAGGGCCCCAGGAGGGAAGCAGGCGCAGGGCTGGCCTGTGCTCCTCTCCTTTCTAATTACCCCTCAGCCTAATTGGTCTTCCAGCCTCCTTTCCTGCTGTTAGGAAGAGGCCTTTGTTTGCTGCCTGCATGTTTACCAAGCAAATGGATTTTAAAAGCTTTCTCAGACACAGAGAACCCATTTAGGAGCCTGGGTGGGTAAAATTATTTATAGAGATTAATGGTTATCGTCCCGTGCCTCTAGGACATCAGGAGCCACGTGCTGCAGCATGGTGAGGGGCGGGGGTCTGGGCTGCTGTGCCCTCCCTGCTCCCCCCAGGCCCCCAGCTGCTCCTGCTCCTCCCTCCTCTTCCTCTCTCCTCTCTTCCTCACACCCCTGCTCATCCTTTCTTTTTTTGGAATTTAGCTTTCTCTCTGTCTCCTGCCACACCCCTGCCCTCCTCCCTCCCTTTTCCTGCGTCTGTGTGTTTCCCTGTTCCCTCGCTTCTCGCTACCTCAAGGCCTGTGTGTGGATCTGGGGTTTGCCTCCCTGCGCTGTTCTCCGTCTTTGGAACTCTCTCCGGCTCTCTCTCCTTCTCTGGTTCTGTCTTGGTGAGTCTCCCTGTGCTCCGTCTCTCTGTCATTTCTGTCCCCTCTCTCTCTGACTTCCTCCCTGTTCTGTGTGTCCTGTGCACTTTCAGGGGACAAACACCGTGGGGAGGTGAGGTCCCAAGGGGGGAGCAGGGCTCCCAAGCGTCAAGGATTCCAAGGGGAGCTCTTGGGAACAGGGCGGCGGCATTTGGAGTTTCTTTGAGATCGGGTCCACCAAGGCCCCCCCCCCGCCCCGTCCCCAAACAGGCCCCACCTACAGCAAGCTCACAGAGTGTCCCCGGCCCTCTCGTCTCTCATGCAGACCTTCCAGGATAGGAAACTCGCTAACTGTGAGCGCAGAATCAGTCCGTAGACAGCTGTGCCTGGGGACACAACCTTTCCGCACTGAGCAGACTCCCAGCTGGAGATGCTGCAGAATTTCTGGAAATAGCCCCTCATTCCTGGAGGGCCTGGTCTGATGGGGAAGGTGTAGCCTCCACGTGGTATCCCAGAGCGTGGAGGCAGACAGGCTGGGCTCCAGTCCTGATTAAGGCAGTCCGATTATGAGCCATGTGCCCTGCGTAGTTACTTCACCCCTTGGGGTCTTCGTTTCTTCCTCTGGAAAACAGGACTTGTGATAACACGTCTTCATTTCAGGGTCGACGGCAATGTGATATGGTGATCGTGAGCCAAACTTGAGTTGGGGGCAGCTGAAAAACCCCTGTGTTCTAATTCATACTATCTTCCTTTCTAGCTGTGTGGCCTTCTGCCTGTTACTTAACCTCTCTGAGCCACAGTTTCTTTCTCTATAAAATGGTGATAAAAATAGTTCCCCACGCTATGGAGTTGTGAGAATAGTTCAGTGAGGTCTTGTACGCGCCGTGCTTTGCTTGGACAGGTGCCTTAACCTCTCTGTGCCTCAGTTTCTGCATCTGTAAAGTGGAAATGATAATAGTATTCCCCTCCCATGGTGGTTGCAAGGACTAAACGGAAAGGATCTCGGCCAGTGCCTGGTGCAGAGTAAGTATCAAATGAGGATCATCTATTATTAGTACAATGCCTGGCCCAGAATAGGATGTGCTCCCTCTGAGCCCCGCCCCCCATGGACTCTGACCCCCTGCTCCTCTTCTTTGGGATCCTTCACCTTCCTTGACCCCTGTCTAGGCCACCCGGCCTGAAGGGAGAGAGTATCTCAGTTACAATCAGACATGCCTTCCTCTCCTCTCTTCCAGGACTACCTGGAGAAAGTGAGGGTCGACTCTGGATCATGGCAGGGGTGGGGCTGTGGTCTCCTGGGAAGGGGGAGGTCTCTCTCCACTCTCCTGTTCACCCGTCCATCTGCAGGGTGGCCTGGTGTGGAGCCTCTGATGGCTCTTGAATGAGCGTCCCCTGAGTCTTTCAGATGATCTGCAGCTCCCTGCTGGTAGTGCAGCCCAGAGAGGGTGGCGTGGGGGTGCAGTCGAGCATCCTGAGCGGGGAGCCTCGGGCGGAGGGGCTCTCACCACCCTGCTTCCCTGGCACCCTGTGTTGCCTCCGTGACCCCTTAACTACGCCCAGGTGGGCACAGCACACCGGGCACAGGACTCCTGGGATCTGGGGTGCCCCACCGCATCCTCCTGCCCCATCTGCTCAGTAAATGGTCCTGTCCTTTCCCTTCCCCAGGAATTGGTGGGGGGAATCCAAACCAGCGGTGGTGGTGGTGGTAGGGGGCTATCTCCAGGTTCTTGTCTTCTGGCTTTGTATTTGACCTTACATTTAAAGATGTTTTAAATCCCCTTATCAATTTTCTGGTTTATAGGATGAAATTAACAGCCCTGACCTCGCTTAGCCTTTGGTGGAGGGGGGCTTACTAATTAATAACCACTGGAACACCGGCCAGCGTTTAGTCAGAGCTCACTGTGCTCTGGGCTCCGAGCTAAGACTTCTGGCGTGGTCCTGGGGAAGGCTCACAGCCTCACGAGGTAGGGGCTGCTGTGGCCCCGTCCTCCACACGGGAAATGGAGAGGGGAGGCCCCGGCACGAGGTCACGCAGGTAACTGGTGGAAGAGCCGGGGTTCCAACTTCGCTGGGTCTGACTCACTGCCCAGTGCTCTTTCCACTGAGTCATGACGGGGGCTGAAGTCCCAGGAGCTTTACTGGGGAGGTGATGATTTTCCCCTGGAGAAGGAGGCCGCACTGTGAGGAGCCCCCAGAGCAGGGAGAGGCAGGTGAGGCGGGTCGGCCATGGGAGCCCTGCTTCCGTAGGAGGACTTTTGGCCAGGTTGCTGGGAGGGGCGGGGTTGATTCCTTAAGGCCCCACCTGAAGGCAGGGCCAGCTGGGCCAGGAGTGACAGTGGGGTGAAGGACATGGGAAGGTGAGAGAGACCAGAAGCAGGAGCCCTCCCGGTTCACCCCTATTGTCAGAGCACCCGGCACATAGTAGGTGCTCAGTTAGTGCTGCTTGAATGAACGGGACTGAGGACCCCAGCAGAAGATCCTGAGCTCCCCACATTCTGGCCTCTGGAGCCCTCCTCTGTGAGACCCCCGGACTGCGCATAGCTGGGAAGAGGAAGGCTGCCGCTTCTCAGAGTGTGGAGTGGGGCCTCCCCCAGGAGGGAAGGCTCGAGTCTTTCCATGCCTCTGCTAAAATAAACTTAGCGGAGCGAAGGTTGGGAGGGACAATGGCAAGGGAACAACTGACCAGGAGCAGCAGTGCTGGGCCAGCCAGACGCTGGGGCACATGGTCCTGAACCCAGGAGCACCTGCCCCTGACCCCTGACCCCACTGCCTCAGCTTCCCGCTGAGAGCTGGCCACCATCCTGGGGGCTTAAAGGATAATTGGCTTTTAAAATGTACAATCATGACTCTCACACAGAAATAAAATGAACACGTGTCAAAGATTGTATTTAACTCATTAATTAGTGAGGGATCCCAGGAGATGTTACAACCTATTCAGACAATTCAAGGCACCTCACCTGTGCAGTCAGACAGGACATGCCCAAATGAATTTAGAGACAGGCGCACAGCCTGGCGACAGATCTAGTTTGCATCCACAAGACAATGGCAGCAGGGCAAGGGCCGGGGAACGGGAGGGGGACCAGAAGGGCCCCTGCCTTCTCGCTTTTGCACTGGACAGCACCAACCCGGGCTTGGCTCGCCAGGGCACAGCCCGCATGTGCTGTGTGCCGCGTGTGCATGCGATCTTGAAGCAGGTTGAATCGCGCGGCCGCTCTGGGACCTGTATGTTACCTGCTGGGAGCAGTTTGTGGCTTGAGCACTGTACACAGAGCAGTAAAATGGATCCTGTGCCCTCACCCCAGCCCAGGAGGGCACCCTCTGCACTGCGGACAAGGCCCATTGGAGGCAGGGGAGGCGGGCAAATGGAAGGTCAGCTCTTGGAGAAGGAGGACAGAGAAGTGGGAGGAGCCCTGGTGGTGGCAGGGGCTTGGGGGCCTCCTTGGGCGGTTCTAGCAGCAGGTGGAGAGGAAGGAGGGAAGGAGAACAGGGAGAAGATGCGAGGAAGAGCGAGGAGAGGAGAGAAACAGAAAGGCGCTTGATAACAGAGCAGAGGTCCCAGCCTGGGACACCTGGGGCTGGGGTCCCAAACGGAGCTCTGGCTGCCTGGCCTTGGTGGGTGGAGCCCTCCCGGGCCTCAGCCTCTCACTTGTAAAGAGGGGGTGAGATGAGGGCATTTGTATGGCCCCCATGAATTCTGCCTTCTCTGTGGGTCTGCCCATGCTTGAGAGCCTGGCGTTCCCCGAGCCTGCCATGCACACCCATGCCTCCGTGCCTTCGCCCATGCTGTTCCCTTTGCTTAGAATGCCTTTCCATCCTTGCCTGCCTGCCAAAGTCCATGCGCCTACCAAGGTCCTTCCTTGTCTGAAAGTCACCTGCCCTCTAGTATTGCTGACCTTCCCAGGCACACTTGATAGCCCCTCATCCTGCAGCTGTGGTCGTGGTGTAAGGCAGTAGGTGAAGAGCAAGAGCTTAGCTCTGGCACTGCCGCCTATTAGACACACTGCCCTGAGCCTCTCTGGGCCTCAGTTCATATCTCTGAAGTGGTAATGGAGCCAGTTTATTCTAGCAATGCAGCCCAAGTTGCACAGCGCTATGATGGTTCTAGGAGATGCTTATAAATCCCTCAGCCCTGTCCCGAGAGCCTGGTAGGCACTCAGTAAACGTTGGCTGTGCTGATACACCTATAAGGTAGTGCCCCATCCAGGGCCCGCTGGGGTCAGTTCTGACCATGTGCCCCACGGAGCAGGGCTGTGTCTCATTCACTTGTGTGTCCCCGTGCCTAGTCCCATGCCTGGGCCTTCTTAGCAGGCCCTCACCCCTCCAAGATGAAATGATCTTGGAGAAAAGAAGACAGAGGCGGAGGAACAGGGAAGGAGTGGTAGGAGAAGGGGAGACCCGGCAGGGCAAGGTATGTAGGTGATGCCAAGAGGAGCTGCCAGGGCCAGTGATAATTGGCGTGGGGTGGCAGGGAAGGCACCCAGCTGAGCCTGGCTGCTGGAGAGGAGAGCTGGCATCTGGTAGAGACTTATCTTTCAGGACAGGAGCCCTCTGGACTTCCTCCAGGACACGGGAGCTCTCCCTGGACATCCCTGAAGATGGACGGAGATGGGGGATGGGAACCAAGTTTGGGTTTCTCTAATGAGAAAAAAGAAACCTTGATGTTCATCCCAGGCAGCTGCTGCTAAGAGATGCTGTCTCCTTCCTCTGAGATGGGGAGGGGGTGGGCACTGTATCAGCTCCTGTCCTAGCGCTGCCTCGTGCGGACCGAGGCTCGCAGAGGGGGCAACAGGTTGGCCAAGGTCCCACCGTGAGTTGGCCCGTCTGTAAAACGCATCCTCTTGCGTGATCATATTTTGCAACCACAGCTGTGGGGAGAGAGGAGGACAGAGATTACTAATTCCATTTCAAAGATGAGAAAACGGACACTCAGAGACGGGACACCCCAGCTGGGTTAAAGGACGGGCCAGCAAGGAAGCAGCGAGTTCAAGGTTGGACTTCACCCTGCCCCCTCTGTCTGGGGGTGAGGACTTCTGTCCAGGACATCCTGTAATTGTGTTTCAGGGCCCAGAGCTCGGGGATGACATGGACGAGGGGCTTTACTCTCAGGCAGGGGTGGCTCAGCCCACTGGTGGCTGGCTTGGCAATGTCGCTGGCTGCTCTGGAAGTGGAGGGGCCAGGGGCCACCAGGCTTGTTGGCAGTGTGGTGGCCACACTCCGGGCACGGGGAGAAGACGGCATTGGGAAAGCGGCTTTGGGCGATGGTCCAGCATCCCGGGCCTGTTCCTGGCAGTGTCTGTTCCTGACAGTGCCCACCTGGATGCCAGCTGCTCCGGGCTCATTCTGCGACCACACTGGCAGCTGGCTCCAAGCCTGGATGCTGCTCGGAGCAGCCACCTCCTCCCCACCCCTGGCACGTTTACAGATGGGAACGAATTCACTCAGTTGCTCTGCCAGCCAGGGAACCCAGGGGCCCTGAGCCCCCAGCTTGTCTCTGTCCCGCTCCCTCCCCATTCTCACTGCCTATCTGCTCTGAAGCCCCCTGACAGCCCCGGATGCCAAGGCTAGGGGGCCAGGTGAGGGGGGTCAGCTCCTCATTCAACAGGGGCCTGGGTCTCCCCAACAAAGGAGGGGGCGATGGGTGTGTGTAAGGACCAGCCCTCACTCCGCGTCTGTACGTGCTTGTAGACATAGTTAATCCTCACAAAAGCTCTGCGAAGTAACAGCCCAGGAAGCTGAGATTCAGAGAGGGTAATTCACCTGGCAAGGTCACAGAGCATTTAGGTGGTGGGGCCAGGCCTGCAGGCATATCCCCTCTTTGTTCACTGCTCCCCCAGCAGAGACCCCCTCAGTGGCGGGAGGTGCACACGCAGGGGCAAAGGTGCCACACAACGTGATGCTTGGATAACGGAAGTGAGAGCACGGTGCCGTGGGAACGCAGATGGGGGACACCAGGGAAGGCTTCTCAGGGGTGACGTGTTTGGAGCCAGGCCTTGCTGAGCAAGTAGGGACTTCTGCAGGTAGAAGAAAGAGCGAGAAGGGCACGTCCAGCCCAGACAGCAGGAGAAATAAAGTCTTGAATATTGATCAAGAACATCTGGGCTGGGTCCGTAAGTTTTATCCCTTGCGAATGTGACTGTTTGATGAATATCTTTCTCTTCTACTAATTTGTAAGCTCCATGAAGCCAGAGGGGATGTGGTTTTATTTATTTTTTCCTGATTATAATCGTAAAACTTAGCACATCATGAGCAGATACTAGGTGTTCCGTAAGGATTTGTCGATGGGATGGGTAGTGAGTGCCTGCTTCAGCTCAGCACCTGGGGCCCCTCCTCTGCCCCTCCTGTCGCTAATATCTGCCCCTGCTTGATCTCTGCTCCTGGCCTCTCAGTCAGCTGAGGATCCTGAGCCAGGCTCCGGGGCTGGAAGGGGGAGGCTCTTCTGCAGCCCCGGCCCCTGTTCTCTCCCCGTCCTTGGCTGGCTCCTGCCTACCTGCCACCTGGGGGGCCCCGGGCATGGTGCAAAGGGGAGGCCCACCTACCACATGTCTAAATACTGCAAAGTCAGTCATTCGGCAAACAGACTGGTAAACAGAGTGTTTCCTGCTTCTCCCTTGGCAAGTATACCTTCATCATGACAAAATCAAAAAATACGTATAAAGCTCTGGTGGCAAATATCAAAGCCAACTGAATTGAGTTTTTCCTGTACGTGGCCTGGTGTCCTGCTGGTGGGCTGCTGCTGTCTAGATGAGTAATAACATAAAGACATGTAAAAGGAGCCAGATCCAAAAGACGATAATGCGTGACTCTGTTTAGGTGAAGTTCAAGAACAGACAAAATGAATCTGTGGTGTTAGAAATCAGAAAAGTGGTTATTTCTGGGAATTGGGTGTAACTGACAAGGAGTATGAAGGTACTTTCTGGGATGATGGAGCTGTCTTAGTTCTAGACTGGGGTGTTGGTAGGATGGCTCTATACACTGATCCAGACTCATCCAACTGTATACTTTAAACGAGGGTGTTTCACTGTATGTAAATTAGACCTCAACTACAACAAAAACTTTAATGACAATCATGAGAAATGTAGAACAGATCAGTGTTAAAACTCACACAAAAATAGATGTGCAGAATGCTTCAGTTATCACATACTTAATCCATAAAATTTATTTATTTTTGCTATTATGTCAACAAAATCACCATTTTTGTTGTGATTAATAAAATTAGGACTTCCATGTAAGTTGCGCTGTGCTGACAATAATCATCTGAAGTAGCCCTCCAACAGAAATAGGAGGATCACAAATGTGGCTAGTTGTCGCATTTTAAAAAAGTAAAAAGAAACAGGTGAAATTAGTTTTAATAACATTTTATTCAATCCAATATGCTCAAAATGTTATTATTTCAACAGGTACTCAATATAAAAAATTGTGAATGAGATATTTCATGTTCCTTTTTTTATACTAGGTCTCGGGAATTCAGTGTGTATTTTATACTTATAGCACATCTCAGTACGGACTAACCACACTTCAAGTGCTTAATTGCCACATGTAGATAGCAGTTACCATATTGGACAGCTCAGATAAAGGATTAGAAAATAAAATGTAATTTTATTGTGTCCAAAATTTGAAGATATTTTCCTGAAATATTTAAGTTCAAATAATAGTAAAAAATTGAAACATCAGCCTGACCTCATATACTTTTTCAACAAAGTATTAAAAATGATCTATTAAAATTAAAAGGTATCATTCAATTATGATTAATGAACATCAAAATTTTAAACAAAAACCCTTTCCATATAGCTGAAATTTTATTTAATTTTCTGAAAAGATATTTAATACTATTGAATTTTTTTAAATAAAGATAAAACTGTTCACTGCTCTAGCATTAAATGTCCAATCTTTTGTTAATGTGTTGAATCAGCATGGTACTTTTTGCATCTAGACCTACATCTATACCATATGATTAATATGAATTGCTAATGTCGCAAAATGTCAACTGTAGCAAATGCTACAAATAATAATTTGATAACTCGTGAGTACATTCAGAACCATTAATTGGAACACGGAGACAGCCAGAGAATGGACACTTGGTATTACTCGGAAACGCTACCTTTTCAAGAATCTATTGCCTTCATGCCATCAAAGAGCAAGGATTTGAAAAGCTAATTAATTCATCTTCTTTCTTACCTGCGGGGTTCTGCAGCTCGTACCCTCTTCATACTCTGAAGTGGAGGCTGATGTCAGTAGCAGCAGATCCCAGAAACCTTCACGGCATTCTGACTCTGTTGTTTTTTATTTGGAGAAGCTAGAACAAAAGATGTGGAAAAGCACTTCCCTGGGGCCTGGACAGTGTTAATCACGAGAGCGGATGTTTAGGATTATAGGCTTCACCTTGACAATGCCATGCATAATAGTCCTGAGTGACAAGAGGTGCTCCTGTGTTCTTTAAGGGGCGTGTAGGAGGGTGTGTGTGTGTGCGCGTGTGAGTTCCAACAGACGGTTGCCTGTTTTTATAAAGTCGTATTGAACCACATCCACACCCCTTTGTTCAGACATTGTCCATGGCTGCTTTGGAGCTACACGGGCAAAGTAGCTTAAACAGAGACTATCTGGTCTGTGAGTCTGAAATATTTTATTATCTGGTCCTTTAAGAAAATTTGTCAACCCTTGGATAGGGGCCCCTTTTGTCTGGGTCTGAGTGGTTCTCCTTCTTGGGGCTCCTTGAACTGAGACCCCATGTACAGTGGGGATTCTGTCCCAGCTTCTGTAGTTGCAAGTCCCCTAAGGGCAGAGATCCAGGGGGCTGGGAACGTCTCCCAAAGCAGGCCCTCAAATTCATTCTGAGGGCTTCAGTTGTTTTCCGCAATAAGTTTGCTGACCTCATGGCATTTGGGGTAATATTCTCTCACCAAAGTAAGCAAGGAGCCAGGAACAAACCAAGAGGGTGGTTCTCTTTGCCTCTCCCTTTTTGCCCGGCCCTCCCCATCTTTTATGAGAACAGCCAGGAGGGAATTTCCCACAATCCTCCACTCTCCTCTGAAGGCGCAGAACTAGCACTAAGCTCTCTCTTCTGGTCCCAATGTCCTGGGTAGTGGTGGCATCTAGGAGAGCTGGGTCCCCTGTCTGCCTGCGGAGCCTCATCCAGCTCCAGAGAGCGTGGCCCGTGTGGCCAGAGAGGTGGAGTAAGTGGATACAGAG
This sequence comes from Lemur catta, assembly GCF_020740605.2. NCBI lineage: Eukaryota > Metazoa > Chordata > Mammalia > Primates > Lemuridae > Lemur > Lemur catta. Next base: position 23,215,361 of record NC_059142.1, on the reverse strand, counting down.
CAGGGTGGGGCGGGGCCTGCTCGCCCTGTGGCAGGGATGGCCACAGCCCCATCTGCCTCCTCCACCAGGTGCATCACTCTTGGTCAGCCCCTTTGGGTCTACACGGTGATTGCCACCCGGTGGACCCCAGTCAGCAGGTGCAGTCAGCCAGCGGGAAGGACAGAGTGGCCAGCAGCTTGGCCCTCCCCCTGAGGACGACGCCTCCAGGAAGCGCTCACTCTGAGACGACTTCCAAGCAGGGCGCCGCAGTTCCGCAGTTCCGCTTGGAGACATCTATCTGGAGGCTTCAGCAAAGAGGTGACAAACTGAGCTACTTGTTGAATGAGAGCGTGAACAAATGAGTCTGTTGCCGGGGCCGTGAACTTTAAAGATGTGGGAAGGGATTGCTTCTGAAGTTTTAAATTGAATTCATTTAAGATGCTCCTGGGCTGAAACTGGGGTGGGAGGAGAGGGCTGGAGGGAGGGGCTGAGCGGGGAGGGCTGCTGACGGCAGGAGGATGGCGGCAGGGTGCCAAGCGGGGGCTGTCCCGGCTCCTGCCCCGGCTCTCACCCAGCAATCCCTGCTGAGAGTGGGGGCCACCACCCGGCCAAGTTGTCACTGCTCGGATGAGAGAGGTGAGCTGGCCCTGCTGGAGGACAAATCTCTTTTAATTTTGTTCTCCAGAGGAGGGGCTGGGGTGGGCGGGCGCTGGAGCAAGAGATTGGCTCCCTGAGTGATGGCCCTGCTGGCTCCACTAACACCCCAGGTGAGGGATGAGAGGAGAAGCGCCCCCTCCCCTCGCCTGTTCTGGGGGGCTGGCGCCAGGGGACAGGGAAGGACTGCTCTCCACGTGGTCTGTCCTGGGATCTGGGACCAAGGGCTTCTGAAAGTGGCCTCCGTGGAACTTCAAGGGGAGTCCACGGTCAGGGGGTTCTCACTGGGTCGACTACTCCCACTAAATAGCATATAAAATTTTGTGTAAGCCGGAATTTTTAAAGAAAGATGGTGTGTGTGAGTTGGGGGAGGTTCGTGGTTTCTATCAGCTTCTCTGAAGGGTGCATGACCCCACCCAAGCGAAGATCTCCTGGGTTTTTGCAGACTGGGAAGGGGAAGGGCTTGTCCACCGTCATGTGGGCTGGGGCTGGATCCTGGGGGCTGGGCTGGGCTGGGCTGTGGTCCTCTTCCTCTTCCTCAGCCCATGGTCTCTGCAGCCTCTGGCTACAGGGGGCCTTGGAGGAGGGGAGCTTGGGCCCAGGTCTCCTGATCGTGAGCCGTGGGGCAGGAGGGCTGGGGATGAGGGGTGGGGGCAAGACCAGGGCTTCTGCAAAGTCTGCTGTGGACAAACCACCCTTCTCAGTTCCCCGGAGAGTCCTGGCAGTGGGGAGGCTCTGGTGTTCCGGGGGCAGACTGAGAGGCCCGCTCCCCTGGGTGGCATAGACCTCACCTCTGCACTCCCCCGAAGGACACCTGTGTGGGGTAAGGGAGGGGAGGGAGCCTCCCCAAGGGTCAGAGACAGATCAGAAAGGTGTTTCTGAAGCCAAAGTCTGTCTTAGGGAAGCCGGGCAGGGAGGCTGGGGAGGAGGGTGTCATAGTAGTCCCCAGGGGACAGAGGGAAACAGCACTGAAGTGGGCTGAAGGAGCCAGCAGGGCCCTCAGGCCGGTGCTAGGAACTTTAAGAAAGTGCAAAGGGATTGCTTCTGAAGTGTTGGGATGAATCCAGCCCTAGTCCCTGCTTTGCCTTCTTATCACTCTGGGCGAGACTTGTCTCTGTGTTGGCCTCAGTTTCCCCATCTGTTAGGTGGGAAATCATCATAGTATCAACCCTCCTTAGCCACTGAGGCCTGAAGACAAGAGAGGGGCTGGCATGAAAGCACTTTGATGCTGTGGAGAGCAAGAGGGCCTGTTGACAAGGACTCTACGGGAGGAAACGGTGGGGGAGAGCAGGAGAAGGTGAGTCACACTCACTGGGAGTGCCCAGTTGCTTCCCTGGAAGCACAATGTGTTTGACAGAGGCTTGTAGGAGGTGGCTTCTGATTTGGGAGGCAAATGGTGAACTTTGTTTTTCCACATCCCAGCCCAGTCCTTGATTGCACCGGAATGCAGACAGCTCACTGAGGGGAAGGTGAAGGGGAAGGAGGTTCAGAAATTATATGGCTGTAGGGGCGGAGGTGAGATAAAAGCTATTCAGCTACCTCAAGGAATGGATGGTAAGATAACTACTAAGGGCACTGAGCGATAAGGCTGGGAGGATCTGGGAAGGCTCCTTGGAGGAAGTGACGTGTGTGCTGGCCGTGGGTGTGATTCCAAGAGTGCCGTGGCCGCAAAGAACAGTCCTAGTGGAGGACACAGCATGGGCAAAGGCAGGGCTTTAGGAGCCTCAGGGGCCGCATCTCAGAGGTGAGGACCATTAGGATACAGAATCGTGGTCCATCGGGCTTTCTAACTTTTGGTTCTTGAAGGCGCAAGGCACTGCACCAAGGGTCCCCGCCGGCAGGTCTGCCCTGAAAAGTCCTGCCATCGTGGGCACCCAAGGAAATGGATCTGGGTGCTTCTCCCAGCCCCCCAGGCCTGCCGGGAGCCTGGGAGCCGGCTCTGGCTGCTCTCTGCGAGGCTCGCCTGTTTACCACTTGGCTGCGGAGCAGATGGATGACACGAAGGCCACATTTTTCTCCCGGAGCAGCGGGAAAATGAATCTCGCCAAGTGTTGCCGACTCCATCCTCCCAGGTTCCACATCCATCGTGCACTGGGGCTGCTGACAAAGCACAGGCCCATCCCTCAGCTCTGAGCCGGGGCCCAGGGGAGAGACTGGTGACAAGAGGAACATTTAGCATCTCTCCCTTCCTCAGCAAAGCCTCTTCCCGCCCCTGATCCGCCCGCTCCACCCGGCAGCCCCGTGCGGCATTTCGAAACCGATGCTCCAAGACAGTGAGATGATGAGGCTGTGATCTGGGGGAGAGGCTAAGAGAAGGCGTTGGAGACAGACCCGATAACCTCACCGTCTTACGGCATGAGGAAGGGCGGTCATTTCATGAAACGCCTGGAGGCCAGATCTGCCCGGGAGTGAGGCCGCTGGGAAGATGGAAGATGGAATAGTGGTCAGAAGACCTGGATTTGAATCCCAACTCCTTTATCAATGAAACTCTGGGACTTTGGGAAAACCTCTCTACTGATCTGGGCTTCTTTCCTCCCAGATTGGAAGGGATTCCTTCCAGTGCTAAGGATTGGTGATTCCAGACTACTAAGCATGTGCGGGAATTTAAAGACATGATACTCATGCTTGCCATTTACTGAGCACTTACTATGTGCCTTACACTGTGTGGGAAAGATCATTGATCTCCACAACAACCTTGAGAAAAAGCCAACTTCAGCTCCATTTGATGGGTTATGTAACTGAGATACTGATTTGGAGTAACATGCAAGAAGTAAGATGCAAAGCCAGGTACGGTGGCTCACGCCTGTAATCCTAGCACTTTGGGAGGCCGAGGAGAGAGGATTGCTTGAGCTCAGGAGTTTAAGACCAGCCTGAGCAAGAGTGAGACCCCATCTCTACTAAAAATAGAAAAATTAGCCGGGTGTGGTGGTGCGTGCCTGTAGTCCTAGCTACTAGGGAGGCTGAGGCAGGGGGATTGCTTGAGTCCAGGAGTTTGAGTTTGGTATGAGCTATGATGATGTCACGGCACTCTAGCCCAGGCAGACAGAGTAAGACTCTGTCCAAAAAAAAAAAAAAAAAAACAGGGAAGTAAGATGCAGAACCAAGATTCAAACCTGTGGAACTCAAAGTCCTCTCTTCCTTCTAGAGGATGTGACTATCCCAGGGCACAGAGACTCTTGGGAGCCTGGATCTTAGGGGATCTTCTAGAGGAATGAATAATTGAATGAGGGATTTGGGAACCCTGAGAGCTTTTTGGCAAAGCATTTCCATTCCTGCTCGCAGTTAACGCCTAGCATAGCTTCGCCTCCCACCCAGTACCTGTCTTTCCTCCTCCGCCTGCATCATAGCCATATTTCTAAAACCTGCCAGTCTAATGGTCTCAAGCCGCTCTCCGTGGAAACATCTCTACTGGTGCACACTGGGTCAGGATGAAGTCCAGACTCTTAGTACCACCCTGCCAACCTGCCTTTCCCAGCTTGCTCACTGAGCTCAGTGGGAGAACCCTTGAGAGTTTCCAAAATCCTCCAGACCCTCTCTTGCCTCTGGGTCCTTTCTGGGGTCTCGGCTTCCCCCCTTGCCAGCATGAGAGATTCATATGTCGTCCAGAAGGAAGTTTGGGGACTTACTAATGCCTTTCCTGTCTGTTTGGCCATTGGACTTTGTTCCTCCCCCACCCACGCCCCCCCCCCCCCCGATAGCTGGCCAGATGACAAGGTTGAGCCTCTTTGCATGGGTGACTGAGGCACAGACTGGCGGAGCCCGAGCAGTCAAGGGCAAGCTTCTCCTGGGCTGGGCTCTGAGCTCAGCTCCTGCCCCTGCCCGGTGACTGCGGGCTGTGGGTGCACTGGGAAGTGCAGGGGCCATCTATCGGGGAGGCTGGACATGCTCTCAGCCTCAGTGGACTCCTGGTGGAGAAGAAATAAAGCTGTTGCTCATTCATTCTCTTCTAGCAGAAGGACTGGGAGTACAAAGTCTCCCAAATAGAATCATCAGGTTCCAATTCACATCCATTTTGTCTGGGAATGCACTATGGGCTAGTTGGGGTTAGAGATCTTATTTTATTTTATTTTGATCGTGACTTCTACTCCCTCCTGAGATGAGTGATTGGCCTTGTTTACTGTTCAAAGGAGCCCATTTCAGGTGTGACCTGGTGAGGGCTCTGACTGGGACCCTGGAGGGTGGAGGAGAGGTGAGGAGGGCTTGGGCTGGACTTGAGCCCTTTTCCGTACCTTACCTTAAGTTCTCAATCTTTTTAGAGTCAAGGCCACTTTGAGAATCACATCAAATCCAGAAAAGCCAGTGTGCAAGTGCACACACCCACGTTCCCTTTATACACCATTCCAGGAGGCTGTGGACTCCCTGAAGCCCCTTCACAAACCTCCAGTTGGAAGTCCTGCTGGGTGTGGTGGCTCATGCCTATAATCTGAGATAGAGACATAGACCAATGGAACAGAATACAGAACCCAGAAATAAAACTATATGGCTATGACCAACTGATTTTTGACAAAGCAGACAAAAACACACACTGGGGAAAGGACATCCCATTTAATAAATAGTGCTGGGAAAGTTGGATAGGTACATGCAGAAAAATGAAACAGGATCCCTATCTTTTGCCATATACAAAAATTAACTCAAGATGGATTAAAGACTTAAATGTAAGTCCTGAAACCATAAAAATTATAGAAGAAAACATACAAAAAATTCTTCTAGACTTCGGCCTAGGCAAAGAACTTATGACTAAGACCCAAATGGCAAATACAGCAACAATAAAAATAAATAAATAGGACTTAATTAAAAGGTTTCTGCACAACAAGGGAAATAATCAACAGCATAAATAGATAATCTATGAAATTGGAGAAAATATTCACAAAGTATACATGTGACAAAGGGCTAATATCCAGAATCTACAAAGAACTTAAACAGATCAGCAAGAAAAAACAAAGAACCCCATTAAAAAGTGGGCAAAAGACATGGACAGAGTGTTTTCAAAAGAAGATAGACAAATGGCTAACAAACAGGAAAAAAATATTGACCATCACTAATCATCAGGGAAATGTAAATTAAAACCACAATGAGATACCACCTCACTCCATCAAAATGGCCATTATTAAAAAATAAAAAAACATTGGCAAATGACATTGTTGCACAAAAAAAAATTAAAAAGAAATCAAAAATCAATAGATTTTTGGCATGAATGGAGTGAAAAAGGAATGCTTATACACTGTTGGTGGGACTGCAAATTAGTACAACCTCTATGGAAAACAGTAGCGAGATTTCTCAAAGAACTAAAAGTAGTTCTACCGTTCGATCCAGCAATCCCAGTACTAGGTATCTACCCAAAGGAAAAGGAATCATTTTATAAAAAAGACACCTGCACCTGAATGTTTATTGTAGTATAATTCACAATTGCAAAATATGGAATCAACCTAAGTGTCCATCAGCTGGGGAGTGGATATATACCACAGAGTACTACTCAGTCATAAAAAGGAATGAAATAATGTCATTTGCAGCAACTTGGATGGAACTGCGGACCATTATTCTAAGTGAAGTATCTCAGGAATAGAAAAACAAACACCACGTATTCTCAGTAGTAAGTGGGAGCTAAACGGTGTGTGTATGCTGTCATACATTGGTGTCAAGGACATTGGAAACTAAGAAGGGGGAGGATGAGGGAGTGAGGGATAAAAATGTACCTGTTGGGTACAATGTACACTACTCTAGTGAGGGACACACTAAAAGCCCTGACTTCAGCATTGTACAATTCATCCATGTAACAAAAGCACTTGTACTTCTTCAATATTTTGAAATAAAAATTAAAAAAAAAAAAGAAGCCCTGCTCTCAGGCTTGAATTCAGACATCATACCAGTCCTCTCCCCCAGCCATGTCCTGCCTCCCAGTCCCTGCCCATGAGTCCCCCCCCACCTCCTAGCCCCTTCCTTGGCTGACTGCCATCAAGATCTTGGGCCCTTGTAGGCAGTGGGGTGTGGGGCCTTCCTCAGCCTAGGGGTGCCCTCAGCTACCTCATAGACCCAGGGCCCCCCAGGGTGGAGCTGGGTGCTGGGTGGGAGGCTGGGGACCCCAGGAGCTTGCCATGCTGGGCTCCCTTCCACCTTGAGGGGGAGATGCTCCCTGATATTGCACATCATCCGGGAGGGGCTCAGCACCCACCCCGCAGTGGGAGGATGCAGGGCCTCTGCCCCACCTCCCTCCTCACACTCCGGCTGACTCAGAGTGGATCTCATTCATGTAGTGCATGTATGACGTCCGTCCTATGTGCCACACTCTGAGCCAGCTGTGGAGGGTACAGTGTTGAATTAAACAAGGTCCCTGTCCTCATGGAGCCCCTTCATCCTAGTGGGAGCAGACACAGCACATTAGCGAATGTGATGTCAGGTGGGGGTAGGTGCGTGCAGGACACAGGCTTGAGATGGAGGAATGGAAAGTGACCCAGGGCTGCTTTTTTGGTTGGAGGGGTGGGAGAAGGCGGGACAGCTGAGCAGAGATCGGATGGCTGACTTTCCCAACTGGTCCTCAGGTCTGGGATCAACTCTTCAGGATGTGAGTTTCTACAAAACCGACTTTGGGGCCATCAGCGTAGGTTGGGTCTGGGAGGCGACACACAGAAGACAGCTTCCCCGGCCTGCCTAGGGGAGCCCGGACCAGTCTGTGCATCTCCTGGGACATATGGGTGGACACCCCCCAGACCAGGGGCTGCAGCCCACCCAGGAGGCTCATCTGGGAGTGAGCATTTGGGGATGAGGCGCGTTGCTCCCGGGCGGTGTCCTGCCGTGGAAAGGGAGCCCCCACTTCAGAGACACTCTGCGGTTCCTGGACAGTCCTGGTTCTCACAATCCGCTCCTCTCTCTTCTCTCGGCCTGGCCACCCCACCTACAGAAACTCCTTTCTCCAGAAGGGGCCCCAACTGGTGTGTCTGCTACTCCCTGTCCCACTGCATGGCCCGGCAGGGGGACCCAGTGCAGGCCTCGGAAGAGGAGAGGAATGGAAGGATGGAGTGGGCAGAGGTGGCAGACAGCCAGCTGCGAACACAGCCCAGAGAAAGGCCGGCTGAGATGAGCCCCCGCTGGCAGGTCGGGGTCCTGTCCCCCTGCCCGCAGATGGACATCTCTGCTGGGCTGGCTGCTGAGGCCCACGGTGGTCCTCAGAGTGGGAGGGGCTGTGTGGGGCTGGCTTACCCGATGGCCTGGTTCTGCAAGCCCAGTGTCCAGAGCCTGCCCTCTGCAAGCATTCCTGTCTGAACAGTGTCACCTGGGCCGAGAAGAGCAATGTATTCACCCCTGCTCCCCCCGCCACACACAGAAGATTCAGTTCAGGCCTCCTCATTTTAGAATAATTCCAGGAAAGAGCCTGTCTTGCGGAATGCTTTCAGTGTAGCTCTCCCTGGCCCCAGCTTGGAGGCAGCTCTCTTTCCAGTTGTGAGACTGATGGCCTCAACTCCTCCTGCCCAAAGTAGCAAAACATCAATATCTTTCTTTCCGCGGCTTCCAACAGCTCCACAAAAATTTTGAAGTACCCCTGAGAGGTGACTCAGTCCAAGAAGGAAGTCCTGCCTCTAAACACCCAGCCCAAAAATGAAAAATTAAAAAAAAAAATTGGAGGATCAGATGGGGGATGGTCAGATCTCCCTGTTGCATCGCTTTAGAAATTCATCTTTCTTCAGAAAACGCTAAAATAACCGCTTGCGTTTACTGAGGTGAGCCATGCGCCAGACACTGCCTGTTATTCACATGCAATAACTCATTTATTCCTCACAAGAACCCCATGAGGTAGGTGGTATTTCATCCCCACTTCATAGACAGGGAACCGAAGCTCAGGGGCAATCGGTCCTGCTGCCCTCCCCGGCTGGGCCACACGGAACCTGAGTCACCCAAGGTGCCCTTTCCTCCCAGCCGGCCTCAGACAGGCTCTCCCCACCCACAGCAGGGGTTGCAAGACTCTGTCCAGGATCTCTGCCCCTTTCCTCCCAGAGGTTTCCTTGGCTGCCCTGAGAAATGCGGCACCCCTTGAATGAGGGCTTCTGTCCCCAGGTTACACCTCACCAGGCACCAGCCCAAAATAAATCATTTCATTAGAGTTAATAACGTCATCCCCTGTAACTGCAAAGCGTTTCCAAATAGAGGCCCTTCTCGTCTGCTTTAATGAACAGATAAGAATCTTTGTCATTAACTCGGTGTTGGCTTGCATGCAAATGGCTATTCTAGGCTCAGTGAGACTATTTATTTATTGTTTTAAGTATGGGGTAGCCGCCCCTCCCTCCAACAAGCTTCTATACGAGGAATTCCCCTCTGCAGAGACCCTCATGGCTACACTAGAGCCTGGAGGGCCGCCTGTCTTCACTCCAGCCACTCTCCCCTGGGCCCACCCCTGGGTCTGGCTGCCACCCCTGGGACCTCAGCCTTCCCACAGCAGGTGGTGGGTGGAGGGGCTAAGCCTTCGCTGCCCCTGGTTATACTGCACTGAAGCTGTGTGGCTCCAACAGCCATGATGCATGTGTGTATGTGTGTGTGTGTGCACACGTGTACATGCATGTGTGTGCAAGGGGCATGTGCTCTCGCGTGTACCCTGCAAGTGGGGCAGGTGTGAGCAGGGTGCTCAGAGAGTGTGCCCTGTGAGCAGGTGCCCTGCGAGCGTGTGCCCTGTGTGCCCAGCACCCACAGAGCCTGTTTCCTGCTTTCTGACAAAGGCTGCACTTTCATCGCCAGACGTGCTTGGTGCTTTGTTGTGTCTTCCTGGGAAGGAGGGTCCTTCTGCGGCTCTGGCATCACTGAAGCTGCTGGAATATTCTTTCCTCCCCCTGTTCCCTTATCTCCCCAATCCCTGGGGATGTGGTCCCCGCCCAGGGGGCTAACAAAAGTCCAGCTCCCCCGCCCCTTCCTTGGTAGAGTGCTGTCCTGCAAGCGATGAGTCTGGAACTGAGCCTGGAGGGGAGGGGACTCTGGAAGGAGGACTGGGTGTACAAGTGTGTGTGGGGGAGGTTGGGCACAGGAAGGGGACCGGGCACAGGGATTCTCCCGTGTTCCAGGCTTCCATCAGTGTTGATGAATTGCATCCCACCAAGGGAGGGGTGGGCTCGGCTCTCTCTGCCTCTTGGAGGGGTGGAGTGTGCGTCAGATGGAGGTGGCGGACAAATTATGAGGGGAGAGAGTGGGCAGGAAAGGGGGACCCTTCCCTTGGCACCTCCCACCATTCAGCCTTCTAAGCTCCCCCGCTTCTGTGTCTGGGTGGGGTCTGTCTGGTGGAGTTGGCTCTCAGAGCAGGGATTGGGCTGCACAGCTCTGCTACAGATGGGGCGTGGAGGTTGCCCCCAGGACCTGCTCAGCTTCCCTGTGCTCCCCGACAACTCTCCTGGCTGCCGGCCCCCTTGTCTTTGCGGGAGAAGCTATAGGACCAGCCGCAATGCCCCTACCCCAAGAGAACTGCAAGAGGCCTGCTGGAAACATTTGTAATGGAGGAGGGAGAAAGTCATTTTGAAATTGCAGAAGGTCAGGAGGAAAAGGGCCCCTCCAGCCCCATGGTGGGGCCCAAAGAGGGCTGGAGCAGCTGCCCGAGGTCACCCAGGATGGCAGTGGCAATCTGAGGCTCCGGCCTGCTGGCCCAGCCTTAGGGGCCCTGCAGCTGCCTGCCTCACCCTCTAGCTGGGAGCTGCAGGGGGTACGGGGTGTGCTGAGGCCCACGCTGTGCCCAGGGAGGGGTGGTCAGACACCTGTGACTACAGTGCTTGAACCCACTCTGCAGATGGGGCCATGGCCAGGCTCCTGACTGGGGCACTGAGGGCCAGCCCAGGAAGGGCCCTCAGAGAACAACCCAGAACCCTGTCTCACAGAAGAGGGCCAGAGACTCAGGAAAGGTCGCGCTGAGATTTGGGGCACCCAGGGCATAGGAAGCCAAGCCCCCTGCCCAGCCCAGGCCTCCCTGTGCACCAGGCTCCCCTTTCTCCCTGAAGATGAAGGGGTGGGACCCTCTCCCAGGCCTCTTCCAAAGCTGGGTGGTGGCAGCTCCCTGCTCAGCAGGCCAGGGCTGCTCCAGGGCCCCCTGGCCAGTCCTCTGAGACTTGAGGGAGGCTCACCCCCTCCCCCTCCCACTCCCACACCCACTCCTCCGTTCAGCCAGGCCCCGTCCATCCAACCAGGCTAAATCCATGGCCGCTCCTAATCCTTGGCTGTGTCCGACACCCCAGCCATCTGGTGGGCCCTCCCAGTGCCTGCTCCACACCAGCTCCACCCTCCTCCAGGCCACCTCTGGGAGGCACTGCCTGGCTCCTGCATTGCTCTGTTGGCTGTGCTCAGAGTGCATGCACAGGTCACTTTGCCCCTATTTGTGTGTTTCTCTGAATGCGTGCTGTCATTTCTTCAGGTGTGGTCAGTCCCCCTCATCAGACTGGGTATTCCTTATGGGCAGGTACTTTGTTTCCACCCCCAGCCTGGGAGCCACTGTAGTACAGGGCCTATTCCTCTTCCGCCAGACTCGGGGCTCCCCTAGAACAGGATCTGGGCCTCTTGCGTCAGACTGGGCACTCCCAGTGAGCAGACGATAGACAACCTGAACTTCCAAGCTCTGTCTCAGCCCTGGGACTCACTGCCTCTCTGGCACACACAGTGAGGGGTAGTTAGCCATTCCCACCCCCTTTGCTTCTTCACCGTGCCCCCCAACAAAAATAGCAAAACCCAAAGCCCCAGGAGCAGCTACCAATGGCAACACGGAATAGAGGATGGCAGAGCTGGCAAAGCTTGGAACCTGTCACCTCCCCACCTCCCTCCCCACAGCAGCTGTCCAGCTAACAGTGGGGAGGGAGGGAGGAGTGAACTGGCAGGCCTGGGTATGTCCACAGATTCCCACCTGGAGGCCCAAGCACCACCCAGACTGCAGGCACTGGGAGGACACCTGGCCTGGGATTCCAGTTGAGGGTCTTGGCTTGCTCCAGATGTGGGCAGTGCCAGGCTCATGGCCACACCACCAGCCATGCCAGAGTGAGAACTGTCCCCAAGCCCCTGGACTCCCAGCCTGGTGCTCCTGCCACTGCAACAGAATGATTCTCTGAACTCCCAGTCCCCACTGAGGAGGGTGGTGTGGGGCAGCGGGAAGACTGTGGAACTTGGAGCCAATGTAACCTGGGTTTGAATCCTGGTTCTGTGACTTATTTGCTGGGTGGCAAGAGGTAAGTTGTATAACTTCACTGAGGCTCAGTTTTGTCCTCTGTAAAATGGGTATAGTAATGGTACCTACCTTACTTGGTTATTGTGAAGAGTCAATAAAATGATGGATAATTGTAAATGTTAACGATTATTTATTCAATAGCCCTGCTTCCTCTGTGCTTGGCACTCTGTCAGATCTACGGCAAGAATTTAATAAACGTCCACTGAGCCAACGTGGCAGGGGTGAGGGCCATAAGGGATGGCCTCAGCTTCCCAGTGTCTCTTGTTCAGCCCCAGCAGCTGAAGGGACAGCCAGGTTCCCAAGGGAAAGGGCCAGGCATCTCTGCTTGTGCCACCAGTTCTCCAAATAAGCCCAGCCCAGTGCCTTGCCCAGGAGGGCCTGCTGCTGCTCTGCTCTGAGAGGTTGGATGCCTGTCTACCGTGACGGTCCCAGTGTGGGGACTGGGGGGAGGGTGGTCTGTCTAGCAGTGGCAGAGAGGCCGAGCACCTATGGTCTTCCAAGGCTAGCCACCATCTGTGCCTTAAGTGGGCGTCCCACAGCCTTGCCCCCACCACTGAGCACATCATGTCCTTAGGGACCCTTCCCACTTCCCCTCCCACCTGCAAATCTCCTCAATCTCCTTCCCTTTCACCTGCCAACGTCATCAGTCGCCTCAGGACATAGCAGAAAGCTTGTGGGTCTGGAGCTGCCACCAGCTCACTTCTAAGCTGGAGACCTCGGGCGATGACTTGCCCTCTCTGTGCACTCATATCCTCATCTATAAAACAGCAGTAATTCCTGCCTTCCGAGACTTGCTAGAAATACGAGCATGGAAGCAGCAGGGCCTCTTAGGGAGGCCGGGGGATACTTCCTAGACGTGCTGATTGGTTTTTACAGATCGGGAGACAAGGGCTCAGAACTAGTGACGTGCTGGCTGAAGACCACCTAGCAAACGCACTGTCAGACCCCAGCAGTCCCTGTCAACCTATCTTAGAAAGTTTTGTCCCTTCAAATGAGAATTTTCTTTTCTGGCCCCTTTACTGTATTTTCAATTTTATCAATTTGCCTCCAAGCCTCTCTCCCCCACCTCCCCGAAGCCTTCCCTCGGGGGAGCACAGTGCCTGGCGCGGGTGGGTGCTCGGTCAATACTGGGTGAAGGCACGGTGGAGCGTCCGGAGCGGGTGCAGGTGGGGTGCAGGCTGGGCAGTCGTGATCACTGGGGCAGGGACTGCTCCAGGCAGTTTCTCCACGACTCCCGCTCTGCCTTCTGTGCCCGGCTGTCCGGGCAACCTCGATTTGCTAGCGAGCTGATTCATGGGCCTGCCTCCCTGGTGCTCCCTGAGCAGCTCTCTGTCAATAACTGTTCCTTACAAGGTCCCTCGATTCGTTTTCGGGGTTGAAGACAAATTTTTAAAGAGGAGTGTGGTGCCAGGGCCATTCCAGAGGGGCTGTTAACTTAATGTCCCGCCTCACTCCCGCCAAGCCCGCTCCCGCTTGAACTCCACGAGGGTCAGGAGTTGACGCTTCTAGCAATTGCTTCTGAGTTCTCGCACTTGGACAGGGGGTGAGGGATGAAGAGAGAGAGACACAAATTACAGGACAGGGCAGCAGGCACGGCTCCGGCTCTGTCCCGAGGTTTGCTGTGTGACTTTTGGCCAATTGCTCCTCCCCTCCGGGTCCCCGTTTCTCAGCTGTGAAAGCCTGGATGCTGGCCAACACCACCACAGTAGTAGCCCCTTTCCTCCTGAGGCCACCCGGTCTCCCAAGTTCATTTGGAAAGTGGTCTCTGCAGCTCCTGTCTCTTCCCCATCGTCCCCACCGGGATAAAGCAGTGGGTGGATCCTGCCTCTGAACACTGTTTGCACCCAGCTGTCTATCCCTACTGCCCAGTCAACGCCTCATCCTTTCTGCTGCAGCGCCCTCCTAACTGGTCCTCGAGCCCCGCCATCCTCCTCCCTTCACCCAGCGAGAGGGAAATAGCTGAGCCTCAAGTCTAAGCCTGATTCCCAAGTCCATGTTGAACCTACCACACCCTCGCTGGCCTCCATACCTTTGCATCTATTTTTTTGGTGTGTCTCTTCTATCACAAGGGACTGATATTCCAGGCACATGGAAAGCAGGTGCAAAGTCATGACAGCAAAGGAAAGTGCAGGGTGTAGAACGTGTAGCCCCTGGCCCTTTGCACTGGCTACTTGCTGCCTGGAAGGTCCTTGTCCTTGTCCTCAGCAAACTCAGCTTAAGTAGGTCTTCTCCCCTCCTCCTGTGTGGCCCTTCAACCCAGGGCCAAGCTCCATTATCAGAACAGATGACAGATGGCAGCTGACCTGGTGCTTCTTGAGGGCAGGCCCACAGTCTTGCCTCCCAGACTTCCCAGCAGGGCCCAGTGTGTAGTAGGAGCTTAATGTGTTGAATAAACAAACAGCTCTATGTCCCAAGTTTAACACCAGCAACACACCCCACCCTGCACACGCCCCCACGCCGGGATATTCTTCCTTGACTTACGTCTATGCCCTCCTCTTATAAGAACCCCAAGGGGTGACTTGGATCACATGATTTTCCACACTGATAAGGTGTAAGGTGGTAGAATATACAAAAGTCCCCAAACATGGGCTAATTCGAAGGCCATTTACAGTTTGCATTTGGATTTTAATTTGCTAGGCAAACATTTGTTGAGCACTTGCCAATTCCAGGCATCATGTTAGGCACAAGGAGGTTAAGAAAGATGACTGAGACCCCCATTCCCCTCTAGGAGCACGTAGTCAGTGTGTTTTTCAATGGCAGGTGTCTGGTGTTCTGGAAACTTAAGAGCCTTTCTGCCAAAACCTCTTTGGTTCTGCCCTGGGCATGGCATTCCGGCAGGTCCCCCCTTGCCCCTTGCCACTGAAGCTACACCTGTTCTTTGTTGCCAGACACATCTTGGGCAGAGCTGTCAGTCGCTAGCTTCCTTTCAGACCGTGTCTTGCCTGAACACTGAGACCTGGTTGTAGCAAAGTCCATTCTATGTGCTGCTGTCTGTGCTAGCCAGGAGCCGTGCAGAGCGCTTTCCATACATGGTCTCATTTAGTCCTACAACCACCCCAGGGGCTGCATGACAAAGTGAGCAGATACCATGGAAGGCCGGGTTTCATTCCTTGGTGGGCAGCAGCATGTGCTGGCAGCTGCCCTACAACCCCAGTCCTGCTGCTGGTTGTGCCTGGGACAGATGCAGGTGGCTGTTGCTTTCTCTCTCCCAGGAGGTTGCTACAGCCACCTGTCTCTGGGCACTGGGGCTGGCCAGGCAGCCTTGCTCAGGCTCCTGCCCTCCTCAGACCTGGAGCTCCTGTACCCCCTGGGTTGCTGCCCATGCTGGGGAGTGGTTCCCCAGGGCCACGGGAGACCGTGTGTGCGCTCACAGGCCAAGTGTGCCGTGGGGTACCAGCCCACAACCCACTGGTGCAGGGGTGCACCCCAGTACACCTGTGCTCTCTCCTGCCTGGCTGTCTGACATGGCAGCCCCCGGGCCTCCCCCATCAGCACCAAGAGAAGGGAGGCAGCCCTGAGACACAGCACTAGGGAGGGACCCCCTCTGAGAGGTGGGCTGCAGGAAACGGGAGTAACTCAGGTGGGCACACAGCCCTCCCACCTCTCTCCTTATTCTTCTGTGTCCCCCCACCTCCCACGTCATTTCTCTATACCAGCTTGGCCTTCCCTCCTCTGAGCCAGTCATGGCAGAGTCTTAGAGGTGGCTCTTTGTGGGGACACATTTCTGGGCCAGCGACTCCTCCAGCCCTGGATGTGGGCTTCCCACAGCACCAGAGGGTCTTAAGGGACCTGAATGGTGGGGGGAGGAAAGAAGGCAGGACCCCAGCCTCGTCGGTCCAGCCGTTTCCGTCTCACGTCCCGTGGTGTGCCTGCAGAGTGTGTGTGTGTGTGCACGTGTCTGCACGCAAGGAAGAGCCAGAGCCAGCCACCACGTACTGTCTGTGCACGGGAGCTGCTGCCCCCACCTCCAGTCTGACCGCCTCCATTTATTTAAGAAAAATCCGACACAGTGGTGGGTAGAACCCCAGAGAAGAGTGGCTGTGGGCCGGGGCAGGGGAGACACTTTGTCCACCCTCCAGTCCCTCACAGCACTCCCTGGTGCCCCCTGCCCCCCAGATTCTGTCGTGTGGGGCGTGGGTGGCTGCCTGCCCTGCTACAGAGAGGGGAGGAGTGGTCGCAGAGCAAGGGGCGGCTAAGGCGCAGCAGTGTGGCCCCCGCTGTCGGGGAGGGGGAGACAGAGGCTCCCAGGTCTCACGCTCTGGGGTGTGGTTGGCTACAGATGGATCCAGGACTCCTTCCCCGTAGGTCCCTGCCCAAAGCCCCTGGGGCAGAGGAGGGAGTCCTGAGAACTCAGGAAGGTGCCTGGCTTGGCACCAGACCCCTCTGTAGAGTCAGCTCCCAGATCCTGGGAGGCACCTGGAAGCCAAGAGGTGCTACAACTGTCCCCCGACCTCCAGATATTTTGTCCACAGCAAGATCCTTGGCAGGGCAGGCAGCTGCCGCCTCCCCACCCTGCAGGACAGAAATCCCTGAATATTGGTTTGAGAAAAGTCTTTGTGCAGCCTGTGACACAAGAGCCCCCAGAATCCCCTGCACAGGGCGATGGCAGGGGACACGGGAGGTGGGGGCCGGAGCACAGTGTGGGCCCACCCGCCCCCCAAGCTTGGCCTCCTTGCCTCACCCTTGGGGCAGGGGTTGCCTAAGACGAGAGGAGGTTTGGAAAGGGTAGAACAAAGGCTGGGATCGCTTTCCTCCCCGCAAGCCACTGGAAGAAGAGCCCTCCACCCGCAGGGGGCAGAACAGGGTGGCGGTGTGGGGTGGCAGGAGGACCAGACGCAGAGGCCCCCGCCGGGCACTGAGCAAAGCGGTAGGGGCAGGGAGTACAAAATCAGTCAGCTGCCCCAAGTCAGTGTGAGCTAGGGGTCCCGGCTGCACCCCCCCAGAGCAGACCCGTGGGGGCATCCCTGCCACCCCGGATGGCGCCTCTAGGCAATCTCTTTGATTCTGCGCATGTAATTGTGCAGGTCCGGGGGTGCAGTGGGCCGCGTGGTGCCCGCCACATCCGGGCAGCCCCAACCCAGGTCCTCTTCCTCCTCCTCCTCCTCTTCGCCGGCGGGCACCGAGTCATACGCCAGCTCCTCGGAGGGCAGCGTGGTGAAGGTGGTGAACTTGACCCGCTTGCGCTTGGAGGTGGGCGAGCTGGCGGGGTCCTCGGCCTGGTCCCGGGCCGAGCCGCCCGAGGAGCCGTCGCCCCGGCCGTGCACCTGGCTCTGCACGCTGGTCTGGGAGCTGCCGCTGCTGTGGTGGTCGCCGTGGCAGCAGGCGGGCACGGCCTCCAGCGGGTTGCCGGCGGGCGGCGAGAGCTCGCCTTGCACCCGCAGCGGCTGCCCGTTGCCCAGGAACACCCAGTGGTGGGAGTGGTCCATGCTGGTCTGGCCCTCGGGCGGGATGCGCTTGTGCCGGTAGCGCAGCACGAAGACGATGCAGTTGATGAGGAAGACGAGGATGGCGAGGCAGAAGACGCCCAGCAGCGCGTACATGCCGATCTCCAGGTCGGTCAGCCCCCGCGGCATCTGAAGGAAGCCGGTGGGCAGCGGCAGGAAGTCTTCCGTGGGCGGCGCGGCCGGGCTGGCGGTGCCCGGGCCCGGGGCCTCCGGGGCGGGGGCCGCAGAGCCGGGCAGGCCGGCGCCCCGGGCCTCGTCCTCGCCCCCGCCGGGCCCTGGCTGGCTGGGGCCCGGGTAGTCGTAGGTGGGGTCCTCCTCGTCCCTTCCAAAGCGCACCCGCAGGCCCACGGGCGTCGTGGCCAGCACACTCTTGCGCTTGGTTTTCTGGCAGCTCTCGGCGATGGTTAGCTCCGCCCGGAGCAGCTCCCCCGCCCCCTCCGCCTCCGCCACCACCAGCGGGAAGGCCCGGTCCTGTGTCACAGTGGCCACGTGCTCGTCCAAGCTGCTCACCAGCAGCCCGTAGTCCCGGGGGCTGTAGAGGGAGAGTGGGGCCGTGGTGCCATCACTATAGGAGAGCCAGAGGCTCAGGAGGGCTTCCTGGAGGAGGAGGAAAAGGGGACAGGAATCAGAAGACGGGTTCAGCTGGCCTCCCTGCTAGATCCTGAGCTCTGTGAGGGCAGGGACCAAGCATCTCCGGCTCCCTGCTGTATCCACAGCACTGGAACTGGGCCGGCCTGCGGCAGGCACTCAGGAACTGCTGTTTGAGTGAGAGTCGCAGGTTGCGGGAAGGGTAAACAGCAGGCATCCAGGCCTCGTACTGTTCTGAGAATTTCCTCGCCCACTTCCCCCCTCTCCCCTTGATGAACGGAAGGTAAGTTCTGCCTTGGGTCTACCTCACGTCCTTTATGCTGCAGGAATAGCCCCATATCTCCATGATCACCCCCATCAGAAAACTGGCAATTGATTTATACACCCACCCCCAGCCTCCTCTGTAGCCAAAACCTTCCGAGAATTGTCTTCCCTGCAGATGAGAGAGAGAAGCGATTGCCTGGGGTCGTGGAGTAAGTTAGGGACAGAGGACCCCCATGTCCTGACTCCTGGCTTGGTGCTCGATGCCCACTTCCTTACTTCTGTGACTCCACCTGTCACCTTTCCACCTTCGTCCTGTGGCCAGTGCCCGTGGTGTGTGGTTGGAGCTCCGGAGATGGGTGAGGGTACTTCCTGGGGGTGGGGCAGAGGTGACAGCCCTCTGTGAACCCAGGATGGGGACCCCCAGCAGGAGCGTCTCGGGTGGCAAGTGCAGCGAGCATGACCTTGCCCAGACCCCCTGTGCAGAGGGTGGGGCTCTGGGGAGGGGCAGGTTTACAAGGCACAGAGAGTGGACAGATCCTCCATTACCTAAAACCCTAATTTGGGGACTTGTGGTGCAAGGGAAAGGCAGAGTCCCCACGTTCCCCTTCCACACCCCAGACTCCCTGGCTGGTGGACGGGGCAGCCAGTCACCTGCTTGAGGAAGCTGAGGGTCTGCTGGGCGGCCGTGGTGGCCAGGATGGTGTGGCTGCTCCCAGGGCTGGGCCGCAGGGAGAGGGCCAGGCTGGCCACCACCTGGGCCTGCAGTTGTGTGATGCTGACCTTCTCCTCTGTCACCGTCAGCAGCGTCTCCCCGAGCACGTCCTCGGTCAGTGGGGACACCACCTGAGACAGAGTGGGGCAGGGGTGGGAGAGAGCCAGGAAAGCAGCAGCCTCCCCTGCAAGATCCCCAGCCAGGGAGCAATCCCAGCACTGCTGGGAGAGGGGCCCAGCGGGGTGGGGTGGGCTGGGAGGCAGGACCCCTCAGCCCTCCCTTAGCTCTGCAGCCAGGAACCAGGGTCCAGAGGTCATGAGAGGGTCAGGCAGGAACACAGAGGAGGGAGGTGGGCTGACTGTAAGGAAAACCCCCCCCCCACGTCGGGAAAAACAGCAAGTGCAACCTCAATGTCAGGCAGACAAAAGGGAGTGGTGGGGACTGTGGCAAACAGGGGAACTCATGCTCATGTGAAGGGGGCATCAGGACGGGCTCTAGCTGATAGTTGCCAGGTGGGAGTGCAGGCCCGGTGTTGCCAGGTTCAGTTTTTGTAAAACCACAAATCTAGATTTTTTTTTTAAAAAATGAGAAACTTCCCAATTTTTAAATGTTTGATCAATTGTCTTATTAATGTAAGCCAAATATGTCTACAGGCCGATTCCAGCCCATGGGTCAGCACTGAAAATTTCTTAGGTGAAGATTCCTACCCAGACACCCAGTTGTCAGGGTAGAACTAAGTCAGGGAAGGTCACAGTTGAGTTCCTAGATCCCCAAACTTGCCTTCCTGGCCTCTAGGGCTTGCTGACTTCCGCCGTCCCCCCCTGCTGTCAGCGAGGTCTGCCTGAGCTCCCACACCGAGGGAGGCTGACTGATAAAGGTTGCCAAGGCTGGGAGCCAGAACCTTTGCCACCATGAAGCTAAAAGGGCTTGACCTTTGATGGTGCAATTGCAGACAGAGGGGCGGGGGGCAAGCGTGTTCTGGGGGCCCGCCGGGGCTGCACCCACAGGCCGAGGCTCTGGGCACGTTGCGTTCTCCACCCACAGGTAAACAGGGCTCCTGATGTTGCCCCTCTAAGCTGAGACGGACGGAGCCCGTGCCTACCTTAAAGGGGGTGGTGCCCGGCTCCAGGCCCGCCAGCGTGCTGCTGTCCACCATGTGTGCCACTCGGGGGTCGCCCACCCGCATGAAGTCACTGACTAGGTCAGTGACCTCCACCAGCCAGTCGGGGCCCAGCATGGTGACCACCTGGTCGGTGCCCTCGGACGAGGTGGTGTGGAACTGGGTGAAGACCTGCAGGGTGGCGTGCTGGTACTGCAGGGTGCAGCCGCGGCTCGCACTCTGCCGCCGCTCCTCCTCCTCCTCCTCCTCGTCCTCGCTCTCCCGGGCTGACCTGGGGTGGGGATGCGCCGGAGTCAGGGCTGGCCACACTGTGGCTCCTCACCCTGGCTCCGACCTGCACAAGCCGTGTCCCCTCACCCTCGCCCTGTTGGCTCCTCCCTGCTCCCCGTGGGTGGAACCTCTGCAAACAGCAGGCCTCTCCTCTGGCTCAGGCCTTCCATCTCTGAGTTCGGAGCCAGCAGTCCCAGCCTGTCCTCTTCTGGAAAGGTGCCTCCCTGACCCTCCCTTGTCCCTCCCTGCCTCTGCTGGGCGTAACCGTGCCTGGGAATAGCTGGGATCAGATGCTAGCAGCAACTGCTGCTGCTCTTCAGCACTGAGCACACGCCTGGCACGTTCTAAGCTCTAAACGGAAGCGAAGGAGCTGCGGCCAAGACTGCCACAAAGCTCAGCTGAATTGTGTCCTGCAGTTGTGTGGAAAGCAGGACCTGTAAGGGACGAACTCGGATATTTAGCGGAGGAGATTTCCAAGCAAGGTGTGGAAAGTGCAGCCTGGTTTCCTCCCGCTGCTTTTAGCAAAATGTGAGAGGAGAGAGATAAATTAATAAACTGTTAAGCAAAAGGGAGCCTGGACTTGATGATGTGGGAGATTCTTAGCTTATGCAAATTGCAAAAGATGCTAAAATCAGGAGATGCACTGCCAGGAAGGTATGCTCTGGAGAGAAAGTCCAAATTTCTCTGTGGTTAGCAC
This sequence comes from Lemur catta, assembly GCF_020740605.2. Classification (NCBI taxonomy): domain Eukaryota; kingdom Metazoa; phylum Chordata; class Mammalia; order Primates; family Lemuridae; genus Lemur; species Lemur catta. The sequence goes on along the minus strand of NC_059142.1, from coordinate 23,194,460 downwards.
TTTGTTAGTGTTTTGGAAGGATCGAACAACCAGAATATTCACTCACACAGAGGGCTCTGTTACCTGTGTCCATTAATTTAATCCTCACAACAATCCTATGAGATAGGCATTATTGTGCCCATTTTACAGATGAGGAAACAGAGGCACAGAAAGGTTATGTGAGTAGTCCAAGTTTACACAGCTAGTAAATAGCAGAGTCAGGATTCAAACCAGGCTGTCTGGCTTCAGAGCTGACTACATCCTCACTACTCAAAGCGGTGTCACCATCTCCCTGGAGTTGCTCGGAAATGTAGAGTGGCAGGACTTACCCGAGGCCCCCTCCATCAGAGTTTGCATTGTAACCGGGGCCCTAGGTGACTCATGTGCACATTACACAGTTGGAGCATCTTTTGTCCCCACTACCTTGCTCTTCCAAATCTCTGCTGAATTGAACTCAGCCCAAGTCTCCCTTGGCCGCCTGTTTCTCTCACCACCTGCTTCTCTCTCCAACCCCGCCCCCTCCCGCTCTGAGCTGCCTGCCACTGTCCCTCTCTGCTCCTCCCCGCTGGGCTTTCTCTCCAGCAGCTCCGAGTGGGTGAGTGGAGCGCAGTGAGTGCACATGCATGTGCCCCATACATGGGGACTCAGGTGTGTGAGCCTGCACCCCCGCAAGGGAGTCTAGGCATGAGTCACTGCGTGCCCAGCGTGCCCTTGGTGTGCCCAGGCTGGGGCACAGGTATACAGGTGTGCATGCTCCTGTGTTGGTGTGTCTGCTCCATTCTGTCTGCCTGACTGCTCTCTCACTCTGTCTCCCCAACCAACTCCTTTCCACTTGTCCTTTAAGACTTGGCTTCAGAGTTGCTTCTCCCAGGAAGCCTGCCTTGACTTCTTCTGGAGGAAGAGGGAGTTCTCTCCTTGTGCCACTTGATTCCCTGCACACAGGGCTTCCCACATACTGACACTCTGGGTCGTGTACATGGCTCTCTCCCCTGCTGGACTCGGGCACTGGCTGCACTTACCCAACCTCTTAAATATCCACCAGTGCCTGGCATACAGTAGCTGCTCAGTGAAAGTTTGTTGACTGCATGACCAACCTACAAACTGTATATCCCTAGGGCCTTATACACATATGCAGATCAGACTGTGTGCTGAGACCGTGTCCACCCGTGAGCATCCCAAGCATGTGCCGTGTGGGAGGGGCTGTACCTCCGGTCGGGAAGGATAGGTACCCTCCAGCCCTTCACTTGGCTGAGGCGGGCATCCGAGAGCTCAATGCGCAAGGGCAGCTTGGGGACCCAGACCGTCATTTCCAGGGGGGCATTGAGGACGTCGTAGCGGAAGGTGACCCTGGCGTTCATGGACCCTCGAGACTCCTTTCCGCTCACAAACACGTAGTCGCAGCTGCTGGATACCTGGAGAAATGGAGGGACAGTTGGCATGTCTGGCCCTCCAGGTCTTCCCGTGGGCGGTGCAGAGGAGTCCCAGGGGGCTGAAGGGGACAGGCCAGGTGGGACGAGGCGCCAGCCCCCATCCTGGCTTCTGCTCTTTCTCCAGAGATCACCCCTTGGTGCCTACTGGGGGAGGTTCTGCTCCTTGGTAAGGAGCCAAAGTACAAATATTTTTGTAAGGGCTGTTTCTGACTGTCAGAGCCACACCTTGGAACATGGAGCCTTGTTCCATGACTGGAACCAGGTGTCTGGCAGGTGGAGTCCTCCATAGTACAGAGGAGGACACGGAGAGCCGGACTGGGCTGGGAGGAAGTCGTGGTGGAGGGGGTGGAGGTGGGGGCAGGCCCATGCCTCCCCCACGGCCCTCTGGCTCGGCTGCCCCAAGAGAATGGGCACCTGGTTAATTTCAGGTGAGGGGGCTGCTCTAGGCAGGTGTAGAGGGGAGGGGATAGGAGAGGAAAACTCAGGACCAGAGAACCCCAAGCACAGATGGGTGGATGGCTGCCACCAATGGATGTGGCTTTTGTAAATGCATGCCCACCTGGATACCGACTTGCATTCCTAGATGTTCCCTGGGTGGAAATCACATGCCTGCTGAAAATTCCTTGGGGACACCTGTGCCGATTCACAGAGGTGGCACTGCCAGTACTTGAGGACAAATGCAGGTGGGTGTGTGTGTTACATGTGCCCACGCACACACCTGGCACACCTGGGGGAGTCCAATGTGCACATGCCTCTAGATGCTCCTGCCGGTGCACGCCCATGGGTGCATAGCTCGAGTCTGGCATGCAGAAGTGGGCTGGTGATGCCCTGAAGCTTCTGTGGGGGTGGGGGTGCTGGGACCTTGGTTTGTCCCTGGAGATGAGCCCTTGGACCATCCCAACCCCTGCCAGCTCCCTTCATCACCGCAGAGTAGTGGATGGAGGGAAGCGGGGACAGCAACCCTGCCAGAAATGCTCAGTTCCCACTTCGAAAGCAGAGAATTCCATCTGCAGGCCCACAAATTCCATTTAGAATGTGGCAAACTCCATAAAGAACCTGACTGTATTTCACTGAGATTTGTAACCATTTAGAATCTTCAGTCATTCCCTTTGCTATCTGAGCCATCGTGACTTCGTTCTGGTCTGCCCTGGGGCTGGGGTTGGGGAGAGAAGGTGCTGAGTGACACCCTTGGGAGCAGGCCCACTTCTTCCCATCCCTGGCACCAGCAGTGGCGAGCCCTGCGGGCCTTGGTGCGGCTTCTCTGAAGGAGGTGACAGGGTGCACCGGGCCATCTGCTCTGGCTCCTTAGAGGGTCTCCCTCCTGGATCAGGGATGGGTGAGGAGGCGCCCAGTCACCCCAGACCCAAAGGGACCCAGAGGCAGGGCATGGAGAGCAGTGAGTGTGGGAGCCCGAGTGAGCAGGAGGCTACCGCATCCCCCTGTCCCCGCTCTCCTTCAAGCTGCGTTATTGACACGAACAGGAAACAAATCCCGCTGTCACATCGGCTGATTGTGGCACCTGCTGGAGGCTGGCACAGCAGCTGGTTTGCCCACCCCACAGGTACCAGGACATCTTCTGTCACTGCCCACTCCACTGCCTCCTCTCCCCAGTTGCCTCTGACCACCGTCCAAAGCCAGGGAAAGAACAAACCTGCAGGCCTCCTGGGGAGGTGGCAAAGTGGCCATCTGAGTCACACAAATGTCGTGTGTGCTGGGCTGTGGAGGACCCTGGGACCAGAGCAGCTCCTGGGCAGGAGCTCAGGGGTGGGGAGTTGGTGGCTGGGAGGGGCTGGGGCGTGTGTGCGAGGAGTGGGGCCGCCAGTGTACAACCTGTACTCTGGGCCTGACTCACGTACTTTTTGGGGCTCCCTCCCTGGCCCCATCTCCTTCACCTGACCTCTAGCACCCGGGGTCAGGGCAGGTCTTTGAGGGGTTCACTCCCCCCACCTGCCCCCTGTTGCCTTGCCCTGTGTCTGTCACACACCAGGGCTCAATAGCGACTTGCTGGGTCAAGTTCAAGTTGCCGACACTGCCTTCTCCTCTCTGGCCTGGCAGAGGTCTGTTCCCTATTCCTGCAGGAAGCCTCCAGGACAGAAGCAGGACCAGGGGCAGGGAGCGGGAGCACCGTGGGAGTCGTGGGGGTCCAGAGACTTGGGAATGAACATGTCAGAGAGGTGTGGTGAAGCTTAGGAGGAGGAAAGCCCATGCTGTGGGAGGAAACGGAGGGGCAGCCCGGCAGGGGAGGTGCGAGCCCATCTCTAAGGACCAAAGGACAAGTAAGAGTGAGCCCCTGGACTCTGATGTGAGGTTTCACTTCCCTGAAGGCCTGAGGCCTTCTTCCCCTGGGGCCCCCACCTCCAGGAAGCCTACCTTAATGATGTCCTCATTGTCAGACTCGCATTCCACGAGGGTGGAGACATCTAGGACCAGGCCAGTCACCTCAATGGCAATGACCTTGACGGGGATGGCCACTGTCCGGCCAGTCAGGATGGCCGTGTTGATGATCTCTGTGTCCTATAGGGAGGAAAGGGAGAGGGGGCTCTGCCTGTGGTCCCCTTCTCTCTTGGGGCACGCTAGCCAAGGCCCTGGCTCCCAGCTGCTCCAACTCCTCAGATGCACGGCCTTCCCCTGGGGACGCTCGCACACGTCCGGCCTTCTCAGGTGGTCTGCTCACCTGGCCTTCGGCGGGAGCCTCGGGTCTACCTCACTCTGCTGCCAGGACACAGCCCTCACCCAGGCCCTGCCATCTCCTATCGAACAGCTCGCATGCTCCCTGGGACTCACACAGGAACGTTCCACACAGCCACCTGGCCGTTCAAGGTGCCCTGGTCTGGTTCCATGTCCCCCTGGCTGGTCCCAGACGATCATCCCAGCCTCACCACCCCACTACACTCTTTCTAAATCCATTGCCCCTTTGAACAGACTACTCACAGTCCCCCCACCGCACCTTTGTGCACGTGACCCCCTGCCCAGGGTGCTCTCCTCGTCTCTGAGAGCCCTTCCTCCCACCTGACCTTCAAGACTCAACTGCATGGCCACCTCCCCCTGCAAACTTCCCATGTGGCTGTCCATGGTTACTTCTCCCACCTCTGCCCCCCTCAGCATCCGCTGTCCTCCTGGCACCAGGCACAGGGCACCGCCTGCCTCCAGTGACTGCGCACATGCACCCTGGGTGCAGCCTCTCTCACACACACATGCACACACACACACACGCACACACACACGCCATCTGTACATACTCTCAGTCGTGCACATTCCTGCCACACGCATGCACGCATAGGCATCCGCTGGCCCAGTCACCTGCCCACTCACCATGGCCAGGGGCAGGATGGCCTGCACGTCTCGCTGAATGACTGTCAGCTCGGTGACCGCTCGCTCCAGGTCGGGCAGGGCGCCATGGCCGCGGTAGTCGATGTGCCACATGATCCTCCGCTTGACTGACTGGCTGGTGAAGTTCTCCATCTCGAAGTCCAGCTGCAGGATCTCCAAGGGGCCCTGGCCCTCCCTGCCAGGGTTGGGGAAGGAAGGAAAGCAGTGGAGGAAGGGCTGGGAGCAGCCCGAAAGCTCAGAAGCCCTCAGTGGGGATGCCACCCCTCCCCGGCCACTGCCCACTGGGACCCTCTGAGCCTCCTCCAGCCCACCTGAGGTGCCCCAGCTCCGGGATCCTGCTGAGGGACCCAGCCCCCAGAGTCCCCATCAACCGAGTCCCAGCCCTCTGTAAGTCCAGCCTCCTGCATCAAGGATACCCCTGTCTCCCGCTGCCCCAACAGGTGATTGCCCTGAAAAGAGGTGGTAGAGTCACCACCCCAGGCTCACCAGGGGGGCAGGGGCGTGCCCTGAGCCCAGGCCACATCCACAGTGGCTGTCGAGTGCTTTGCCCCAGTCAGCAGCTCCGAGGTCACATGCCACTGGCCACTCCGTGACTTGGTGCCTAGAAGGGTCACGCCCTTCTTGGCCTTCACCCTGAGACAAAGTGGGAGGAAGAAGAGGCAGAGGATCAGACGAAGGCCCAAAGGCTGCCGGCCGGGCCACCACCCCTAGCCTGGGGTTGTGGGGGGAGCAGATGAGCTAAGTTCCCCTGAGTCCTGGACTCGGTGTTTGAGACTGATTGGGGAAATCTGGCATTGTGGCTGAAACCTCCGGCCCACAGTGGAAGCTGCAACCCTTCTACCCTATCCCTGCCAAGACTTTGCCTGATCTCTGCTTGCATACCTCAGCGACAGGGGACTCATTACTTCTGCACACATCAGAGTCCTTTTTCATAAGGACTCTGTACGTAGTTGAAATATGACAGCCATGGGCGCTGCTGGGGTGAGAGAGAACAACTCTTCTCCATCTTAGCTGTTATAGTTCTTCAGAAAACCAGAGAGGCGTGCGGCTGTTCTCTGACTCTTCTTTTCTCTAGTTCTCCAATTGTTTTTGCCATGGTTTCAGATCACTTCAGAGCCTAACCACCCTCCTCTGGAAAACTACGAACACACAAGGTGTAGTGTCCTACACTAAAGACAACACGTCAGCTGCACTCAATTATAACGAACACTGACTAACGCAGGTGATTATCACCTCCCTAATTCTGCGTGCTCTACTCCTATTAATGCAGCCCAAGATCTCTGATGACTGATTTAATTCATATACATATATAGGTACAAAGCACTAAATCAGGTATGACCCTGTCCAAGAATATTTGAACTTTAAGGTAGTACACTCAGGAGAGAGGGCGATACTTAGAGAAGCTGGACGCTACTGGTGACATTTCAGGTCCTATGCATAGTGCTTAGGGGTGCATTTTGGTGGAGCCTTTATTACGTCCTCAGAATCATCCAACATGACTCAAACCATGGATTCCTGCTGTAAAGTATCATTATGTTTTGTGGGGATGTGATACAGTTTAAGGCATCTTTGAATTCATGAACTGGGTCTTTCTCAAGGTATAGAAAGAGCTGGGACCCCTGAAAATTTTTCTCCGAACTCTAGGATTGGGGAAAATGTCCTAACACACACACACACACACACACACACACACACACACAAACACACACACACTCCTCTTCATCTTTCGGCTCCCAGCTAAGAGGCCAATCTCTGATCTCCATTTGGCCTTAGTCTCATCTATAAAATGGGAGTTGCACCAGCTTATGTCTCAGGGCCCTTCCAGCCCTGGCCGCCCACGCTTGCAACAAGTGATATTTCCTCTTTACCATGGTGCCATTTCAATGGGACCCGGAAGTAAGGGCAGGAATGCTTGTTGCCATTAGACAGGTAAGAATACCTAAGCTCAGATAAGCGGGGTGTCTTCCTGAGCGTGCTCAAGTGAAAATGGAAGAGCCGGGGTTAGGATGCCCGGCAGGGATCCGGTGGGGAGGGCCGCCCACGGGTCAGGCATGTACTTGATCTGGGAAGGGAAGCCAGCCCCCACCAGTAACCCCCCTACCTGAGTGTGAAATGCTCCAGGCTGGCGCTGGAGGGCGAGGAGGAGTTGGGGGCCAGGTACAGGAGGATGCTGAGCACTTCCCCGGGCTTGAGGGGCCGGTCGGGCAGGCGGATCATCAGGTTGCTGTCCAGCCTGTGCTCCTGCAGGGTCCTCCTGGGGGGCGGGCGGAACAGACTGATGCTCCCGATGCGCAGGAGCGGGTGCTGCGTGGGGCTCTCCGCCCGGGCCCCCGCGCCGGGCCCGGCCCCCCGACGGGAGCCCCCGCAGCCCCCCGACGCATCCGGGGCGTGGAGGGTGTAGTAGAGCTCCGCCTGCTGGCTCTCCCCCGCCGCCTCGGGCTCCAGCCCGTCCGGCGACTTGCGGCGGGCCGTGGGCGGGGCGGCCGGCGCCGGGGGCCCAAACCAGGCCAGGGGCAGCTCGGCGCGCACGAGACACGTGGCCAGGCCCCCGCCGAGGCGGCAGGAGCTCTTGACCTCCCGGGCATCGCGGAAGGCGTGCAGGCGGACGCAGGGCAGCCGCTCGGTGACGCCGAAGTCGTCCCAGTCCCGGCCGGCCACGTAGAACAGCACCTGGGCCACGGGCTGCGAGGCGGGCACGCGGGCGCGGACGATGAAGGCCCGCACCTTCCAGTTGACCGTCAGGCGCTCGGGGATGTCCAGGGTGCTGGACGGCTGCAGGAGCTCCCGCGCCACCACCTGGCTGGTGCTGAAGGGCCCCAGGGAGACGTTGAGGACCGGCAGCTCCTTGGTCTGGAACACCACGAAGGGCTCGGAGCGCTGCAGGGAGCCGTTGGTGACCGCGGGTGACGGGGGCCGCGCTTCCCGCAGGAAGAAGGCCAGCCTGGTGTGCGACAGGCGGTAGCTGACCGGCAGCACTGGGCTGGCCTGCAGCCCGGGTGGGCTGGGGCTGGCCGGGTGGGAGCGGCCGGAGGCTGGGGACAGACAGAGGAAAGAGGAGGCCCACAGTGGTGAGGGGCGGCTGGTCCCCAGGGCGCCCCAGCCTCCACTCCTCCCACCCCCAAAGAGGCCTGTCCCCTCGGCAAGCTGGACAGGCTTAGTGTGGCTCTCTGTCCTTGGGGGGGCTGTCCGGGCTCCAAGCCTCGCACCACCTTTGCTGGTGTGTTAAGTCCCCTCTCCCCACAGCTTCATTTCTTTGTGACATAGGGGTAAAGCTAATCCCATTGCAAAGCCTTGGGAAGCTTTAGAGAGGTTTTATCCCCCGGAGTCCTCACCTGTAAAATGAGTATAAAAATGGTTTGTGCCTCAAAGGGGCATTGTGCGGACTTTCAAAGCGTGTGCACAAAGGGCTGAGAGTGGGCTCCGGCGCCGGGAAGAGTTAGCTCTCACTCTGATCCCCCCACCCCTGCACGGCGCTCAGTGCTGGACAAGCGTCAGCTGCTTTGATCCTCAGATCAATCCTATGCTATGATCTCCATCGACTCGGCCAGGTTTCTATCAATAACTTCCTTTCTGAGTGCCTAGTGTCACATCTTACAGATAGAGGAACTGAGGTGCAGGACACTTGAGTAACTTACCCAAGTCACATGGGCAAAGGGGGCCAGCACCTGGATGCAAACCCGGGGCCACCTGGCTCTCAACCCAAGCCCTTTACTACTGCACCAGCTGTCTCTCCCCCTGCTCCCTGTCACCACGCACTGTGTAAACAGGAAATTTATCCTCAGTTTGCCAAACCTAAATATTGGCCTCCTCCTTCCTCTGGGCTCCCCCCACCCACCCAGGAAGCTGCCCAGTTCTAGCAACTCCATCTCTGGGTGTCCCCTGTCCACCATCCCCAGGCCCCTGCCCCCAGTTCTTTCTGTTGTTGTTGTTTTTGAGACAGAGTCTTACTCTGTTGCCCAGGTTGCCGACTCTGGTGTCAGCCTAGCTCACAGCAACCCAAACTCCTGGGCTCAAGGGATCCTCCTGCCTCAGCCTCCCGAGTAGCTGGGACTACAGGTGTGCACCACCACGTGCAGCTAATTTTTTCTATATTTAGTAGTTCCAGGCTAATTTTTCTATTTTTAGCAGAGATGGGATCTTGCTCTTGCTCAGGCTGCTCTCAAACTCCTGACCTTAAGCAATCCTTCCTCCTCGGCTTCCCAGAGTGCTAAGATTACAGGCATGAGCCACCGTGCCCCGCCACCCAGTTCTGGCCTCACTCCTGTCACTGTGACAACTTAACACGGGCCACCTGGGTCTCCCCTCCCCCACATTGCAGCTAGAATGGTCTTTCTCCTGGACCAAAATCAGACCTTGTTGCCCCCTCACCTCCAGCTTAAAACTTGTTAGACACTATCAAGGAACAGGAAGGGCCCAACCCCAGTGTTGGTTTGAGGTTTAAGATCCTATTCTGGATCTTCCCACGAACGTCCCTGAGTCACACTCCTCAACTTGAAAATCAGGATGATAATAATACTAATGCTAATCTTGCAAGATGCTCGGCTGTGCTTTGTTTTGTTTTGGAGAATCAAATAGGAAAGCATTCTGAGTTGTTCAACACCATGCGGGTGTGTGTAAGTGTGACTAAAGACCCTCTCCCTAAAATCCAAATTCACTTTGCACCTGAGTGTGGCCCTCAGGGCCAGGTTTTTTTCCCCCTAATACTCCCAGTCCCTTGCTGACAATGTCAATGGACAGTTCACTGTCACCGTGCTCATGCTGCCCTATCTCCCCTCCTTCACTCACACTGCACCCTCTGCGTGGAAATCTCTCCTTTCCTATCTGCGCACATCCAAGTCTGACTCTTCCTCCACCATCTAGCTCCCACATCACCTCTTCCATGAAGCCCTCCAAGATGTGCCCTCAACTCCTGAGAATGTCCTCAGAGCTCTGTCCTTCTCTTAGGGCACCGCCCATCCTGCCTAGTTAGTGTGAGAGTTAGTTATCTGTGGGGACTTGCATCCAGAAAGCCATCCACAAATCCCAGCCAGTCCATACTGAGTGATTTGCACAGGCCTCTGTCCCAAAGAAGAGACTCCTACTCAGTACCAGACATTATTTGAAGTTTATGCGTATTTATCATTTTGCTACTGTCAATTAAACTTGACAGTTTCACAAACTTTCACACCCAATTCCCCACAAAAGCAGCAAACTAAAAATTACCGGCTCTTGAGGCTCTGGTGTCTATATACTTTTTTTTTTTTAAGTCTGCAGTTTAATTTTAAAAAAAAAATGAGGCGACTGGCTTGAGGCCCGACAGAGGCCCTTGGGGTCAGCTGCTTTAAGAGGCATGGTGCCTGCTGAGCAGCCCTTAGGAGCGGCCGTGGAAACCGCTGGCCAGAGACGCCGGGGCTGATGGTGGGTGGAGGTGCACAGGAGAGTCCCGGATGAGGACAGAGGATGTTTGCAGTGACAGGGAGAGCCTTCCTGGCTAGTGCCTGGATCCCTGCCCAACAGGTACCCCTGGGGTCTCTGAGAATGTGTCCCTGGCAGCCTGGGGGGACGCTGGCCCCAAGGCTTGCATGTGGGAACCCAGGTTAATGGCCCGAGCCAGGTACTGCAGTGAACCAACTGCCTTAGAAGCAGCAGGAAGCTGGCAGACAGAGGCTTTGGGACTCAAGGGCAAGGCCTCTCCCAGCCACAGACTCAATGGGCAAGTTGCTTCCCACTTTGAGCCTGTTGCCACCTCCAAACTTGTGGTGGTGACATCAGCCCCACGCACCTCATGGGGACACTGAGAGGAGGACATGCTCTGTGAGCCATAGAGCAGCCCAGGGCAGGGGTGGGGATTCCGGGGCCTGTGAGAGCCGGGTCTGAGATGGGGAGGGGCCCCGCGCTTGTCCCTCTGGGCTCAGAGAAGGGCAGCTGTGGTCAGTGAGCCATAAGCGCTCACTATGCTGGCTGGGGGGACAGGGTGGGGGACATGGAAGGTCAGCACACTGACCCGGCTCTCGTTATCCATCCCCAGGAGACCCCAGAGCTGCTAAGTGGCACTTAGTCCCCTTCGCCCCTCTCGCTGTTCCAACTTCACTGCTGACCATCTGGACCCCTTGGAGGCACAGTGGGGGCAGAGGCCACCAGATGGGCACCAGACCCAGAGGGTGTGAAGGAGGGGGGAGGGAGGCATAATTGCATGCCCCCGCCCCTGCGCTAAGGAGCCGGTCTGGCAAAACCAAGACCCTGGACCATCCAAACCACCCTTGCTGTTCTTTGCACACGCTGAGAGAAGGTTTCTGCCTCAGGGCCTTTGCATTTGCTGTTCCTTCTGCCCGGGATTTTCTCCCCTTGATACTCACATGTTTCTCTCCCCATTTCTCTGCTTGATCACTCTCCCCCCTCTAACCCACCCCAGCCATTCCTTATTCAGGAACATCCGCCCTGGTCATTCTGTCTAAAGCAGCACTGGCCCCTACCCAATCTCTCTCCGTCCCTTTTCCTGGTTTATTTTCTTCATCACACTCCTCACCACCGAGCTGCACTTTCTATGCACGCACCTGTGGTTTCTGCCCACTAGAAATTAAGCTCTATGGGGACACAGACATCGCTTTGCTCCCTGCTCCATTCCAGTGCTCAGAACGTGGCCCGGCGCACGATGAGCACTCTACACGTTTTTGTGGAAAGAATGAAAATCTCTGAATGAGCTGCCCGACACTGACTGCGATGTCATGGAGGTAGTGAGTTCCTCATCAGGGAGGCATCCAAGAGGAGACTGGGCAGCCCCTCAGGGGGAGAGTCTTGGCCCTGGGCTTGGGGCTCCGGACACTTCTGAAGTTTCCAGATAAGGAAATTTTGCAGATAAGGAAACAGTTGACTTTGAGGAAGGGGAGCTAGAAGGGTGACCTCAGGGCATCGCAACTTTCAGCTTTAAGTCACTGTGACCCACAGCACCTCCCACCCATCGCCACCACGAGTGACTCTGTCTCCTCTGTGGCAGAGCAGCGTGGGGTCCCCGAGACCCCAGCACTGACCTCTGCTCTCACATTCACTTATGCTGGAGCCTAAAGGACTCGGCGTGACTCTCTGGGCCTCAGCTTCCCCTGGGAGGTGAGGGGGGCCCCAGGAGCCTTCTGACGTGGCTGGGGAGTGGGGGGGCCAGACTGCCGGGTCGGCAGGTCCCTGAGTCAAGTGTCTGAACACCAACGTGTGGCTGAGTGTGTGCGCGCATGTGTGTGCACTAACACACGCACAGCGGCCTGCATCTTGGCACAGAGCTCTGACCTCCAGACATCACGTAGTGTGGTGCGGGCTGGGGGAGGAAATGCTGCTAGAAGGTTCCCTGAAGGAAGACAGACGTGGGGTACGGGTGTGCGTGTCGGGTGACCAACACAGAGACCAAGGTCAGGACAGGTCCAGGGGCTGGGGAGAGGCGCTTCAGAGGTGAGGGGTGCCCACGCGCTGCAGACCGACCTGGGAGTGTACACACACAGACGCACACGGAGCAGGCACATGCCTGCCCCTGCACCCCATGGTGGCTGCTCACTCTGCTCCCCAGGCTGCAGGCCCCGCCTCCTGCACTTCCGTGTTGTCCCCAGCTCACCTTGCCGACGGGACATAGTACTGCCTCCCCGCTGGTGGCCGGGCTCTGCCTCCAGAGGCATTTGGGTCTGGCCCCGGGACCTCTCCCTCGCGGCCATCCCCTGATAGAAGGGGCTTCCCCGTGTCTTCTCTGGCGCAGGATGGGGTGTCATGGGCCAAACTGTGCCCCTCCCATTCATACATTGAAGTCCTAACCCCTAGTATCTCAGAACGTGCCGGTGTGTGGACATAGGATTGTTAAAGAGGTAGTTAAGTCAAGATGAAGCTGTGAGGGTGGACCCTAACCCCATGTGACCCATGTCCTTACAAGAAGACTAGATTAGGACACAACCCACAGAGGGAAGATGATGTGAAGACATAGAGAAGACGGCCGTCCACAAGCCAGGATGCGAGTCCCCACCGGAAACCAACCAGCCTGTGCTAGTTTGTTATGGCAGCCCTATTAGCACACTAATACGTGGAGATTGGCTATTCCTACCCCTCACAGCCTCAGTTTCCCCAGTAAGACATGGAGACACCATGCTGGGGGAGGAAGACAGGCTGGCTCATCCAGGTTTTGTCCGTGGGGATAATCATGGCAACTGAGGTGATCCCAGCGTGCCCGGCCCCTGCCAGACCGTGCCTAGCAAGTGACCTTTCCCACGTGAGGTGGGCCAGCTCCGTCCTCCCCACAACCACAAGGCAAAGGAATAAACGGAGGCTTCAGCCCCAGAGAAGGGTATCGGCCCACTAGGACTTGAGAGAAGACTTGCACATGGGGTTGGGTATGGGTCCTTCCATGCCCTGCCCAGGCATTGCCTCCTCCCTGAAGCCTTCCCTGATGCCTTGCAGACACCACCCCAGGTGAACAGCGCCTCTTCGTCTCTGCTACTGCTTTGCTCCGGGCAGCTCTGGCTCTGACGGATCAGGAGCCTGGCCCTGGTGCCAGCGAGATGCATGTGATCAAGGAACTGTCTCAGTCACATCTTGTTCCCCTGGGGCCATGGGCTCATGTGCTCCTGTGCTTGTGCAGAGGCCTCTAGGGCCACCTCCACCACCTGAGGCACATCCTTGTTGTCTCACACCTTTGCCTTTCCAGCGGGACTGGGGTATGGCTGGACTTTGGGGTGGGACCAACGTTGCATAGTACAAAGTGTGGCACACAGTGGGTGCTTAACAAATGCCAATTCCACCCCTTTATGAGTCCGGGGGTGCCTGCTCAGGGCCGGTGGCTGGACACAGCCCTCTCCCTCTTCATCTCAGGTTTGCCCTAGGTGTCTGGGAGCATGGCAGGGGCCCTCTAGCCTCCCACAGACAACTTCTCCCCAGATGCAGAGGCCAGGCCCCTCCCACTGAATGCATAAGTGAATTTTCCTTTGTGGAGGCTGGGGGGCCGGGCGGGCTGGGGATAGGGGTGCCTCTGGCCATCTCCTTGTTTCTAATCAAGATCATATGCCTCCTGCTTCTATCTCTTAATTGTCTCCAAATTAAAACTAATAGCTTGCAAATCGGAAAAAAAAAATTGTCATTAGCTCTGGTGAGTTTGAGGCTGAGGGGCACAGCGGGTGTGCCAGCAGGGCTCAAGGCCACTGTGCTGTGCTGGGAGAGGGCCTGGCCCGCTCACCTGTGTGTGGGCAGGTGGGCACATGCATGTGAGCCATGCCAGATGTCAGTGTTCGGGATCCTTGAGTACTTGCTCCTGAACTTGCCTGAATAGACGAATCAGCCAGAGCAAACAAAACAACAGCAAACAAGGCCTGGGGACAGACTCAGGCTTGTACAATCAGAATTCCCAGGGGACAGACCTGGTGATCTGTGTGTTTAGCAAGCATCCCAGGCATTGTTATCATGATGGAAGTTTGGAATACAGCGCGAATACAACGCTAAGTAGGAAGGAAGGGTTGGTGAGCATGCTGACTTATGTGACTCACACACTGTCATTTTGGTGATGCTAACAGTTAATGACAAGTATCCAGAGCCTAGAACAGTGCCTGGCCCGTATAGATGCCAAATAAGTCTTTTTGTAAAATCTATGAATGGATGAATGGATGAATGAATGAGAGGGGGTGAGAGCCACGATCAGTGCAGGTGACAAGGATCCTAGGGGCCATGTGGCCTGTGACCAAGAGGCTGGGGATGGGCTATGCCCAGTGACCCCTCCCCAACCCAGACCTCGAGGAGTGGTGTGACCTAAGAGGGTGGGAGGGATTGGCCCTAGGGAGACACCCCTGACCCAGCAGAGCCGCAGTGGAGGAAGGTGAGGCCAGGGGTGCCTGGAAGAAGGCTCTAGACTGGGAGGGGGATGCCCGGGTTCCCGTCCTGCTCTTCCTCGGTTGATCGGTGGGTCTTACCTAGCATGTCATTCTGCTCCCAGGGGCCCTATTTCTCCGTATGCAAGTGAGGGAATTATTAACCAATGATACCAAATATTTACTTTAGAGCAGAGTACTGCAGTGGGAAAAACCTAGGTCTTGAGAGAGATTTCTAGTTTTTTTCAAAGTTAGTGATACCTGGTGTTACCGAGGGTTTCAAGAAATGGGCATTCACCTGCTCCACTGTTGGAGGGTCAACCAAGCAAGCTTTCTAGAAAGCAATTGCAAAATATGTTTAAAGGCCACAAAATTGATTGTGCTCCTTGACCCAGGAAATCCCCCTTTGGGAATCTAATAAGCAGAAATCTGCTCGAAGATTTATACGGAAAGATGTTCCCCGCAATGCTATGTTTACTAGTAAAAAATTAGAAACAGCCTCAATGTCCGAAGGCAGAGTTGTCTTAAACAAATGAAGATGCATAAAAATGGATATATGCAGCTGTTACAGACCAAATTTTCAAAAAAATGTAATCAGATGGGAAAATGCTCACAAAATATTGTGAACTGACAAAGCAGGGTGTCAAACTGGCTATATGGCATAATACCGATTTTATATAAAAAGATGTAGACACTGGGAGGAAATGCATCAAAATGCTAATGGTGGTTATCTCTGGGGGGTGGGGATTATAGGTGATTGTTATTTTTTACTTTATGTTTTTATATATTTTCCAGTTGTCTGCAATGAACATGTATTGCTTGTAAAATTAGAAAGGAAACAATAAATGTCCTTACAACTAAAGGAAAGTGGCTGGGCGCAGTGGCTCACACCTATAATCTTAACACTTTGGGAGGCCGAGGCCGGAGGATTGCTAGAGGCCAGGAGTTCAAGACCAGCCTGGACAAGGGAGAGACCCCATCTCTACAAAAAAATAGAAAAATTAGCTGGGCATGGTGGTGTGCACCTGTAGTCCCAGCTACTCGGGAGGTTGAGGCAGGGGGATTGCTTGAGCCCAGGAGTTTGAGGTTGCAGTGAGCTATGGCAATGCCACTGCACTCTCGCCTGGGTGACAGAGACCTGTCTCACACAAACAAACAAAATAAATAAAGGAAAGCGTTTGAAGCTGTTTCAAAAATAAAAATAAAAATAAAGGAAGGAAGAACTGTGTGGCTTTGGAGTCACAAACTCACACTCAAATCCCAGTTGTGACACTTCCTATCTATGTGACTTTGGGCAAGTTACTTAATCTCTCTGAGCGTGAATTTCCACACCTGTAAAATGAGGATCACAGAACCTATTTCATAGAGTTGCCATGATTAAATAAGCAAATTGCATGGTGTTAGTTCCTGACAGAGTTGGTGCTCAGTGTTCATTCATTCATTCATTCATTCATTCAACACCTACCGGGTATTTAGCTCTGAGAGGAGGAAAGTGCTGACCTGTTTTTTTCCAGCATTGGGTGCACTGTTTGGCGCATGGCATATCCTCCGTCTATGTCTGTTAAGTCAAATAAGACAAGCACAGGGACGACAGGCACATGAAGCAGTGGCCTGAGGGCCCCAGAAGAGGCACCGAGGCTGGAGGGAGGCCTCGCTGTTGAAGAGCCCTATACTGCAGCCCAGAGGCCTCTGCAGCTGCCCTGCTGTGTGTCCTCGGGCAGTTCTCCTCCTCTCTTTGGGCCTCAGCTTCTTTACCTGGGAGAAGAGGACAGTCCCTGTCCTGCACATGGGTGACTTAGAGGTGGGTGGGGGCTATGTCTGCAGGGAGTCCTGGTGGGTTCTGGACGAGGCAGGGTCAACTGGATAAAGGAGAGGTGATAGCCGGGCCCAGTGAGCCCTGAACACAGCCTTCCGTAGCCAGCACTATGGGGCCTCCCTGTGCTGTTGAACAGTTTATGTCTTGGGCAAAGATGCTTGGCTCAGGGAGCAAGCAAGAGCTAAAATCCAGCCCAGCTCTGCTCACCGAGCCTGGTTCCTAGTCTGGGGCTGCTTCTGTGTTTTTCTAAGTTGCACAAGAGGCCATATAGACTGGTGCACATAGGCATGTCCCCACCCAAGGCTGGAGCTGCCATACTGGGCTGAAGGGGAGAAGAGAAGGAGCCCAACACCGAGGGGCAGAGGAATGGGGGCCTCCTGAGGCCTGGGGCCTGAGAGAGGCGTCCACCCCACTCCCAGCCCTGTCGCACCTCCCTCCTCCAACCTGCCACGCCCCTTTCCAAAGCAGCTCAAACCACCCCCACTGGGAAGCTGCAGATCCCATCTCTAGGACCAGCCTGGGTGCTCCTCCAATGCAAGCTGGGGGCTCCCCTTTCCTTTCCTCTGCCCCTGTGTCCCCAACACTGAAGGCCCCTGGGGGCCTCAGCCTGGGCTGGGCTTGGGGCAGCAGAGCCCCAGGGCAGTGAATATGGACTAGCCCACGTGCATGTGGCTACTCCCCCAGGGGCTGGGGGGAGGAAGAGCCCCTGCAGCCTCCAGCAGCCAGCAGCCCCCAGATGGCTCTTGCTCACCTCCCCGGCAGGCTGTAAATCCTGGGAACAGCTTCCCAGTGCTGTCAGCCGCCCCACCCCCATGCCTGGCTGGAACCCAACGTTGGAATAAGTCAGCAGGGGGAGGGGCACCCTCCGGCTGTCACCTCCCCTGCCTACTCCAGCAGCTCTGGTTTCCTGCGGTCTGCCTGGGAACTCCCCATCTCTTAGCCGACGGGATGTCAGGGTCCCTCCCAACATTTCACAGGTGAGGAAGGTTTGGGTCCGACTGGCTCTGCCATTTGTTAGCTGTGTGATCGTGGGCAAGTGGCTGAGCGTCCCTACACCTTAGTTTCCTAAACCGGGGGCAGGGGGGCGGGGGGTGAAAACAGCCTCTCTCTCACTGGGTCGCTTTGAGAGGGAAACACCTACCTGTGTTATAGGCCGGCCTGGGAAGGGTTTCGGCCGTGCCTGCACACAGGTAGCCCTGTGCGAATGGCAGCTGTTACTTCAGTGTTATTACCACCAGCATTAAACAGAGCCCCACATGGCTCCTAAGCCAGGGCCCAGAGACCCCCAAGACCGAGCGACTGACTCCCCTCTCACCTGCATCTGAACCCCAACATGGATCCTCTTGTGCTTGGTTGGACTGGGGCCTGCCTTGCCTGCCTCTAAGGGCGGGACCCTGCTGTTTTCTTCATCCCTGGCACCTGACACAGTCTTGTAGGTGGTCTGTGCTGAATAGAGGGTTGCAGGATGGATGAATGAAAGAATGGCTGGGGTGGCCCCGGGAGGTCGTGCCTGCTAACACACACACACACACACACACACACACACACACACACACACACGCACACAGTCTGTACTGGTGTCTGTACTGGTGTACAGGGACCTGCCGTACCCCCATCCTGGGATATCTGTCCTAAACTGGCCATTCCTCTTGCTCCCTCAGCCTGAAGGCCCCCATCAGATCAGAGGCTGCGGGCTCAGCTGGGATGCTCTCATCTCTGCAAGGAAGGAAGGAAGAAAATCAGAGAGACCTGGGCAGAAGAGTGGGGGAGGAGGAGCACTAAGTGTTGGCTTGGAGAGAATGAACCAAGCTCAGCTAACTCAGGGCCTAGAACTGCTTCCCAAGAGCCCAAAGAAGGGCCAGTGTACCAGGAGGACAGGCGGCCACAAGACCCCAAGAGGCCGCTGCCAGGACAGTCCCTGCAGGTTAGAACTGGTTCTCTAGTCCTGCTCCTGGGGAAACCGAGGGTCAGGGAGGGAAGACTTGCTCCAAGTACAGAGCAAGGTGGTAGATGACGCCTACTGAAAACCAAGGTTCTTGTTTCCCAGCTCCCCGTCAGTCCCAGGGCACCTGTCCGCTGGCCCTGGAGCCTTGTCACCTGAGCGGAAGCAACCCCAAGGGGAGACCAAGGGAAGCCCCTGGTCCTGGGAGACCAGCCGGGCCCCTCCCTTCTCCTCCAGCCTCTGCTCCCATGGGATCCTGTAAGCCCCACATGGCACGGAGGGGCAGGGCCTCAGGGCCCATGACAGAGAGGAGGGATGGCCCAGGATGAGTGATGTGGACGTCTTGGGGGCAGGGCCCAGAAGATGTACAACCCAGCCGTGTCCCTGGGCTGGAGGGCTCCCAAGGTAGGAGGATCCTGGAGTTCAGAGGCCCAGTTACTGGGGGGAGAAGTCCAGACAGAGGAGGGTATTAGACTGGGGACAGAAGCCCTGCCCCTTCCAAGTGCACAGTGACCCTGGGCCCTCCCCAGTGCCTGCTCTGTGAGCCTGCCCTGAGTTGTGAGCACATGTCTGTCTGTTAGTCTGTCTGCACCTGTGATCCCAGGATCGGGACCAGAGGCTCCAACAGCCTTGTGAAGCCAAGAGGCTTTGTATTTCCAATCGAGCATCCCTCACCCTCAGAACAGCCTTTTATTTCTGAAAATCTGGAGGGGCCCCCATCCTTACCCTGCCCCCAGCCACAAGCTCAGGGCAAACCCTTGGGCCTAGACCTCGGTCTGCCCAGCTGTGACGGGCTCTGATGTGAGGTCCCTTTTGTGATGGGAAGGTCTGGGTGGGGAGCGCAGGGATGGAGGAATAGGGCTGGGGAGGCGTTATTTGTCACCAGGTCTGGGGTCAGCTGGTGGGTGTTTAGCTCATAGAGACAGAAGGCAACTGTTGGAATAGCCTTTTGTTCCCGGTGGACTGATGGATACTCCCCACCTCCCCACTGCCCCTGCCCAAGCCAGGCCACGTGAAACGGAGGGCTCCCCGCTCCAGCCGGCACTGTGGGAGCTCTCACCCTCACCCCGAACACCCTCGCCTCCCGGTTTCTTGGATCTCAGGATGGCCATGAATGAATCGGGGACTAGGTGACGAAGCCACGCTCAAGTGCTCGTAGGATGGGCCTGCTAGAGCCCTGTAGCTTGCCTTTGCCAGCCTAGTCCTCAGCCAAAAAAAGGGGCGAGGTCAGGGCAGGCAAGAGGGGAGGGGGCAACAGGGAGGGCAGCCTCAGTGGAGCAGGCCCCAGGGACAGGGACAGGTCTGGGACCCCCACGGTGGCATCAGAGACTAGAGCTGCCAGCAGCCCCCAGGACCTGGAGCCCAGGCTCAGCCTGCTCTGCTGACCTACCTAACCATGAAGGCCGGGGAGGGCTGGGGCAGGAAGAGATCCCCCCCCCAAAATAAGGCCAGGATGAGGAGGCTGTGGGGAGGGGCTGAAAGCAGGAGCCAGAGAAAGCTGGGGTCCAAAGGAAAATGGAGGTGGAGGCAGAGGAGGAAAATAGGAGGTGAGGCTGCAGAGAGAACAGAGGCAGGAAAACCCCATCCTGGCTGGGGTGGGAGCAAGGGCCGGGGCGGGGTCAGGGTGGGGCCCCGCCGGGAGCCTGGGGAATCTGCAGACCTGCGGCCCCGCCTGGGAGCTGAGCCAGCTGAGCAGGAGCAGCGGGGGAGGGGCGTGCGGGGGAGGGGGCCGCTCTTCGAGTTACACTAAATGACTAATGTGCATTATCCTAATTATAGCGGAGCAAGCTGAGCCTTCCCACTGGCGCAGCCGCCTGCATCTCCTAATAAACAATTAGCCGCAAGCAACGGAAAAAGAAAGTGTGTGTGTGTGTGTGTGTGTGTGTGTGTGTGTGTGTGTGTGTGTGAGAGAGAGAGAGAGAGAGAGACAGAGAGAGAGAGCATGGTGGGTGAGTGGGTTGGGGGGAGGTTGGAGCTGGGCCTTGGGAGGGGAGGAGGCTAGGGGGGAGCTGGGGAACCACATCACTCCCCCAGCCAGGTCAGCCAGGGCAGGGGCAAGGGCCCTAGAGGTGTAGGGTGCAGAGGTCGGGTCCAGCTAACATTTCCAGGGCGCCTCTGGAGTGCGGGGGCACTGGCTGAGTGTGTCACCCCGTCCTCACAATAACCCCAGGGAAACAGCATCCTTGGTTTTGCCAATGAAGGGACGGAAGCTCAGACAGGCTACGAGGGGCAGCTTGCCCACAACACAGAGCCGGGGTTAGGCCCCATGGGCCCTCCTGATTTCCCTGGCTCTGGGCTCACTTCATGGGAGCAGGGGAGCCTGGACATGGGGGTGGGGACAGGCATATGGATCCCCTGAACCGCGTGCCTAGACCTGAGCCGGAGGTGGGCACAGTGAGGAAGGTAGGACTTTCTCACTGGTGCACAGTGTTTTGTCCCCATTCCTGAGAGACGGACTGTCTACGTCTACCTTCTGATGCCCATGTTAACTGAGGCCTCCAGGGAAGAAGACTTTATTTGAGGTCCCAGAGGTTTAGTGGCAGCAGAGGGTTGGCACTCAGACTCCTCCCCTAGGTGGGGGCTCTTCCAGGGCTCCATGTCTTGGTCACGTAAACCAAGGCCCTGCTGGGGAATTTCCAGCTGGGGAAGAGACTGAACCAGCCCCCCAGCCAGCAGGGGACACACTAAGCCATTGGGGCGTCTGGCCCTGGGAGAGGAACTTGCTTCCTCAGTGGCCCTGATTGTCTCCTTCTGAGCTTCGAGCCTTAGCCCAGTGTCCCCAACTCAGCTACAAGCTCTCTACTTTCCCAGTGTCTTCAGCGGCCCCCACTCAGGGCCAGGTCCCATGAAGCCTTGAGAACTGAGTGGCGAGAAGGACCACCCCTTTCCTGAGCTGGAGGTGTGTGTGCACCATTTGGGAGAGGGGCAAACTGGGGGACTAGGGCACTGCCACCTGCAAGGGCTGACTCGGGCCTCAGTTTGCCACCTGTAGAACGAGCAGGGTGACCAGCTTGTCCTAGTTTGCCACGGACTGTTACAGATTTAACAGTGAATGACCCTCAGTCCCAGGCAAACCAGGGCAGTTGGTCACCCTAAGAACAGGGCTAACCCTCTCCTCCCCCTCTGCCTCGCAGGGTGGTGCCTGGGCCTAAAACGGGAACTACAAAGCGTGCAGGGTGACTGAGGCCTGGGCCCGTTTCCCATGGGGGGGTGGGGTGGTGAAGGATGGGAGCCCCCCGCAGGGTGGGGAAGGACTCAGAGGATCCACTGAAGTCACTTAATCTTTGAGCCTCAACTTTCCCATCTAAAAAAGCGGCTAACAGAACCTACCCATACATGGTTGTTGTAAAGAATGAATTTGGGAACACACAGAGAGTGCTCCTCACAGACCCTGGCTCTCAAATGACACCCCCACGCCCCAGCTGCCTGGTCTCCCCCCTGGAGCCCTCCCCAGCTGGCTCTGCCCTGCTCTCACCTCCCCGCCCTGCCTGGGCCCTGCTGTGCCTGGCTTTTCCTGGCACCATATTGATAGGTTGACAGTCGTCTGGCTGATGCTTCTTCAGCACTTCTCACTCAGTGCTGGAAAGGGGCCTTCAAGACCCTCTGGTTCAAACCACCCACTTTCCAGATGAGAAGACTAAGGCCGAGAGGAGAAAAACCCTGCCCAGGGTCTCACAGCTCCCTCCTCTCCTGCCCACCATTCTGCCTCACCACAGCCCATTCCTCTTCCCCAAGGGATGTTGCCCTTCCTACTTCTCAGACCACTGTCCCCACGAGGGCTTTCTTTGTCCCACGGTGCTCTGCATTATCTGCCCCTGCTTTTGAGTTCTCTCCTCCCACTCCTCCTACCACACCCCTGGGTCTGAGCATCCCCCACCTCTGTGCCTTTGCACATGCTGTTCCCTTTGTCTGCTGTGCTGTTCCCCACACATTCCACCTGGTGGGTGTCGCTTGTCTTTTGCCTTCTACCAGTGTCACCTCCTCTATGAAGGCTTCCTTCTCTGTACTGCGACTGTCGGTTTGCATGTTCTGCTTTCTCTTAGATGGAAGCCTTGCTGAGGGCAGGGATCGGGCCTTTCACCATCCAGGCTGACTGCCTCGCACAACACTAGGGCTTGTAACTGACACTCAATAAAGACATTCAACAAATAAATATTTATTCGGCCCCTTCTCTGCACAAGACCCTGCTGGGGACTGCCAGGGAGACAGAGATAAAGATAGTTTCTGCCCTTAAGGAATTTGCTGGCTAACAGGGAGACCAGACGAGTACATAAATAACCACGCTAAAAGGTAGGAAGTGCTGCTAGGCTTCGGAGAATTGCAGGGCTCCCAGAGTGTTCTAAGAAGAGCCAGATGCCTACACGAGGAGCACTTTCAGGGGGAGAGTCATCTGAGTAGCAGAGGCTTGAAGAATGGGTGGAAATCCAACAGCTGACTGGGTGTGATGGGACCTAGGTAGGGGTAGGGGCCATTCCAGGTAGAGAGAACAGGGTGGCAAATGGGGCCAGGGGCTGAAGGCAGGTTTGGACCCAGTGGCATGCGACAGGGAAAACAGAGAGATGAGATCGGACCAACAGGTTGGCACCAAGAGAGCAAAGGGCTTTGAACTCCAGGCTAAGGGGACTGTGGATTTTATTTCGGGGTTCTCAAACTGTATTCCTGGGAGCCCTGGGGCTCTGCATAGGAGTCCCAGGTCCCCAGGGTCAGCTTTTGTTGCCATGGATTTTTCACAAAGGCTGTCACATGAATGATAGATCCTATACCTTCAGAGGTCTGCCTCATGCCATGGGCAGCGGGGAGCCACCAGGGTTCTAGAGCAGGGGAGTGACACCATGAGGTGCTTGCCCGTGTCCCCGCTGCCTCTCTCCCATCCACACACAGCACATGCACTCAGACACAGGGCAGAGAGACGAAGCTGCCACTGCAAGGGGCTGATGCACAGGGTGAGAAGCAAGTGCTGCAATTAATGTCCTGAGCTCACGTTGTCTCAACAGTCTGTCGGGTCCTGGGGAGGAAAGAGCTGCCCCGCTCTGGGCTCCACTCCGGGCATCCTGAGATGAAGTGGCCAGAGATCCCTGGCAGGTGCCGCCCCTTCTCGGATGGTCTTTCTGCTCCCTGTTGCCTTCCTCTTCCTCCTCTCCCCCTCCTCTAGCTCCACTTCAGTGCATCTCATCCTCTTTCTCACTTTCCTCACCAAGCCCCTACGGTGAGGGTGCTGGGGGGCTTCTCCTCCAAGCCACGTGCAGAGCTCCCAACCCCTGCAGGCACCCCCCAAACTCCATACCTAGACGCTTTCCTAGCATCTGCTTAATGCCATTTACCCACCATTTAAAAAGATGCTGAAATCCCACCTCCTCCAGGAAGCCTGTCCTGACTGCTGTAGAGCCAGGCCGATTAAGTGATTGTTCTCTTCATCAAGGAGTCTGAGTTGAGAATGATTCGGGAAGAAGAGAGCCCTAACTGATTAATGACGTGTGCTGGGAGGGACGGAGGGGAGGCAGGGGCTTCCATGTTGTACCTTCACTGCCGTGACCCTCCTGACTCCAAGTATCAGATGGGGTTCCCTACGAGGCCACACAAGATGCTATCCTCTCAGACGCTAAGGCCACCTGCTCCCCTGTCTCTGCTAGCTAGAGAGATAACTTACGTGGTCTGAACAGCCCACGGCTGGGGCTCGTTGCCAAGCGCCTCCATCCTCATTTCTGAGAGGAAAAGACAAGAAGGCAGATAACAGAGTCACGTGCCCACCAGTCCTCTGGGGACTCCATTGCGGGGGCCGTGGCAGTCCCACGTGGAAGGTCAAAGTTTTAACTTCATGAGTGCGGATGTGCTTCATGCTCATTCCATCCTGGGCTGCTAAATTAACAAAAATAACGACGACAATCCCATCCGTTGGGCTCTTACATGTGCCAAGTGCTTCATGTAGCTACTTCCATTCTCCAAGGAGAGAATGTGTTCATTATCCCAACTTTATACGGAAAGACGGCAGCTCGGCCACGTCCACCGTCACAGCTAATAGATGACAGATCTGGAATTCAAACCCAGGTCTCACTAGCACCAAGGCATCTGCAGGGTGTCTCTGGGAAGTGCGATATTATGATATAATAAGAAATATATATTCAGTCTTCATCCCTGCTCCTGGCACAGATCTAAAACCCTTGGAATTTCTGAGTGATAGAGGTGAGAGCAATGTCTTTTGTTATTCATAATAAGCCCCTTTCAACCATACCTAGTTTTATGCTAATGAGATGACTCCTGGAGGATGCAGGCTGGTTGCCAGGGGAACCAACCTGTGATTAGAGGGTTGGAACCTTCAGCCCCACCCCCTGACCTCCCAGGAGGGGACAGGGGCTGGAGATTGAGTCAATCATCAATGGCCAGTGATTTAATCAGTCATGCCTACATAATGGGGCTCCATGAAACCCCTACACTACAGTGTTTGGAGAGCTCCCGGTCGGGGAAGAATGCATCCACGGGCCAGGGGGGCGGTGCACCCCAACTTCCCAGGGACAGAAGCTCCTGCACAAGGGGCCCTTCCAGACCTCACCCTATGGACCTCTTCATCTGGCTCTACATTTATATCCTCATAATATCCTTTGTAATAAACTGGTAATAGGAAGTGCAATGTTTCCTTGGACTCTTTGAGTCATTATGGCAAATTATTGAACCTGAGGAGGGTGTTGTGGGCACCCTGCGGCCCAGTCGGACAGAAGTGTGGCGCCCTGGGCACACAATACTTGCAATTGGATCTGAACTGGGGGTCAGTCTTGGGGACCTACGCCCTTATAATCTGTGGGGTCTGCGCTAACTCTGGGCAGTTGGTATCAGAATTGACTTGAATTGCAGGACACTCATTTAGCGTCCACAGAGAATTGGAGAATTGCTTGGTGTGAGGGAAAAACCCCACACATTTGGCGTCCAATGTGTTGTGAATCAAAGAACAGGGCTTTCCTTGGGAAGCAATTTGTTTGTCACCCCAGGAAGGCTAGGGGTCCTCCCCAAGACAACCACGACTCCCCATCCTTGCCCGCCTGAGCACTTGTCACCCGTGCCACGTTGCCATGTCCTTGTCTGCCTCCCACAGTCTGTGGCCCCTTTGAGGAGGTGCACAGTGACCCCGATCTCTGTATCCCAGTGCCTAGCTGACAAATACTATCTGAACTAAGACCAGTGAATGGAATTTGGGGGAAGGTAAGAATTAGAACTAAAAATGAGTGAGTAATTTCTCAAGGTCAGAGCTGCCCAGCAATGGAAGGGGCTGCCTTGTAGGGTAGTGAGCTCCCCGTCCCCAGAAGGATCCCAGCCGCCTGAGGCTGACTGATCTCCATCAGCGATGCTGCGCAGGGGTTTCTGCATAGGCAGCTAGTTGGCCTGAATGACCTTCCGACTGGGAGAGTCTGTGAGGCTGCCATTCTTAGGACCTGCTGCCTGCTGCGTGGAAGATGGAGGAGGAGAGGAAGGAGGCCAGGAAAGGAGGAGAGAGGAAGTGGGGCAAGGCAGGAAAGGAGGGCTCCTGTCCTGTTTTCCGGGCAGAGGACGTGCAGCCAAGGAGGGCAGATGGGATTGGAGCTGGGGAGACCCAAACAGCCATGTCTCTGCTCACCAGTGGAGGTCTTGGGTTCAGGGATGGCACACCGCCACCCCTGCCCCAGCTGGCCCGGCAGGAACCAAGGTGTGAGTAGGACACCGGTCTCAGGCCTCCTGGGTAGGTAACCCTTTCCCAGGGACGGGGCTTCCCAGAAGTCCCCAAGGGCGAAAGAGAGGCAGAGCCGTGTGGGAGAATGAATCTAGAACTCTGAGCATGTGTGCTTTTCTAGCTCAGCCCAGGCCTTGCTGTGTGACTTGGGCAAGTCCCCTCCCCTCCCTGGGCCTCAGTGGCCATGCCTGGGACCTCTCAGCCCTGCCCAGTTCTGACCAGTGGGCCACTCTCTTCCTGCGAGGTAGGCTGAACTACTGGTCTCAATTCTTCCCTGCCCTGGACTACTGCGACACAGCCACACCCTGCCCTGGCCCTGCGGCAGTGGAATACACTTCCCTACCTCCTGATTCGGGACTTGCTCTAGCTAGTGAGATTTTAGTGAATGGGACACACCTAGAGGTTGGAAAGGTGCCTGCACAACTCGGTCTTCTCCCCGTGAAAAAGAACAAGTAGTACCTGGTCGAAAGAGGAGGAGAGAAGCACAGACAGACCGGGGCCTAACTGGCAGCTGGGAGTCCAGCCAGCCCACCTAGCACAGCCAAGCCCCGGACGTCTGGCGGACTCACAAGAAATAAGCGCTCATTGTTTCAGGCCATGGAATGCTGGGGTGGTTTGTTATGTGGCATTTTCATGGCAATAGCTGACTAATAAATCTTCCTTCGTAGATGCGTAGAATCCTGGTGCTGACTAGGGGCCTTTGAGGGGTCATCTCGGCCCTTCCTCTGCCTGTAGGCAAGGCCACAGCTCGGGAGAGCCACAGGGCAGGACGGCAGGACGGGTCAGGCTGCTGTGATGCTGGGGACACTTGGGGGAGCCTGGCTCAGTGGGGCCTGCTCCGGATGGCGAGGGAAGACCTTCCAAAGGAGCTGGCGGAACCGGGGCTGTCCCCTCCTACCTGGCCCCAGCCACTGAGCCGAGGGTGCTGAGTACACTTGGCCCCCTTATTCCAAAGGGAAACACCTTTTCTGGGCCCAGAAGCACTTCATGGTTCTGAAGCCGGGCTGAGCCTCACTCATCACACGGTTCATGCTCTGAGGGCCACAACTGCCCGTGTGACAGTCAGGGACAAGGGACCTGAGTCCGCTCACTTAAAACGTCACAGCTGATTACATCAGGAAATACAAGCAGCTGTTTCCGCACAGAGGATAAGCACGTTCCTCCCCGCGCCTGCAGCCCACGGATCCGCCGGCCCCTCCAGGATCACCCAGTTGTCTGCACAGCTCTGCGCAGCCAGGTTACAGGCAGGAGAGGTCTCCAGCTTGTGTACTGGACTCAGATAAACCCGCCTTCGAATCCTGGTACTGCCCCTTCCCAGCTGTGTGACCTTGAGCAAGTTGCTTAACCTCGCTGAGCCTCAGCCACCTGTCCTTTAAAGTGCTGACAACAGTAATGTCCAGCTCATGGGGTTGCCATGAGGATGAAATGCAAGCGCTTCCCATGGTGCCTGGCACAGAATAAGTGCTCAGTAGTAAACGTTAGCTGTTACTATTAATAATAAATCATTCTCATTAGACTTTGGCCTTCATCTTCCTTAAAATGCATGCATTCCTTTATTTGGTCCTTCGAGGGGTGTGCCGGGCGGGGCCGAGAGAGGTCACAGTTGGTCTCCGAGGGGCACAGACCCACAGGCAGCTAAGGGCAATGCTCAGGGAGCAGGGGGTCGGAGCTCTGCAGACCTCTCAGCTGGGAGAGTGAGTAGGAGTTTGCCAGGAAGAGCCAGGGGTGCGCAGGGGACCCGAGGGACTCAGTGAGTTCAGGCACGGATGGTCATCTGAGTGGGGGGAGCACAGGGGGTGTGTTTGGGGGGAGAGGGCGGAGAAGTGGGTGACGACACGGAGGATGGGCAAGGCCAGATCACGGGGCCTTGGATGCCCGCATGAGGAGCTGGAGGAGCTCGTCCTACGCACGGGCAGTGGGAGACGGAAGCTATTCAAGCTGAAGGCTGGTGGTGATGTGGCTGGATTTTCATTTTGGAAAGAGCTCTCTTGGGGGGTGGCCTGCTGGGGAGAGACTGGGACCAAGGGGAGTGCTCCGGGTGCAGGGGACAGACTGGGACCAGGGGGAGCACCCCAGATGCAGGGGAGAGACTGGGACCAGGGGGAGCACTCCGGGTGCAGGGGAGAGACTGGGACCAGGGGGAGCACTCCGGGTGCAGGGGAGAGACTGGGACCAGGGGGAGCACTCCGGGTGCAGGGGACAGATTGGGACCAGGGGGAGCACCCCGGGTGCAGGGGACAGACCGGGACCAGGGGGAGCACCCCAGATGCAGGGGAGAGA
The DNA here is from genome assembly GCF_020740605.2 of Lemur catta. Classification (NCBI taxonomy): domain Eukaryota; kingdom Metazoa; phylum Chordata; class Mammalia; order Primates; family Lemuridae; genus Lemur; species Lemur catta. Next base: position 23,166,184 of record NC_059142.1, on the reverse strand, counting down.
CTGGGACCAGGGGGAGCACCCCGGGTGCAGGGGAGAGACTGGGACCAGGGGGAGCACTCCGGGTACAGGGGACAGACCGGGACCAGGGGGAGCACTCCGGGTGCAGGGGAGAGACCGGGACCAGGGGGAGCACTCCGGGTGCAGGGGAGAGACCGGGACCAGGGGGAGCACTCCTGGTGCAGGGGACAGACCGGGACCAGGGGGAGCACCCCAGATGCAGGGGACAGACCGGGACCAGGGGGAGCACCCCAGATGAAGGGGAGAGACCGGGACCAGGGGGAGCACCCCAGATGCAGGGGAGAGACTGGGACCAGGGGGAGCACCCCAGATGCGGCTGCCGTGGTCCAGGGTGGGATGCGGTGGCCTGAGCAGGGCAGTGGCAGTGAAGAAGGAGAAGACCCTTCCTGAGAAGCCATTCTGAAGAGCACAGACTTGAGGGCCCATCTGCCTGAGCGTGGTCCTGGCTCCATGAGCTGTGTGACCTTGGGCAAGTGACCACCCTCTCTCTGCAAAGTGAAGACAGTACCAGCATGGTGGTTGTGAGGATTAAACAAGTCAACTCGAGCAGAGCCCTTAGGACAATGCCCGGCACTCAGTGTGCACTCAGTAAGTGACAGCTACGGTCCACTGGACTCACAGCCAGGTGTGTAGAGGGAGCAGGTGGGACAGGGAAGGGTGCAGGATGATGGGGCAGGTTTCTTGCTTCAGCCACTGAATGAGGCAGGGGGAACAAAAGGAGGGACAGGGCCTGGCAGGTGCAGGGATTGTGAATGAGGTGTCTGGCTGGTGAGGCCTGTGGGACACTCCTAGGGGACAGGGAGGATGCCAGCTGGGGCTTAGCCTCTGAGCGTGATTGCGATGGCCGGGGGGCTGGGCCCACAAGGGCACAACCCTGAGGGTGGTGGGCAGTGAAGAGGAGCTGCGATGAGGCTGAGAAGACAGGGTCCCCAGCACGGGACACGCAGGGGACAGAGCTGGCCAGAGGAGGATCATGCTGCAGACCACATCAGGGAAGGAACAGCCGCTGAGGGTCCCTTCCGGGATCCAGGCCCAGGTCCACTCAGCATCGCTGTGTGACATCACTGTGTCCCCTGTCTGCTGGATCCCATGCAGGAGGGGACACAGCACATATCCCCTCTTCCCAGGGTACCTGGCATGGCGTGGAGGCTTATCCAAATACGGTCAGGACAGCAGCGTTCGGGTGAGCCTGGGGGTCAGATGCTGGCCTGCATGGAGCACATCTGCACAGCGTGCTGGCCGGGGGATGCCATCTGGGCCTCAGTTTCCCCATCAGTAATAACAGGAGAGGGCTTAGCCAGCCCCTCCCTCAGGTCCCTTCCAGCACTGACAGCCTCCACCCCAGGGCCCCGGGTGGTCTGTGAGTCTGTCACCCTCCAGCTTTCCATCTAGGGCACGACCCTCCCAGTCTGGGAATCTGAGGTCACACACGTCTGAGAGAAAACACTGGCGTATCCCCCAGGAGAAGATGACTGGGAGGGAAGGGTCTCCTCCGTTCATCACGATCCCACACCCGGACTCTCGCTCACCCCACCCCTGTCAGCCTGGATGCAGCCACAGAGATGACCTCATGCCAGAGACGTGACCCCAGCAGGTGCCCCGTCCTGCGTCAGGCAGGCCCAGGCTGGGAGGACACAGCTTCCGGGAAGCTCTCTCCTGGAGGCGATGACCTTCCCGGCCCCGGCCCTTGCAGCTGGCTCCGGTGTTTAACACCAGCACTTCCAGGAAGATCTCCGCAGAGGTGACTCATGTCTCTCTTTGCAGTGACGGTCCACTTGCTTGCATCCCACTTCCCCAGCTTCTGCCCTCAGGCACAGAGGGGCGAAGGAAGCCGTCCTGTGGAGTTCGCAAGGGAAGCTCCGCGAACTCAGATCCCGGTTCTCTTCTCCCTCCACAACCACAGCTCCTTCCCCTCTGACCCCACTGCCCTGGGTGAAGCCCTCGGTCTGCCAGATCGGCTCCGTGGGATGAAGTCTGAGCTGCAGCCTCCTGCAGGGGATGCTGAAGTTCTGAATCTTCCTGTCCCTGCCAGTCTCCCCATGTGACATGTCCCATCTGCTCTCACCTGTTTGGTGTGGAGGTAGGAAGGGAGTGCTCAATTTCCTAGGCTGGAAGGAAGAAAAGCCTCCTCCTCCTCCACCCCACCACCCCCAGGCCGACTCTGCAAATGTGAGAGTTCCCGGGGGCCCTGCCCAACCTGCCTCTTTGGCCCCTGTGGTGCTAGAGATGGGTAAAGTGAGGCCCAGAGAAGTGCAGGGACCTCTGACTGGACAGAGCTCTGTGGCAGCCCGGCCACTGGCCTGTGCCCAACATGCTGCTGCCCCAATCCCCTCTGCGGACCGGGCAGTCTCACGACAGTCCCACAACCCTGGGACACTGAAGCTCACGGGCTCCCAGGGCCCAGGGCTGTCCTCTCCTGGGCTTGGGAGGCCAAGCAGAGCCAGCTGGCTTCTCTTTGGAGACATCAAGTTTTGTCCCTGCTTCTCTTTTGTTTGTGGAAGGAGGAACCTGATGGGCCAGGGAAGTGGTTTTCAAACTGTGTTCCTTGGAATGCCCTCAGGGGGCCTGGAAGCAGGGCTCCCATGGGCCGGACCACCGTCCCAGTGCCCTGTGAGACTGGAGAGCTACAGAGAGAGGAGCACTGGACGGTGAGTCCAAATGCTGGGTTCAGCCCCTCTCTCTCCCTGACTTGGAGCAGTACCCTCTCTGCCGAAGCCCTAACTGCTCATTTGTGGAATAAGATTAACCCTGGGGCAGCCAGAGGGGTGACAGCTGTGGAGGCCCTCTGGCAGTGCAATGGGAGGGGTCACAAGGTTGAGGAAGGTCCCTGAGCCTGGGGCTTTGGGGTGGAGGTGAGAGAGGCAGCCCCTCCCACTTTCCTTCCCTCCAGGCCCCAGAGGGGCTGGAGCCATTGCAGAGAACGGACTTCAAGTCAACAAAGACAAATTGGTTTAATTGACCCAAATTAGCAGCAGGGAGGGCCCTGATGGCCCAGCTGCTGGTGCATTTAATCACTGTCACCCTGTGTGGTCAGGGACAGCCCCTTCCCCCAAGGCCACCAGGGCCATCTCCCCTGTGAATGGCCACCTCTCTGGAGTCTTCCATCACTAGGAAGTAGGGCTGGGACTTCAGGGACAAAGACAGCCTCCAGCCAGAGGCCGGTACTCCCTACAGAGCTGACAGCCTGGCCTGGGACGGAGCAGTCAGGGACCGGGGGTCTCCTCCAAGCCCCTCACTCTGAGTTTGATGGCTGTCCTTGGGGGAGGAAGGGACTCAGTGGGGCAGACTGAGCACAGCACCTCCCTAGAGATGCCATCAGCCTCCTGGGCTTTCCAGGGGCTCACAGAAGGCAGGCCCTGCCCAGGCCCCCTGACCAACTCTCTTTCTCTCTCTTGCAGCTTCTCACTGCTTTCCTCACCGACGCTGGGGTGAGAGTCAAGTCTGGACATCCGGAAAGCTTTAGCAGATGCAAGCCAGAGCCCTGGCGATGCTCTCCCCCCAGGATTCCTGTTGGCTATTGCTGTCGAAGTCCGCACTGTGCCCCAGTGCCCTCCTGGTTTCTGCCTGCTCCCTGGCTGGGACCTGCCCTTCTTCTCTCCCATAGCAAACACTGAGCGAGCACCTGCTGTGAGCTGACCTGGGCCTACTCCAAGCTCCGGGCTCCTGGTGACCTCCTGGTCTCCATGGCCTCACGGCCTCTGCCTCACAGTTCCCCTCTCCAGCTGCATCCATCATGTTCCTGCTGGGGATCTTTGATGTGCCAGGGCTGCTCTCGCACATCTGGGCAAGGCCACGTGCAAAGCGCCCTGAGGCTCTGTGTGCTTCACAGCTCTGGCCTAGGCCCCCAGCTATGCCGGGGCCACACTCCAATTCCTGGCACTCATGGCCAGGCTCTGCCTGCCCCAGACCTGTCAGTCTTCTCTGGTTTCTCCCAGGTGCTCTGTCCTAAGCAGCCACTCGGGCCCTCCTCCCTCTGACCGTGTTCTACTTTGCCATTTCCATAAATGCTTCACCTGTGTCAATCCTGGTGGCCCTGCCAGGATACCTCAGGGCAGACCCCAAGGGTGGAGCCCCTGCTAGGTTCATTGAGAGCAGAATCAATGTTTCTCTCTCTCTCTCTCTCTCTCTCTCACACACACACACACACACACACACACACACACACACACACACACACACACACAATCTATATACATATTCCAACTTATAAATGGGCTGCTTATCAAAAGTTCAGTGGAAATTGGCTATTAAAGCTTGGAAACACATTTCAACACTTTTCCCTATAGAGACAAGATTATCAGCAGTCATCAGGCGCAGTTCAGCAGTCGCAGTAGTTTCCCTTGGTTATGTTCCCAGTTTAGCCCACCAACAGATTTCACCCACAATCCCTTCAGTAAATATTTCTTGAGCACCTACTATGTGTCCTGGAACAGGGGACTAAGTGAGAGAGAGGGAGAGGGGAGAGGAGATGGAAAAACGCTCCCCTCCAAATCATTTAAAAATAGGACAGGCCCATCTTCCACACCTTGTCTACATTCCTCCTCCTTCCTAGGGCCTCCAAGTCCCACTCCCCACCAGGGCCCCCAGCCTTGGGGCATCCACTCCAGGCCTGTCCCAGTGCTGGGATGCGTTACAGAGGTTTGGTGTGGGTCTGAGCAGGCCATTCTGCCTCCCACCGCCACCACCTCCAGCGCATTTGCAGCCTTGCTCCGGCAGTGAGCCTCAGTCTTGCTTTCCCATTAGGATCACCTGGGAGCCCAGGATGCACCCCAGATTAGCAAATTCAGAATCTCTAGGGCTGGGACCCAGGTCACTTTTAAAAAGCTCCTCCTTGCGCAGCCAAGACCGAGAACCGCTGCCTGAGTTGTTCTTTCTCACAAAAGTGTTCCCTCTCGCTACATCTGAATCCAGATTACCAAAATTCATGCCCACCCACTGGAAGCAGCAACATCAGCCATTCGCTCTGCAAGTGTCATCAGTGAGGTTTTTACACCCTAAAAGCCCCAATGCAAAGGCCATTGGACCTGCTCCAAAGTGAGGACGGGATGCACCGCGACGATACAACTCTCCACTTCCCACTGGACGGCGGTGGCTAAGCAACGTGACCAGGTGCCCCATGTGGGTAATTACGCAGGTCTCTGGGGTGTTCCCCAGTGTGGGTAATGCGTCTTCCATGCTCTGATTCCCCTCCACATACCCTCTTGCTGTGCAGAAACCCCCTTCTCAGTTTCTTCCGAAGAGACCTGCTCTGGAGTGTCACTCCCACTCCATTTTTAAAATTTTTGCCTAAGGCTTGCAATGTCCCCATCGGGTCCCTCCCTCTCTGTTTGTCCTTGGGGCCCATGTCCGTGCCTCAACTGTGCCACTTATTTTCACCTGCCTGGTCTCAGATCGGCTCCTGTGAGCAAGCGTCTGCGAGCTCTGGCAAGGAGAGCCCCTGTCCGGTCAGTGAACGGTGGCTGTGAGCATCGGAGCCTGCGCTCCTGTAGCAGACAGGACCTGCAGCGGGCACTGGACCCGATCTCTTCTAGTGGCATCGCTTCTAGGGGGAGCACCAAGAGTTCTGTGGGTCGACACCTCCCCACCCCAGGGGAGACCCTGCACCGCTAGGCCAGGGCCTCGGCCCAGCCTGGGTCTCACAGGCTCATGCTGAGTGCAAGCCCCACATCCCCAAGTTGGTGGAAGGTGATTTCACATTTGTAACAATTATTCACTTAATTGGGTTCCAATTAAATCGGAGAGGAGGCAGAGGGCTGTGTCTGTGTGTGTTCTCCTCCTTCCACCTTCCACACTTCAAAGGGAGTGCAGGGAGGATGACAAGGGGGCTTTATCTCATCTGGAACAATCCAGCCTTGTGTCGGGGCAGGCCTGGCGCAGGGCTGGGCTGGCCCCGCCTGCCACCTTCTGAGCTTCTCTCACACCTGCTCTTCCCATCAGAGGCTGGACTCCTTGCACGGTCCAGGCAACAGCCAGTCCTTCTCCGGGGCTTCACCCCCACTGGAAAACAGAGTGGGCTCCCAGGGAATCAGGGGCAGAGAGGTGATGGGGCTGCCCCCGTCAACAGAGCCACCCAGACCCCTCAATGGCACATGGAAGCCACCATAGGGAGAGGTGGACTAATGGCTTTCCTGCCGGCTGGGCTCCGTGGGGGTGTCACAAGGGCTGCTATGGGGTGGCAGGGGCAGGTGGGACAGATGTGACCTAAGGGGCCACCTCCACTCTCCTGTCAACCGGCAGTTCTGCTTTTGTTTCATATCTGTATCACATATTATCTGCATTATAATCCATGCATAATATACATTGTAATGTATTATAGATGGTATATGTTATGTATTTTACTGGCTAAAAAAGTTTTAGAAAATCACTGATTTAGTCCAATCCTGTCACATCTCAGACAGGAAACTGAGGCCCAGTGGGGGAAGGGACTTGCTCAAGGCCCTACCATCACTTTAGGGGCTGGGCTGCTAGGATTGGGGTCTGCCAGCAGGTTGTCAGCCCCCAGTGGTCAGGAGATGGCAGAGCTCCGTGGGGAGGAAGTGTGGAGAGGAGTGTGGGTGGACATCGGGGATGGAGGGGTGGGCCAGGCCAGGGATGCACAGGAAGCACCTCCCGAGAGGTGGGGGGGCCTTCCCCCTCTGCCTCTTCTCCCTTCGGGGGCCCGGCCCTGGCCCACACTGAAAAGAGGCTGTAGCCATGAAGGGCATGATGGTGGCTAGGGGCTGAGGCTGGGTTCACATCCACCAGGGGATGCTGTCCCAGTGCCGACCCTCTGGCTGGATGCCCTGTCCCTAGAACCACAGCCATGCCTGGGGGCCCTGGCCATAGGAGCTCCTCAAAGGGGCCCAGTCTGCAGAAGGACACACGTCTAGTCAGTGTCTGATGCACACTGGGTGTTCAGGAAAGCTCTGTAGAATGGATGAATGCACGCATGCTTGCCTGACTGAATCAATGAGAAAGTCTAGGAATCCGGACCTAGATTTCTAATCTGGAGTGAAAGAAATGAGGCTCTGAAGGGACGTGGGTGCAGACAAGCACATTTAGGATCAGAGGGGCTCCCGAGCACTCCTGGAGCCCTGCCCAGAGGGCACCCCCTGTCTGATGAGGGAGGCACAGCTGCCCCCTGGGAAAGTCCTCTGCTGGGGAGGGGAAGGGGAAGATACTGCAGCCCCTGAGGGAGGAGCTCCCGGTTGGATACGGGGGCTACTGCCCCAAAGTGGGCCTGGCCGCCTCCTGCCTGAGGGAGGAGGCAGGGCTCGTGCCCGGAGGCAAAGCTCCCCTCCTGGCTTGGAGCAGCGGGGCTGAGCCTGGTGGGGAGGAACTGGGAGGTGCGTGCGGCCAGGCAGGAGAAGAGCCATCGACATTCCGGTCAGGCAGCCAGTCACTGAGTTATATATTACTTCTTTTTCTTATTTTTTTTTTTTTGAGCTACTTAGAGCAATTTACAGAAATCATTTAGGGGCCGTTTAGGGAGAAGAGAAAAGATGAAGACTTTTAAAACGCAGGGCCCAGGGACGGTTTTATGCAGATCAGCTTTGCAGGGACGTGGAGGAGAATCTGGATTCTTGGGGTGGGAGGCGGAGCCGCAGGGCTGTGTCCCACACATCAGGGCAGGGAGACCCTGCAGGGGCGGGGGAAGCCAGGGACCAAGGACATGACTGCATAGTTTTTAAATAGCATGTCACTTACACAGGGCTGGGACACACGGGGAGGGAAGCCGGCTCCAGTCGATGAGTCAGCCACTCTGTGTGTCAGTTTCCCGTTTTGTGACTGGGGTGCTTGCGTGGGTGAAGGTGATGGCACTGGGGCCAAGCTGAATGGGAGTGACACACCCTCTATGACACTGGGGGCCGGAGGGGGAGCCTTGAGACCCGGAACCCCAGAATCAGGTGGTTAGGGCCCTAGGGGAGTGGAAGACACAGCGTCCTGAACGAGAGTCTGCTCTGCCCCCTCCGGTCTCTGGGACCTAGACAGTGACATCCCTTCTCTAAGCCTCGGCCTCCCCATCTGTGTAACGGGGGGCATCATTACCCAGGTCACGGGTGACGTCTACATGTGACAGGGCACGTGCAGCCATTTGTAAACCACCAAGGGCTCTGCACATCTTGGTCACGGTGGGGAACAGTGGTGAACTTCAAGGGGTGAGAACTTGACCTTCGAATACCCACTCTGCTTGCCCACAGCCCAGACAGGAGAAATTGCTCTTCTCAGGTCGGACAAAGACACAACTGGCTCTCACTGGGCTGGGGTCAGAGGCCTAAACTGGTTGCCTGGGGAACGCAGGTCATGTGTGTGCACATGTGTGCACGGTGAGGCAGGGAGAGGGGTGGGGGCCCCAGACAGAGGAACGGAAGGGAATATAAGAAAACCAGTCCCACATTCAGCAAAGCCTTCCCCACACTTCACATCTCACGCCGTTTGTGATGTGATTATTGGAGATGGAATCTGGTTACTCCGTGTAAACGCCGTGCCTACTGAGGCATGTCCCCCAGATATGGCCCCTGGGCAAGCTGGGGACGGGGGCAACCACACCTGACACCAGCTGGTTTCCTCTAGCCATCGTTGGCCTGGCTGCCACCCCACCGACACCCTCATGTGAAACCAGTGCAGGCACAGTAGCACCCCACTGGCCTGGCAGCCCGGGGCCGCGGTCTCAGCCCGGCCTCACAGCTCCTGCCTGCTGGGTGGGCTGGGCTAGGAGCCGCCCCTCCCGGGACCTCAGTCGTCCCACCTTTAAGACAGGGTGAGACCTGGGAGGCGCCTGAAGCTCCCTTCTAGCTCCCCTGTCCCACGTTTCTTTGACTTTAAGGATCTCACCTCACCGAGCACCCTTCTGTGCCACAGTCCAGAGAGGATTTCAGGGTGCAAACAGGCTGTCAGTGCAGTTCCCCGTGTACCAACGGAGCGCCAGCTGCAGGCAGAGCGCCCTGTAAGGAGGTCTCCCCATTGGCTTGTACTAGTAACGAGGGTAATAATAGTATCTCCTGCTTAACGAGCAGCCAGGGACACCTGTTGGTTGTTTACATGCAGTAGCTCATTGAATCCCAATGATCTAAGACAGAGGCACTGTTATTAGCCTGCCTTACAGATGGGTAAGGGAGACTAAAGCTTGGGGAACAAAAGTGACTCCCCGCAGGTTGGAGTCAGAGCCGAGGTTCCCTAACTTCTCGGCTGCACCCTTTGCAGCACCCTGCAGAGGCTGGGTAGGCAAAGCTCTGCACCAAGTGATGCCCCCATGGTGTTGCCAGAGCTCGACTTGCCAGTTCACATAGATTTTGGCAGCGGTTGCTGTAAAATGACAGGACACCACACCCGTCCCTAGATCCAGATGAGGCCAATTCCTGCTCTTCTGACACCTTTGCCACCCTGGCCTTGATCACACTGCACTGAAACTGTCTGCACCCTCGTCCCATATCGGCCAGTAACTGTCTTTGTCACTGCACGCCGGGTGTTTGCCATGGTGCTTGGTGTCCAAGAGACGTTCAAAAACATGCGCCGAATGACACAACAGCTACTACCCATTGAGCACTTCCTACAAGCCAGGCACCACTCCAAGCACTTTACGTGCGTTAACTCATTTCTTCATTACAACAACTCTATGAGGATGGCACTCTTAGTATGCCACTTTATAAATGTGGAAACTCAGCCACAGAGAAGTTGAGCAATTTTCCCAAGACCACACAGCTAGGATATGGCAGATGAACGTGTTCATGAGTGAATGAAGGGATACATCTTCCCTCTCTGGTTCCTTCAATCACTTCCTACCCAATCTGTCTTCCTAGCGGCTCCCTGGGTGGAAAGGGTGAGAGGCGGGGAAGGAGCAGGTTCAACGGTTTATTCATTCATCCCACAAATACGTACTGAGCCCCTCCTCTGTGCCAGGCACCAGTCTGGGTGCTGGGGAGACAGCAGGGAACCAAACAGAGGCGGCTTTTGCTGCTGGGGGCTTCCATTCTGACGGGACACCTAACCAGGTAGTGTGTCAGGTGAAGGAAAGGGAGCACGGGGAGGGGATAGAGTCGGGGTGGCTGGGGGGGGCACTGTGGTGAGAGGTGTTTGAGGGGAGACATGAAGGAGGTGGGAGGGATGAGTCATGCTTACTGGGGAAGGCGGGGAAGGACAGGCAGACGGCAAGGACCAAATCCCCGAGGCTCCACGCCTGGCAGGCTGGGGACAGCAAAGAAGCCGGTGTGACTGGGGCTGAGCAGGTGGGAGGGAAGCTTGGGTCACAGCGGCAGCGTGGGCCTGGTGAGCTGCTGCGAGGGCTGTGGCTGTCACTCCCAGTGAGGAGGAGGTTCTGAGCAGGAGGGTGACTGGGTCTGGCCTGCGTGTACAGCATCTCCTGGCCGAGGGGGAGGGCAAGTGGCCTCTGGGAGGCAGCTGGGGGCCTCCTGCCCCGCCCTGGGAGCTGCTGCCTCTGAATGGATGGGCGGCACCACGGCCAGCACAGGTCACACCAGGGCTGGGAAGGGCCCAGCAGGCTCCTGAGTTGGGCGGCGGGTTTCCGAGAAGGACTGCAGAAAGGAGCGTGGGCTCAGCTCACTTGTCCGCAGAGCACTGTCTCCAGGGGCCTGAAAACGCCTCCCGGGGGAGAGTTGGGTAGATCCCTTGGCAGCACCCAGCCTGCGCTGTCAGGGTCAGCCGCCGTGGGCCACATGTGGCCACGGAGCAATTGAAATGTGGCCAGTTGGAATTGGGATGTGTTGCTGGCGGGTGTGAAACACATGAGAGGTTTTGAAGATTTAATACAAAAGAAAGGAATGCAAAATATCTTTCATTCATGATCTTTTGTATTGATTGCATGTTGAACTGTCAATGTTGGGGGTATATTGGTTAAAATATACTATTAAAATTAATTTCTTTTTCTTTCTTTCTTTCTTTTTGAGACAGAGTCTTGCTCTGTTGCCCCAGCAAGAGAGTGCAGTGGCGTCATCATAGCTCACTGCAGCCTCCAACTCCTGGGCTCAAGTGATTCTCCTGCCTCAGCCTCTCAAGTAGCTGGGACTACAGGTGTGCACCACCAGGTCCAGCGGATTTTTTCTATTTTTAGTAGAGACGGAGTCTCACTCTTGCTCAGGCTAGTCTTGAATTCTGGCCTCAAGCAATCCTCCTGCCTTGGCCTCCCAGACAGCTAGGATTACAGGCGTGAGAACCACTGTGCCAGGACTATTAAAATTAATTTCACCTGTTTCTTTTTGCTCTTTATCATGCAATAACTAGCCAAATTTATACACGTGGCTCATGTTACAATTCTACTGGACATGGCTGATTCAGCTCAGCAGCCCCTATTTCAAAAACAGGAAAACTAAACTCCACTGGGAGGAGGGGTTTGTCCCAGTGTATGCAGTTGGCTGAGAGAACAAGTGGTGGAGAAGAAAATGCCAGCGGTGGAGGATGAACACGGTAGGAGAGTGGGGGAGTGGGGACCCTCTGGGTGGATAAGGCTTGTTTGAGGGGACTCCTAAGGGTTCCCTGATCCCAACGATACAATTAAGAATCACTGATCACAGTAACCATTACTGACACTGCCGGTACCAGGCGGATGCATGACCTGTTACCCCACCCTCAATAACCTTGCAAGATGGGTAGAGTTTTCTTCTTATTGTTTGCAGATGAGGAAGCTGAGACTGAAGAGTGACACGCCCACAGTTACCCGGCTACCCACCAGGCTAGGAGTGGAGGAGGCGGCCCTGGGTCCAGGATCCTCAGGGTCTGAGCCTGTGCCTGTCCCCGTGCACTTTGGGGCTGCAGATTAGGAAGGCCTGGGCTCTGTGTCAGGAACTCCCTATAACCCCAGGCCTGCTATCTGGCAAGGGTGTGGGCTGCCCGGCACTGGTGGCGTGGTTGTGGAGGAGGTGCAAATTTCAGGAAGCTGCGGCCTCGGCAGCTGGGGACACCTTTGGCATTGTGGTGGGGGCCCGCTGCTGGACCCAGGAATGCCTCCTCCACCCCGGGTGGGCTGCAGAGGCAGTGGGAATGGAGGGTGATGCCTGTGGCTGCTTTCCTGGGAAGGAAGGAGGGAGGGAGAGGGATCAGCCCTGGCCACTGCTGTTTTTAAAACAAGCAGCATGTTGCTAGGAGGCATCAAGGGTAAAAAAAAAAAAAAGACCCCAAACAAAACAAGAAACTCAACCGCCAGAAAACAGCTCTCCGGGAAGTCTTTGGCACTGTCTTAAACGTGCTTCCCCGCAGCCAGGCCGGGCTGTAGGAAGGAAAAGGAGGAAGCGAGCCCGGTTTATAGAGCCCTCCAGCAGGCACACGGCGCTTGTTCTGGGAGCTTCCACACACGCTGTGGGATCTCATTCATGGGGCAGCCCTGAGAGGTGATGCTGTTACTCCCATTCTGCAGATGGGGAAGCTGAGGCCCAGGGAGACAAGTCAGGCAAGTGCTCCTGGGTCACCCAGGCCAGGCAGCCCACGCCATTCAAACCTGTATTTGTGTGACACGAATTCTCTGACATGACGGGTTCTTAGATCTTCCTGTGGGGCCCAAACGGTGACGGTGACCCCTGTACAGATCTGACCCCTTGGGCTGTGGCTGACTGTTCAGTGAAGGATGCGGAGGGAGGCTGGGCCTCCATTAAAAATAGGGAGGGATGTCCCCTCTCTCCCTAGGTTCCCCTACTCGCTACGTCCTCCAGGACTCCTGACTGGGCCATAAGGACGCTCCTGTCCCCCAAGGGGCCAGAACGGGCTGTGAGCCTCAGTAAGTCCCTGTAGCTCTCCAGGCCTCGGCTGCTACCATGATAAAGACACTTCCAGCACTGACACTTTGTGCTGTGGGCTCTGTACCTTCCACTTGCCACCCCATCTCACAGCGGTGGAGACCGAGGAGCAGAAAGCTAGGTCACACTGCCAGTCAGCGGCAGAGTGAGCAGCACACTCAGCTCCATCTCTCTGGCTCCAACAGTGGGCTCTTCGCCATGCGGTGGTACCTTGGATGACTTCCAGTGGTCATTTCCCATCCCAAGACCCCCATTCTCAGACTCGCTGCTGCAACAGCTTCCCCTTCAGCATCGCTCCAGTCTGCCCATTGCCCCCGACCAATTAATTGTGGAGAACCCTGCTTTGATCATGTCACTCCCTCACTCCATAACACTCAACAGCTCCCCAGTGCTCCATGGAACACAGGGTCAAAGTTATGAGGTGTGTTTAAAGGTGATGCAGATAAAGCATTACCAGCCATGTGCCCTGCATTTAGCACTATATCTTGCTGCTACTTCACAGGCAGCATGGCTTTCCCCAACCAGGACTCTCAGACCTAGTCGGCCAGTGACCACTTTTGCCCTGTGTTTCTGTCTTTCCCAGGGTACCAGACACACAGGAGATGCTGATCGATTAGTCTTCAGAAGTAGAATTCTTGAGCCTGATCGAGGGCTCCTGAGGTGATGCCTCCTCCGTGAAGCCTCCTCTGACCCCTCTAACAGTTAGGAGATTTGTCCCTCTCCCTCCACAACACTCTGTATCCCTTCCAACGCGTCATGACTCTTCATTTTATTACAACCTGTGCAGACATGAAAGTGACGATGCCAGGAAGCTTGGTTTTAGAGCCGAGTGCAGGGAAAGACGAGGTGGAGGAAAGCCCTGAGTGCCAGGACCAAGCTGACAGAACAGAGGATGATTCCTGGCGCCCAGCACAGGGTGTGGCACATAGCAGGTGCTCAGTTAGTAAGTGACCCACTGAGATAACTAGATAGTTCAATAGCTGCTCAGACACAGGCCCTCTGGTCAGTGGGGGCTGAAGGTAGGGAGAACTTCCCAGGCAGGGGGGCTGGCAGTGCCCCAGTGGAGACCCCAGCCCTCCACACCACCCCAGTCCTCTTCCCTCTCTCCCCACCCCCTCCCCAGCATTTCAGACCTCTTATGCACGGCGCTGGCTGCTGGCAGTTTTTCTCCTGCCGAGAACAGCCACAGAAAATTGACATCATTTCTCTGCTATGTTGGCAGCTGAGAAAATGGCCATTTTTCCTATTTCCAATCCAAGAGTTTCTTCCTATTGGACAAAGGCCTTATAAGCCAGTCTCTCCCCAGGAGGGGCAGAGCAGGGGAGGATGTAGGTTGAGTCAGGTCAGGTCACCTCCTTGGCTAAGAGGCGTGGGCTGCAGTGGTCACGTGGCAGCAGGGAAGTGGCAGGAGGGACCCCCAGCTATGGCACTTGCAGACACAGGGCAGGGACAGGCATCGAGGTCAAAGCAACAGGTAACCCGGCGTTGCTACGGGGCACTCGGGGACTCCGGGAGACAGGGCGTTGCCATTCCTGAACACAAGGGCCTCCAGACCTGCTGCTGTCACACTCCCCAAATCACGGTGCTGTGAAATCAGACAGGCCAAAGGAGTGCATGGAATCCCTGCCACCTCCGGGAGCTGAGTTTTTGTAAAGGTAGATAATTAGTAAAAAGTCAGAATCTGTGAAAGAAATTGAAGGTTGCTTAGTGTCCCACACGCCCTGAGGAGATGAGGACAGCCGGCATTTGGCTTCATCGTTTCCCTCAGCCTACAAGTCACTGTTCTCACCCCATCTCCCCACCCTCCCCGCCCCTGCCTGGCTGTGCTCTTGCCCCTCGGGCCTCCCTGCTGTTCCTTGGATGGTCCAGCCCACTGCCCCTGGGGCTCCTATCCGGCCCAGAAAGCTGTCATATTCACTGAGTCCCCTACCTCACTTCCCTCCCATCTTTGCTCAAGGACATTTTATCAAATGGCCGTTTGGTAATTTGAATAACGAGCAAGCATCTGACCCGATGCTCACACACCTCTTAGAATTCCCAGTCCCCCTTCCCCCGTGCCCCCTTCCCCTGCTTTTTAATAGCACTTGTTGCCTTCTAACATAGGAGGACCGTGCAGAAAGCACCCAGCCATTGTCAACGTAACAAGAACGGTCATGTGGCTGGATACTTTCTGGACGGGCCCGTACACAATTTACTTATTTAATGTATTCATCATATTATTTACTGTCTGCATTCCCCTCAATCCTCCCCAAACAAGAATGTAGGCTCCACGGGTGCCAGGATTTTTGTTTTGTTCACTGACTACAGCGCCGGGCCAGAGTAAACACTTACTGAATACCTGTTGAGTGACGAGGAAGGTGTCTGTGTGTACAGGTATGTGCACAATGGTTCATTCATCGATTCATTGGACTAATCATCAAACGCCTACTTCATTCCAGCATCTCCTCCTAGACAGACTCTGGGGATGCAGCGACAGGGAAGAGATCACACTCTCCCTTTCAGCCAGCAGGGAAGCGGGCAGCGCACAATCAAAAACATGGCAAATCTGCAATGAGTTGCAGGGGATAGTGGGTCCTTGTTCATCTGAGAATCAGGGTGGGCTTCCAGGTGGTGGATACGCTCTGGCTTGAAGGCTGAGCAGGAGATGGGTGGAACAGCGTTCTGGTCAGAGGGGACAGCATGTACAAAGACCATGACATGGAAAGAAGCAAGACTTATTCAAGGGACTGGAAGAAGTCTGAGGACAGGGGGACGAGAAGGGCTCCCAGTTGGGGGAGGGGAGGGCGGGGGTCAGTGAGCCCCAGACGGCCGGGCCTTGCCCAGGTGTATGGGCCCATGAGGCGGTTGGTCTGTCTGTGCTGGTTCCCCGTCTGCAGGAGCAGTGACATGCGGCAAGACCTCCGTATGCAGGGTCAGAAAACCGGACTTCAGCAGCTGGTGTGGCCAGGACTCTGTTGAGCCTCAGTTGTGCCCTCCGTATAATGGGGATCATGAAGCTGTCTTCATACAGCGGCCCCCTGGGAAGCCCATGAGGTCACGGATTTGCACTGCAGAGACAGAATTCTCAGGCATAGCCGTGTGTGACCATGACCGAGCGGGTGGGCACACGAGCATGTGCCTGTGCGCCCAGCTCCCTCCGACACCATTCTCGTACTGTGACAAGTCTGCCGCATCATCTGTACCAAGCCTCAAATACACATGCCCCTGGGAGAGCCAGGCTCCCCAGCAACCCTGGGGCTGGAGGGGTGAGGAGGGAGGGAGTCCTACAACTTCCGGGCAAAGGGGGTCATCTCCCTCACTGTCAGACCCTCACCATGGCAGGCACAAAGGCCACCTCTGAGGGCTGCAGCTGTGCCTCCCTCATCAGATTGGGGCCTGAGGATGGGACTGTGTCCCCCTTGTCATACTGGGTGCTCCTCCAGGGCAGGAACCATTTCTCCTCTTCCTTTTTCTTCTTTAGAAAAAGAGAGAGGTTGTCACTCAGTGTGACTGTGACTGACTCTGTTAAGGGTTGGCCGCCCCCAGGACGGTGTCAGGGGAATCATTAAGGTTGAGGGCAGGGCATCGTGGCTGCCTGTTCTCTCAGGGCCAGGGGACTGCTCTGTGGGGTCCGATGCTCATTCCTGGAATTCTTGGACGGAGATACCTCTGAGAACCTGGGCCATTCTGAGAGCCACCTCAACCATCCTGGTGACCCTGGGTACCTCATTCTGCCAGCTCCAAGGATCACAAGAGACAGGCCCAGGGAAACAGAGACAAACTGAGAAATCCTGCCAGCAATCACACATCCTGCCCACTGTCCCCAGTTTGAACCGAACAGAGAAAGTCATTCCACGGAAGAGAGTAATCAATGGCCCATCCTCATGGGCCAGAGAGGTGTGGGTGAGAATACAGCAGGAAGGATTCAAGTCTGATAAAAAGCAAAACTTCCCAAGGGCAGATAATTATCTAGGTAATTTAAGCAAAAAGAGATTTTCTTCAATTATCTTTTTCTACCCTTATTTTTTTTTTTTTTTTTTTGCACTGGATTATTCAGTCTTGCATTCATTCGTTGGGCAACAGGCATTGAATTATCTAGGTAATTGCTTTCATTTTCCACTCCATCCTGCTGGGTTGTCTGCTGGCCAGGAGGGCCTGGGGCGGAGGTGTGTGCTGGTGGGGGAGGGGGTGTGATGGGAGGGAGGAGGAGCTCAAAGGGGCAAACAGGATCCCTGAAAGGAGAAAACGACTTCTGGACTCAGCCCGTAGGTGTAGAGACCACTCTAACGGCTGGCTCATCCCCTCCGTTACCCCACCGGCCCCCTTGCCCTGGGCAGTCCATTTGTCCTCCAGAGAACGCCCTATCCATCCCTGGGGACTGCTGGAGTAGGGCACAGCCAGCTGAATGGGCGATACGGAGGCCCACTCTTCTTTTCATTTAAAAAGACAAAGAAGGGAAATTTTATTTATGTTCACAAAAATACAAACACACACAACTGGTTCATTAATCTCTTATTAAAATTCTGTGTGGAGCATGGGCGAGGAAGAAGTAAGGAAGACCCTGGGGAGGAAACGGGGAGGAAGGATGGAATCCACTTGTTAGCATCTGCTGCAGGCTCCGCGGAGGGGGCGTGGGCAGAGGAGGACCACGGAGGTAAGAAGGGGCCTCTCCGTCACAGAACAAAAGAGCCGGGAGGGGGGCGTGGAGAGCACCATCCCCACTCAACTGGGAGACCAGGAAAGCAAGACTCAGAGAGGGAGGTGGAAATCCTGTGGCCACGCAGTAAACCCATGACAAAGCCAGGGTTTGAACCCAGGCATCCTGTATCCTGAGCACTCTGCGATTCCAAACTGCTTTGAATTTTAAGAATCTGGGCCTTTGTCTCATCACCCCAGCTGGACTTCAAGATCCTAAAAGAAAGCTGGGGGTCAGATCTCGAAACCCTCCTTGTTTCTTTTGTAGTGCTTGGTGAGGTTTACAAACTCAGCAACGCTACTGGTGACCGATTACCTGGCGGCCGGACCAGAGGCTAGCTTGGGGCTGGAAGCGCGTCTCTGGAAGAAGCTGCAGAGACAGTGGATGGTAAATGTGGCGGAATCTGCTGAGGGGTCGGGGCAGGCGGCCAAGCCAAGAACCCCGTCTGGGCTCGGTGCTAGTCCTGATTTCGAGAACTAAATTGCAGAGTGACCTTGGCCAGTCCCCTGCCCTGCGTGTCCATTTCCTCATCCACAGGAGGGCTGGGGTCGGTGGTTTTGTGATCTCCTTCAGTGCTGGGGACATCATTCTATGTAGGGCAACTAGGCGACACCCTGCCCCCAGTACACACTCCCCTGCCCCCCCGGTAGGTGGGCCAGACCCCGGTGGTGGGCGTTGGTGCCCCTCAGGGTTTCAGCGGCTGCAGGAGCACCAGCACTCGCTGTCATCTCAGGCCCAGGGTCTATCCATTCCAGACAGACCCCCAGCGAGGGCCTGGGAGACGCCCAGGTCCAGCCCGGGGAGTCCACGGTGGCCTCGCCTCCTGCAGCGCAGCACCCAGCTGTCCTCAGAATGGATTCCAATAAAGCTCATTTTCTGCCACCAAGTTTATAACACATCCCCACCTACTGGTCTTAAACATTAACAAGGCTGTGTTGTGGCGAACGGCTCCATGTGGCCAGAAGGAAGGCGGGTGTGGGAGAGGGGAGGCCGGCAGTGAGGGGGCTCGCAAGGCCTGGTGCTCCTCCTGCCCTTCTGCTGTGTTCCCCCTGCTTCTCCAACGGGGACCAGCGCTTGGGTGATCCGGGGACACAACCCACAGGAGGAACTCAAGGTTGCCAGGCTGGGGACCGTGGAGGTGAGGACACATGTATTTGAGGCCATGTATTCCGAGCGATGAGATACTGCATTCATATCCTGTGGGACCATGTCATGACATGGCACCTGAGACACGTGGATCTGGTAAGTGCCACTCAAGGGGCGTGGTGTAGGCCTGCTCTCCCCTGATGTCTCTCTCTGCCTGTCTCTCCCTGGCCCCTCTTCTGCCCCACACCCCAGAGCTCCCTTTCCAATTGATGCTGAGAGGGTCCCTCAACGTAGAGTTGTCCTCCCACCCCATCCATTCCTTCTGAGCGCCTGCTATGTGCCAAGCCCCGAAGTGTCAGGCAAAACTGTAGAAGACATGGCTTCTGCTCCAAATGCAAGGATGTGGGGATCAGGAGGCCTACATGGGTAAACATGCCTGTGCACGCCCATCACACACATATATGCAACCTGTGAGGAGTGCTAGGAAAGTAGAGGAAAGTGCCAAGATAGCCCCCAAAAGAGTTCAGTTATTTCTTTTGGGGCATGGGGGCTGCTGGTGAGAAGCTAGGGGCTAATCTAGGGAGGCTCCCTGGAGGAGGTGATATTTGAACTGGGCTTCGAAGGCTAGGTAAGGATTTCTGAAGGCAGTGTATTCCACATGGAAGGGCTGGCAGGTGCCAAAGCAGAAAGGCAGGGAAGTGTGAGAAGAGAGAGCTATCATAAGGCACATGGAGAATGGGGAGAGGGCAGGACCATGGAAGTGAAGATGTGGATTGGGACAAGATCATAAAAGGCCTTGCATGCTAGGGCAGAGTGTAACCTTGATCTTATAGGCAGTGAGGAGCCAGTGAGGGTTACTGACTGATGTAATTAATCAGCTCTAATAGAATTATCACCACTCTGCCCCCCTAAACTCCTATTCAAACTACAAACGGAGCCAAAAGTCTCTGCAAAACACAAGAAGATGGACTTCGCAGATCTTTTCTGGAGGAACTAGGTACAGCGTAGGGGGTCAAACATACCCCTCTGCCACCCCACAGGCTGAGCTGGGCCCTAAAAGATAGTGGGGCTCCATTCACACATGGTCCCTGCACAGCAGGCCCGGCAGGAAAGTGGGAAGGGGAGATGGGCCAGAGACCACACTGCTGTGGAAGACGGGGAGCACGAGGCAGACAGGCCAAGGTCACCCTGCCCGATGGCGCCAGAGTCAGACACAGACCCAGGCTACTTGGCTCCCAGTCTGGCTGTGTGGTCAGAGCCCTGCGGCCTCAGTAGCCTGCCAGGCCCAGAAAGCTGCAACTGTTCCTCCATCCCCCAGCATCTTGGAAGAGCCCGGAATCCCCAAGCAAGAGCTGCACCCTCTTCCTCACAGAGGGAAGGACTGGCTGGATGGGTGTCAGGCAGCCCCAAAGAAGGGAGGCCCAGGGCAGGTCGGATTTTTTTGGAGGCCGGATTTCTGTTATTCTGGCCTTATCTATCTGGGGGACAGACGCTTTAAGCATCTGCTGGCACCCTTCCCTGAGGAAGAGGAGACTGAGGCATGGGATGGGGAAGAGAGTTCAGGACTCAGCAAAGGGTCTTGGTGAGGGAGCCCGACAGTCAGGTGGGGGGAATGCCTGCTCAGTGGGGGACCCAGGCCCCCTCCTCAAATATCTTCTTTTCCATGGATCACGCAGCCAAGCCCTGGGCGCTTGCGTGTGCTGGCACTGTGCTAAGCACTGGCTGTGAGGAGAGACAGAAGAATAAGCTCATGGCTCTGCCTCCACCGCTCCAGGACTACAGGGCACAGAGAGGGCACTGGGGCTTAAGGACAACGAGGCCGAGGTAACACTCCAAGGGAAGCACGGCCAGGACACTGAGGCCTGCCTGAAGCTGGGTCTTAGGAACAGGCAGGACTCTGGCAGGCGAGTAAGGGGAAAGGATCTTTAATGCCAGGCTCAGGGATCAGGAAGGTGGACAGTGGGGACCTAAGGACAGCGTTTGAGCTGCCCAGAGGTGGGGCCATGCTGGGTCTCAGGAAGGGAACTCCGGCAGCAAGAGGCAAGAGGAGGGGAAGAACCACACCTAGAGCCAGGCCTGAGCTTCCCTGCTTCCTTCTGCTGGGCATGCAAACTCCCTGCTTGCCAGGGCTAGGTCACAAGTGCAGCCCACGCAGCTCCAGGGCGCACACAGGCAGCCCACCCCTCCCCATTCTCAGCCTTGCACAAGAGCTGAGATTTCTGGTTCCCGTTGCTCCCACTTCCCTCACCTTACCCCCACCCCCCTGCTGGCGCGCTGCCCTGCCGGTTCCTCCCATAAAGAACTGAGGTTAGCTGTCTCTGCTGAACCGAAGGCAAAACAGGCCCCCTGGAGTCACCCCCAGCCGGGAAGAAGGGAAGAACCAATCCACCCATACACCAACCCCCTTCTCCCTCCTAGCCCCAGGACCCTACGACTCCCTGAGCCCATTCCTTTTCTTATTCTTTCAACCTTGAGAATGTGCCTTGGTCAGGGTGAGAGAGACGGCTGGTTAGAGGCCTCGGGCACGCTCACGGCGGTGGGCTGGGGCGGGCTCTTAGAGGCTGGGCAGATCGGGGCAAAAGCTAAGCTTGACACATGGAGGGTCCTTCCACGAACGCGGAGAGCGCACTGCCCTCTCCATCTAAGCCCCTCCCCAGCCTGTCTAAGGCTGACTCCTCAGCGTGGGACATCGCAGCCCCCCCGCGCCCCCCTGCCTTTGCTGGTTGGAGAAATGTGTCCCCAGGCCTTGGGGCTTCCTGTTGGGAGTGGGCAGAGGACAGCGCTTCTCCATTCTTCTCCCGGAACTCGCTCTCGCCCGGCTCAGTCGGCGCCCCTCGCCTCCTGGAGCGTCTCCAGCTTGCGGAAGGCCCGCTGCAGCCTCCTGCCTGGTCTTGAGTTCCCACTCCGAGGGGCCGTTCAGAGACCCGCTGTCCCCTACCGGTATCCCCGCCGTCCCACAGCCAAAGCGTGCCAACCCCAGCCCCTCCCTCTGCCACCCCCTCTACCGCGGAGCCCGGGGCGAGCCTGGGGAGCAGACGCAACAGATTGCAGAACGCGAGAGCGCGGAGCCCGCTCCCTCCGCGCGCCGCCCGCGGTCCCGGCCTGTGCCGGTGCCCAGACCCCCGCCCTCCGGGCTCGGCTGAGCCTGCCATTTAGATGCAGCTCACAGGACCGCAGGCGGGCGGGCGGGCCGCCGCGGCTCCCCCGGCTCCTGCCAGTCCACTTCCCTTCCCGAGGACCGCGGCAGGAAGCGAGGCAGCGGGCGGCGCGGCCCCGCACCGGCCTGCGCGCCAGGGGCGGGGGAAGACGCGAGCCCCGCGGATCCCAAAGAGCCCCCAGCCCGGGCGGTTGCAGGGGAGAGACCGGGGGTGGGGGCGGGACGCGATCCAGAGGATCCCTCTAGATTTCCGTGGGCGGACACGCCCCCAGACTCTTGGGTTTGAACCCTTCTTTATAACCCAGAGAGGGTTGGAGCGACCGCCTCCCCCCACCCTTTTCCTGGGCCGGGCTCGGTCCCCTCGGCGGGGCTCGCAGCCTTGGCTCCCGCCGGAGGGCTCAGGGGCCGGCGGTAACTCGAGCTGCCGCCGGAGACGCCAAGCTGGGAGCGGCGGTTGCGAGTCGGGGATGCTCGTTTCCCTGGTCCTCCCTGTGCCCCCCCAGTGGCGCCCGCCGCATCTTCACCCGAGTCCGCGCGGCGACACTTACCGTGGGCGAGCAGCGCCGAGAGGCAGAGCAGGGCGGCGCCGCCGCGGCCCGACATCCCTGGGGCCATGGCCGAGGCGGGGACGGGAGGGTCCGAGAGGGCAACAGTCCACGACGACTTGGCCCCGGGCTGGGCTTGGTCACATCCAACTCAGGGCGGCCGTGGCGCCTGGCTGTCTCTGCTGAGGCTTCAGGGGCCAGGGAGTGCAATTCGGGGACACTTTGCGGGGAGGGGGCGTCCCAGGCGCCACCGGCTACACCCTCGGAGCCGGCGGGGGCGCAGCTCGGGGCGGGAGGAGCCTCCGCGTCCCCCGGCTGGTGCCCCCTGCAGGATCTGCGAGGCGAGGGGGGAGCCGCACGTGCGGTCCGGCCCGGTGGCCGCGGGCGTCCCGGGGGCTGCCTACAGCCGACTGCTGAGTCCCCCAGCCCCACGGCCCAGCTCGAATCCGAACTCGCTCGGGGGTGCAGATTTGCAACGCAGGCCCCAATTTCCTTGGTTTCGGTAGTAACCCCACATGGATAGGCGCCGCTTTCTTCCTCCAAGCGCCCTGCAGCAGCCCAGCATAAAAATCCCAGGTCAGGTGCAAATGAATGATTTCTTTCGCAAAGAAACAGAAAATCCAGGCAACTTTAATCCATCTGGAGAAGGAAAAGTTTCCGAGTAGTGCTGAGACCGGCGACACGGGTCGCCACAACCCTAGGCGACGCCCAGACCGAATGCCCGAGGCGGGCGGCCAGATATTAGTCCCCTCGCAGGGCTGGCTTCTCGGCTCCAGCCCGCTTTCTCCGGTCTCGACCAGGGTCCGGGCTCAGCGCCTGCCCGGGAAGCGGCTCGGAGGCTGGTGCGAGGGTGGCGCGGCCGGCACGGGCTGCCCCATGGAGATGGGGCTCAGAGAAGCGAGGGAGCGGGAAAGCCGGCTAATGCGCCCTGAGCCGAGCCCTGCCAGCCCGGGGCATCGACTCCAGCCTCCCGACCATGAACGCTGTAGGATGGCGGGGCCCGGCCACCCCGCCGCGGCTCCGCGCCACCCCTCTTTCCTCTCAAGTCTCGCTGTCTCAGCAGAGGGGCAACTGCCCCGCCTCGCTCCTCGCCTCCCCGGGGGGACCTGCACAAACCTTGAACTTTTCCGGGGTTCACAGTCTCCGATGCCTCCTTCTCCCCGCCGCCCCCGCCCTGCGCCCGGACGCCCGCTCGCCCGCTGTCTCGGTGCAGCCGGGCATCGGCTCTCGCTCGTTCGGAGTCAGTTTGGGCGAGCGGATCGCCGCGCCAGTTCGGGCTGCGGGCGGCGAGACGCGGGCACGGCGCCAGGGGCCAGGGCTCCCAGCACCCGCACAGCCCGCGGCCAGGGAGGCGGCAGCTGGTGCCTATGGGGCCGGGAGGAGAGGAGGTGCCGGCAGGGGGGCCGGCTCCCCATGGACGTGTGTGGGGGGAGAAGAAGAATCAAGGAGCAAAAACGAAGAGGAGGTGGGGGGAGCCACAGTTGCACGAAGCAGCCGCGCCGCCGCCGCCGCCGCCTCGGCGCTCGCGCCGGCTGCTCCGCCGTAAATGACTCGAGAGAGACACACACACTCGCGCTCGCCCCCCTCCTCCCCCGTCCGGGATTCAGCGCCCACCCGGGCAGTGGCGGGCGCCGAGCTCCGCGCGCTCGCTCCCCTTCCTTCCCCTCCCCTCGCCGATTCCCCGTGGTCACGTGGCCCCGGAGCGCGCGGCCCACGGCTCGCGCGCCACGGAGACTCCCCCCACCCCCAGCTCCCCCTCCTCTGTCCACGTGTCCATTCCGCATTCCCAGCCTGGGGGCGCGCGCGGCTCCTTAATGAGACTCGAGCAAGGGCAGACCTCGCGATTTCGCTCGCCCCTGTTTTATGTTTTGTCCCCCCACCCCCCAATGCAGGCTAGCGCCGAGACCCAAATGGGGCCAGCCAGCTGAGGCGGCTGCGTTTCTCCAGGGTAGACGCCACCGCAGTCACCGAGGTCCCTTTTCAAAGGATGCACGCTCCCCCACCGAGCGCCGGAGGTGTTTTGCAGCCGCTCTGCTAGAGGCGCGGGTAGGGGGTACCCTACCCCCACCCCCAGAGTCTGCGTGGGGCTCTCTGGGGGACCGGGGTGGGCATCAGCTTAGCTGCGGCGCCCACCTCCTCTCGGCCCGCACGGGTGCTCTCGGGCTCAGCTTCGTGCGGGCTGGGTCTGGGGCGCAGCTGGGGGAGACCCACTCGGCTGCGGCGAAGGGAGGCGGAGAAGAGGGGACGTGCCTTCCTACAGGTTGTTTTGCAAGCCTTTAAAGAGGCATGGGGGTGGAGGTGGGGTACTGGCCCCCTTGCACATTCACCCAGGCACCTGCTGACTAGGGGGATGGGTGGCTAGGGTGGCCTTAGTTCCCATTGTCAGGCCCGTTCCATTAGAGCGCAACCTAGATCAGACCCGACAAGTCAACCGTCAGCCAGGCATTGGATCAATGGCAATGATTTTATAGCATCCCTGAGTATCACACCCCAACCCCCAGAGGCCGGATCTCATCTCAGTCCCACCGTACTCTGGAGGGACAGGGTCTTCAATCCCATGGACATAGCCATATGGCAGAGGCTGTGGATCTTGAGGGTCTCCCCTCTGAACCTCTGCACCCAACCAGAGTGAGAGTGTGGGGCAAGCAAGGTAGGTCAAGAACAAGGCCAGCTGGGTGCTCAAACCCGGCTGCCATCTGCCTGAGTTCTACCCATCTTGACCCTGTGAGTTTCCTTTTTATCCAGGAAAGTGACATTTTGTTTTTTGGAAAATGGGCTTGAACTGCTCCTGGAAGCCTTCCTCCCCGCTGGCGGCTGGCTTTGGCTGCTTGGTCCTGGGGCCTGCAAGAAGAGCTGCCCCGGCCCTTCCCCCACCCCAGGTCTGTCTGGAGCTGGGAGGGGTAGGGTTGGGTGGGGAGAGCTGGCCGGGCTTTTGGAGGCCCTGGGGCTGCAAGATGCTGGAGTCTTCAAAGAAGATGATTCTCATTAGGCCCCTAATGCCTGATGGCAATTAATGTCACCCAAGGGCTTATTAACCATCCCACTGAGAGGCAAGCCAGCAATCAGGCTCTG
Source organism: Lemur catta (assembly GCF_020740605.2). Lineage (NCBI taxonomy): Eukaryota > Metazoa > Chordata > Mammalia > Primates > Lemuridae > Lemur > Lemur catta. The sequence goes on along the minus strand of NC_059142.1, from coordinate 23,140,909 downwards.
TGTGGGGGAGACAGGGAGATGCACCTCCCCAGGGCTCCAGGGACCGGACAGAGGAAGCAGGGAGGGGCTTCCGCCCCTGCCCAGCGCCCACTGGAAGGACATGGAGCCTGACGATGGCCAGAGGGAAGAGATAAGGTACTTTCTGAGCCCAGGACACACCTTCCCCCAGGATGGGGACCAAGCTTCCCTTCTCCACACATGTTCCCAGTTGACAATGGAGGGTCAGCAATTTCAGCCCACTCTCTCAGCCGTCTTTGAGAACTGAGAACAGTGTTCTGGTCAGGGAGGGCAGGGACTCAGACACTGGGTTTTTCTCTCTGCCCCTCATCCCACTTAGGGGATGCGAAAATGGGCCTCCTTTGGCTGACTCCATTTCTCCTCCCTCTGTCTCTGTCCCTCCCTTTCGCAACAGTATGGTGAATATCTCCAACATCACAGGCATTGTAGGTACAACAGTGAGCAAAACTAGCCCTTGTTCTCATGGAACTTGCATTCTAGAAGGGAAGGCAGACACTAAACTTGTAATTGATCCCTGTTGTGATGTTACGTGGCATCACGCACTTTTGCTCATCTTATGGAGAACACTGAGGCCCTTGGTCTGGAAGGGTGAGGAGCAGCCTGCTGTCTTTAGCGAATACAATGTCAGCCCTGGAGAGGGGATCTAGCACATGTATACTCTTCTGTCCCCAGTGTGCACCTTACCAACTCAAGGTGATAGTATCCTCTTTCTGCTGTTCCCATTCTGTTTGGGGCCTAGTGTCTTTCTGGACAGAGGATTGCCAGTGGTGGGGTTATCTCAGTCACCATCTCCTGGGTGATGTCTGCAACAGCCCTAACCTGCCACGCAGCTGGGCAGCAAGTCGGGCTCTGTCTCAGGCCCCAGTGCCCTGCATACACGCCCATCGAGAACCCATATAGAAACTGGTGCCTACTTCCTCCTCTGCCCGACCAGCCCCCATGGTGGACCAGGTGACACTTGTCCTTTATCATGCTCCTGTTTTTCAGGATGCCTGTCAACAGGAGAAGATAGGACTGGCCAATGTGGGGCATCACTAAGAGGAGGCATTCCTGGGATCATCCTGGATCCTAGTCTGTCTCAGCTGGAGCAGGGCTCAGAGATTTCCTAAGCTAGCCCTCTCATTTTACAGCTGTAAAAACAGGCCTGTTAATTCAGTCATTTTATTAAATACTTTGAATTTTTTATTGAGCTCTAATTATGTGTGAAGCATTGTGCTCAGTACTAGAATGCAGAGGTTGAACAAGACAGATAAGACCAAAATGGCAGAAGTTCAAGAACTTCCACAAACCCATACTGAGAAACTAGTACTACTAATTGCTAACATTAATGAGTGAGTGCCTTTTATGTGCCAGTCGCTGTGCTGGGCATTTTGCATGCATTATCTGAGTCCTCACTACAACCCTGTTATGAAGATACTATTGTTATTGCCCTTTTCTAGGTGAGAAAACTGAGGCTCAGAGAAGTTAAGTTTCTTGCCTAGGGTCCCACAGCTAGAAAGTAACAGAACCACAACTCAAAACCAGATGTATGTGATTCCAAAGCTTAGGCATGTAACCCACCCAGCCACTTTTACTGTGGCATGTAAGGGCCCAGGATCACAGAGAAGACAGAGCTACCATCTCTGTATGGACATGCTTATGGGCAGTGGGGCTCAGGGCATAACAGGCCGTTCAACACAGATTCACGCCTATGTGCTGGTAGATACACACCTTGTTCAATACACAGTTGTGCATAATTGTGGCTGTTACAACAGTCACCTAGCCTCTACCCTGCAGCTGGACCACTTTGCCTCCCCCTGCAGGCTGAGTTCCCAGCTCAGATTCCAAGACCAACAGTGGTACACAGCTCAGAATCAGCAGCTAACGGCAGTGTGGCATAATGGCCAGCACGTGGCTTTCTGGAGCAGAAACCTGGGTTTCAGTCCTTCAAGGCAAGGCAGCTGTATTAGTTTGCTTGGGCTGCCATAACAAAATATCACAGACAGAGGCTTAACCAACAGAAATTTCTTATAATGCTGGAGCCTGGAAGCCCAAGATCCGGGTGCTGGCAGGGTGGTTTCCCCTGAGACCTCTTTTCTTGGCTGGCAGATAGACGCCTTTTTGCTGTGTCTCACATGCTCATTTCTCTGTACTCACGAATCCCTGGTGTCTCTTCCTCTTCTTGTAAGGACACTAGTCATATTGGATTAGGGCCCCATGATAATGGCCACATTTCAACTTAATTGCTTCTTTAAAGACCTTATCTCTAAATAAGATTGCATTCTGAGTTATTTGGGCTTGGGACTTCAACATATGAATATTGAAGGGACACAATTTAGCTCCTAACAGCGACCATATAATTTATCGTCCAAAACAGGATATTTTTGAGAGTAAAAAGGGATGCTATTAGTAATTACCTTGGAAGAGCAGCCTTCAGTGGACCATTCAGGACAAACTGGAGCATATGGTCACCCTAACATTCTGGCCCCATCACTCATTCTGCAACCTCGTTTTAAACCACTTCACCTCTCTGAACCTCAGTTTCTTTATCTGTTAAGTGGAAATAGACCAACTCCCCCAGACACTTTAAAAATATTAGCAAATTTTGCTGATTGTCCAACAGTACTGGGCTCAACGGTATGCTCTGTGCATGTTGACTTTTACTATTATTGACACCAAACTGCTCACTATGGTCTATTAGGTCTATGGGATTTGACCCCTAGCTGCTTTTCCAAACTCATTTTTTTACCATTTTCCCCTTCTATTTTATTACACTGGTGCCACACAGGCCTCCCTGTGGCAATATGTCAAGCACGTTCCTGCCTCGGGGCCTTTGTACTTGCTGCTCCCTCTACCTGGAGTGCTTTTCCCCTAAACCCTATTTTGTCTCGCTCCTGTACTTCCTTCAGGTCAATGTACAACTGCCACTTCCTCAGAGATACCCTCCCTGGCGAGCTGGTATAAAATAACACAACTATGGTTCTGCCTCCATTGCTTTGTTCTCTTATGCAATTTTAATTTGATTCATAGCAGTTGGCATTTTATTTTATAGTGTATCCATTTATCTCACTCCCCTGGTAGGACGTAAGCTCCCCACGGGGCCAAGATTCTATATGAACCGTTCACCAATGTATCCCCAGTGTCCAGAACAGTGCCTGGTATATGTGCTTAACAGAACAGACTGATGGGATTATTTATCCACATTCATTTGTTGCAGTAGCTGGGCCTTTGATTTTACCCAGTCCTGATAATAGGGCCTTGGATCTGCATTCACGTACGAGTCTTGCCTGGCACCTCACCCCTCTGACCTTCCAGAGCCTGGGAGTCCACTGCCCAGGTGACTGGGTGCTTCACTTGATTGTCCCAGCTGTTACTATGCCCTCTTCCCTGCTGAAGCTGGAGCTCCTCCACCTGCCATGGCTGCCTCACCCTGACTGGTGGGGCTTGGGCTGCCACCCCAGGGCTGATTCCTCCCGCTGCTTCCTGCTGCTGAGTCCTGCAGGACAGAGCCACCTGCGTCTCCTAGTGTTCTTCCATGTGACTCCTGTGCCCCAGCCAGGCCAGGCCGGTCTCCCTGCCACTGCTTCTTCTTCATGCCAGGCCCATTCCTCTCCCCACGCCTTTGTTCCTGCCCACCTTCGTGTCTCAGCTCAGGGGGTTTCTTTGTGAAGTCGTCCCAGACACACTGTGAAATTGTTATATGGCCTCATGGAAAAAAGGAACAAACAGAGGCTTTGACATCAGGGTTCAAGTCCTGCCCACATTGCCCTCTGCTCAATTTCTCTCTGCATCTTGAGCACCCAGTCATCACTACTCCGTAAATCTTATCTCCAAATAAGGTTGCACTGGAATGCAACATGGAATGGGGTCATGTTCTCAATTTAGGATGATAGATCAGACCCCTCCCCCTTCCTATACTTATAAATAAGAAACCCAAGGTCCAGAGATGGGCCCAAGGTCACACAGCCAGTTACGGACACAGACAGGAATATAACCCCGTGTAAGGATGGGCCTGGCTCCCAGCTCCATCCACTGTGTGCCTATCCCCAAAGTTTCACCAGCGGGCTCAGCCCTGCCCTGGGCTTGGGAACCCGTCTTCTCTTCCCTGGAGGGAATGAAGCTCCCTAGGTCATTATTTCAGGGGTTCAACCCAGATTCAGTGTCGAGGTTGGTTCAGCTCAGACCTTGGACTCCAGTTCTAGTAATTGGATTTATGTACTTATTCACTCATTCAGCCTCGTCTTGGGCATTTCTTCCTCTCTGAAGCCCTCCCTTTCACTGCCCACACCCCTATCCCTGTTCTGTGCACCTGGAAGGCCCTGTCTCCTCCATCCAAGCATCTATCAGACTGTGTCAATTGTCCTGTCTCCTTCTATAGTGAGGAGGCCCGGGAAGGCAGGTGCTGTGTCAACCCTGTGGTTTGCCCCTTGCCTGACATCTGTTGGGCACTTAGTTAAGTGGTTATTGAATAAGCGAATTATGAATGACCTACTATGCATCTGGAGCTCTGCTAGATGAATAAAATGGTCTTTGCCCTCGAGGAGCTTATCTCCGCGTGGGCAGACACATGGGATTACGATGCACGGTGGCAATGAGTGCTGCAAAGACGGAAGAGCAGGGGCTGGGGCTGGAGTGAGGGGCCTCTAGTTCAGCCTAGGTCATAGGTTCCTAGGCTTCCTGGAGGAGGTGACTTTGGAGCTGACACAAGGACAAGTTGGTGTAGGCCAGGGGATGTGGGGAGAAGAAGGAAAGGAGAGGAGGCAGGAAGAAGGAACAGCTTTTATAAGCCTGGAGGCAGGGAGGACAGGGTGTGATCAGGAAATGGTGAGTGTTTCATTTGAGAGCTGGGGTGGAGCTGGGAAAAGGGCCAGAGAGGCAGGCAGGGCGGGCACAAAGGTCTGTCCCTGTGATGACGTGCACTCTCAGGGTTACTGCACTCAGCGGCACAACTTCCCCTGTTCAGGACCAAAGAAACCAGGATGCTTATAAAGCATCCGTTAGCACGTGCATGTGCACAGCCCCACACCCCACATCTCTGCAAAATGAGATGCCCTCTGAACTGTCTGCTTACAGGGCCTTTTACTCTCATTTCCATAGAATCTGCACCTTCAGTTCGTCTTCAGGCAGCACACTCCCTCCAACCCCCACCCCACGGCCAGCCCTGACTCTAGCTGTCCCTCCTGCTTCCTCCCTCTGGCCCACGTGGGCAGTAAGCTAGGACCACCCCTGGGCACCCAGCCAAGGGAGGATTTGGACTTGGGCCATGCATGCTGGGCTCTGCTCTCCCCCTCTTTTTTCCCCACCCCCCATACAGCTTACTTAATTCCAGGGCAAAGTACTGGCCAAACCCGAGCCAGAGAAAGAGAGAGCAAGAGCCAGAGAGAGAGAAATACAGGGAGAGTGAGCAGACACACTGTCTTTGCCATAGCCCAGCAGCTAAATGGCAGGAATGTGACAACTTCCTCAACCTCTCTTTTGTTAGCCAACTTGGTTGCCAGGTGCAGGTGGAAGGGGAAGAGCCAGTGGCCCAGTTTCTCCCTAGAGCCTCCTGCCTGGCTGCCTGGCTCCTGGGGTTGGCAGTGCCCAGGGCCCCTGCGGGTGGGAGTGCCAGTCTCAGCTGATGGAGAGAGGAGGGAGGGAGCCAGGCACACCAAGGCCTGGGGAGGAAGCCTGGTCCGCTGAGAGGAGGGGAAGACTTGTATGGCCACATGGGCCAGGAGAGGCCCTCCAGGTAACCCGGAAGTGTTATGCGGGGAACATGAGGCCCAGAGCCAGGGGTGCCTAACCTGATGTCACACGGGAGCCCATTTCAGAGTGGAGATCGAAACACCAGTTCTCTTTCCTCTCCCTTAAGTTGAGAATCCTGCTTTGGGGTCCCCCTCCACCTCCCAAATCTGATTCTCAGCTTCCGTATATCTTCCTCACTATAGAACCATGTATGGCTCCCACAGCCTACGGGATCACCCCCAAATTCCCCACATTTGCATGTGGGGCTGACTGCATACCTTCCAGTCCATCCCCACCTTTTAGCCACTGTCCCCAGTGAACTATGCCATGGTACCCTTTGCCATGCTGTTCTCTGCTGGCATCCCTGTCCCTCCGTCCCCACCCCTTCATGGAGGCTCCTCCGTGAAGCCTGATTCAGCCACCCCAGATGGAATCAATCACTGTCTGCCTCACAGTTAGAATTCACCTGCTTTCTGTTTTAGCCTTCCCTGTTCACTTATAAACTCTTTAAGGACAAAGATTACGTTTTGTTCATCGTTAAATCTTTCACAGCGTTGAACACAGTTCTGTACACGGAACAAATGTTCCTAAATGTTTACTGAGCTAATGAAGGAATGAATGAATGGCAAATGAGGCAACAATTTTGATGCCAGTGTCCTGCGCTGTCTCAGGTACTTTCTATCCATCGCCTCTTTGAATCTTCACTGTGACTTGAGTAGTATGTAAATATTGTCTCCATTTGGCAAGGAGGAAGCTGAGGCTCAGAGAGGCAGAGTCACCTGCTCAAGTTTACGTAGCTAGAAAGTGGCAGAGCTGGTGTTCGACCCCAAGCCCGTCTGCTCCTAAAGCCTGTGTTCAGTCCACCTGCCCAGAGCCCCTCTGATTATAAATGCCCTCTGAGGCTGATCTTCCTGGGACTTCCCACGTCCATCGTAAAATCCTTCGGCAGGGTACATGGTAAGGGAGTCAGGGGCATCCGCGTAGTGTTTTCCTCACTTGGAGACCCCCCTTCCCTCCCCAGGCCAAGTGGAGCAAAGTTCTTGGTTTGCAGAACAGAACAGAACCTCACCACCAGCCTCTTAGATCCTCTCAGATGGTTACCATGGGCTGCCTAGCGGGTGGTTCTGAACCCAAGTCCTAGAGCCTGAGTTCAAATCCCGACTCTGCTATCTACTAGCTGTGTGACCTTGGACAACTTACTTAACCTCTCTGTGCCCAGTTCGTCATCTGTAAAATGAGGATATTTGTAGTATTTGCCTTGTAGTGTTGCAAAGCAATTCGGAGCAGCCACTGCCTCGTGGTAAGTGCTGTGTGTGTGTTTGCTATCATTATTACCCACATCATGTTCTTCCTCTGAGACGCAAGCCTCAAAGGGTTTGTCTCCTTTTCCTGCGAAGAGTCATCTCTGTTTCCCTCTGCGTGTTCTGGGTAGACCCCCTAAATACTCCTGGCCTCCCATGTAAGACAAGGAAGCAAAATCAGGCAGGGAGAATAGCTCTGAGGAAAGCCAAATCAAAGTGACTTTTGTGGTGACAAATGCTTAATAATAACTTTACAAATCCAGTTGAATTACTATGAATAACAAGCCTCTTTTATTTTTTTGTATGGATACCGCTCCCATCTCCCAGAGAGCACGCAGCTACAACCCAGAAATCCACCCAAAAGAATCATTACTGGGAAAACAGACTAAAAATAACCCCGAAGGAAACAGTGCCAGCTCAGAAATGGCTCTTTGGAGGTGGGGGCGTTCAGGGAACCTCTTCTGTTGCTTCTGGGATGATAAATTCTAATTTTCCAACTGGAGTTGCTTTGGGGATGAGTCCTGCTCCCTACACCCACAATCTAGGTCCCCAGGTCATCTGTAATATGCTTTCTGGGCACCTGGCCCCGGTGTCATCGTCTGGTGGCCCAAGGAGGGGTGTGGCCAGTAGGGGTCCCACTCCGGGTCCCTGATGCTGACTTGGTCACTACCCTGAGGGACGTGGGCTGCTTCTTTTCTCTGTCCTGTGAGTTGGACTCGCCCAGAGTCCGCTGCCCCCCACGGAGGGCCTCCATGTGCCAGATACTCTCAGTGGCCCACATACGTGTCCTCACTTCCTCCTCAAGTCTGGTCCCGGTTACCAGGTAAAGAAAGGGGGCTCAGAGAGGCTGAGTCACTAGTTCAAGGACCCACAGGAAGGAGAGCATGGCGTTGGAATTGGAACTCAGGTCAGGTCTGCTTGATGCCAAAGACCACAAATGTTCCTCCAGGAAGCCCCATATTGAGGGGCTCAGCTTCCCCAGGCCTCCATGGTGGGGGTGTGGGGGGATGTCATGATGTCCCCTCGTCGGATGGAGCATCCCAAGGTGAGTGCTGTGTCTCTGCAGTCAGGGAGGGGCTGTGTCTTCCCTTGTGTCTCTCAGGCTCGGCTTTCTACAAGGCAGGGCTGTGTCTCCCCATCAGAAAGGGTGGTCCCAAGGGCAGGACTCCTGCTCAGCCTGGGACTTCCCCCAGACAAGGCTGTCCCCCATCAGTCTGCAAGAAGCTTCAGGGCAGGTGCTCTCTCCCCTCTGAGTGGGGGTGGCCTCAGGGGGGGCTGGGTGTCCCCCATCAGGCAAGGTTGCTCCTTGCTGGGAGCTGTCCCCCACCTCTAACCAGGTGCCATCCGCCCTGCCCTCGGTCCCTTTTCCCACCCCTGGCTGACTGCAGACAGCAGACTCATGGCGAGGGCAGCGGGATAAACACGGGGCTCCCCTTGGCGGGGACCAAGGCTGTTTCTCTCCTCCTGCAGAGATGAATGCTTGTCCCTGGGAAGGCTGACGGCTTTCCTCCCTGAGAGTGCTGCTGCCGCAGTTCCTCTTGATTGAAATGTGTCCCTGTGGTGATGAGGCCGGCTCTGGCGACGGGTGGCTGCCCGTTCCCCCTGCCTGGCCCATGGGCTCCGTCCGTCCGGGGAAGATAGATGACGTTATTCCAAGCCGAGATGATGCAACCAAGGTCAGAATGAAGTGTTTAATTGGAGTGTCAGGGGCCGGGGCCTGGCTCTGCCAGGAGTGATTGATTCCTGAGCGGTGCTTGTCAAAGATGCAGCCACTGCAGGGGGTGGAGGCGCGGGGGAGTCTGGGAGTGACCCTGGGGAGGCCAGGGCCATGGGACACTGCCAACACCTGTCCCCTCCTGCAGTGAGGACGCCCAATAGGCTTCTGCAGCTGTCAGAGCCTATGCATCCTACAAAGGGGAAACTGAGGCACTATGGATGGGAGACATTACTGGGTCGAGGGTACTGGGGCTCCAAGCTCCAGCATTCAGTTCTGCCTGACAGCTCCGTTTCCCTGCTGCTCTTAATCCCTTTTGATCGCCTCACTGGTCCTGATCCTTTCCCTGTGCTAAGGAGAGGGCTGTGGGGAGAGGGCGTGGTTGCCCCATGGCACAGAGAGAACACTGCCCATCCTACACCCTCCTTCCTCTGGCTCCAGCCTGCTGAGGACTGGCGGGGTGCTGGCAGAGTTTAGAAACCACTGACCCCCCATCTATGCATGGCAGGAAACTCTTCTCATAGTCTCCAGAGATGGGGAGGCTGACGGGTCTGCAGCCTGGACCTGAGGTTTGGGCTGACCTGAAGGGGAAGGTGGGACGGGAGGCCTGGGCTGGTGTGGGGTGGGGAGGAGTTCCTGGGGATGAGGTGGGGGGGTGTTGCTGTCCCTGAAGCACACTCACTGTTATACACGTCAGTCACAGAAAGCTGGATCCAGGGCACTGCATTTTGTTATTGTGAACATGATCCCCATCAACACTACTGTCACCCTCAACTCAGCTCTCACCACCACCATCACCATTGTCACCAGCATCACCGTCATCACTACCATCACCACCAGCATCGCCAACATTACCACCATCATCACCATCACCACCATCATCACCATCATCACCAACATCACCAACATCACCAACATCACCACCATCATCACCATCATCACCAACATCACCAACATCACCAACATCACCAACATCATCACCATCATCACCACCATCACCACCATCACCACCATCACCACCATCATCACCATCATCACCAACATCACCAACATCACCAACATCACCACCATCATCACCATCATCACCATCATCACCATCATCATCATCCCACCATCATCACTGCTATCACCATCACCACCATCACTGTCATCGTTATCGTCACCAGTATCATCATTACAAGTCATCGGTCGTCATCCTTGTCCTGGCCTCCATTCCTGTTGGATGCTTTACAATTTATTCCAAAGCACGTCCACATCCCTCCTCTAATAGGAAATTAATCATAAGCTTGTGAAGCAGGCAGGGTGGCTCTAGTTATCCTCATTTCACAGAAGAGGCAACTGAGGCTCAGAGAAAGCAAGTGACATGCCTGAGGGTAAACAGCACGTTCACAGACAAACTGTTATCAGCACTGAGCTCTCCTCTACCAGTCCAAAGCTCTCCCCGCTGCATCTAGATGCTGTAGAATCACGTTGCCCTCCCTATCCTGCCCTTCCTTTTTCTACTCGGCATCAGCACAAACTGGCAAGGAAGACTCTGGCTTTGGTAAAACAAGAGAGGCTTTAGCTGCAGGAGGACGAGACTAGTCATATGCTCACGGCAAGTCTCTTCTCCTTGCTGGGCTCCGATTCCCTCATTTCCAGAAGCACAGGTTTGGGCCTTGATGAAGTCTAAGGGCCCTTTCTCCCCTGCTGGTCTGTGATGGGGTACCACAGAAAAGGAGTCATAGAAACAGAGAAAAAGATATAAAAAGACCAAGAGACAGAGACATAGACACACGTAGAGCAAGGCAGAGACCCAGAGAGACCTAGGAAGACCTAGACGAAAGACTCATTAAGATCCAGGGAGATACAGGGGGAAATAGAGAGAGAAGGCAGCAAAGGGACAGAGGACATGTCAGACAGGAGATTTAAGAGGCAAAGTGCCCAGAGAGGAAAAGGAAGCCTTTGAGTAGGACCAAAGGACAACCGATCTGTGTGGTGGTCTCTGCTCGGGACCCCCAGCAGGAGTTCTAGAGGGAGAACTGGCTAAAACATGGACAGCCAGTGCAGCCTCCAGGTGTTTCTGAAGGGCTTTGGCTGAACTGGCAGCTCCTCTGTGTGTGTGTGTGTGTGTGTGTACATGCACATCTGCGTGTTTGAATTGTGGGCTGCAGAACGTTTATGTTCGGACACTAGGAAGGATGTTAGGGACCCTACCTCCCTGTGCCTGGCCCTCACAGTGGCAAGGCTGCCGATCTGGCTGCTCTGGCCTTGACATAGAAAATCCGGAGAAACGGAATGGGGAGGAAGTGGGGTTACAGGTTGAGGCTGCATTCATAAGGAGGCTGTGGAGGGGGCTCCCCACTCCTTGCAGAGAGTCGGAAATAACTTCTTCCCTCCTGTAAGGGTCCCTTATCAGCTCTCAGCCACAGAGGCTCTGCCACACTGGGCTGGAGATTGGGCTCAAGCTGAGCTCAGGCACTCGCACAATGACCTTGAGCAAGACTCCTGCTCCTTATCTACATGAAGAGGTGGGAACGGTGAGCTCCGCCTCCTGCGAGTCTGGGAAATGACTTTCTTTAGTGACCAGTCCTCGGTAGTGCACTCTGTGACCAGGGCCTCTGATTTATGGGCAGAAGGGCCAGGGCTGCCTGCCCCGTGAACGTTCTGGCCCACACTGCCAAGCACTTAGCGCGTCTTCCCATCGTCTGCTCAATTCACAAATTTAGCTTTATCACTTCCTTCTTTAGAGCCCCGCTATGGCCTCCCATTGCCCTCAGAATGAAGGCCCCGTGGATGTGCCACAGCACCAGACCTGGAGGTAGCGAGGCCACTCACCACCCCCCGTCGGTCTCATCTGTGCCCACCCCCCACTGCAGGGGCAGCCGCTAATCTGCAGCTGGCCGGACCTCGGGTGGACTCAACTCGGGAGCAGGTGAGCCAGGACTCCAGAAGGAATAGAGTTCATGGAAGAGTCCAGGAAAATGAGGAAGTCAGGGACTTAACGGGTCATGGCCGGCACCAGTTTAGAGGAGGCATAATCTGTAGGGTAAAAGAAAGGGCCTGCCACTTCTGGAAGGTTTTATTGAACCTGGACTGTGCTGGGGGATTCCCCAGAGATCCCTCACTCCCTGGTGAGAAAACCTGGCTCATGTCTTCCTGCCAACACACCCCCTTTAGTAGAGGGAGTCTGTTCTTAGGACCAAGCAAAATGACACTCACTTGGCCCCTGCTTAGTTTTACACCTAGTTTCTCCCGCTCACTCCTTTCCTCTGGTTTTGCACTGATGCTCGAGGCACAGAGGACTGCGCTCTACAAATGCTCTGTGCTGTTGAGCTTGAACTACTTTGCACTTGCTGTTCCCCTTGCCTGGAATGCTGCCTCCCACCTGTTCCCAGGACATGCATCCTTCAGGTTGCCTCCTCTGGGAAGTTTTCCTGACTGCCCCCTGCCTCATCTGCAGAGTAGATCACTCCCTCTTCTTCCGAAAGTGCCCCTGCAATTAACCCACTTGGTTCTCATCTGTCTTTCCCTATAGACTGAGACCTTGCCAAGGGCTGAGACCACTTCCTTCCTGCCAGTATCCCCAGCGCCTGACACAGGGCCTGCCGTGGAGTGGGCATTAAAGTTGTGTTGAACAAAAGAGTGTCTTCAAACATTCATGCATTGACATAGGGAATGTGGGAGGAAGAGCAAGTTGGGGTGGGCTGGGAGAGAAGGTGAGTTAGGTTTGGACAGGCTGAACTTGGGGTGTCTGTGAACTTGGACATGGAGGTGCCCAGGGCACAAGGGGCATGTGAACCTGGAGAGAGAGGGAGAGAAGTTTGGGCCAGAGAGAGATTTGGGAGCCGCCTACTTAAGGGTGGTAGTTGGAGCTATGGGGGTGTAGACACATGCTTGGGAGAAAGAATAGAGAGAGAAGATGAGGAGGCTGAGGAAGGATGGGCTTGGGGAGGACAGGGTCCCCCTTCCCACTTTTTCTCCACCCACCTGAGCTGGGGGCTGCCCACCAGTCATTCTGGGGCCAGAGGCAGCCAGAGGTTTGGGCGGAGGGAGGCGCTCAGGATGAGGGTATCTGTGCTACTTGGATCATCTCTTTCTTGCCCTCCAGTCCCAAGGTTCCTGTGGGTGACTGTTTTCCTCATAATGAGCATGCAGACAAGGCACTGAGGTTTTCTTTGGGTCATACAACTGCCAGGTAGCCAGCATCCCCTCTCTCCTTCTATGTGGGTGGGAACCCCAGCAAGGGATGTACCAGCCTCACTACAAGGCCTGACAGGACTGCAGAAACCCGATGACAGAAGGGGCAGATCGGGGTGGGAAAGATTGAGGCCAGGCTCCGAGGCTGGGGCCAGGTGGAGAGTGGGTCTTTTTATGCCTGAGCCCTTGAGAATAATGGCCACCATTTCCGGGGTACCCTTTATGTGCCAGGCATGGTGGTAGGCATGATATAGGTGCTATCTCCCCAACATCCTTTTTGGTAGGGAATTTACCCTGTTTTACAGATGAGGAAACTGAGGCTCAGAGAGGATACAACTGTCCCACAGTTACACAGCATTGTTGCAAAGTGAGCTTCCACATCCAGACCTGTAGGACTCCATAGTCCATGCACTCCCCAAAATATTGCCTTGGGAGGGAATTTTCACAGGACTGGGCACACTTGGTCCACCCCAGCAGTTCTGGCTGCAGGGAACTGTGCTTGCCTGGTGTTGGGTCATAGCTGCTGTCTCTTTCCTCCTGTGGTCATCATTAGTGCTGCTATCCAATAATTTCCAGCTGTCCCCACATGGTAGGATTGCTCTACCTGGTCCCCTTGCGTGGGGTTTTGTGTTAGTTTTGACTCGTCACTTTGTGAGCAGAATGTGCATGTGTCACTTCCAGGCCAAGCACTTAATTGTCAAAATAAGACCCTCCAGAGTGACTGGCAACATGCATGATGTTGGCTGCTCCATCAGTCTGGGGTCCAGTGATGACCTTGAACAGAGCCCTCTGCTGACTGGTGATGGAATTTTAATGTGAGCAAGAAATAATGTGTTTTTCAGCCCCTGGGATCTGGGGGCTTATTTGTTGCTGCAGTGTAACAGAGCCCACCCTGAGATGTAACTTTTCTTCATTGCTAGAAAAAGTCATGTAGGCCTATTTGCTTTTAAGGCTCTGTCCCTGCTGGCCCCAGGACCATCTCTCCCTGAGCACTTTCTTCAGAAGGACCCCAGGGTTTGTGGAGTTTCCAACAAAGCCAAACAGAGATCAGGTGCTGCTCTGAGCACAGCAACTGAGAGCCGGAGTTTCTGTGAGCTTCCCAGCTCCCTGATACTGCTGTCAATATCTGTAGACAGTTTCCCAGTTTACAAAGGGCATTCATGCTCGTGAAGATGCCCAGTCTTAGAAACGACTCCTTTGAGGGAGACACAGTCATTCCCATTTCACAGATCGGCAGAGTGGAAATCAGAGAAGTTAAGGGACTTGGCCAGGGCCTTCTGGTTCTTTGACTCACAGGGCTGGGAATGGAATCTAGTGTTCTTGGATCTATTTCTTTTGAGTTCCCCATACCTTGAACTAAAGGTAAGGCCTGGGTTCCTAGAAAAGAACGCAAACCAGAGATGAGGGCTTGACAGAGTCAGTGAGAAATGCCCCTGCAGACAGGTAGAGTGAGAGTCACAGGGAGAAACCCCAATATCCCTCAAGGGTGCTGGAGTTCCTGTGTGGGTGGCTGGAGAAAAGGGGGAGCAAGGTGGCAGGGCAGTGCCCTTGTAACCTGCAATGACACTGGAGGCCGACCCTCTTCTTCGCCCTTACCCACTATGCAGCTTGGGGCAAGTGACTTAACATTTACGTGCCTTGGTTTCCTTAACTATAAAGTGGAGATAATCATAATGTCTGTCTCATATGGTGGTTATGGGGATTAAATGAGATAATACGTATGAAACCACTTAGAACAATGCTGGGCTCTTCTAAGTGCTAAATAGGCATCTGCTGTTATATGTCATTGCCATCACCATCATGACCATCATAATGATCATCCTGTCATCCTCATCACCACTGTCACTGTCATCACCATAACCATCATCACCACCATCATCACCATCATAACCATCATCACCACCATCATCACCATCATAACCATCGTCATCATTATTTCTACCACCGCCATCTTTATCATCATTCTTATCACTCTGGTTAAGTCACTTCCACTTTCTGGGCCTCGATTTCCTTGCCTGTGAAATGGGAACAGTAAACATTTGAAACTGTGTGATAATTATAGATAGAGTTTATTGAGTGCCTACCACGTGCTTGGTACCGTTCTAAGTTCATTATAATTCTTATGATCCCCTTCAAGATCAGCTGGTAAATAGCAGAGCTGGGCCAGCTGACTTCAGAGTGAGTCTCTTAACCACTACCCTATACATCTCATAGGGAGTCTGAAGCCTCCCAGGTAGTGGTGAGTTGCACGTGCAAGGTAGCGTGCAGCGCTGCAAGATGCATCTGAGGTCTTTGATGAATAAACTGTGTGATGATGTGTGAGCTATGTGGGTCCACGGGTGTTAAATGTCTGTGTGTGCACATGTATGAATGTGTGTGAGTGACATGCTATTTAAAGAGTATGCAGTCATGTGCTGCTTCATGAATGATGGGGATCTGTTCTGAGAAATGCATTGTTAGGTGATTTCATTGTTGTGCACACATGGAGTATCCTTACACAAAACTAGATGGTATAGACCACTATACACCTAGGCTGTATGGAGTAGCCTATTGCTCCTAAGCTACAAACTAGTACAGCATGTTATTGTGCAGAGTACTGTGGGCAACTGGAACACAGTGGTAAGCATTTGTGTATCTAACCATAGAAAAGATACAATAAAAAATACGGCACAAAAGATAAAAAACAGTATAGCTGTATAGGGCACTTACCATGAATGGAACTTGCAGGACTGGAAGTTGCTCTGATTGGTCAGTAAGTGGTGAACGACTGTGAAGGCCTAGGACGTTACTGTGCACTGCTGTAGACTTTATAAACACTGTACACTTAGGCTACACTAAATTTATAAAAAGTTTTTCTTTCTTCAATAATAAATTAACCTTGGCTCATTGTGACTTTTTTTTATCTTACAAACTTTTTAATTTTTTAAACTTTTGAACTCTTTTGTAATAACACAGTTTAAAACACAAACATAATGTTCAGCTGTACAAAAATATTTTCTTTCTTTATATCCCTGTTCTATAAGTGTTTTTCAATTTTTTAAATTTTCATTTCTTTCTTGTTGTTGTTGAAAACAAAGACACAAACACACACATTAGCCTAGGCCTACACAGGGTCAGGATCATCAGTATCGCTGTCTTCCACCTCCACATCTTGTCCCACTGGAAGGTCTTCAGGGGCAGTAACACGCATGGAGCTATCATCTCCCGTGACAACAGTGCCTTCTTCTGGAACGCCTCCTTGAGGCTATTCTTGAGGAGATCTTACTGTTTCCAGAATGTTCATGATGGTTTGCTTGGTTTGTTTGTTTTTCATCATAGATTTGCTTGTAAGCAGGTAAAGCACCATGAGCATTTCTCTCTGTCAATTAAAACCTTTTGGTGTTGAGATCCATGCTTTAACACTTCTTAAGGAGCTGGTTGAGGTTTGCAAAAGCTTCTGCTAAACCCTTCACTGTGAATTTCCTTGAGGTTTTTCTTTTTTTCCTCCTGCACTTTCCTTTTCTCTTGCCTCTTGTTCAGCTGTGTGTTCTTGTTTCAGTTCCAGCAATTCCTCATTAGTCAGTTCCTCAGGAACCACCTCTAGGAGCTCCTCAATGTCATCCTCACCCACACCCAGGTTAAAGTCGTTTGCCATCTCAGCCACAGCCTTGTTGATTTTTTGCAATCTCCTTATCCTTGGCAAATCCTTTGAAGTCATGGATGAACCTCTTGAGTGTCTTCTTCCAGATGCCATTTATACACTCTACACTCCTTGGTGACATCATCCCCAAGCTCATGCAGTGTTCTTGATGTAGTCAACGACATTGTGATACATCCAGAATTGCACCTGTGTCTTCCTCAGTTGCACAATAGCTTGGGCAAAGGTCCTCTTCAGATAGGCGGCCTTCAAACAAGCTATCAATCCTTGATCCATGGGTTAGATCAAAGAGGTGGTGCTTGGAGAAAGAAACACCACTTTGATATTGGGATGAAGATCGCCAATAAAAGGCAGATGTGCAGGAGCATTATCAACAATAAGCAGAATCTTGAAAGGTATGTTATTCTCCACGCGGTACTTCTCCATTTTTGCTGCCATAGCCATTCAGGAGGGCTTCTTGGAAGAGGAGCTGTGTCATCCAGGGCTGCTTATTGCTCTTGTAGTACACTGGCAGTGTGTGCATATTGGTATGCTGGAAGGCCCTGGGGCTCTCACTGTGCCAGATCACAAAGGGTTTCAATTTGTAGCCTGCAGCGTTGCTCCCAAGCAAGACTGTCACCTTATCCTTAAAAGCTTTGAAGCTGGGTATTGACTTGGCCTCCTTACGCATGAAAGTCCTTTCAGGCATCTGTTTCCAGGAGAGGGAGGTTTCATCCACGTTGAAGATTTACTCTGGCAAGTAATTTCCCTCCACACTCAGCTTATCTAGAGTTTCCAAAAATTTCCTCAGGTGCTTTCACATCAGGACTCTGACTCATCTCTCACTTTCACAGTATATGAGAGATAACGAGTCTCAAACAGTTTCAACCACCCAGAGCTAGCAGTAAATGCAACATCTTATTTGGGTCCAGCATTTTATTTCAACATTGCAGACAAACTTTTTGGTTTGGCCATGATCATCACGGTGCCAAGAGGGGTGGCTTCTGCCTCTGGTCTCCGATTCAGGTCACTGGAAGTTCCTCCATATCTGATAGAGACCCTTCTCAAATTTTTGTTAGTCTTGTTGCCTTCAACAAAGCAGATCCCTTAACAGCTTCCATCACTTTGGTTTTGTTCTTCAGCTGCGGTCCCTGACCCCCAGGCCGTGCACGGGTACTGGTCTGTGGCCTGCTAGGAACTGGGCCGCACAGCAGGAGGTGAGCAGTGGGCAAGCCAAGCTTCATCTCTACTTACAGCCACTCCCCATGGCTCGCATCACTATCTGAGCTCCGCCTCCCGTCAGATCAGCCGGGGCGTTAGATTCTCATAGGAGCGCGAACCCTACTGTAAACTGTGCATGGGAGGGATCTAGGTCCTGTGCTTCCTATGAGAATCTGATGCCTGAGGATCTGGGGTGGAGCTGAGGCGGTGATGCTAGCGCTGGGGAGCGGCTGCAAATACAGATTATCATTAGCAGAGAGGTTTGACTGCACAATAAATGCGATGAGCTTGAATCATCCCGAAACCATCCCCCACCCCAACCCCCAGTCCATGGAAAAATTGTCTTCCATGAAACTGGTCCCTGGTGCCAAACAGGTTGGGGGCTGCTGTTTTTTAGGACTGTAGTTCTGGTGCAATGGGACCTGCTTGCCTGGTCTGCAATAACCATCACTGATTTTCCACATTCGTGGTCCTTAATCACTTCTAATTTTGTTTCCAGGTCAATCACTCGACATGGCCTCTTACTGGCAATATTAGCTGTGGATTTTGTACACTTAGAGGCCATGCTGAACAAAACAACCCCAGATTAAATCAAGCACAAGAGAAAGTGATGCAATCAAGAGACACAATAAACACGAGATGTATGAGGCTACCGCAGGCGTAACATTGCATACTGTTTTATAGGAAAGCTTTCTTTTTGTAAATCAGCAGGAATACACACTAAAAAGTACAGTATAGTAAATACATAAGCCATAACATTGTCATTCATTATCATCATCAAGTATCACGTATTGTATGCAGTTGCATGTGCTATACTTTTGTATGCCTGGCAGCGCAGTAGGTTTGTTTACACCAGCATCGCACTCAAGTAAGCATTGTGCTATGACATTAGGACATCTATGACATCACTAGGCAATAGGAATTTTTCAGCTCTATTATAATCCTACGGGGCCACCATCGTATATGTGTTCCATCTTTGACCAAAACATCATTATGTGGTGCATGACTGTGTTTGATCTCACGCAAGATCCCTGTGTGAGATTTTGTATACTTTCTGTGTATGTGCTGGCTCCCCTATAATGTTTCTTAATCTGTGTTTATTGGTCTCTGTGTGTTTGAGTTATATGTACATTTGTGGGTGTGATACCGTGTGAGCCGAGTGTGTGAGTTACCATGTGAGATATGTGGGCCACTGTGGATGTATTTGCAATGATATGTCAGCTATGTGGTCTGGCTGTGATGTGTGATACAGTGTGGCTGGTGTGTGCCAGTGTGTGCGTGTGTGTGTGTGTGTGTGTGTGAGCTGGCATGCATGTGCTATCTGCATTTGTCTGGATGTGAGTGTGTCGTGTGTACGTGTGTGCTGTGGCTGCGTGTTCACACGTGCATCCATGTGGAAACCAATGAGCTGTGCCCGTGTGTGTGTGTGTGTGTGTGTGTGTGTGTGTAGTTATGTCCCCATTTACAGAGTGTTGCCGTGTGCGGGCATGTGTGCCAGTGGGCAGAGTGCCCTGCGTGTCTCTGAGAGCCAGAAGGCCGGCGCAGTGTGGGCTGGGGAGCCACGAGCTAGAGGGTTTAAACAGGCTTCTCGGCTGGCCCGGGTCCAGCTCTCCCCTCCCAGCCTCTGCAAACACTGCCTAGCAGATGCACTAAGTTTTTATACACGTGGAAACAGCCCTTTAAATATTTACCCGCCAGCCTGGTGGAATGGCCTGCTTCCTTTCCCTGCCTTCCCTCCACAGGCAGAGCCCCAAGTGGGGCACTCGGCTCTGCTGCTGCTCCCTGGGGCTTAGCTTGGCAGCCTCCACTGCCCTGGGACTTGCTCTGCCTCCCAGGAGTCAGTGCGGAGGGAGACGCTGGGCAGCCTGGAGTCAACCCAGCTCTATTCTGGGTCGCACCCCTTTGCACATCCCTCGTACTCGCCTTCACACCCACTCAGCTCCCTTACACACTCACGAGCATTCGCATTTCGCTCCCTTCCCTTTTACACTCAGGTACGCCTGAGCCCAGCCTCACCCCTTCACGCTCACTCCAGCTTCCTTGCATGGGTCCCTCACTCTGCTCTCCTCTCCGCCCTTTCACACCCATCCAGGCTTCTACCCTCCCACCCTGGCAGTTCCAGGAGCTTCTCCCCAGATTCTTCCTCCTGCCCCCCTCCCTCTTCCGTGACCCCATGAGCAGCTGGCGGAGGTCCCAGCCCCCAAACTCTGTCCATGGTTCTGAACCATCATACCTAGCTGGCACTTTCCCGTTAACCTTGCTTGGCACATGGGTGCTAACTCTTATCCGAAAGTTTTCAGGAATTCTGAACTAGGTGAAAAGAGATAGTCATGGGAGAAATTAGATCCACGCACATGTGTGCACGCACACACATGCTGCCTCTTAGAGATAAAAGAGAGACAGAAAGATAGAGACAAAGAGGATCAGAAAGAGACAGACAAGGACACAAAGAGATAAAGAGAGACACAGAGGAGAGGGACAGAGACAGAGATGGAAACAGGAAGGCAGGCAGATAGACGAAGCCACTGGAATGTCAGAAATGCTGAGAGATTTCAGAGAGGAAAAAAATGCCTTTTGTTTTGACACCACTTTCAAATAATTCTACTTACTAGGAAGGCACATTATTTTCCTCTGGGAAGTTGGGGGAGTACATGCGCCCTGATTTTCTATGCTGGAACAACTAATTAAGGACAACCTTCAGATGTTGCAGCTCCCTGCTGGGGCTGGGATTCATTTAAGAGGAGAGGCCAGTAGTGTAATCTAGTGCCCGGATTTAGGATCGGTGACGCGGCCGCAGTGTTCACCCTAATCCGGGGCTGGCACCCTGGCCGGCCACTGTCTTCCTGGGCCATCCAGGCCTGCTAATCCCTCCCCTCCCCCACCTGCCCAGGATGGACAGAATTTTTAAAGTTAGAGATCATCTGGAGGAAACCAGTGGAAATGGGCAGACTGTGCTTGCTGCCTGACCGTGTTTGGCATCAAGATACGGGAGTCAGGAGGATGGAGATAGAGTTCACTTGGCTCATGTTCCTTCCCCCTTTCAACCACGCTGGCTTCTGCCACCCACACAGGTGGCTCTGTGGGTCCCTTTCCTCTGTGTTATTTCTCAGACATCCTCTATGTGCTGGGCACTCTGCTAGGGACACACGATTACTTTAGTAGCCTCATGGTCACCTTGGGAAGTGGTTGTTATTCACATTTTACAGATACGGCAGCTGGAGCACAGAGAAGCTGAGTAACTCGCTCAAGGTCCCACAGCTGGTAAGTGGCCAAGCTGAACTCAAGCCCAGACAGTCTGGCATCCTCTCTGAGTAGGGTCTCCTCCGGGGCTGGGTGTGTAACATCAGCCACTGGCAGCTCTTGAGGCTG
Organism: Lemur catta; assembly: GCF_020740605.2. Lineage (NCBI taxonomy): Eukaryota > Metazoa > Chordata > Mammalia > Primates > Lemuridae > Lemur > Lemur catta. Next base: position 23,119,785 of record NC_059142.1, on the reverse strand, counting down.
GCTCTGTGTGGGTGTAGAGACAGGACAGGTTTCAAAGTCAGGGGTCCTGGAGGGGGTAACCCTTGGGGATTCCACATATTCTGGAAGGATCCACTTGGAGCTCCTCAGCCTGGCAGCCTCTTCCTGTGTCCTGGGCAGGTGTACCTGAGGATGTCAGGGCGGGGAGGTGGCAGCAGGAGCCCAGCCTGGGCAGGCTAGTGGGTTCAACCGACCGTGAAGTGCTGTGGCCCCCGGCTGCAGGTGCCCCAGCGCATAGTGACAGAGCCTGCCTGGCAGGGCGGAAGCCCAGCTAATGGCCATGTTTATAGCTCAAAGCATTATTAGCTCTTAGGAGTGCTCAGCCCTCGCTTGTTGTTGACAGCTGAGCTTATTGATTGAGTGACTTGATGTTTTTGCTTATTAAGTGCCCAGAGTGTCAGCAGATTGGGGCCCGGCTTGGCTGGGCTGGGGAGGGAGTGCGTTAGTAGGGGAGGCTATCCGCCACGGACGCGTCCCCTCCTTGCTTGTTTGTTCAGGCACATGTGTTGGGGCCATGGGTGTACGTGTGCGCTTCTTCGTGTTCGTGTTTCTAAATGCAATTCTAGGAGAATAAACCTTGGTTTCTGCACCCAGCAACCACAGAGTGGCTTTGGGGGAAACTGGGATTTGGATTTGGGAGGCCTAGCTTTGAATCTTGGCCTTATCTTTTCAAGCTGTGAGCTTGGGCAAATCCCTTACCGTCTCTGAACCTTGGCTTCCTTATCTGGAAAATGGGGATTAAAGTAATACCAGCTCTGCCTACCTTGGAGATGGAGAGTTAATGAGGGACAGCACTTTGTAAACTGTAAAGTGATGCACGCATGGCGGGAGGATAACTGTTGTGAGCTGAGCTGTGATGCCATAATTAGGTTTCTGTTTAGGAGATGGGTTGGTGGAGCAGAAAATGAACAAGAAGACAGACCCTGGGAAACTCTGGGAGCTCTGGCTCTGAGGTGCCGGGCCCCGCACTGATACTCCTGCTTGCATTTGAGGAGGCCCCCAAGACTGGCCATGGGGAGATCTGGCTCCGGGATCGAGGTGCTGTGTGTCCTCAGGAAAGTTGATGTTCTGCTCTGGTCTTTCCCCTTTCTTTGTCAAAAGAGGGGCCTGGATCGAATTGGTCTCTGAGGCTCTTTTCAGCTTGGCCTTCTTACGAATACAGGAACCACTGAGTTTTCCAACCACATGTGCAGATGTTGGTGGGATTCACACTTAAATGTCTTGGACTTGAATCTCTGGGTTCAAGATATCCTGTGTTTAAGTTTCACTGTGCATGTCCACAGGGCTACACATACCCCTGAGCTAGTGTGTGTTGGCAAGTTAACAACCCCCAATTCTGGACACATATGTGTCTGCCCGCTCCCTTCTTGTTAAGGCAGAGGGCTGGGAAACTGCCTGCCTCCCTGGGTGCTAGGAGCCAATGGGCAAAGCCCACTTCAATTGCTGACAGCAAGATGGGTGCATGACAACAACAAATTAACTGAAAGCCCAAAGATTACTTCTGTTCTGCTGGTGCATGAATGTTGGGCTCCACTTGTTAAAATGAGCCCCCCTCCCCTGCCCCGTGCCTCCCCAGGGGTGGCTGCTGGCCAGGCAACGTGGCCTGGCCATTCCCATCCCCCTGTCTCCCCCTTTGGAAGTCCTTTGTGGCCCATTTCAAAGCCTCCCTCATCCTTCCTTTGCCCCTGTTTGGAGGAAGCCCAGAACACTCCAGAGCTTGGCTGAAGCGAAGCTGGCCTTCCTAGACCCCCACTTCAGCTTGGCTCGCCTCCTCCCTTTTGACTCTGCTCTCCTGTAGGGCAGCATCCTTGTTGATCACTCGGTTGTTCATCTGTTCATTCACACATGTATCCAATGTGTTTTGAAGACCTACTGTGTGCCAGGTTGTACACTAGGCTCAGCGTCTGCCCTATAAGAAGGGGAGGCTGAGAGGTGAACCCCTCATGCCATACTGCGGGGAGAGGGAAGCCAAGAACAGAGTATTGGGTCCTGCTCAGGGAGGTCAGACAAAGCCTTACAGGAGAGCTGGCGTCTGAGCAGCATCTTGAAGCATCTGTGGAGTTTTCCAGGCAGTGGAGGGGATGGAGGATTCCATGCGGAAGGACCAGCACGAGCATTTGGGAGCAGGCCCTGGCGGAAGGCCTTGCACACGAGAGGGGCTCAATTCACGTTTGTGGAAAAACCAAATATTTATAAAGTATCTATTATGGGCCAGGCAATTGCAGGAGCTGGAATGGTAGCCTCAGTTTCCTCACCTGTGAAATGGGAACAATAGTATTACCCACCTTGCAGGGAGAGAAGATAATGGGTGCGATGTGCTTGGCACAGTGCCTGGCACCTGGTATTGTCAAGACCGAGCTGGGGCCTCTGCTTTCTTCTGCCTGCCCTTTCCAGAACAGGAGGGAAATCCACCCCGAGTGGGACTCTGCTACCACTCACCAGGCTTCCTAGGGGATGCCAGGGGAAGTTCTGTGCCCTGTTGGCTCAGCTTTTGAAAGCCCAGTGGCAGCAGGGTCTAGTGGCAAATAACCTGAATAATTAAGAGAAAGGAGGAAAACATCCATTTTCCATTTTGATGTTTGGATTTAGGACTTATCCTCTTCTGCTAAGTCTATGAGGATGCTTTTCTGTGTGGTCTGATATGGGGTCAATGTGAGAGCAGAGGGGGAGGGACTCACACCCCTTCATGGCCTCCATCTGCCTCCAGAAAAAGCCCACATCCCTCGGAGGAGCAGGAAAGGCCCTTTCTAAATGGTCTCTTGTGTCATCTTTGGTCCCTACCCTCAACGCCTTCCACTCCGGCCTTTCCATACTATGGACAACAGACAGCTACTGCTCCAGACCCCTGTGCCTTTGCACCTGCTACTTCCCCTGCCTGGAACGCTCTTTCCACCGTCTCGTTGCAGAAAATGCTCACTCATTCCTTAAAGCTCTGTGAAATATTGTCTGCCTGGGGAAGTTTCCCCCAAGTCTCCTCGGGGAGGATGAATCTCTGCCCTCTCTGAGTCCTTGTGCATTTCCTCAATTGTAAGAAGCCATCGATTGTGAGATGCACCATCGATTTAATAATAGCTTTTGGGGGAAAAGAAACCAAGCTTCAGATGTATGTATCTACATTTCAGAAACGGGCAAACATTTTTGAAAAGCGCATTTTAGAGTCAGGGAGATGCAGTCGGTGCCCCTCTCATGGGACAAAGGCCACAAGTACTGACTTAGTGTGTTCATTCATTCATTCAATCAATCAATCCATCTTTATTGACCTCTGTTGTAGTTACTGAGTGGGAGCAGTGAGCAAAACCAAATCCCTGACCTCATGCAGCTTATATTGCATTGAGAGAAACAGATGGTAAACAAATAAACAAACACAAATGTAATCTAATCTAAATAATCTAAAAGAGAGGTCACAGTAAGTGCTTTGAAGAAATACACAGCAGAACGGGAGGATGGAGAGAGATTGGGGTTGTTCTTTTAGCGAGGGTGGCGAGGGATGCCCCTGAGGAGGGGACATTTGTGCAGACTTGAATGAAGCAAGGGAGTGAACTGTGTGGGTATTTGGGGAGGAATATTCCAGGCAGGTGTGGCAAGTGCAAAGGCCTTGTGGTGGGACCACTGTTGGCAAATTCAAAGAACAAGTGGCTGGAGTGGCATGAGTGAGGGGCAGCGCTGGGACACAAGGTCACTGTAGTGGACAGGACCCTGAGACAAAGGCCGGTGTCTGATGGGAGGGTTTAGAACAGGGCTGTGCCAGGAGCTGTTTACAGGTGGGGCCCGTGTGCCTCCAGTTCTGTCAGAGTGTAAGTTCCCAGAGGGCAGGGACCCCAACACTTATCACAGCACCTGGCGTACACGAAAGGTTTGTTGAATGACTATTGGGTAGCCTGAGAGCAGTCCCCTTCTGGTGGGAACTCTGGGTGGAGGAGACAGTGTGAGTGAGACACAAGGCAGTAGGGGGAGGGACCCTGGCAGGAAGGACCACCTGCTGACATGTGCCAGCACCCAGCTCTGTCCTGGCTCACCCAGAGCCCAGCTCCAGGGGACAGCCAGACAGTTCCCACGGGCAGCCGCTGTCTCAGCCATCTCTGCCTCCCCGGTGGTGGTGTTTTGAGGCATGTCGGGTATGCAGCAGGCACAGGCCAAATATTTGTTAAAGGAGTAACAATGAAAATAAGAAACCATCATTCCATCCACAGGGCTTCACAGTTCACAAAGCCTTTCACGTGTACGTTCTTATTTAATCCATTTGATTCCCTTGTTCCAAATGGGGAAACTGAGGCTCAGAGAGGGTCAAGAAGTTGCCCAGCATGGGCAAGCAGGAGGGGCAGGGCTCCAACCAGATCTCCTGACGCCCCGGTCTCTTTCCTTCCCCCCTGGTTAGAGTCTAAAGGATGATATGGGCTTAGAGCTCTGCACTTGGGTATTTTCTGACCCCACGGTGGGGACACAGGTCCCACAAGACCAAGCGTGGCAAAGAGAACAGGCAGTGGCACGTCTGGGCTTGGCGCTGCCCCAGGACATCTGGAACACGCAGTCTCTGGGATGTCTCTGCTCCCGGTCAGGACACCCGAGCTCTGTGACCAGCTCTGCCAGTCACTCACTGGGTGATTTTGGGTGAGTCTCCACCCTTCTCGGGCTTCAGTTTCCAAGATTGTCAAACGAAGGGTTGATCTCGATGTTTCTCTAAGGCCCAGTGCAGCTTGGCCGCTGCAGGATTCACAGCGGACCCTAGCAGAGGAGGCACATGAGCATGCCTGCACTAGGCTGGACCTGCGGGACCGTGTCCTCCCTGGGAGGCATTAGGCACCGGGGCAAGTGCCACCTGAGAGGCTTTGGGGCCGACCCAGCATCTCTGTTGCTGTCCTTGGTGGCACGGCCATCAGCCATGGCCCACTTGCCTGAGATTCTGGGAGCCACTGGACACCCTCCCTGCCTCACTCCCACACTCACTCACCAGACCCTCTGGCCCCTGCTGGCCGTCCCTGGCTTTCCCCCCTGGGTCACCGCGCAGCCTCCTGACTGTCCTGCCTGGCCCCAGGCGCCCTCACCTCCAATCTGTTCTCCACGTCGCAGCCTGAGTGATCTCTCTGAACTGTAATTCTGGTCATGTCATCCTCCCGTAAGTTCCTTTGCCCTCGGGATAAAGTCCAAACTCTTCAGCATGGCTCACACAGCCCTCTGTGATCCGGCCCTGCCAGCTGTCCACCTCCCTCCCTCCCTCCCTCCTCCTCTTCCAGCCCCAGTTCTGCTCCCTGGCCTCGCTGGACTCTTCTCAGTTCTTCAGCCGCCACATCCTCTCTCACTCCCGCCTCGCACATGCTGTTCCTCTTGTCTGGAACACTGTTCTCTGGTCAGCATCACCCACTGCACCCGGGGTCCAGGCTCCTGCCAGGCTGGTTAACACTTAATTCCCCTTTAAGAAAACTGCTCCTGGAACACTTTGTTCATCCTGACCTTCACCCCTGGCCTGGCCAAGCCCCTTTGGGCAGCCCAGACCGCAGGGGCTGGAATCATCTATCTCTTTATCTGTCCCCTGGCAGTGAGCTCCGAGATAGCAGGACTCTTGTTCACCTCTGTTTCCCCGAATACTATAGGTGCTCAATAAATATTCGATAGGAAAAGGAAAACCCAAATGAATGGGTGGAAGCATTCATTTGTGTTCATTCTTTCACGCATGTGTCCATTGGGTAGACATTTGCTGATTGCCTGCTAGAGGCCAGGGGCTGGGGAACAGAACTGCATGTGACAGGAGGGGCCCCGCCCTTGTGGCCTTGCATGCCCACAGGCAGGGAATAAATACTGTCTCTTTCACAGCTCTGAGGTTTTGGAATTTAGGAATTTTCTCTGCTCAAACTATTGAGAAAGCCTTTCTGGGTTAGGAAAGCAAGCTCTGTGCTAGGGTTGGGGTTGGAGCTGGGGCCGGGCCGGCACCTGCTTGCTTCCTTGAGGCCACCTCTCTGCCCCTCTTGAGGGCATCCTCGCCTCAAAGAGGATTGTTCCCCTTCTCCTGGCCCCACTCTTCCTCTTTTTCTCCCTCCTGCATCCTCTGGCTGTTCTATTTCCAACCAGGCAGCTTAACTTAGGCCTCCCGGTTGGGCTTTTAATTTGAATTTATTGCCGGCCATGATTGTATGTTAAACAAACTCCAGGCGATTATTAAAAACATGATTATCACGGTTTATTGTGTCGGCTTGGTCCTCAGTGGGTGTTCTGGTGCTGAGAATGGGCCAAGCCTCTCTGATACCCCCAGAGAGGGTCCACCCTCCTTCCCAGCCTTGTCACTCCTCCCAGGGGAGGAGGGGCTGAGGGCACGTCTTTTTGAGACAGAAGCTAGCTCTGTCCCCCTGGGTGGAGTGAAGTGGTGTCATCGTCATAGCTCAGTGCAGTCTCCAACTCCTGGGCTCAAGTGATCCTTCTGCCTCAGCCCCCTGAGTAGCAGGGACTAAAGTTGCGTGCCACCATGCCTGGCTAATTTTTCTGTTTTTAGTAGAGGCAGGGTCTTGCCCTTGCTCCGGCTGGTCTTGAACTCCTGACCTCAGGAGATCCTCCTGCCTTGGCCTCCCAGAGTGCTAGAGCCACCACCCAGCCCCGAGGGCACTTCTGAAGCAGGGCAGAGGCCCAGGGGAGGGGCCCGGAGCCCTGACCCCTGACGTGGCAGAAAGAATGCTAACCGGCACCTGGAGGCCTAGCACCAGTCTGACTCATGACTCTTTGGGCTTTAATTTCCCCATCTGAAAACCAGAGAGTTGGACCAGACGACCCAGTGCTCTGAGGGCTGAAACCCAAGTATGCACGGGGGCTGGAGGGACTTTGTTTCACAGAAAAACTCCAGCCAGAGGCACCTACAAGGCATACATACACAATCTAGAACATTCCATCATGGGCGTCCGACAAAGGTCCACTCACCCACCCAACCTGGTCATGCTGACTTGGAGAGTGTCCTCCTGTGGTCAGGCAAGCTGACTGTGGTCTGGGGGACCAGGCGTCCGCAAGGCTGCTGTCCTGGGAGCTGGACGCCCTGGCTCCCGTCCCAGCTCTGCCACTGACGGCCGAATGGCCTAGGGCGAGTCGCCTCTCTATGCAGGGCCTGTTTCCTCTTCTGCAAAATGGAGGGGTGGACTGTTCAATGATTTGCAAACTCTTAAAAATGAACAGTGCCCTTTTTTCCTAAACAGAATCTTCTGCAGCAGCTAAGGGCACAGGGCAGAGGAGGGAGGAACTGCTGCAAACCTGGGACAGAGCTGTTGGCCGGGCGACCTCCCTCTGCCCCCTGCATCTGCCCAGGCTGGAGCTGCTGCACTGTCCCCACACCCTGAATGCCCTGCTTTACAGTCAGCTGTGCTGCCGCCCAGCCCCCTCTGCATAGCTTTCAACACTCACTTTAGAGAGTGTGGGGCACCACCCGCTCCTCACTGATCTCCCCGACCGCCCTGCAGGGCAGACAGGTGGGCTCTGACTCCCACTCTGGGGAAGGTAAGGCCCAGACTGCTGATGGGAGGCCTCCGGGGTGGGCTCAAGCTTCCCCAGGCAAGCCACTGCCCTGGCCCCGGGCCCCTCTCCACCCAGGGGTGCAGGGGTGGGCAGACGGGCCTGGGGGGAGCCCCCGGCAGCAGCGACAGTGCAGTGCGAGAGGCCTCACAGCCTGTGGCCTCTTGGCTCCCTCCCTTGGTCCCCCCCACCCCACTTGGCTCCTCAGGCAAACACTTGGGCCAATCCCAAGGCTGATGAATCTTTGATGAATTCTGAATAAAGGCACTTTTAAAAATTCAGCAAGGTAGGGAGGTGCTGGGAAGGGAGGAGGTGCCAATTCTGCTCCCTTCCTGCTGTCCTTCTCCCCATGAGGCCTGAGCCCCGGAGCATGTGAGTGGGGAGGAGACGGGACACATCTGAGCCACCCCGACCAAGCCAGCCTGCATAGCAAGGCCACCACCCTGGAGGAGGTGCCACGCTAGCTCATCTGACTGAAGGATATTTGAGACAGAAAAAGCTTAGACATTTCATCTAAGTCAACCTCCTTGTCCTGTATGGCTGTAAGAAACTGAGTCTCTGAGAGAGGAGGTGACGTCAGGCCCAAAGGGGCCAAGAGAGACTAGAATTCAGTCCCTTTCCCGTCCTGTCCAGCGCTGAGTTCATTGGCTCCCTCTGGACCCAAGTGCCTGGGACAGCTTTGCAGTTCACACCCCCAGTGTCCCCCAGTGCCCCAGCAGAGCCATCTCAGGGTGTGCAGGACCCAGGGGACAGTCTGGCCGTCCCTCAGTGAGACCTGCAGGACAGAGACTCAGGGAAGTGGGCAGCGGCTAGTTTTCACCAATGCTAATCGACAGTCACCCCTCAACTCTGTCCTCCCAGTGCTCAAGGCTTGGAGGAACTGGGTCTCTGCCTTCCTCTGCTTAGCCCCAAAGCCTTTCTGAGGTTTAATCTCCTTTTCCCAGCAGCCCTCAGTGGCTCTTTCGGCCTGGTTTGGCCTGGGTCCATCCATGTCCAGATTGGTTCAGAGTCATCTCTGCTGCAGCTGGACAAAGAAGGGCAGGTGTGCAGTCACCAATCTGGGTTTCAGTTGGGGCACCACCAAAACCGGCTGTGTGACTGTGGCCAAGTTACTGAACCTCTCTGGGCTTCTTATCATTAAAATGGGAGATGCTGAGGCTTAAATGAGACCAAACAAGTGAAGTCCTAGCATGGCGGAGGCATAGAGAGGGTGCTTCATACATGGTGGTTATGTTCCTTCCACCTTTTATAATCTGCGCTCCAAGTGCTAAGAAAGTTGGGACATTTCCCACATCTTTGTTCACCATCCTCCTTGACTCCCCACCATGTCTGGTCTTAGAAATCCTCCTGACACAGAGGCAGAGAGGGCTGGCACACCGCATGGCTTACTGGGGTGCTGTTCGTATTATTGGGCAGTACATGTCAATGGTGTCCCCTGGAATCAGGGGGCTCTGCGTGGTACCCCTGATGGGAGGCAGCATGGAAACTCCAGATATTTAGCATCTGAGGACTCCACTGGGTTTGTTTTTCTCCTGCTGAAGTTCCATTCCCTTCTTTTGGCAACGATACCTGCTATCTTGTCTGGTTCTCTGTGTATTTTGAACTTTACTCCGAGAACTGAGATTTCAACTTGAGTCCCATAATTTAGACTTCAGCTTTTGGAACAACTTCCCCCTTCACCAGTGCATCCTGCTTTGATTTCCGAGCACGTACGATTCTAGAGGCACATTTTTTGGTCTATTTCAGTTGCACATTCATAGGACTTGTAAATATAAAAGAGGCCCATAAACCGAGAGATGCTAGGTAATGGCCTCAAAAACAATACATTTTATATCAGAACCTGAAGAGTAGTCCCTTCGTCGGGCATTTGGGTCTGTGCCCCTCCAAGTCTTCAAATCCAAGGTGAGATTCTGCGTGTGCCTCAGTAGGTATCTGGAGAATCATAGCGTGTGGGATACAGAGGCGGGTTTTATACTCACAGTTATATTTATATTTTGAGTCCTGGCACTTCCACTTCCGGGCTGTGTGACCTTAGACACATCACACAACCTCTCTGAGGCTCAACCTTCTGTTTAGCAAAATGAGGCTAATGATTACCCACCACCTCACGTGGCTGGGGGACAGTTAGCTAAGATGATGATTGTAAAATGACTGTCATCCCATACACTCCAAGACATATTTGTTCTTGCCCCTCCTCTTATCACAGAAGAGAAAGTGGAAGTTCAGAGAGGTCGAGTTGTACTTGCCAAAGATCACTGAGACAGCTGGGATTCATGCCCAGACCTGCCTGACCCTGAAGTTCATGGTTCATTTCCTAGCCTAGCTTTATTGAAAGAATTTTAAAAATTATAGTTAAATATACACAACATAAAATTTACCATCTTAACCATTTTTAAGTGTGCAGTTCAGTGGCATTAAGTATATTCACATGGTTGTGCAACCATCACCACCATCCATCTCCAGAACTTTTTCACCTTCCCAAATTGAAACTCTGTCCCCGTTAAACAGTAACTCCTTGCTCCCCCTCCCCCAGCCTTGGTAACCGCCATTGTACTTTCTGTTGGTATGAATTTGACTATTCTAGGTACCTCATCTTAGTAGAAGCATACAGTGTTTGTCCTTTATGATTGGCTGATTTCACTTAGCATAATGTCTTCAAGGTTCATCCATGTTGAAGCATGTGTTAGAATTTCCTGGATTTTTACGGCTGAATAATATTCCATTATCTGCATAGATGGCATTTTACTTATGTAAGGAAATATATATATATATATTTTTTTTTGAGGCAGGGTCTCACTATATTGTCCAGGCTGACCTCGAGCTCCTCAACCTCCCACTACAGCCTCACCAAGTAGAGGATATGTTTTAATGCATGTAATGAACCTGGTACACAGTAGGTGCAAGTCATAGGATATTATCATTATTGGTACTTATTATCATTCAATTACTTGACTGTCACAAATATTTGCTATAAAATTCAATTCTTCAACAATATTAATAGTAGAATGACAATAATAAACACCCACCAAACAGATGTCCACTCTTTTATCCCATCTCAGAATGTCCTGGTCCATGGACCCAAACTCTGGCGTCCCTCAGAGCCCCCCGGGGAGCGTGCTAACCACACAAATGCCCTAATCCGTCCTGGTGTTCACGTTGTCAGCAAACTCCCTGGGTTCTGACGTGCACAAAAGTCTGAGCACCACTCTCCTGGCCTTTGAATCTTCCCATGACCCGCTGTCCCTGACAGTGCCGGGACGGATGCCACCAGCGCAAGGTCAGGAGGACGTGAGGGCGGAAGCCCGCAGTGTTCCCGAGCAGCTGCTCGGAGACCACAGGCTCTGGCTTTGTCACTGGCCCTGTTCTGACCTCTCCTGTGTTGGACAGGCCTTCCAGCCCTTTCTGGGGAAATGCCTGATACAAGAAATGACCCATTCGGCCCTGTGGTTGGAAAACCCAGGTAGACAGCTGCGAACCTCTGACCTCCACCCTCCTGGTGGGTTAGGATGGGTGATGGGATTTTTGGCTCAAGGCTGGCATAATTAGGAGGTTTGGTGAGCAGGCTAGCTGGGGCTCTTTGTTTATCACTCACCTGGCAAAGGCTTCCAGCATCCCCTTCCACACAGAGAGCAGGGGTGTGTGTGTCCTGGAACCCCCATGTCCACCTTTCCCAACCAAAGTCCACTGTTAGCTCCATCTTAGATGCCCCCTCTAGTTCCCCCACTTGAGGTTAAAGCAGGAAGTCAGTGCCGGCTGAGCTAGAGGAACCACCAACATCTTCAGCATCCCCTGCGCCAAACCCCTGCCTGCCCAACTACCTGGAAGTCCATCCTTTCCCCAGCTTCTCCCTTATTGGACTGGAAACCTCCTACTTATCCTTGGCTCAGCTCAAAGCCACCTCCTCTGGGAAGGCTTCCTTGATCTCTGCAGGCAGAGCCGGCTGCTCCTGCCCTGGGAAACTAACTGTTGTATTGACTGCATGGCAGTGACAGAGACCATTGTTCATTTATCCTACCACCCAGGGTCTTTTCTGAGGGAGAGAGTGGCTGGGAATGGAAATCTCAGGGAGATGTATCCCTGTTACAAAGACATAGCTAAACAGTGCACCACAGCATTTTTACAAAATGATTATATTTTCATATAAAGACTCATGTTTCAGTTAAGAGTCCTGTGATTTATTGTGAGGCCCAGGCCCAGATTTAGGCTGTGGTTTGTTGTATTGCTCTGGAGATCAACTAGGGATTTTCAATCTGACTCAAAGAAGGCAGATATGTGACAACGTCCATATGTGACAAAATTCAGAATTTGGCATAACATCTTTCCTATGCCTGCCATTTCTTGCCTGTTGCCTTGTTTTCCCTGTGGGATTAAGGTCAGATGTCCTGGATAATGTTCTGGTGATGAGCAGCTATCCTCTTACTGAAAAAAAAAAAATTATTGTGTCACTTTAAAGTTAATAGTTTTGAAAAAGAAAAAAAGAGCCAGTTGAAGTCTAATTGCTTATTCAAAATGGTTCGCCCAAACTTTGTCATGGTTCTGCAAATCCTACTCTAAATTCTATTCTGTGACTTTGTCACTACCCAAGGACACGACATTTACAGACACCAACAGACATAGACAAAAATGTCAAATTGTTGATGCCTATCAAGGTAGCTTAAGATGCCCCTAAACATCTGGGATTACCTGTTGGGTACTCCCTCGGTTCAGGGTCCACATCCTTTATATATTATAGACAGTCCTTTCTAGATGCCCCCAAATGCCCATTTTGACCACCCAAGAGTTCTATCAGCTGGTGCTTACCGTATAGAGAACCTACTGTGTGCAGGTGCCGTGTCTGTGTGAATGGCGCCCCCTGGAGTCACACATGTGAATGGCACCAATCTGTGTCTGAGCAGCTTGCAGTGTGGAGGGAATGCTTGGAGCAACAATTGGGCTCTACCTGTTTTCTTTTTCACATAAGCATTTAATTTTGGAATAATTTCAGATTTACAGGAAAGTTGCAAATACAGTACAGAGAGTCCCCATATTCTCCTCCCCAAGTTTTAGGGGCTCTTGTTTAGAACTCCCTGGAGAGGAAATTCTCTCTTTGGTCCCAGCTTCTGGATTGCTTGTGCATCTCCAGGGATATTTCCAAGCTTTATTTTCAGGAACACTGTGAGTTTTACAACTCCAAGGGTTTCTCCTTTTGCGCCAACTGCTAGGAAGCTCAGAGGCAAATTTGTGGCTCAGTTCTGGCAAAAGCATAAGAACTCTTGGCAGATATTTTGGGTATTAACTTTGCCCTTGGTTTCATTTTTTTTTTTTTTCCTACACCATATCCCTTTCCTCATTTACTTAATTTTCACTTGGTTTTCTGTACTGGGCTTTGCTGGCCTCTTGAAATCCTTTTTGGAATAAGGTGGTGGGCACGTATAACTGGGTAAATAAATGGATCATTTCCTCTGTGCTCCCAAGGTGCCTGAAACAGGCTTTTATTCTAGCATTTATCACATTATCTTATAATTGTTTGTTGATGTGCTTGACTCCCCCACTGGGCTGGGACTGCCACCTGGTTTCCCTGCAGCTGGACTCCTCTGCATGGCTGAACACCCCAGGGTGGGCGCTACCTGAGTTATGCTTTTCAGACTCTGAGTCTACCGCCACCGCCACCGTCCTGTCCCTGTCCTACGCAGACACACCCACACACAGCCACACAGGCTCGGATCCAGCCTTAGCCTCCCTTCTGCCCTAGTGGATGTCCTACATGTGCCATGTTGAGGCATGGCCAGACAGCACCCATCAATACCCAGAAGGGAAGAGAATCAAGAACCAATGTGCGCCCCAGTGAGAAGGGGGGGCTGAGAAGGTGGAGAGGGAAAGAGGGGTGTGTGCTGTTTCCTCCTCCTGCTCAGCCCTGGAGGTGGCACCTCTCCTGGCTTTGCTCTTGATCTATACCAGGTCCCCTCCCCCCTGGCCAACCTGGTGAAGGGGGGAAGAGGCCATGAATGACCACTAGAATCCCGGCATCACAAGGTCAGCTACGGATTGTTCATATCTCACCTGGTAACTCAACTTGAACGATTCTCTTCCCCAAGCTTTCCCCCCACTAACTCTCTCATTGTATAGAAGGGGCATCTGGGGTCCAGAGAGGGAGAGTGATTCTTGAAGGTCACACAGTGCATTTGAAGCAGGCTTGTTCTCTTTCTACCCAAGGAGCGAGGGCTCTGTGCTCTGTGAGCTTCAGGCACCCACTGAACCAGCTCAGGAGGGTGCTGGGGCCCTGGAGAGCTTTCCTAGTGCCCTGTAGGCAGCCACCCCGAGGGGCTGGAGGGCTGGCTGATCACTCTGGGCAAATCTTTCTTCTCTGCCCACCCGCACTACACGATTCCTCCTGGCATCAGGTAGACGCTGGAAGTTTGCTCTGAAGGAGGAAAAAGAATGATAAAAGGGCAGCCTTGGGGTCGGTGGAGGGAAAGGTGGGCCAGAGAATGGCCCAAGTGACTGTGTGCGAGGAGGGAGGGAGAGATGGGCATGTCAAAAGTAGGAAGGGCGCACTCTGATGCCTTCGGGACCGCTGGATGGGTGACAGTGTGGGGGCCACGGTGGGGACGGGAAAACACAAGCCACCATCTAAAATCTGTGCTGGCTTCCCAGTGCTACTGCTGCCGTGGAATGAGGTTGCAAAGTTGCCAGGTCTCCCAGTGTTTTTTCATGACAAGCTGAAAACCCGATGTTTATGTGAAATCCTGATTTTCACATGTTGACAACTAATTCAAAAATTTAAAAGCTCTGTGTGAATACAATGTGTAGACCTTATTTGGAGACCAATTCAAACAAACTACCTGTAAAAAGACATTTTTGAGACAATTAGGGAAATTTAAATATGCACGACATACTAGATGCTAATCAGGAATTATTCTTCATTTTGTTAGGGCGATAATGGTTTTGTGGTTATGTTTTTAAAAAGTCTTTATCTGCTAGAGAGACATACTGAAGTATTTATGGGTGAGAAAATGTGATGTCTAGATTTGCTTAAAAATATTTCGGAAACAGAAAGATGTGTGCCAGGGGATGGCTGAGATGGGATTGACAAAACGGTGAGAGTTACTGAAGCTGGGGAGTGTGACATGCAGGTTCAATATCCTAGTCTCTGCCTTCAAATACGTTTTAAAACATCATTAAAAAACCGCACTCTGGGCTGAACAAAACCTATCGGTGGGCTGGATGTGGCCTTAGACTATCGTTATTCAATCTCCAGTCTGGGACTTTCTCCCACACATAAGGCACAGAACACCAGGGCATGAAGAAACCCTAGAGATCATATAGGTCAGGGGTTGGAAACTACAGCCTGGGGGCCAAATCTGGCCTGCCACCTGTTTTTGTCAATAAAGTTTTATTGGCACACAGCCCTACTCATTTGTTTACCTATTGGCTGCTTTGGTGCTACAATCGCAGAGTTGAGTGAGTGTGATGGAGACCGTATTATCTTGCAAAGCCTAGAATATCTACCATCTTACCCTTTACAGAAGAAGTCAGTGGACCCTGATCCAGGTCAACAATCATCTGCCTTTAGCACTGAAGTCCTTGTGCCACATCTCTCAAGCCCTGGGGTAACTGGGGGGTGGAAGGAAAGAGAGTCCTGCTGATGGAGGGGAGGAGACCTGGGCAAACAGGTCTCCGGGGTGGAATTGGGGTAGTTGGGCAGAGCAACAACCTTGAGCATTCCAGGAAGTGCTGAGGACCACTCCAACTGAGGGGCAGGGTGGGGGCAGGCAGAGAGCCTGGGCTTCGGGGCCAGATAGGTCCCACCACGTCCAATCTTGACCAAGTCTATGCCTTAGCTTCTTCTTCTGAAACTCAGGAATAAGGAATGATGAACAGGGCAAGTGTGGTGGATTAGAGGTGCTGGTGTAGAGCCGACCACAAACACCAGGTGTCTAATAAATAGTAAATGTTTTTATTACATCCCTGTGCCGCAGCCATTGAGTTTTTGGGTCATAAAGACCCAGCGTTACTAAATGTTATTGTCAACCTTAGACACAGCTTCTTAATAAAAGGAACTAAATGCTGATTATAGAGAATTTACACAACTTTTGTTAAAGGCAAACAAGATGTTTATTGATCTTTTAAGAGAAAACAAAGGAGAAAATTGCATTCTTTGCACATATAAAAAAATATGCCTCCACTTGAGTGAGAAACTAAAAGTTATTATCACACGACAACTCTAAATAAGGTTTTACGTGCAAGCATACTAGGAAATTTTTTTTATGTAATCTAGTTACATGGCAGTAGGTAGATTCTGGAAAGTTTTACGTATGTCTAGATAGGAAAACCGTGGTTGACATAGTCTTTACCATGTAAGTATCAGTAAGACTGAGAAGTTATACGTATTGCCTGGGCTTGTTTTGGAGATAAATGAGATGATCTATGTGAAGTACTCACCATGGTGCTTGGCATGTGTTAGTGTTCCACCAACCCATCCAGCCTTCCATCACCCATGGGTAGTCTGTCGTCTGTTCTCCCCATCCCCAAATGCCCTGCATTTGGTCTACATGGTTAATAGTTCCGTTTGGTGGCCATGTATTTTCTATGCATGTGTCTCTTTTAGACCCTGCCTTTCCAGCTGTATTATGCATATAGATTCTCATTCGATAGGCCTGAGAAACAAGCGCACAGGTGATGCTGCACCTCGGTCACGCTTTAAATTTTAAGAGTGCACGGCAGGTTTGCCAACCTCAGCACTACTGGCATTTTGAGCTGGGTAATTCTTTGCTATGGGGCTATGCTGTGCATTGCGGAGTGCTTAACAGCATCCGTGGCTTCTATTACCAGTTGTAACAACCCCCTCATGTTGTGACAACCCCAAAGTGTCTCTAGACACTGCCAAAGTCCCTTGGGGGGCAAAATTACCCCTAGCTGAGAACCACTGATGTAGAGGATAATTACCCGCAGGCAAGGGCAGGGACCACATAATGATTTTCAAACGGCCCCATCAGTTACTGTGTGCAATCAAGCATTTCGTAACAATGTGATGATGATGATGATGATGATGATGATGATGATGAAGATGATGATGGTGATGACAGGGATGATAATGATAGCCACCCCCACAGATACCTATGCCCAGAGCCTGGTCTTAACTTTCCCACCTCCCTAGGGCCCCCCAAGATGCTGCTCACCCTCGTCACGCGTGTGCTCTCCCAGCAATCCTACCAAGGTCACGGATCGTGGTCAGCGTTCAGAGTCCACATGTAGCCATCGCTGCCGTAGCCCGGAGGAAGGGCAGGTGTTATTACCTTTGATTTGCACATAAGAGACCTGAAGCTCTTCGGGGTGAAGTGAAGTATCCAGAGGCATAGAGAAACTTGGAGCTGGAGCTGGGTGTGGCTCAGATGTCCCAGCTGCCCCTGTGAGGAGGTAGATCCAGTCATTCTCCCCTGGAGTACGGGGAGCTGCCACCCCTCCCCTTCCTCCTTGTCCCTTTGGTCAAGGGTATACAGAGTCACTGGAATGGTCATGCCTGGCGTTTATGGAGTGCTGTTTAAAGCACTTTACAAGTATTACTCTGCTCTTCCGTCATGACAATAACTTGGTGGTAATATTACAGATGAGGAAACTGAGGCACAGAGAGTGTGAAAGAACTTGCCCCAGGTCATGCAGCTAGTAAGCGGTAGAGTTAGGATTCCAACCCAGGCAGTCTGGCTCCAGGACCCACTTGCTCTGTTGTCTGTTGAGACTTGGAAATAAAGTCCCTTGCCTCCGAGGCTGTCATTTTGTCAGCATGAAGTCTGAGGACATGGTCATAGTTGCCAGAGACACCCAGGATGAGATGGCCCTGCTGGAGTGGGGCTGCTGTGGCACCCAGGCAATGCCTGGCCATATTGGAACATCTCCTGCCGTCCCCGCTTGGCAGGAGACAGTCCCTCTGCGTGAGTCTGCAAAGCCTACTCGGGTGCTGTGACTGAATGACAGACATACAAGCTTGTTAGCCTTGTAATGAATGTCCCATCTCCCTCTGGTGGGAGACAGCCTGCCCAGGGATGATGGGGATGAGAGAGGCAGAGGAGCCTCCCTCAAAAGCCTTCATCACTGTCAGAAAGCTAAACGAACATACCTGCGCAGGCAGCTGGCAGGACGCCGGCTCGCTGCAGAGTTTCCACCAAGGAGGGAGGGTACGAGGACAGAGAACATACGATTTGGATTTAGGGTTTGAATCTCAGCTCAGCCACTTTCTAGCTTTGTGATTTTGGGCGGCTGCCTTGGCCTCTCTGAGCCTCAGGTTCTTTGTCTGTAGAATGGAGTGTGAATAGCCATCTTGGAGCACTATCGTGGCGATTAGGGAAAACCCGTGGGGTGTGCCTGGCAGGTCCTGGGCATTCAATAAATGGGATATGGTATTATAAGGAGACCTACAGGCCACATGAGCTGGGCACTGGGAGCTCTGTGGTGCTTGCTGGGAAGGTTGAAAAGCCACATTAAGGAGCCCTGTTGTGTCTGTTTATTCAAGATCCTCTTGTTGGGGAAACAGCTCCCCATTGTTGGAGAACTTCCCCTCCCCATTCCATATGGTATTGGTGAAACTGCCAATCCCAGGGCTTATGACCCCACTCGAAACTCAGGGTGGGCTTATGGCCCAAGCTCCACCTGTCAAGAGTCTACCCCTGGGGTCTTATGTATAGACACTTGAGCAGAAAACGCTCTCCCTGTCATCTGAGATTGCTAAGCTGGATTTATTTAAGCCTAGAAATATCTGGGGCATGGCACACACCCTGCCCCTCCTGTCGTACCTACCGGACCCCATGGAGAAGCCTAGGAAAGGGCCAGAGACAGTGACGTGAGAGAGAGGCGCCTGCACAGCGATCTCATTGCAGATGTCACCTCCTCCCCCACCCAGACTTCTCTATTAAATGAGCCAAACAGGTCCCCTTTTAGCTTCAGCTTTCTCAAGTTGGGTTTTTATAACTTTCAACCGTAATAAACCCAGCTACTACAAAGGAGGTATTCTGAGAGACTTGGGGTAAGCTACAGAGGGCAACCAGCTAAAGGTGTCGGGGTCCAAAGTCGAGAAGAGGCTGCCTGAGAGTGAATTTCCCACGCCACGGTTCTCTTGTGTGTATCGATTTCTTGCATCTTTCATGTGCTTTTTATCTTAGAGCATTTTACAGCCTCCTATTGCGTTGGAGGGAGCCTTAAATAGTCAGGGCTGGAATTCTATGCCTGGAATTCCGTTCTAGCTTTGTTCAGCGGGTCTTGTCTACAGGTCCCGGACTCCGAGTTGGAACCCTAGTGCCAGGAAATCAGGGTAATCCTGATTTGGACGTGAGCTTCCAAGTGCTCCTGGCCAGTGCGGGTGTACAAGATGCCAGGAGTATGAGCGGTAGGTGTAGAGTGCAGCGAAGTCGAGGGTTGGCCTCCCAACCACGTTGGCAAGACGAGCAAGTGAGGTGCTGTCTGAGGCTCCTAGAGTGGCCCCCTTGGTGCATGGGGTCAATTTGGTTAAAGAAACCTTCACTGCGCAAATGCGGGGTAAACTGGAGAGAGGAACTCTGCCCCGGATTCAGAATAAGATCGGCAGATGGGTTTAGGTTAAGCGTCAGGAAGAGTTAGAAGTGTTAAGGACACTGGTATATTAAGAAAGCAAAGGGAGAGGGGACCACTCTTTTTCTGAATACTTGCCAAGCACCATACTAGGTACTTTATAAACATCACCCCAGCGAAACCTCGTCAGAACAACCCTGTGTCTCATTCACTGCTGGTGGGGACATGAAACGGTGCAGATGCTTTGGAAAACAGTGTGACAGCTCCTCGGCTGGTTGACCACAGGGTTACTGTATGAGCCAGCATGTCTTCTCCTAGGTATACACCCAAGAGAAATGAAGACGTCTGTCCACACAAAGACTTGTATACAATTGTTCATACGGCATCGTTAGTGATGACCCTAACCCTAACCCTAACCCTAACCCTAACCCTAACCCTAAAAGCCCAAAAGCGGAAGTAACCCAAATATCCATCAACTGATAAGGGGACAAATAAAACGTGGTGCTGAATAGCTACAAAGTGGCAAGAAAAGAAATGAAGTACCAGTCCATGCTACAACATGTGTGAACCTTGGAAACATTATTTGAAGTGAAAGAAGCCAGTTGCAAAAGACCCCATATGCTATGATTCCATTTATGGGCAAGTCCAGAGCAGGCAAGTCTACAGAGACAGAAAGTGGATTAGCGGTTGCCAGGGGCGGGGTGGGGGAGGGGACGGAGACACTGGGAGTGGATGGCTGCAGGCGGGGGTGAAGTTTTTAGGGCAGTAATGAAAATGTTCTGAAATTGATGGTGGTGATGAATGCACAGCTCTGCAGATATACTAAAAGCCATTGAATTGTACACATTAAGTGGGTGAATTGTATGGTATGTGAATTATATCTCAATGAAGCTGTTAAAGTTGCAAGTGTTTGTCTTAGAGAGGTGAGAGATGGAAGGTAGGAATGGGGCAGATGACTTTCAAGTCTTTTTATTTTTATTGTTTATTTATTTGAGACAGGGTCTCACTCTGTCACCCAGTATAGAGTGCAGTGGCAGGATCATAGCTCACTGCAGCCTCAAACTCCTGGGCTCAAGCCAGCCTCCTGCCTCAGCCTCCCCAGTAGCTGGGAATACAGGTGTGCACCACCAGGCCTAGCTAAGTTTTTTATTTTTGTAGAGATGGGGTCTTGCTATGTTGCCCAGGCTGGTCTCAAACTTCTGGCCTCAAGCAGTCCTCCCACCTCAGCCTGGCAAAGTGCTGGGATTATGCTGTGACCCACCACATCCAGCCTCAAAAGTCTTGAATGATGATTTGACCCTTAAACTATGAGCATTATGAGACAGAAGAAAACAAAGATTAAATTAGAAATCATGCACTAATTCTAAAAAAGCAGACATAACCCTGTAATATATTACTATTTCTATTTTATAGAGGAAGAAGCCAAGATTCAGAGAGGGATCAATAATTTTCTCAAGATCAAATGGGAATTAGTGGAGGAGCCAGAGCTGGAACTCGTGTCTGTTTCACTCCTAATGTTTAACCCTTTCTAGGGACTGGCATGACAGAGGATCAGTGCACTGCCCTTGAAAATCGCCCTTTTTGGGGGGGATTCTGTCTGGGCCATGGACAAAGGAGGTTGGCCTCAGCCCGCCGGCCCGATTACCCTAGTGATCTGTGGAGCGACACCCCCGCACCCGTCCCTGTGCTGTAAGAAGTGCCATGTGTCTGGGTACAAGACTTCATACTTCCAAAGTTGGTGTAGGAAGGAGAGAGCATCAAGGGGGAAGCTGACCAGGACCTCTTCTCAAAGGGTCCCTTTCTGATTTCTACCGTGGGCCTTATGGGGATGCTGACCCTTTGGTGACACTCTAGTCTCACCCCAGACAAATGGCCCTTCCCTTTACACCCCACAGCAAGGCGCAAGAGACACCAGATGGTCTTTAGTGCAGGCTGCAGAGAGCTTTGACTTAGAGGGTGGAAAGCAGGGGTGTAGAGCAAGTTACTTCACGCTTCTGAGCCTCAATTTTTCTCATCTGTACAAGGGGGATAAGAATGCTCAGGTTGCAGGATCATGAAGACTTAATAAAGAGCTCAGGTGAGGCACCTGTGTGGTGGTGAGCACCTGAGGTCCTCATGTCCTCATGCCTGTGGGGCTGGATCCCCTGCCCCAGGGACAGTGGTCAGGGCATTTCCACCTTCTCATCCCTAAGCTCATCCTCTTCATGTCCTGTGTGTCATTTCCAGTGTAGAAATGGTCTGGATACCATCTTGCCTGGAGTCGAGTGAGGGCCCTCAGGAGCTGGTTCCTGTCTCTAACTACGTACCGGCTGCTGCTTTGAAGGGTGGTGGCACCCTGAATGGCTGCATGGTCCCCACTCAGAGACTGTGAGTCTTGAGGGGTGGGACGGGACCTTGCTCACCAGTCATCCCTCGGGGCCAGCATGGTGCCAGCCTTGCAGTAGGCATTCGAGAAATAGATTCAAGGATGGGAAGTAGAATGTCAAAGCTGAAAGGCATCCAATCCAGTAATTCTCAATTTATTTTTAACCTCAAAACGTTTTCTTCAAAGGTTTGTGCAGAGGCCCCGTCTATATATAGACCAAGCCAAGCTGTTCTGATAGTGGTGGGCGGGGCCGGGCCTCCACCTGCCTGGGCCTCCCCCTTTCCGTCCACTGCAGTGACTCCTTTACAACCGCAGGGAGCAGAGCTGGAAACCCACGGATCGCAGTTCTACTGCTCATTTTACAGATGGGAAAACTGAGGCTCGGAAAGGAGGAGTGGGTTATGACTTGCTTAGCATCGTGCAGGGTGCAGCGCTGGGTTTGCAGCCGGGACCCTAGCTCTCAGGCCGGCCCCCCTTGAGTGGGGCTTGAGAGCCCCAGGTGCCTCTGGACTCATACGAAACAGCGTCACTATCATGATCACTTTCATCTTTAACTGCAGGGAGCCTTGGGGCAGAGGAGAAAGGCAGAGGCTTGTGAACTTGCCGGAATAAGTCGCTTCATTAGCCTCATAGTAAATAGACACAGCACGCCCTCCTTCTCAGAGCAGTTCTATCCAGGTGGGAGGGATCTGTTTCTCCTCCATTCTCTTTCCTTCCCTCTTCCTCCCCTTCCTTTTTACCTTTCTCCTTTTATTCAGCCATTTGCCAATGCAAGATGCAATGAGCCTTTTGTTATTTAGTTGTTTTTTAATTTGAAAATCAATCTACCTACCAGTCCCTGGACACACAGAATTTCCGCTAATAAAAGACACAGGCCCTGCCTTCCTGGAGAACCCAGCCCAGAGTCGGGAGAGACAGGAAAGCAGTTGATTATGCCGTGCTCTGCTCGGTGCTCCAAAATGAGCCAGCCATGGAGTGCGTCACTGTCCTTTATCATTGTGGCCACCGAGTTTCCCAGCCCCACGTCAGCACGTCTCATCTGGCAGGCGCTCAGGTACCCAAGGAGACAACAGGATGAAATATGTGAAATTGTGATGGTCACCAAAAAATCTGGGCTATTTGGGTGTCATAATTACAGCATCGATCTCAATGCACCTGTCATGGGAGTTACGTGTGTGCACAGACGCAGTGGGGACTCGGCGAACGGTGACGGCTGTATTTCAGAGGCCGTGCTCAGCCGTCTCTGATGCCTTAGCCTTTTCATCGGACACCACGCAGCATCTTTTTGTTTTCTTCCTTAATAAACATTTGGGAAGTGTTAACCCGGTTGCAGAGCAAACAGAACTGAGTTTTGGTCCTCACTGATTCCATGCCCTTGTGACAGCTGTTACATGACAGTTACCCTCTGGGGAGCAGGGCTCTCTGGGCACCTAGCTTCCGTGCTGGGGAGACAGGAAGTTCCTTGAGAGCAGGAACAGAATCTTTATTTTTCTATCCTTCCCCCTACCCAGTGCCCTGCATGGGCCTTAGAACGAGGTAGGGCTTACGCAGGGCTCGTTGAATTGAATTATTGAGTAGGCAGGCTTGCCATGGGAAATAAACAAAAGAGCCAGCCCCCATGATTCAGTGCTGCTCAACCTGTCACTTGCAGACTAAATCCCCGGCTCCCTCAGATGGATGGGGAAGGGAGCTCACAGACCCCGGAGAGGGACGCGCCAGGATCATGCTCTGCCCTCCCCGCGTCCCTGGGAGGGAGGTGCTCTCGGTATCTGGTCGGGGAGGACGTGGGGAGCAGGGATTGGGCCCGTGGCCTGCCTGTCCCGAGTGCGCCCTTCTCCTCCCAGACAGCGCTGTCTGGGTCAGTGTTGCTGTGACCCCTCTCCTGCCCTGGCCTCTCACGGTTCCTGGAAGCAGCCTGCACCCCCTGACCTCTTGGTCAGTGGCTATGGAAACAACATCCACTCTGACATTTCCAGTGGCTTTGATCTCCTTACTGGTCCCAAGTTTCCGAAAGATGGCTACACAAAGCTCTGCCCCAGAGTCCTGCAGGCACCCAGGCTCTCTTGCTGGGTTTTGGTTCTCGGAGGGAATCTTGCTTCTTTGGCTTTCTTTCTGGGTGCAGTGTCAGGCGCAGAACATGAACGCAGGCCCTGCTTGTCGACGTGTAAGGAAGGAGGGCCCGACTGAGTGACTGAATGACTGAATTGTCCTGGCTTAGGTCATTTCTCAGCTCTCCATTCTTTGGGCTGATGCTGTGAAAGTGAAGCATTTCGTCCTACAGAGTGGGGGAAGACAGAGAGAGAGAAAGGGAGGGAGGGAGAAAGGGAGGAAGAAAAAAGACCAATACCTCCCTCCTCTCCCCTGCACCAGCCCCCTACCTAGGAATAAATGGCTGCCCTGTGGCTAGCCCCTTGCTACTCAGAGTGTGGTCCCTGGCCCAGCCGTATCACATCACGTGGGAGTCTGTTAGAAATGCAGAATCTCAGGCCCCACCCAGACCTACTGATTCAGAATGTGCATTTAGCAAGATCTTCAGGAGATTTGTGTGCACATGAATAGTTGAGCTGGGCTGGATGACAAATTGTCGGAACCTTGTCTTTTCCTTTAAGAGGGAAGTCAGGTTTCCTCTGCATCACGAGGAAGGCTTTGGAGAGGGTTTTAATGCCAAGACCTCAGGAATGGAGAGAGGAAACATCCTGAGAAGAGACTAATAATGATTATCATTATCATAATTGCTACAGTTTATTGAGCACTTACTGCGTGCTGGGCGTGTGATATTCATTATCTCATTTAATCCTCGCAACCACCCCATCAAGGAGACATCATCATTGTGCCCATTTCAGAGATGAGAAAACTCAGCCTGGGGTGATAAGGCGACTTGTCAGGATTGCAAAGGGAGATTTTAGTTCTGACTCTCCCTCTGGTTTCCCTTTGTTCCTTGAACTTGGCCAAACTACTTTGATCTCCAGGCCAGGCTCACCTCTGGCCCCCAACCCCCTCCACCTTCAAACCGGAGAGAACAATGCCCAGAGCCTCCGAGGAAGCAGGCAAGGAGCAGAATAACAAGCACACAGGCCTGCAAGGTCCTTGTGAGATGTCCTATTTCCAACGCAACAGAACCATTTAACTGATAAACACAGAAGCAATGTCAAGATGGCAATAAATCGCCTTGCTATCAAGCTAGGCCTTTGTGTAGTGTTCAAAAGGAACTAATTAAAGAAATTTTTCTTTAAAGTATATTTGACCCAGACGTTTCTACATCGGCCTAGGATGCCAATCTGGTTTGAAAACTTGGTGTGAAGCTTGAATTATTAACACACGCATGAAAAACAAATGTTCTGTTTGCCTTAGAACATTTTGGGGATGGGGAGGACAAATGTATCTCTTGAGGACGGGATCGGGGAAGGGGGTGGGGGTGGGGCGAAGCCAGCGAAGGCCGGAGGAGGTGCATGTCCTGGTAAAACATACATCATCAGGCCTGGTGCTTTATCGGAACTCCTGCGTTACGATGACTGAGACAAATCTTAAAGAGAATTTTTCACAGCTAATACATAAAACATGATCCCTGCTATCTCCCTCTTTAAACAGCTTTGTTAAATAGTCAGTTGAACGACATCTCCCTTGCTGCCATGAATCCATTAGGGAATTGTATTTACATAGGGACTTCCACTTGATGGTTTCGAACCGTTCGGTCTCTCAGCGCCCTTCTGGGAGCCGTGTGCACCCTCCTGGTGTATTTCCCCCCGCCTGGTGCTGGGAAGTGGACTCCGCAGAGCCAGGGTCCCAGTCAGTGCTTCCGGGACACCTCACACAGGGCCGGCCCCGACTCCCACTCGCCAGGTTGCTGGGATCCCAGGAGACGGGCACGGGATGGGGCTGGTGCAGCTCCGGCATCTTCATCTTCCTCCCTCAATGTAGGTCGAGCTGATGTGCAAACTCCAACAAGGGAAGAAGCTGGGGTCTCAGTAGTGATGGCAATTGTGAGAGCAGCTAACCCGTATCGCTTCATATGGGACGGGCACCCTGCTGGACACAGCGTGGGGAAGCCCAGTAAATCCTGTGAGCCTTCGAGGTCCTACTAGTGTTACCTTTACAGCATGGAGGAGGATGTTGGGGCCCAGAGAGGACAAATGACAGGCTCCAGTCCCACTATGGGGAAGACAGGCTCAAACCCAGGTTTCTCTGCCCCGGTCCGCGCGCATATACACGCTCATAATAGACCAAAGGACACGACACTTACAGAGGGGGTTGTAGGGAGGGAGTGGAACATGAAACATTTTGTCACATATGTATTCAAAGTGTGCATTCAACAAACGCCTCCAGGCTCGGTTCCCGTCCACTTGATCCTCAACATGGAAGCTGAACTAATTTTCTTGTTTTTCCTCCTTAAAGTAGTTTTTGTCTAGATACGTGAAGCAGCTCGCACGGCGCTCCTGGCTGGCACGCAGTGGATGATCAACGACGCCACTTCCCTGTTCCATTGACAGTCCACGCACACATGCCGACACTCCGTAATTTCATGAGTCAATGTATTTCTTAAAATCATACTCAAAGGAGGATCCTGAGCACACAGATGGAGCAGGACTATGGCAGTCATCAGTGTAAACGTGGTTAGCCATGTTGGCAGAAACCAGTGAAAGCTGAGGCCAGGTGTGAAGGAAGTAGAGGGGCCTGTGAGGCAGTCCGGAAAGAGCAGAGTGGTGGGTGGGCAGCAGAGTGGAGAAAGGTGAGGACTAACTAATCTGATATCCCACTGTGGGGAAAGCTGGTGGGGCTGATGCTGAGAAAAAAAAATCACCTATGGCCATAGGGTGGCCATGTACAGTTGTGCGGGCCGTGGACTATAAAACTTTAGGGGGTGCTATTCTCACCCACCATGCTGGGAACGGAGGCCCTGAGCAGTGCACTGCATGGTCTGCATGGCTGTGGGCAAGGGCCTTGCAGGCACCATTTACTGAGTTCTATTAAGAGTGGAGGCACGTGCTGTGGGGACATGGAGAAAACACAGGGCAAACTGGGACTGATTTGGGACAAGAGGATGAAGGAGGGCTTTTTAAGCTGGGCCTTGTTGGGTAGGGGAAAGGCCAGGCAGCTCACTCTTACTCATCCTTCGAGATTGGACTTGAATCTCTCCTGCTGCAGTGGTGGCCCCTCCCTTTCCTCCCACAGCACGGGCTTTCCTCCCCCTAAGCGTCACCACGCCTTTCTGAAACATTCATCCCAAGTCTGTGGGGCCTCACGGCACCCTCCCTCCGCTACACCATGAGCTCCTAGAAGGCAGGAACTGTGTCTTTCACTCCGGTAGGCAGGGCCTAGCACCGGTGCTGCCACATAGTAGGTCCTGGCACATAGTAGGTGTTGTGGGCCCAGTAACAGGTGTATGAATGAGGGATGCTGGTGTGGGGGGGTGAGATGGAGGCAGCGTGGCCAGTGTGCCGCCAGAGATGCCAAGGTCCCCAGAAGGGGCGGTGGGCCCCGGTGAGAGGGGGCAGAGCCGGGGGACTGCTCACCCATGGGGCAGCAGGGAGTGTGGAGAGGAAGCTGAGTGACGTCAGCCGCCCCACGCGGAGCTCACGCACCTGCCACCCAGCTCAGAGCCAGGGGACGAGCTCTGCCCTGTGCCCCTGAGCCTCATTTGAAGAATGCTGATTTTTGAGCAGCATTTGTCCCCCCCCAGCTTCTGGATGCAGGATGTGCCCCTCTCTAGTAGGTGGCTGGGAGACAAACCTCTCTTATCAGATCAAAAAACTAATACATGAACCAAAGCAGATGCTGCCGGGCATTCCCAGGCACGGAGAGGCCAGAGACGCGGTGATGTTTGATGACTGACTGGCGGTCGGAGCAGGCAGTTCCAGGGCCAAAGGCAGGGGCTTCCCTGCTCTCCAGCCCCTGCTTGGAGGGGACTTTCCTGAGGCGTGTGGGTTTGTTCGCTAAGGTCTCAGAGGCACTGCCACCTGCTGTCCTCCCCCATGGGGGCAGGAATCAGACCCTCCTGTGGTTTGCCATGTACCTACATCCCATCCACCTAGATCTGGGCAGGAAGGTGAGTAGGTGCTTTGAGAGGGAGAGTAGACAGAGGCAAAGCAGGAGTGGGGAGGTAGAGCTTTGTTCAAATCTTGGCTTGCCACGTCTCAGTCCCAGCTGTGTGATCAGAAGCAAGTCACTTAACCTTTCTGAGTGCCTGTCAGAAAAGGAATGACTAGCACTTTGGGAGGCTGAGGCAGGAGGATCGCTTGAGCTCCGGAGTTCAAGACCAGCCTGAGCAAGAGGGAGATCCCATCTCTACTGAAGATAGAAAAATTAGCCAAGGGTTGTGGTGTGTGCCTGTAGTCCCAGCTACTCGGGAAGCTGAGGGGACTTGTGTGTGGATTCAGTGGGACACTTTCTATAAGTCAATGTCAATCCATGGCAGCTGTTATGAATGGTCACTAGCCTCTCGTCTACCCTCAGCCTAGCTTCGCTGCACAGTCTGCTGCCTGCGATGCCCCTGCACCCCCACACTGGCTGCAGCCCCCATTCCAAGCCTAGCCAGAGGGCCGCCTCTCCCTGTCGGGAGGGACTTCCCCTTAGGTCGGAATATTCCAGTTTCTCTCTTCTGGCCCCAGTCATCCATTCCGGGCCTCAGAATAACACAGTAGCTAAGAACTGAGCTCTGGAATGAGATAGATTCTTTGATCTCTCTGTGCCTCAGTTTCTTCATCTGTGGACCAGGCACCACGGCATGGAGACCTTAGATCTGTGCTCCAGGTCTGAGGGAGGCAGAGAGCCACGTGCCCTGGGAGCAACACGTGGGTGCCCAGTGAGGGCCTGGTGGGCCGTAGAGCAAGCAAGACGTGGAATTGGGGGTGGGGCTGGGGTGGGCAGTCTCCCCCGCCCCCCCAGGGCCTCATGCAAATGCTCCAACAATCTCCTGGTCTCAGCTTCTCCCTAGCTTTTCCCATGCCCCAGGCCTCTCCGGAGGAAGGCTTACTAGGAGCTCAGAGGCCCTGCGGGAGGCCCCAGGAGCAGCCTGGCACATGCCCCCTCCCGGTTAGCCTGCTCTCTGCCCTGCCATCCTGGTGACAGCCCTGCAGACGCCCTCCATGCTCCTCTGCCGGCGTTATCAGTGGTCTGTTATCTCTCTCCCCGGAAGGCTGGTGCTTCTCCCAGCCGCTTCCGTCAGTGTAGACGACGCCTTAGAATGAGCACAATCCTGGCATTAATCCAGGCGCCCGGTGGGCTTTGGCGCAGTCCTCCTCACTGGGATCCCCTGGGGAGGAAGCCGGGCCGGAGGAGCATCTGCTCATTTCGCAACCTGGAAACTGAGGCTGAGACACCTGGGGTCTCCTCTGCCTGGTGCCCAGAGCTCTCCCTGGGCCTCCCCTTGCCCGGCAGGACCGAGTCCCCCTGCCCTCCCCGGGCCTGGCTCTGCCCACCAGCCGCCTGGCCTCCCCAAGGCTTTAACCCTGCAGCCCACAGGTTGCTAGTTACCCCCTCCCCCTGCCTCCCAGCTTCCGCCCTGCCTTAGACTCAGTTCCCTCTTGGTGTGCCCAGCCCCCTCATGCCTTCAGGCCTTTCTTTAGGTGGCTTGTCATCACCCCACCTGATTCTAGTCACTGGGACTCCCACACATGGTCCAAGGCGCGTCAGACCGGGACTCTTTACCGGGGGCTGGGGTGAGCACAGGTCTATAGGCTTGTGAAATTATAGGTCATCGTGGCAGCCCATGTGCCCATGGAAAGGTTTCAAACAGAGGGTCCACTGTGCTGACAGTCTTAAAGTGGTTGTTACTGCAGAAAGGTCAGGAGCCACTGCCCCAGCCTGGAGAGACGGAGGAGCTGGGTGCTGTGTGCCGGGCACACAGAGGGCAGCCGTATCTTGCATGGGGCCTGTGGCCTCTGGGTAGAGCATCTCTGTCTGGCTCCTGCCCTAACCCTTCTCCCCGCCCCCAGCTCCAAACAGCTGCCATTTGCGTTCTCTCGGGGCCTGCCTGCTGGCACACAGCTTGGCTTCTCCCTTGTGAAGTGAACTTCTCCTCTATCCAGATGCCCTGGCGCTGAGCCATTTCTAGGTCCCAGTCTTCTCCACTGAGACCGGGGCACCCCAAGTGTGGCCCATGGATTGGCACGTTGTGTGGCGCTGCCTTAGGCTTTATCCAGGCAGTTCCCTTTGTTTCCCTTGCCTGCACTTGTTCCCTCTGTGTCCACCTGTTGGAATCCTGCCCATCCTTCAAGGCCCAGCTCCAAGGCCACCCCCTCCAGGAAGTCTCCCTGGATGATAGCTGTCCTCTTGACTGCCCTGGCACTGGCTTCTTCCCGCACTGACAGCGCCCACCAGCCTTACTATGAAAGAGAGATGGGAAGGCGCTCTCTGCAGTGCCTGGCACATAGGAGGGGCTCAGGAAGTGCCTGGTGTGTGCTTGGTTGCTCCCGGTGAGGGGGAGCTCATTCTTACATTCAATTGTGCATTTCTCTAATAATTACATACCAGGCATAGTGCTGGGAGCTAAATAATGAAAGGGACAATGTAGTTGCCCTTACAGAGCTCCTAGTTGAGGGAGGGGGACAGCCATGAGGACAGGCAATGGCCATGGAGTAAGTGACAGTGGCTGTGTTGGGGGTAGAGGATGTCCTAGGCTCACAGGAGAAGGGCGCTCAGTGACAGGAAAGACTGGAGGTGGAGTGGCCAGGCCTGCTGGGCAGGAAGGCATGTGCTGGGTAAAAGAGAGAGCCCATCTGAAGTGTGCAGCCTGGCATGTGTCAGAATTCAAATTCTGAATGAATTCCAGATTGAATTCTGAACGAATTCTGGATTGAATTCTGGAATGCTTTGAGGCATTTCGATCTGGCAGAAGCAAAGGCCGTGAGAGGAGAAGAGGGAAGACGGGAACCCGGGTGGCAGGCAGGGCCAGGCCGCGGAGTGCCTGGTAAGTCAGTCTGAAGAACCTGGACTTCATGACAGGGGCAGACAGTGGGGGGCTGTGCCAGTTACGCTGCCTGTGTTAGCACGCTACCCCCAACAGAGTGGTGTAAAAGGACCATGCTTCATGCTCCCAGATTTGTGCCTCAGGAGCTGGGTCAGGGCACAGAGTGGGGGACTTTGCTCTGCTCTGCGATTTCTGAGGCCTCAGCTGGAAAACTCAAGAACCAGGGACTGGAATCTATCTGGATGTCGGTGCCGGCTATGGGGTGGGGGAGGCCTCCGTTCCTCTCCACGTGGGCTGGTGACTGAAAGTAACTGGTAGGGTGGGCTGGAGTCTAGGCCTTGGATCTAACTATATGTCCAGTCTGTCCTGACCTCCTCTCTTCCTGTAAATGCTGGAAGTCACCTCCCCTGGGAAGCCCTCCCTGATCTCTCTGGGTAGGGCAACCATTTGCAGTCTGTGTCTGTCTCTCCCATGAGCCCGAGACCTCCTTGAGGACAGAGATAACATCTTCCTCTTGTCTGATTCCCCACTGCCTGGTAGACAGAAGATACTAGATAAATGTCTGCTGAATGGTAAACTAAACACAAGAAGGTTGGCCTGGCACAGTTGGAGTGGCACTGGCTCCTTGGCCTGTCTTCCTTGAATCTGCCCTTTTCACGCTACAGTCTACCTGGCTCCTTTCTAAGCTCATCTGGGTCAACGATTCATACCTACGATGCGGCTTCCTTCCTCACCTAGGGCTGCCCCTGTGTCTGCTTCGAATTGTTCTCTACAAAGCAGACACGGGGAGCAGTGTCAGGTTTAAATCAGATCGTGTCCCCGGCTCAGAACCCTCCAATGGCCTCCCATTGCAAGTGGCATCCGCATTCCTTTTCGCAGCCTGGGGTCGATGGGGCCCTGCGTGATCTGTCCCTGCCTCCCTCGATAACCTAATTTCCTAGACATTCTGGTGACCCTGGCTCCCTTCCTGCCTGAGTCTGCTGAGCTGTTTCCCACCTCTGCCTGGAACGCTTGTCCTTCACCTCCTGACTCGGCCGATCCTCTCTGCCCTGCGACCATAGCTCAAATGCCACCTCCTCTGACTTGCCCTGGAGCCCTGGCTTATGTGGGGTCCTCACCCCAGCCACCCTCTCCTCCAACATCCTTTCAATTTTCTTCATAGATGTTATTACCAGAAAAAATCCAGCTTCTCTATGTGTTTACCTTGACGCTGCTGTTGTCCTTCACCAGGGTGCACGCTTGCTCAGGGACTGCTAGATACAGCACCCAGAGCAAGACCTGACTCGGAAATACTCGTGGAGTGGATGAATGCATGCATGGGGACCCATTGTACAGATGGGAAAATCCAAGCACAAGCCGCCTGCTGGCTGAGGAGCCTGGGGCTCTGGGCCCCCAGCCCTGCCCACCCCTTCCTGGCTGGGCCCCCCTTTCTTCCCCTTCCCCCGCCCTCCCTCTGTGCAGTGCCAGAACCTGCTGCCTCTCCTCCGCAGCAGCCGGGCTGAGGAGGGTTGACCCAGCGGGTGGACACAGGCAGGCAGCCGCAGCAGCATTCCAGGAAGCAAGAGAGTCCTGGTCCCCAGGGAGAATTAAACTCCTGGCTTCGGAGGGAGGTGAGAAACAGGCAGTTGTCTCAGCCTGCGTGGAGCGGAGCGGGAGGGAGGCTCCTCCCCTGGGGTTGGTGATGGATCCGAGGCAGAACTGCGGATTACGCTTCCTGCCCGGGCTCCGGTGCCTGCAGAGCACCGAGTGCAGAGCGGCTGGGCCCCGGGAGGAAAGAGGCTTGCCGGGGAGTGGCTGGCTCGTCCGCGTGCTCCCTCCGTGCTGGGATTTATGGGGCTGGGCTTGAGCGGGAGGCTCTGACGGGGATATATGGGCCTGCTTATCTGCCGGGATGGGCCCTCCCCACGAGCCCGAGCACCACCGTGGCAGCCACCATGCACGAGGCGGGAGATCTACAGCCCTCTCCCTTGGCCCTCTACCCTCCTGCGCGTCTGACCCACAACCACTTAGCTGCGAGAGCAAGGCCTCGACCCCCTTGGTCCCTGTGCAATAATAATGCTCGGAGGCAGAAGGCTCGCGCTGCCAGCTCTCTCCCACCCAGCTCCCGGGAGGTCAGCTGGAGGCCCAGCAGTGGCAGCTTTGAGTGGCCAGACATTACCAAGCATCAGCTGCCCCTGCGGTGCTGTCCGCTCCCAACAGTAAATCCTGCAATGGACCAAACGTAGAGCTCCAGAACTCCAGATCCCATGCCTAGATGTTCCCATCTGTACAATGGGTCTCCATGCACTCATTCATTCAGCACGCGCATACATGCCACGTCTTGTTCTGAGTGCTGTTTCTAGCAACGCACAGACAAGTTCCTGCCCTGAGCATTCAGAGCAGGGCAGGCTGGAGGCACCCCCTGCAGATGCAGGAGCCGAGACTCAGGAGGGGAGGAAGGGAGCTCCGCCTTTTGAGGGTCACGTGCATACACTCACTATTTAATTTTTATATCAACCCTAAGAGGTGGACAACATTACTGCCTTTTAGAGATTAGGAGCTGGAGCCTCACTGTGGGGACACGAAGGCTGGGGAAGCCAGGATGGGGGTGGCTCTTCTGTGAGCCCTTCCTGTGCACCAGACACTGTGAAGTGCTTTTTGTGTACTTTATCATCGTCACAGCAAACCTGGCAGGTAGCCAGGACGACTGTCTTGATCTCATTAATGAGAACTGGGGCTCAGAGAGGTTTGGTAACCGCAGGGGCAGGGTAGAGCCATCCTCCTTCTGCCTCTCACGCCGGGCCAGCCCGGGATGCTCCTTCGGGACCACACTGGTCAACACCGGCTGGCAGGGGCGGAACGATGGTCTTCATTTCTAAAGGTCGGGACCCTGCACCCCTTTCCCCACCTGGCATCGTTGCCTCCTGCTGGCACCTTCTCCGGCTGAGACCGCACCTGTGGCCTTCCCCAGGGGAGGTGTTGTCCTCGGGCCGAGCCAGCAGGCAGTGTCTTGGGGGTCTCCCCGTGAGTCCTCTCTGCGCAGCTGGAGTCTGTCACACCGTCTTCTCCCCTCCTACAAGGCCCTGCCAGCCCTGGGAGACTCACTGAAAGGCACTTTGATCACAGAAGCCCCAGGGAGCCACAGCAAGTGGGAAGACAAAGAGAGAGAACATGCGTTTGAGAAATTTACATCCAAAGCCAGATCAGAGATTCCCGTCTCGCTGCAGTTATGTGGGGTTAGGTGGGGACTTGTCCCTGTCGGGCAGTGGTGGCCAAGCACACACAGACAGGAGTGCCAAGGCATAAGCCTGCCATTAGGAGCAGTCACTGGGATGCTGGGTGGGTATCCCCTGGCCTGCCTGCCACCGCTCACCTTCTGGGGGGAGAACCAAACTGCCCCTTGCTGCGTGTCACCCTGTCCTTGCTGCTCCCCATCCACTCACTAGAATCAGAGAATGTCAGAGCCAGAAGGGCCCCTAGTCATCATCTTGTCCACCTCCCTCGGGATCGATGGGGAAAGTGAGGCCTGGGAGGGGAGTAGCTTGCCCAAGTCACATGGGTTACTAGTGGCAGAGCTGAGACGAGCGTTAGGAGCCCTGGTTTTCCACAATAGCAGAGGAAGTGCAGGGACACAGCTGCAAACACGAGCTTCAGAGCAGGCCCAGCCCTGGCTCGCTGCTGTGTGACCTGGTGGTGTCTCAGCCTCTCTGTTTGCTCACCAGATGCACGTGGATCGGGACTACTGTGAAGCCTAAATCAGACAGTGTGGCTACAGAGTTGGACAATGTTTATTACTGTCCTTGTCATTGTGGTTGGGGCCTCGTGCTCCAGGCAGAGCGGGCGGGAGGAGGTAGGGTGTGAGTGCAGGGAGGTACGGCAGAGTGACAGGGGCAGGCAGCCTCCTGCCAGAGTGCCAGGCTCTGTTCCAGGGGCCTGGACTTCTTGGTGGCACCGAGGATAGCGGACACGGATGACCTCATTTAATCCTCCCAACACGCCTATGAGTCAAGTGGAATTATCCCCCTTTTACAGATGGAATAAAATAACTGAGGTTCAGAAAGTTCCAGCAGCTCGCTCCATTTTCCAGCTGGTGAGAGATAGGGCAGAATTGGAACCGGGTCTTTTTGGTTCTTCTCTACTCGGCCGGTGGCACCTGAGACCTGCGTCCCTTTCTGGAGGTGCCTGTGATTTCAGGGCATGGGATGGGCAGCTGACTTGGTTTAGAACCTTCTAAGAGGCTGAACCCCACCCTCCCCTGCCTGGCCCAGACCCCATCTCTGGGGCTGTCTCCTGGGCTAAGCCGTGTCCAGCTTCACCCAACAGAGGGCGCTAGTGCCCTGGTTCTCTGGCCACCTGGTGTCCCGCCAGGCCCGCCTGGCTTTGGTGGAGACCGGTGGGGTCCACTAGCCCGTGTTGGTGCTGAGAAGAGGACACGCACCCCTTTCCCCTGTGCTCTTGCCTGCGCTGCTGATGTTCGTGACTTAGGTTGGCTTGCGGGAGGGGGTGGCTTGGGAATAACACAAAGAAAACAGGATGGCATTTCATAGTAGGTTACTTTAATTGTTATGGTGCTGTGTGCCGTTTCCTTACCAGGCGATTTGACTTGGAAGTTTCCAAGTGGTCCTTTTCGGATGTCTGGGCTCTCTGTCCCCACACCCTCACTCCAGCCCTGCGTGCACGTGCCCCTCCCCGGCCTCCTCTCTACGACTCGGTGACGGCTCAGAGCAGGTCAGAAGCCACCGAATCCCCCTCAGGTGTTCCTGGGCCCCCAGAGGGGAGGCGCCTGGGCCCAGGTCACACTGGGGGTCAGTGGCTGGGACCCAGAGGCAGTCCTGGATTTTGGGACCCCTCTCTTGGGCCCCACGGCAGGTAGGGACAGGCTCAGCCCACGTTCGGGGCATCCAGTCTCAAAGAGTGAGCAGAGGCCCAGGGGCCGAGCCCCAGGGATGACCAGCAGGTCTGTGATGCCTCAACTCACCTTCCCCAATGCCAAGGCGAAGCGGGGAGCCCTGCCCTTCCCCCCTTTCCCTGGGGTTGTCCTTTAGGGACCCTCTGTTCTGCCTCCTTTACTCTCAAAGCTAACGTTTATAAGGGAGGAGGTCCCTTTGAAGCCATCTTTGAGGTTCTTGGCAACCTGGTTTGTATGATATAAAAAGGCTGGGGTTGTGGGATTGCGCCCCTTAATAAGGTACTATCACATTTTTAAAAAGCTGCCAGGCTGGGGAGAAGGGAGAAGCCTCAAGCAGCATGATTTCCCTGGAGCCTTGGAGCCCCCAGGGACCTCCTGGGCCCCACACTCCCCTAGCTGCCCCCTGCCAGTGCCCCGGCCCCGGGGAGCTGACACGTTTGCTAAGCGTAAGGTGACGGGTCTGAAACTCGTGTTCCTCCAGCTGCGCCAGCACCACCAGCAGCACACGGGCGTTGTGAGACATGCAGACACTCAGGCCCGCCTGAGACCTACGAACCAGAGTCTGCTGGACAGCGAGTTCCCCAGGGGATCGCTCACGTGGCACGCTGGAGTTTGAGAAGGGCTGTTTGAAGCCTCACCTCGAACCTTCATCCGTCCCCATTTTACAGGTGCAGACGCTGAAGCCCGGGAGGTCCATGGCCAAGTGCAGGGAACGCTGATAGTGAGCCCAGGGCTGGGATTCGGGCCCCGACCTTCCTGACGCCAGAGCACTTGGGAGGATGGGAGGATTTCAACAGGACGAGATGGCGGAGAAGGCCTTTGAGGAGCAGGGACAGCGTGAGCACAGAGGGGTGGGACAGTGGAGGGGAGATGCCGGAGACGGGCGTGAGCTTAGCAAGCAGGTTGGTTCCTTGGAAAGCGGCTTCGCTCTTACCTGCTGGGCAATGGAGAGCCGTCATCTGGGAGCAAGGGTGGTGGTCAAGGTTATCCGCCGGGACTCATCACCCCAGTAGGTCCTGCATCGCAGGAGCGGCTGGGGCCGAGGCGTGCCCTTGGGACGCTTTCTGGAGGACCCTGGTGACAACTCCACCCTGGCCTGTACCTGAGTTATCCGGCCCAGTGAGCACGAAGCTGAGGGGAGGGGGGCAGGCCTGTGAGGCGTGGACCACGAGGACTCGGGCGGGGACTGTGGAAGGAGCCCCGGATGGACAGGGGGGTCATGTGCCCTGAGTCATCTCTTCCTGCAGAAACACCTGCAGTTTCTTCATCTGCATCTGGAGGGCTTGGTTATTACCACTTCCTGGGCCACCTTGAGCCACCTCTGTGGATATGCTCCTATATGTCACTGCTCCATCCAGGGCAGAATGGGCCTCCACCACAGATTCTGCCTGATCAGCAGGAGACCAGACCTTGTGTCCCCTCCCTGGGGCTGGGTGCACTACATCTAGTAATGCAACCCAATTCGGCATATTTAGCAGTGGGTTCCTGGCAGGGAGAATTGGCCTCAGGCACAGTGGAATGAGCAGTGGGATGCAAAGCAGGAGACTGAAGCTCCACCCATCCCCCCATTCTTGTCCTGGGAGTCACCAGACTCAGGGCTACTTCCCCCATCCCTCCCCCTCCCCCGTCACCCCAATCACATCCTCATAGCTATGGCACTTCCTATATCACCAAGTTCTTTCCGAGTCTGCAGCTCATGTCTTTCTCAGGCCAAGCCTGTGAGACAGGAAGGGTTTATTATGCCTGTTTTGCAGATGGGAAGATGGAGGCCAATGCAGGTCAAGTGACTTGCCCCACCACACAGTAAGCGAGGCCCAGGGCTGAAGCCAGAAGCCAGAGCTCTTCCCTGTGAGTCTACAGCTCCTTCCACTTTACAGCCCAGAGGACTTTTTATAGCCTGCCTTGGGGCACTTTCTAGAACATGTGGTCCTGGGGGCATTCGGGTGCTCGGTGCACAGGGCTGACATTCTGCAGGTGTTCCGGAGTGGCTTGTCAAACCCTGCTATGTCCAACCCCCCATTGCACTGGGAGTTCCCTGAGGGAAGGGAACCCTTTTAACCCTTTCTCCTCCCCACCCCTCCTCCGGTGTAGCACAGTGCTGAGAGAGGAGGCATCTGGAGAGTGTATTAAGTGGGTGCCAAGTGTGACAGAGAGCAGCACCATGTCTGCCCTGTCACCCCCTGCCACCTCACATGCCCCTCCTTTTGCCCCTGTCTCTGGGGAGCCTGTTTTCTACTCTCCTGCTTCTCCCTGTTCCTAGAAGCCTCTTAGCTTCTTGCTGGGCCTAATACCACTCCCTCCAGGCCGCCCGACTCCTGCTCTTCCTGCTGAGCTGAGCCACAGGCACACATCGCCGGGCACCCGGGGTGACGGTGGGTCTTCCGGGACTGGCCACTCTGCGCTGCTCCCTGGCCCCACCTATTCCATGGCCAGTCTGGTATGTTTGATGTGGGGACAGCTGGAATGGAAGGGGCCCTGGCCCGCAGCCTCTGCTCTGCACACTCGGTGACCCTACACTGTGCTGTGGGTATATGTTCTGGATTAAGCCAGTCCAGGCTTGAATTCTCATTTTGCTTCCTGTTAGCTGCATGATCTGGGACAAGTCACTGGACTTCTCGGAGCCTCAGTTTCCTCAGCTTGTAAACATGGTAATAATAGTACGAGCTTCATTGGATTTTGGAGGCTTAAATAAGTTACTACCCCAAAGTGCTTAGAAACAGCTTGGCAAATATTGGCTATTACTATTCTCTGGGCCTCAGTTTCCCCAATAAAGAGGCTGTGCTTACTGCTCTCCAAGTCCCCGCTGGGTCTGCCATTCCGGGACTTAAGCTCTGGGCAGTCACGAGATATTCTTATTTCTTTCCCTTTGTGGAATTCTCAGTGCAGGGTCATATGCAAGATTAATAAATACATGAATAAAGAAATAAATAATGCCTTTCATTTGCGCAGCGTTGAATAGCTTTCAAAGTGCTTTCTCATCCATTAATTATCTCAGTCGAGTCTCAGGCAGGCCCTGCGAAGTAAGCAGCTGGGGATTATTGCTGCGGTTTCAGATGAAGCAAGAGAGCTTTGGAGAGGCAAAGTGACTGGCCCAAGGTCATGCAGTAATTTGACGTGGGAGGAGAAGAGGCCGGGGTGGGGTGGTCTGGGTGACAGAGGGCAGAAGTAGGAATGGGGGTGAGGAAGGAGGTATGTGCCAAAGCCAATCTTAGAGTTTTGGGATTTCTCCTCTCGTTTTAGGGCTCCTTGGATATCTGACCTCTGGGGAGTTTTCTTCCCTCTACTGTGACTGGGTCAGCGGCTGGGGCTCAGTCTAACCTTTGGCTAAAAATTAGCAAACTCTTCGGCAGCATTTACAGAGGTATGGTGCTCAGAGTAAAGGAGGTGAGATAACCCACTCTGTGCGGGACACCGGTGTCTGGTCCTAGGCACCGCACTTGGAGATGGACTTTGACAAACTAGAGGTGGGTGGCGAAGCGTCTGAACCCCGAGCCATCTGGGGCAACGTAGAAGGAACTGGAATTTGGGGGAGAAACAGCTGGGGAGCTTCTGCACCAGCTTCACATATTAGAAAGAACCTAAACTTGCTCTGGAGGCTCCAGGGGCAGAAACGAGACTGATGGGCGGGAGATACCAGCAGAAACTTTTATTGCAGCAGGGGAAGAGATGGTTAATTTCTGCTGTAAAACAGTCCTGGACCCTCCACCTTCCCCAACCCCAGGCCCGCTGAAGCTCCCCGCTCTTCCCACCCCTCCCACCCCTCCGTGAAGCCCTTTCCAGGCTGCAGGAGCCGGGGGTGGGGTGGGGGGCTGGGGGGCACACACTTGTCATTTTTCCCAGGAACTGAGAGCTCCCTGCAGGCTGGGCCGTGCACTAGGGAAGCCCTGCCTGGGGTGCAGGCTGACAGTTGAGGTCCCGCCCAGCTCTGGACAGAAGTCATGCAAGGCTCTGCGTAGGGAAGGCCCTTGGGGAGCCAACAGGGCTTGTTTTTGAAGACAAGGGTGGTGTAGAATTAAAACACCCTCCCAGCCCAGAGCAGCTGAATGTTGAAGGCCAGGGTCGCTGAGGACTGGGTCAATTTGGGGGAGGTGGGGGGAGGGGAGGGGCCAGGGAGACATGGGGATGGCAGTTCTGGGATCCAGAAAGCAGATAGGAAACGACAGAATTCCAAGTCTGGGAGAACGAGGAGAGGTGTGTGCCCCGACCCCATCTCTTCAGGTTCAGGGCTCCATTTGGGGCCTGCGGGTTCGCTCAGCCCTGGCACTCATCCCCAGATGAAATAAAAACAAGGCGATTATCGTGGGTGTCTGGAAATTCTGAGCTTCCCCTTGGAGACCACACTGGCTGGTGGCAGGAATGGATCTTTAAGAGAGTGAGGAGGAGAAAGGCTTAAAAAAAAAAAACCCGGCTTGTCAGCAGTAATCGGCTCCTGCTTGGCTCTCTCTCTGCTGGGGTCCAGGCTGCCGCACGGGGAGATGATTTGCCTCTAAGAGGCTTTATGGCTCCCGCTGCATGTGAAGGACTGGAACACAGGGGCCTGCTGCCCTGACTTGGTGCTCTGTGGCACCTCCATCCTCCTCTGTCACCCCACTTCTGCAGGGACAGGCAACCTCCCAAAAGGCTCTGTCTCTCTTTCTCTGATGCAGTTTTTCTTTCTATCTCTTTCCCTTCTTTCCCACCCCTGCCATGGCTCTGGGGCTCCCTGGTTCTCCTGATGTCCCCCTCGCCCCATAGCAGTGAGGACCACACAGAGGCAGGGGACAGGGGGTGGGAGGATGTGGGGGTGCAGGTGGGTGCTCAGCACTGGCGTCTCCCCCCAGCCTCACCTGGGGCTGGCTTGGATTTAGCAAATAAGAACACAGGACAGCCAGTTAATTTGAATTTCAGATAAACAACCAATACATTTTAATATAAGTGTATCCCATACAAGATTTGGGATAGACTTATACTAAAAATCAGTTAGTATTGGTCTGAAACTCAGATGAACTGCTGTCCTGCATTTTATCTGCAGCCCTAGTCTTGACTGCTCCTTCCTCTTGCCTCTGGGAAGGTCTTTGAGTGTCCCCCTGGCTGGGAGGCTTAGTCCCAAATCCTAGTCCCAACCATTTATAAATAAGAACAGTGGCCCTACCTCCCGGTAATGGACAGACCATGATAACTGATGGCCTTTCGGAAGCTCCAGGGTGGCCCAGGAATCAGTGGTTGCTGCCATCATGGCCTAAGAAGGATTTATGTGTATAAACATACAGACGTTGCAGACTGACGGGGCGAAGGTCCCTCAGTGCTCTGCTGGCAGAGCAGGCCTGGGCTGAGGCCTCCTGACTCCTTGTACAGTGCTCTTCTCACACCACGCTCTTCCCAAAGCAGCCGGCTTCGTTGCTGCATTTCAGTTGGGAAAAGGTGGGGGTAGGTGCAGTGGTCACAGCTGAGGATGGGGACAGAGACTCCACTTGGGACACACCCAGGCTCCGGTTTTTGCCCTCACAGCTTCCCTCCCTCTGCCCACTCCGAAGTCTGCTGTCTGTCGCAAGCCCCAAGGAGTTGAGGAAGATCCGCTCCAGAGCGCATCTGGGTAGAACCTTTGGCTGCTAAATTAATGTTAAGCTGAGAGCACACAGGTCTGGGGGCTGCAGGTGGGAGCTCATGCAGTAACTCTGGGGGACGCGATCCAACGCCTGCTGCGCTGAACAACGCCCTTGGGTGGATGGGCCCAGACATGGTGTGGCGCTCAGGGACAAGGAGGAGGGAACCCACTCTGTGCTGGACTCCCGTGTCCAGCCCAAGATGCTGCACTTTGAGATGGACTTTGACAAACTGGAAGTGGGTGGTGGAGGGTCTGAACCCCGAGCCACCTGGGGCAAAGTGGAAGGAACTGAACTTGGAGAAGAAAGGCCGGGGAGTCTCTACACTGTCTGCATGTGTTAGAAAGAACCTAGACTTGCTCCGGAGGCCTCAGGGGGCAGGAACAGGACTGATGGGTGGAGGGTCCTGGGCCAAGCATGGGCCCTCCTTTGCTCAGAAGCAAGGGGGGTGGCTCTGACTCTAGTCTCAGTTCTGTGTGGTCTCGTGCAAGTCACTGGCTCTTTCTGAATCCCAGAGCCCACTAGGTTATATCTAAGGCTCCTTCCAGTGCAGAGTCTCGCCTGTGGTCCGTTACTTGACTCCACTGCGAGCAAGCTGAGGTCAGGGATCCTGCCTCGTTCTGCTTTGCACGTCCCCAGCCCTCCGTCTTGCTTCACAAGGGTGTGTCTGTTGTTGGGGCATAAGGAAGAGGGAGATGCATTTATGCAAAGCACAGCTCGAAAGCCCCTCCTGCCTGAAGCCCTTCAGGGTGCTCTCAAGAAATCAGTCCTTCCTTCCTGTCTTGCACACTGTGAACTCTAGCCCCGAGCTGACCTTGTTCCTTGTGGAACGTCGAGACCTTTTTGACCCAGACAGATGAGCCCGGCCCCCCACTGCTGTTGCCCAGCACCTGCCAGACTGAGCTTCACTCTGCCCCAGACACGCCTGATCTTCACCCACCGTTGCCCCCCTTGCCTGTGATGCCATTGCTCTTGTCTGAGTCCTAACTTGTACCCGCTCATCCTTTAAGACTCAGCTCAAATGCCTCTGTAAAGCCTTCCAACCCTGCCCCATCATCCGGCTTAGTTACTTCTTTCTTGATGTCCTGGGGGAGGGCTCCTGTCCGTATTATATATGGCACGCGCCGTGCCGTGTGGCAGGGTGTCTGTCTGCTCACCGTCTCTCCCACTCAGCCATGAGCTCCTCAAGGACAGGGACGATGCCATATCCATCTCCCCACCCTCAGGTGCCAGCGCACACACGCGATGCCCAAGGCTCCTTCTCATCCTCCGTGTCTCAGCGTTGGTGTCCCGCCTCGGTGAGCCCTCCCTGCCACCCATTTCGAGAAGGGTGTCATTTTTCTCTGTTATCTTTCTCTTATGGCACCCTGTTTATTTGCTTCAAGGAAAATCACGATCTGGAATTGAAGTGAAAATTCATTGTTGATGTGTTTGTTTTCTGTCTCTTCCTCTGGAAGAGGAGCCTGGTGACTTTGCCTGTCTTGTTCAATGCTGTATTTCCAGCACCCAGAGGGGAGTCTGGCACACAACACGCACGCAGTAAAGATTTATTGAGTGCATGAGTGAACGAATGACTGTAAGTACCTAAGGGACATCCGTCGCTTTGCCAGGTCAATATCCATCCCTCCCCCTGCTGGTGGCAACGCTGTGATTATCCGTTGGGAACTACCCTTTTCCTCCCTTGGTCTGTGTTGCTGAGTGGGTCTGACCTTGTCCACAGTCACAGAGCCAGGCCCACACCCTCAGCCTGGCCCATCATGGCTTTTCTTCTCCTTGACTGGTACTGGGCACCGGGCCAAGCTGTTCCAGGGAGACCCAATCCTGGGACATTTGCTGCCAACGTGGTGGGATGTAAACCTGCTGTTGCCGGCGGGAAAGCCTGTCTGGGAATGATGCCCACACACAGAGAAGCTGATTAAGAGACAGATTCCTGACAACATCACTGGAGCACCTGGATCCATATGTGCCTGAAGCTAGCCCCAGACTTTCCACTCCACAAGCCAATACACGGTCTTTTCTGCTTAAGCTGATTGGTATAGTAATTTATTATTAGAACTGGAATACTCCTTACTAATACAGATCAGAAAAGTATCTTAAATCTTTTTATTCTCATCTAGCCTCTAACAGGGCCTGGCATACTGTAGGTACTCAATAAATGTTTTGCAGGAATAAATGACTGCAAGCACTGAAGGGGATGGATAGTGTCTAA
Organism: Lemur catta; assembly: GCF_020740605.2. Taxonomy (NCBI): domain Eukaryota; kingdom Metazoa; phylum Chordata; class Mammalia; order Primates; family Lemuridae; genus Lemur; species Lemur catta. The sequence goes on along the minus strand of NC_059142.1, from coordinate 23,076,819 downwards.
TTCACTTTAAAAAATTTCCCTTCTTCTATCCAGGTAGGTGTTCAGCACACACTATGCGTGCAGCGAGCGTTGGTTAATCCCAGTTGGAGGAGATTGATTTTTCTTCTCCTCTTCCTCCTTCTCCATTAACTCCCTGTTAACAGCAGCCGCTGCCTCTCACTCCCGCCCCTGTTATGGCTCCTGGGTTCTCATTCTCTCATTCTTCTTTCGGTTAATAATTTCAGTGATTTGTAATTTATCACCCAGAATAGGTCCATGTCTTCAGTCTCAAGACAACCTGGGAAAAAAGCGAATACTAATAAATAAAATCATAGGTACTGTGTATGCAAGGGCTAATGGAGTTTCAGTCCCCTGTGTTGCTTATACAAACTAGGTTCTTTTATCTTACTCTCCAGAGAGGGAAAGGGGGCGTAGAGCCTGGAAAAGTCCCCTGCTAATGCCTCAGTCCTCACCGCCTCGGGAAGCAGGACATGGCAGCATGAAACAGCAGCCATGGGGAGGATGCTCTAGTCTCCCTTGGGTTCTCCTAGTGTTGGACACCGACAAGCCATTAAAAAGAAAACTTTTCATCATCATCCATTCTGAACGCATATAAAGGAGAGACAACAATGTAATGATTCACCATATACTCATCAATCAGCCTCGATAAATTCACGGCAATCTTATTTCATCTCTATACCCACCCACTCCCTCCTTCCCACCCCGATTACTTTCAAGCGTGACATTTGATGTGGAAATATTTTAATATGTATTTCTAGAGGATAAAAACTCTTTTAAAACTGTAACCAGCATACCACTACCACACGGCGGTGGCTGGCTGTGGTAATGACCGTCGATGAACCGTGACTCTCAGTGTCTGTGATGTCCCCGCCCACACTGACGCTGGGCTGGACAATGTGACATTTCATTGGCCAGTGGGACAAGCACGGAGTGCAAGGCAGGGGCACAGAAGGCAAAGTCCTTAAGAATGAAAGACCACAAGGCGGGTGGGGGCGGAGAGAGAGAGAGAGAGAGAGAGAGAAAGAGAGAGAGAGAGAGAGGCACAGCCATTACTGTTGGGGCTCACACATGAGCCATCCCAACCACGTCAAGTGGGGTGGATATGAGCCATATAACAGGTGACACTGCCCATACTGGAGACTGGCAGAATTATGAGTAAACAAAATAGTTGCTGATTGAAGCCACTAAACTTTGGGGTGGTTTGTTATGCCTCAATAGCTCGTCGATGCACACACTAAAAAGCGAACAGTAATTCCTTAATTTCATCAAATGCCTCATCAGTGTTGAAATGTCTTTCATTGTCTCGTAGACTGTTTTCTTTTGCACTGTGCTTGTTATTATTGGGATCCAATAAGGTCTATATGTTTTGATTGATTGATATGTCTCTTAAATCTCCTTTAATCTATAGTTTCCCACTTCCAAACTTTCTTTATTCCTCCTCTCTGAGTCCTGTAGATTTTCCCACAATCTGATTTTGCTAAATATTATGGTGCCATGTACTGGCTGCTTTGTCCCTAAATTCCCTGTAAATGGACAGTTAGATAAAACTGGAAGCTTGATCAGATTAGGGCTTGATTTATTTTTGCCAAGGCCACTACGCAGGTGGTGTTGTGTTCTTCCACCAGGAGGTATCGATGTCTGGTTGTCTTTCTTAGATCTACTGATCCATTAGTTGTTACAAAATTATACAGCAGTTATTCATCCTTCATTAATCCTTTATTTATTATTATTTATTTATCATTTATCAGTACTGTAATACCTCAAAATAAATTTCTTCTCGTAAGGTATTTGGTTACCCGGTGGTATCATTTTGATAGGAAAGGCAGGATAAATGTTTCATTCTTTCTCTTTATTTTCCAGTTTTCAAAATAATGAGTTGGTTCCCTAGCATCCTCCAGAGATGACCAATGAAGTTTATTGTATTTTTTAATATCATAGTAGACTCATGAATTTAGACATTTTGATGTGCTTTAATACAGGGTAGTTATCATCCTTATTAATGCTGAAATTACACCATCTTTGACCAAGGGAGCCTATTCAAGTCGGAGCCCTTGACATTTTGACACAAACTCAGTAATCCTTGGTAATGTTTAATAGTTTCTTTGTTTCTGGCTTAAAGATATTCTGGCTTATTTTGTACTTTTTCCTGTCCTGGTTTTAGAATTAGACTTTTTTTCCCAAGGATACTTGGTTTCTTCTGACATAGTTATACATGATATTACCTAGGTTAACTGTGATAGAGAAAGCTTTGATGGGCTTTTTTCATTAGATCAGAAATGCCAAACATTTTCTAGCAGGTCAAGTTGCTTGGCACAGATAAGTGGTTTTCCTTGAAATAAATTTGGAAACTTCTATCAGGTAAGAGTGTATCATTCTTGTGTTTGCAAAAAGCCATGGCCAAGAGACATGACACTTCTTGGTGAACGGCTATTTTCCATGAAGAAGAAGAAATTCTACCTTTGCAAGCGAAGTAGCCAAAGACAGTGTGATTTCAGAACTGGTTGGGTCTATGCACTGGAGGGCCAGAGATGGGGAGGTACTGGGGAGCATGAATTGCCACTTCGGTCCTGTCTGGGGCCCTCGGGGCTAAGTCGTTGAATATGCACAGTCTGCGTGGGGAGGGTGAGCTGCTCTCGGAGGAGGAGAGGTACCTGGGAGTCCCACTGCACAGGTCAGAATCCTGTTTCTATTACTGACACCTGCGCAGTTAGCTTTGCTCAGGCCCGCTTTTCTCCTCTGAGGAGTGGAGATAACCTAACTACTTCCGAACACATTTTGAGGATGAAATGAGATGATTGCATAGAGACAGCAACGACGTGTGCTGCTCAGCCTGGGCTATTTTCTCTTGCTTTTCCCATCCTTGCTGTGAGCTCTACTGCTTGCAAACTTTTTCCATCTGGTTCTTCCCCCAAATTTAAGGTACTGTATGTGTCAAAAAGCCCTGTCACTGCTCTCAGGGGACTGAGGTTAGGGGTAGGGGAGAGAGGCAGTGTGAAACCTTTGCCCAGAGCCTCTGGGTTCCCAAAGTGGGTCCCCAGGCTCACACAGCTCCGTGTGGGGTTCAGCAGGGTCTGGTATCTGTTCCTGCTGGGGACATAGGCTGGTTCCGGTTTTTCCTGACCTCCTACCTTCCTACCCTAAATGATGATGAAGAATTTGATGATGCCAGTTTTTTGTTTGTTTTTTTTTTTTTAGCGATGGGGTCTCACTATGTTGCACAGGCTGGATTTGAACTCCTGGGCTCAAGGGATCCTCCTGCCTCAGCCTCTCGAGTAGCTGGGATTATAGGTGCACCCCACCATGCCCAGCTCCGCAACAATAATTATAGGTAACATGGCCTGAGCTCTTTGTATGTGCCAGGCTCTGTTCTGAGTATTGCATATGTGCTTCCATTTATTCAAGCCACCGTCATCTCCCTTCCAGATCATGCAGTAACTTCCAGCTGGGCTCCCCGACTTCACCCTTACTGCCTGACCATCAATTCTTCCCCAACTGCCCAGAGGGATCGTTTTGGAACATGAGTCAGGGTGTACCACTCCTCAAAGGCGTTCACTGACTTCTCATCCTACTCTGAATAATAGATGGTGCACGGGCAACGCACATCTCCAAGCCCCTCGTCATCTGGTCTTTCACTATTTCTCTGCTCTTGTTTCTACCCTTCCCCCTCCCCTGTAGCCACACTGGCCTCTAGGCTGTTCCAGAACTCTGCCCAGCTCACTCCTGCCTCAGAATCTGCCCAGGCTGTTCCCTCTGTATGGACAGACCCCTCCCTACCCCTTTCTCTCACTGTCTTTGGGTCTCTGCTCCTCAGCGAGGTCCCCCTGGATCATTCTCTATAAAACATCACTCTCCCCATCCTGTCAATTTCTCACCCTTTTTCTTTATAATATTTCTACCACCTCCTGCATTATATATTTCCTTCCTTGTTATTCTCTGTCTTTGCTCTGTACAATGCAAACTCCACAAAAATAGGAATGTTTATCTGTATACCAAGCACATAAGACAGCGACAGGTGCATAATAGAGAATCAATACATATGTGTTGCGTGAATGAATGAATATCAACTCACATAATAATCTCCATAGGTATGACTATGTCTCCAGGATTTTTTTAATAGATGAAGAAGCCAAGGCAAAGCTATAACCCACTTTAACCAGCAATTTTCTCAAGATAACACGGCAAAGAAGGGGAAAGACAGGATTGGTCCATCCAACTGGAAAATTCTGAGACTCCATGTGCCAAGCCCACCTCTTCCCTTCCTTCCTTCCTGTCCACCATGGTATTTTATAGGGATCGCCACATCCATCTGGAATCCTGCCCTGACCCCGTGTCTGCCTGTCTGCCCTGGAATTCAGGCTGGACAAAGCAGAAGGAAACCCAAGGCGCCCCCAACCTCCATGCTGAGCAGCCAGCCCCATGCATGCCACCTCCCTGCCGCTCCGAGCCCGCTCAGGCTGTCCGAGCAGAAGGATCCGCCATCTCTGCAGACTCACCTGCTCCAGACTGCACCAGACAGAAAATGAAGGAAGGTGAAGGGGAGAGGAGGCAGCCTTGATAATTTCTTCGCCCCTCCTGGAAGATGCCCCATCTCCATCCCAGAGACCGAGAGGCCCAGGGCTGGAGGGGAGCGGGGTCTGAAGCAGAATGCTGTCACTGGGCCCAGGTGATGCCATCATTTTAACATGCCCAAATGCCCACATTAATATTCTTTTTGGCATCTTGTTGTCCTTTTTTAAAATTTATTTTTAGATTTACATCCAGAAAAGTCAATTCTTTGTAGTGTACAGTTCTGTGGGTTTTGACAAATGTACAATGTCATGTATCCACCACCCCAATCACGATGTGGAATACTTCCAACACTCCCCCAAATTCTCTTGTAGTCTCCCTCTTCCGCCAAGCCTCTCCCTGGTAATCACTGATATCTTATCCATCCCTACAGTGTTTCTTTCGCCAGAAAGGCAAACACGTTAAGTGGAAACAGACAGTATAAAGCCTTTTGGGTCAGAATTCTTCCACTTAGTAAAATGCATTTGAGATTCATCTATGATGTTAGATGCATCAGTAGTTGGTTCCTTTTTATTGCTGAGTAGTCTTCCATTATATGGATATCCTATAGCTTGTTTATCCCGTTCCCTAGGGAAACGCACTTGAATTGTTTCCAGGTTTTGTCTATTTTGAATAAAGCTGCTATAAACACCCATATGCGAATTTTTTGTGAACATACATTTTCATTTTTCTTGGGTAAATGCCTAGCAGTAACATGCTTAGCTTCGTAGTTAAGTTATAGTAACTTATCAAGTTAAGCACATGGCCCAGTAATATGCTTCACTTTATAAGAAACCACCAAATTGTTTTCCGGAGTAGCTGTATATTTTGTTTTCCTTCCCGCGATGTATGAGAGTTCCGATCCACAGCAGTACTTCATAGTGTCAGTTCAAACATTTTTTACGGCGTCCTAGTAGGTGCATTGTGGCCCGTGACAAATGATGTGGAGCATCCTTTTATGTGCTTATTTGTCATCCCTATATCTTCTTTGGCGGAGCGTCCAAACACCCCTATATCAACATGCCCTTTTATTTGCGTTAAATTGTGCTGTAGCCCAAGAACTTTGCTCCCCTGCCTGAGGCATCTAGGAAAGCGCATTGTTCTAAGGTCGCTCCATCAAGAACCTTTGCCAAGTATTGAGACCATTGGGGGGGGGGGTTGTCATCTCCAACTAAGAACTACAGCAGAGCTATATTCTATTTTTAGTAGCCGGATCTAGACCAAGCCAATTCTCTGCTTCTCCTAAATAAGAAAACTGAAGTCTAGAGAGGAGAAGATTTTGCTCAAGATCCCACCATGAGAAGGTGGCTGAGCTGGATCAAGACCTTAGATTGAGTAACTTCACTTCTAAAGGTCCCAAGCTCTCTCTGCTGGAGGCCTTAGGTGTTGTGTAAGGTGCTAAGGACATATATGTGGTCCCAATCCCTGGACAGTTTTAGGGGAAATAGAAGTGATGCAGGAACAGTTGAGGAAGAGAAGATACTGGAAACATGTGTTTCCGGGTTGCTGAAAATGCCGGAGGAAACGGAGAGAAAGGATGAAGCTGGTTAAGCAGAGCTTCCTGGAGGAAGGGAGCCCTGGGGTCTGGTCTGGAAGGGACGCATAAAGTCCCCGTGTTGGGCACTGTGGCCATGTGTGAGAGCTGTACCTCATATGGGGCTGTGTGTACCAGGTGTGCTCACAGTACCTGGGACAATGATTGTTTTCCTTGTGTACGCTGTGGCGATATGCGTAAGCAACTATAAGGCTCAAAGTGAGTTTTTGCTTCGTGTATTTTTGCGGTGAGTTTTCAGCCCTAGCTTAACCCTGAATCTTCTTCATCGCCCGTATCTCCTGGGCCTCGGGAGGAGAGCACCTCGGTGACCCCTCCCTCAGCCCAGACTGCGGCTGCCAGCGCTTAAATCCAGTGAGCAGCGAGCTTCTCGGATTTGCTTCTAGTTGAAATCAATATTTGCTGAGAAGAATGCATCTTAATTTCAGCGGCCAGTTCTCAGGGCGAGAATTGCTCTAAAACAAACCTCCAAACCCGCAGACTTAATGCGTCCTAGTTCAGTTGTTTAGTAAATCTCTCTGTACAGAGAAAAATCCATTAGCTGTCGGGGGCAGGGACGGGGGTGGGGAGCGGGAAAAGTGAGCCAAAGCCCGAGTGAGGCCTCTGTCGCAGAGATGGGGGACTTAGAGCCCAGGGGGACCCTCATGAGCTCCAGCCACGTCCCCAGGCCCAGCCCTGGACTTCCCCAGGGTGCTGCAAGCCGGGAGGCACGGCCAGCGTGTCACTGGTAGAATGAATGGGAAGTGGAATGAGACCCCCTTCCCCGGTGCCTGTCTGGGGAAGTGTTTTCTGATTGCCGACTGTCCCGTTCCAAATCTACAAGGAGGCGATCGATTTTCTTTTCAGCAGGGCTGGGGGAAAGCAATCATTTACCCCAGAACATGGGCTTTAATGAATCCGTGAGACATATGAGGTCACCCTGATTACATCTTCCCCTGACAGCCTGGGATGGCTTCGCGGCTCTCAGAGGACTTAACTGAATCAGGAGGTTCTCAGAATCCGGTTCCTGCCCCTGCTCCCCTCACTCTGCTGAGTCAGGCTGTGTTTCGGGCTTTTCCACCTGGGAGGCAGGAGCCTGGGTGCAGGCAACGAGAGCCACAGAGACAGCTGTGGGCTCTGGAGTCACCGTGACCTGAGTCGGAGCACAGCTATGCCGCTTTCTACCTGTGTTTCTCTAGGTAGCAGATTTCACCTCTCTGAGCCTATTTCCTCAAGAATCCCTGAAGAGCAGAGTTGTCATCAGGATTCAAGGTCATGCATTTAAAGCATCAGGCATATAGTTGGTGAGCAAGATAAGGTAGCAATAATTGCCACTTTAGCACCTCAGTTTATCCTCTCTGTATAATGGGCTGAACATTATCAGTTTCACAATGCAGAGAGGAGAGAAAAGGGGAAGGATGAACCGACTATGGCATGGAAACCAGCAAGAAATGGTAGCATGGAGGTCCTTCCACGGTAAATGCTAGAGACCAGAAACAAACTCAACAGAGAGGAACGAGATCTGCAGGAAATGGAGGGAAATCCTGCCCCTCCGCCTCAGAAGAGTGTGTTAGAATCCTGGACGACTGGCTCCAAATTAGGATCTTACATGTTTAGCTTTTCTCTTAATTTTACAGCTGGGGCAGACAACACTCAGAGAGGGACGGAAACTTACCCGGAGTCTCCAGCCAGCTGGTAACAGTGCAGTCTCAAATGCAGGGCTACAGACTCCAGGTCCCCAGCCTTCTTTCCCTTAGTGGGCTCCCAGCTTTGTAAGCTGAGGTGGTGGTGATGAAGGGGGAGGAGGGAGCGGGGAGGGAGAGGTATTTTTACCTTGAATTATTTTTATTAAATGTCACAACGGCTTCGCAGCACTTGGGATCTGAGTAGACAAATCAATGAAAATAATTACAGCGAACATCCTGCCTTCCCACTTCCCTCCTCCTTCCACTCCCGCAGCTCGCTTGGACTCGCGGAGAGCCCGGCTAGCTCAGCCTTGCACTCGGGCCCCAGCGGGGAGCGAGGGCAACAGCCCCCTCTGACCTCTGCCTTCTCTCCACTTTGTTTGCAGGCAGCTCTGCCTGACTCAAGGCTCGAGTCTTGGAAACAGAAGCGGCTCCAGCAGCAGCAGCAACAGCAGGAAAAATGAACCAGAGGCCAGAGAGAGACAGGCAGCTCCTACAGGGACTCGCAAACTGGGAAGAAGGCTTTTCTTCTCAGAACCCATTTATGGCTTAGAAATAAACCTTCAAACGTGCCCTATAATTCTAGTCCGGTGACAAGATTAATTAAAGCCACATGAATGAAGTCTTCAGGAGTTACTGATCCGACCACCCATCCATCCATCCATCCAACCAGTGACCGTTTACTGCGGATCTATAGGAAATGGCATTGTAGTGGCAAGAGTCTGATAGCCCTGATTCAAATTCTCACTCCGCCGTTTCAGAGTTAGCGGTGTGTCGGGGATGTTTCCTATCCGCCCCCCGGATTCACTCGCCCCTGCCTGTTCCAGGGAGGCTGGCCTGCAGGGACTGCGTGGATGGGATCTCTCGCCTCCTGGCTTCTGGTGGGGTTTGTCCCATGGAGAGCAGCAGTAGGAGATGGGAAGGGGAAGGAGGGAGAAGTTGGGGTGTTTAATTCGCCATCTTCCTCCCTGGGGGGTGCCTAAGCCAAAGGCTGCAGCTGCTGACAGGTGGCCCTTTCCACACAGCCCCTCCCAACCTTGGGTTCTGGGAATCTCCCCTTCAGGTAAAGCCACCTGTACTTACCTGCCCCCAGGGACTTCCATATCCCTGTGGTTTCCTTATGCTCCGTCCACCCCTTTGCAATAAATTTTTTATTAAACTGTCCCCATCAGCTTCCTGCTGGGACCGTGCCTGATACACTGTGTGACCCTGAGTACATGATGTTACCTTTCAATTTCTCCATGGGTAAAAGGGGCAAATAAAATCTGCTTTGCGGCTCAGGGAAGATAGGTGATGTGCCCAGGGTTGCTTAGCTGGCTACGGGGCAGAGCGGAAAGGTGAAACCAGAGATAACTAGGCCACAGCCAGCCCCCTCGCTATCTGCTGGGATCTGTGGCCCTAGGGGCGTGGCCCTGGGCATTCTGAGGTCTGGAAACAGAGGATCACACTCGTGGACTCAGTGTCCTCTCCAGCCTCTCAGGACCCTCCTGGCCAGGGTGGCCTTGGCACCTTGGACTCATCACTCAGGTGGGGGCTTGAGGTGCTGTGACAGGGAGGCAGTTAGCATCATCCTTCCCGCTGCTGTGACAGAGTCTGCTAGGCAGGCCGAGCTGTCAATTCCACTCAATAGCAACGTTGGAGAAAAGGATGCCCCGGTGTTGGCTGATGTTGTCAAGGAAGTTCTTGTCAAATTTCCTTCTTGACTGAGCAGATGGTAACGTAAAGGGAAGGGGAGCTGGTATTTTTTGTGTGATCTCCAAGTACCAAGCACTTTACAAATGAATTCTCTCATTTAATCTCCCAGAAATATATGAGGTAGGAATTTTCATCCCCATATTGCAGGTGGGAAACTGAGGCATAGGAAGGTTAAACATACAAAGCCCACAGCTAGTAAGGGCTCGGGTAGATGAGGCAGAGCTCAGACCCTGTTCTGTCTTCCTGCAGAGGCCTCGCTCTTCCTACAGTACTAGATAAGCAGAAGCAAGAAATCTACTTTATTTGCTCAGCAATTTATTCTTGCATCTTCTGGGACCTTGACCCACCAAATACACATTCCTTGTCTCCCACATCTTCAACTTTGTCCTCCTTGGCTCCTTCTCCTCCACATACGAGTGTAAGTCTCTTGTGTCCTTGAGGTGTGAGCTTTCTCCGCCCATCCCTACTCTTCCTCTTCCTTGCTCTGCCCCACTCACCTCCTCGTCCTTCCTCACCTACGGGAGCCAGGCTTCTGTCCCCATCAAGCCCTGTCCAGAAAAGGCCACCTGTGACTTCCTGGTTGCCAACTTCAACGGGAACAATGTAGTTCTCATCTTCTCCAGCTTCATTCATGCATTTGACCAATATTGTTGAGTTCCTATTATGTGCCAGGCATGATTCTAGGTACCAGAGATAAAGCCATGAACAAAACGGAAACAAATCCCCACTGTCCTAGAGCTCACATCCAAGTGGAGTGGGGTGACAGACCATACACAATCACGTGGACCACGTGTCTGTGGCAGTTGGTGCTATGGAGAGAATACAGAGCAGGATGATGGAGACAGAGTGGTGGAAGAGGCATGACGTTTAGGTGATCGTGGAAAGTCTCTCCCAGAAGGTGAGATTTGAGCTAAGAACTGAAACAAAGTGAGGGAGGGAAGGAGACATGATGTGGGGCAGAGGGTTTCAGGAGAGGGAATTGCAAGTGCAAAGGCCCTGTGGTGGCAGCTCACGTGGAGTAGCAGGGAGGCCACTGTTTCCAGAAGGAAGTGAGTCAGGGGCTGGTAGTAGGAGCTGAAGTCAGAGCTGACGGAGACCTGGCCATGTAGCCTTGCAGGCTGGGGTGAGAACTTTGGCTGCTACTCTGAGTGAGAGAGGGAGGAATCAAAGGATTGGAGCAGAGAAATGAGTGGTCTGACATATGTTTAAAAGCATCCTCCAGCTGCTGTGCAGAGAATAGACTAAAGCAGGCAAGGGTGTGACCAGATCCCTCTGCCACATTTGCCGCTTGGGGCCACCTGCTCTTTCTTGCGTCTCTTCTCCTCCCACCTGATTGCCTGTCTCCCTGACCAGTCTGCCTTGGTCTTAGGTGAGAGCTCCCGCCTCCCATTTTCCTGTCTGTGGGTGTGATCAGCCGCTCGGCTCTGTCCTTGGTCCTGACAGCCTTCAATCACCCCAGTAAGGATTCTTAGTCCCTGGCTGCAACCCCCTGAACCCACGTGACTCTGGAATCCCTATGACCGGCTCAGTCATTGCTTCTGGGCTCCAGATGTGTTTATCCAGTTGTCTTGTTGACTCTGCCACACCTCAATCACCCCTTGACCACAATATGACCATAACTGAAATTTCTCTTTTGCCCCCAAGTTCTGCTCCTTTCCCCGTGTTCTCAGGCTCTGTGTGGTCCCCTGCATTTCTCAGTCCTGCATACTGGACTCCTGGTCTTCATCTTATGCAGCCCTCTGCTTCCCCTCTTCCCGAGACCTAGTATCTCCTAGGCTAACTCCTCCCTCTCCACCTCCGCTACCACTACTTCATTTCAAGCATGTGTCATCACGTATGTGGCTCACCGAAGCCACTTCCTAGGGCTCTGTAACGTATCTGCAGAGTCTGCGATCTCTCCCTCCCCCAAACTCGTCTTTGCTCTGCTCATCTTCCAGGGGCTCGGTCTACAGTATACATCTGGCTACGAGAGTTTCCTGTCAAAATTCTCCAACAGACTCCAATTTATTTCCAGACATTAACTCATATTTCCAGCTTCATCCTTCATGTTCTCTTCAAAGCATTTCAAGATCCAGCAGTTTCAAAACTTCTCACTCGTCCCCAAGTTCCTCAGTGTGTCCATGTCTCCGTGGCTTTGTTTATGTGACTTCTCTGCCCTGGGACTCCCCCGCACCCCATTTCTGCTTGATAAACATCTTCTTTTCCTACAAGATCTCACTCAAAGACCGTATCTCTTAACAGATCTCCCTCAAACTTCCAGGTAGAATTATTAGCTCCCTCTCCCATAGGTCTGTAACCCTCTGTTCCCATCTTTATTTGTTTATCAAATCTCAACTTGTGCCAGACACTGTGCTGTGATGCGTTTTCGTAATTCTGGTCCTCAGAATAACTCTTCCCATTTTGCAGGTGAGATAACCGAGGTTTAGAGGTGGTAAGTAATTTGCCCAAGATCTTCAAACACCCGGGGGTAGAGGCCAAATTGGAACCCAGATGTTCAGGATCCAGAGCCTCTTTGCCAGATAGCTTTCCCCTCCTCCTTTGGTAAGGCAGCATTGTCATCTGCTCTTATGTTTCTTCCTCCACTATATTCCTCAAGAGCAAGGGCCATAGAGAAAACTCCATCCCCACCGCCTAGCATGGTGCTTGGCACATAACAGGAAACTATCTGGTGTTTGTTGAGTGACTGTGTGAGTGTATGCAAATACAAATAAGGAACTACGAATGTCTTCCCTATCCATAATCCCATGGAATCCTCATAGCAACCTTAAAAATGATCATTAACATCTTCCTTTCACAGCTCAGGAATCTGAGGCTTGGAAGCATGAAAGAAAGTCCCGTGGCTAAGAAGAGAAAAGGCGGAGTCACAGCTTTCCTGTTGCTGTAGATCTGAGAGATCCAACACTTCCGAGCTTCAGGGTTGCGCTAGGACAGTTCCAGGAGCAACTTGCCAAGAAACAAGAAGTTCCCCAAGAGGATGAAGTCATGTTTCCAGAGCTAATAAAGCCAAGGTTCTCATCGCATCCTCCAAGGGAGGGAAATGAAGACCACAGCTGCAGTCCTCGCTGGCTCCAGGTGACCAGAGAACCCAGAGTCAGTCCTGCCGGGGGGTTTAAGTCTCCCCCGTAAACATCCACGGAGCACTGACCCTGAGCATGGTGTGTGCTGGGCCAGGCAAGTTGCTGAGTTAGTGCCACTGTCTGGTTGTAACATCATGGGAAATGAACTCTTCAAAATAAAAAATAAGCACAAATTTGCCATTGCAAGTAGAGGGGAAAAAAAAAAGATCGCTGTGGATGCATATTAAGTGTATCTGACACTGTGTATAATATATTTTCAATGCCAGGCAACTTGTTAGCTTCCTAATATGTGTATTCTGGGATGTTTGCAAATATGTTACAGAGCTCGGCAAACAGCTCCGCGGGCATTCTGGAGAGCCTGCTCCCATTTTAAGCTGATGTTCGCTGTTCGCTGTGGTGTTTAAACTTCTGTCTCCCCTTGTTAACCCAGGCCTGGCTTGGTGGCTCCCAGAGCAACTCATCTCACCATCATCTTGTGTTTTCTATCGCAGAACGACAGCGTAAACAGCTCCCCGTGGAGGGTGCACTCCCACCCTCGGGCTGTCTTAAAATCCTGGAACACCAAGGCTAAAGGGGCCTGTCTAGAGCATTGAGTCCTATGGCCCATTTTACAGCAGAGAAAACTGAGGTCTGGAGAGGAAGTATATGTGCCTAAAATCATCAGTGCAACGTAATGCAGAGTGGGGCTTGACCCACACCAGCCACCACATTCCTGGACTTTATACCCGGTGGTCAGAGCCTAGGGAAGAGGATTGATTCATCCATTCCTCAAACTGCTGCATTTTTGGCGGAGGCCAGAACCAGAAATTGGGGAAGGAAGGAGGAGACAGCATCCACCTCTCAGGCCCCTGGCAGATGAAAGGCCCCGTCCTTGTCTCTACTCTCCTCCGGGCACACTGCCTTGCAGAGAAATGGGCACAGGTGCAGGCACCGGCCATAGGGCCTGCTGCAGCGGGGGTTGGAAGCCCTGTGGGGCAAATGCCACCCTGACCTCTCCCTCCCTGGCTGGCTTCCTGTCCTTGGGTGAAAGCGACAGAGCCTAGGGAACTCACCTGTAGCAAAGGAAATCCCCACTCGACTTGTTTTCATAATCTGCCTGCAGATCTTGGCTGGTTAACCTGGTGGGTCATTTTAATTTTCCAGAAGCCTTTTGGCTTCCCCTGGATCCCTAATCAGATAAGGGGGTCTGTGTGTACGTGTGTGTGTGTGTGTGTGTGTGCGTGCATGCACACGCGTGCCTGGCCTCACGCAGCTCTCCCCCCCCCTCCGTCCCTCCAGCTAGCTCTTGCGCACGCCCTCTCTTTCTCTCTCTCCATAATCACTTCCCATCTCTTCCAGAATGCTTAATGGAGTCTAGAGACAGAGGAAGGAGGATTTTGTCTCAGGGCAGGAGCCAGCCTTTGCACGTCTCTTCCTGTTATTTTGAAAGTCAATCTGCCGTTGGGAGCAAGAGTTTCCTGGGGAGGGATAGGGACTTCTCTCCCCTTCCCCTTTGCTCTCCTCTGGAAAGGGCGTTTTTGCCAGCTCCTGCTCTGTTGTCACTGGTCCCATGTAACTGCCTGAGCTCAGTGCTGTCTGTGGTCACGGCCATCTTCAGACTGAGGGCAGCAGAACACATGGAGGAGTATAACTGGGGGAGGGGCATGCCGGTGGCTGGCGGGTGCCCTGGCAATGCCCGGGGAGAAAGAGCCCAATATGGTGCCTCTAGTAGCTTATCCCCTGATACTTGTTTATAGGAAGCTGTCATCCTCCTCTCCGAGCCTGTCTGCTCAGTACCGCACAGCTCAGGTGGTGTCAGCTGCCTCCTCTTGCCCAGAGAACGCCCAGCCCCCTCTGCCACCGCCCATCCTGGTGGTGTGCATCCTTCTCAGGCCTGGGGGCCTTATACTCCTGGGGAGGGGGAGGTTCTGCTCAGCACACTAGAAGGGGAGAGAAGGGATTTAATTTTTTTTGCAAATCTTTTGTCTGTGCAACACTGTGTCTGACATGGTACTGGGCACATAGTAGGCATTTAATAAATGTTTGTGGTTCCAAACTGAATTATCTGTTTATGGTACTGGGCTGGACCAGATCACTTGAAGGCCGTTCCAGCCTTAAGAGCTATGAGTCTGACTGTGCACCGCTATGTGCCCACAGTGAACTATGTGTCTGACTGTGTGCTGCTATGTGCCCACAGTGAGCTATGAGTCCGACTGTGTGCTGCTATGTGCCCACAGTGAGCTATGAGTCTGACTGTGTGCTGATAGGTGCCCACAGTGAGCTATGAGTCTGACTGTGTGCTGATAGGTGCCCACAGTGAGCTATGAGTCTGACTGTGTGCTGCTATGTGCCCACAGTGAGCTATGAGTCTGGCTGTGTGCTGTTATGTGCCCACAGTGAGATGGGAGTCTGACTGTGTGCTGCTATGTGCCCACAGTGAGCTATGAGTCTGACTGTGTGCCTACAGTGAGTTCTGAGTCCGACTGTGCCACTATGTGCCTACAGTGAGTGACCTATGAGTCTGATTGTGTGCTATGTGCCTACAGTGAGCTACGAGTCTGACTGTGTGCTATGTGCCCACAGTGATCTACGAGTCTGACTGTGTGCTGCTATGTGCCTACAGTGAGCTATGAGTCTGACTGTGTGCTATGTGCCTACAGTGAGCTCTGAGTCTGACCGTGTGCCGCTACGTGCCTACAGTGTGCTGGGCACTACACTGGGCACTGCTGGGAACAGAGGGTGCTGAAAGCACAAGTTCTGTCTCAGGGAGCTCACCTCACAGGACCAAATGGAGAAGGAGGTGAAATTAAAAGGGAGAATGCCCGGGACAGTTCAGCCCAGATCAGCACCTCTCTTGTGTCTTCCAGTATCAAGGGACACCCACACTCTAAGGGCCCCTGGAGAACCATCTTGCCTGACTCCACCGTTTACAAATGAAGGACCTGAGCCCCAGGGATGATTGGCCCAGGGCTCTACATCAGTCTGAAAGAGAGTTAGGAGGCAAACTTGGGGTGGAGGACTCCCAGCATAGTGCTCCCTCAACAATAGTAGATTGCCAGTGGCCAGAGAATTAAGGCCTGGACACAAGAAATGCAATTGTGGTACAAAGTTGTGTCAGGAATAGTTGGGTACTTGGACTGGACATGAAGTGCTCTAAGGGTTCAGAAAAAGCAGCCACACTCACAGCATCTGTAGCCTTTAATTGTTAATGGTTTATTTGTTCCTTCATTTGTTCATTCATTCATTCAGCAGATATGTAATTAGCACCTTGCACATGTCAAGCACAGGAAGTTAACCAGAGTTAACCAGAGGAAAGGAGCTTCCAGTCTTGTTCTGATTCCAGGTTGGCCACTGTTGGCTCCCACCTTGGCTCTGCCTCCCTGCCCCTTCCCCTGCTCTGCGAGGGTCCTATCAGCCCTCTGTGTAATGTTCCTGCTTCTCTCAGCTCCCAGGAGACACGCCCCTGCGCCCCTGTGGTCAGCACTTCTTACTGGCCTGGCCCGCTTCACAGATGGAGCTCAGACCCTTCGTCCAATGTCGCACACATAGCAGGGGCAGAGTAAACATGTGCACTCCCCTGACCCCCCCCCCCCACAGCCAGTGAGGCCAGGGGTGTGCCCTGGCTTGGCCGTCTGCCCCTGTGGATACTGGCCAGGGGAAACGACTTTGCTCAGTTCTGATTCCCTGGATCATCCAGAACCCCTATCCTTCTTTCTGTGTCCTTAGCCGTGCCCAGAACAGGACAAACGCTGTCCTTTGGGAGAGGGGAGTGTAAAAGAGCTCAGCTGAGAAGCTGGGCAAGCTCTGACCACTGACTGTGGCTCCTGAAAACTCCGTGATCAAGGGCCTATCCGGCACTTCTGTTTGGGAAGCCACTTCTTCCGGGATAGGAGTTCTCCTAGGGAGGGGAACCTGTCTCCACGGCTGTGTCCCTACCTTTTGCTGCCATAGTGCCCAATCTTCACCTGCTCACGCCTCCACATTTCACCTGGCCCTGCACCTGCTGGGCACCTGGACCTCCTCCCGCTGATGCTGTGATGCTGCTTGCTCTCCAGCTGCAGCCCTCCGTGGTCTGGCCTGCGAGTCTCTGCCTCAGAGCCAGTGGGGTAAAGCCTAGTCCGCAGCAATCTTCATGCCTGTCTGCAATTTGAAGTTCCAGGGAAACCAGGCAGGAGGAAATGGACCATTGCTTAGAAGCTCAAGGAATACTTTCCTGTCCTTTAGGGTGAGACCGTAGTGACCCTTGCGATTGGTCACACACTGGCTAATAGTTCTCACCCCAGGAGTGGGAAGGGGGAAATTGGCAGAGAACCCGAGGGGCTGGAGTTTGGCTGGGAGACTCTGAGCTGTTTGTTTAGGGGCCATGGGCAAAGGTGCCTGGGGGATACTAGGCACTCTTGGTCCTATTAGCATTGTCTCTTCCCAGCCTCCCTCCCCCTCTGCCCCGTGTTCACTCTACTTCCATTATCAGCGGGTGAAGTGGAAAATAACCTGGCTCTTAGGGGAATGTGTGTCTCTTCTCTTTCCCTGGCTGCTAATGGAACCAGCAGCTGTCCCCAGCCTTGTGTGGCTGCCCTGACCCTCTGAGACTGGGGGTGGAGACCAGCCAGGGGAAAGGACTTTGCTCAGTGCTGTCTCCCACGGGGCACAGAGCTGACATCATGCAGGGAGTGTGGAGAAACAGAGCAATTGATTTGGAGGTGGAGACTTGAGCATAATAATCACAGCTTCCATTTATTGAGCTCCTCCTGTGAGTCAGACAGTACGCAGGTCCTTCTGGTTGCATTACCTCATTTAATCTTCTCATCAACCCCAGGAGGCAGGTAGGGATTGCTGTCGTCTTCCTTTGTAGGGACTGAAGCTCAGAGAGGTTAAGTAACTTGCTCATAGTCACACAGCTAGAAAAGGACAGAGCTGGGAACTGAACTAGGATTGCCTGACTCTCAAGTCCTTTCCTGAAATTGCAGGAGGGTTCCAAAAAGGTACAGATGTGCTGTCATTCCTATAGCACAGTGCCTCACACCTGATTCTGCCTGGGACAGGTAAGCAAAATGAACAAGAGGACTTGCCCACCAACAGGACCCCCAACAGGAAGGGGGTTCCCAAGGCCACTTGAGACCCTAGAGCCAGAGGGACAATCGGAATCTTGGTTGAGGATGCCAATCTTGGTTGATCTGAGTCATATATAGGAAATCAGGAGTGCACCTCACACCTTTCGAACTGTCTTTCAAGTTACTTTTGCCTTTTCCTTATGGCCATATTATACAAATTGTGTGTCTGTATCTAGTCTTGGATGGGTCGACCACCTATGTTGGATTCATGAAACCCAACTCTAGGAAGACCCAGTGATGAGCCCCATGTTTGAGGGGCAAGGTGAGATGAGGCTGGAAATGTCCCTGGAGGTGGACCACGAGAGTGTCAAACCAGCTGGAGCACGAGAGGATGGGGCAGTTCCGGGGAGCAGCCTAAGGCTGTGCCACCCTGCAGAGAGCCGGGGCCAGCTCAGCAGTGCCTGGTGCCCCGTGCTAGGCATGGGCTCAGGGTGGCTGCTTGATGGGGCTTCATGGGTGCAACACCCTGCGTGCAGTAGGCGCTCGGTAAATACTTGGATCAAGAACGAATGGGCTCCTTCCAGGGGAGTTATTATTCTAGCTTGGGCGTGCCCCTTGCATAAGAAGGAAAGAAAAGAATATTTTTTTGAGCATCTACTATATGTCAGGCACCCTTCAAGAGAGACATTCCCACATATGTCATCTTGGCTAGTCCAGGCTTTTTGTCAAAGCAGGATGCAAAGAAACAATAGATGATGCCCCAGAAGTCCCCACTGCCTGCAGAGGCATGAGTCCCTGTCACTTCCTCAGGTCTCCTGGGGACCCCAGTGGAGTCCATTGTCCACCTCCATCTTTGGCTCCCCCTCACTCCAACCTTCCCCTTTTGTACCATGCTGGGAGGTCTCATGCATTCCCCGGGGAGGTAAGGTGACCAGCAGCCAGGCACAGGCAGGTCACCCTTGTCATCTCCCTATGGCGCCGGCGCTGTGGGCCTCAAAGGCTTGGCGGTATGGTGAGGGGACCACAGGCTCTGGTCCATGGCCCCGAGTGAGCTTATGTCCCAAGTCCCACTGGCTGCCACCCTGCTGGCTTGCTGTGTGGTTTCAGTCCAGCCGCGCCCCCTCCGGAGCCTGGTTTCCGATTCTGGAAAGTGAAGGGCGTGAGCAAGGACTCAGCGATTTCGACATTTGGACTTCGCAGGTCCCTCCCTGCATGTCTGTTCTGGTCTGTGCTTTTCCCTCCCCTCGCCACGTTAACTGTGTGGGATTTGTGACTCCTGGCTCCCCCACTTTCTGGCCCTGTGACACTGGCAAGTTATTAACCTCCTTGAGCCTCAGTTTCTTCATCCGTGCAGTTACACCCACCTTGTAGGCTGTCGTGAGGGTTAAATGAGATAGTGTGTGGAATCATGTAAAGTGCTCAGTCCAGCGCCAGCTGCAGGGCAGGTGCTCAGAAGAGGCTATCATCCTCTGGTCCCCCCCCATCATCATCGCCTTCATCAGGGAGCAGCACCGGGATGTCCCCAGCCCCCATCGCCCCCAGCTCTCCCTACAGAGCAAGCCCCACCCAGCACATGACCATGAACGGGTCAGTGGACCCACTCTGTTCTGGGAGATGCAGGCCCCTCCGCTTCTGCGCCGTCTCACTCCCTAACGGTCGGTGTCCTTTCACCCACTCTGAAGTCCACTGTCACCTGGTGTGGTTTCAGCCTGCTCATCTCCCGGGGGCAGGGACAGAAGGACTGTCTGTCTCTGAGGTCCTGTCTGACTCTGAGCTTCTCAGAGGCCTCAGGCTACGGCTGTAGCAGAGATGCCTGTGGTTCCCCACTGACCGTGGACCCCTTCCTCCTCCTGACCCCTAAGGCCCTTGTCAGCAGAGTAGGGGTCGTCATCCTCTCTCACGGAAAAGGAGGCGCCACTTGGCCTTTTCTCCCGCCCTCCCCACTGCCTTTTTCCTTCCTCCCTTCCCGTTCTCCCACAGTTACCGGGTGTCCGCCCGTGTGCGGCGCTCAGTTAGACCGTGGGAACGGGAGTGTAAAGGTGACACCATTCTCGCCATCAGATGCTCATTCTGGGCAGACGACCCGTGTGCACGTGACCCCAGCACGGCCTGGGCGGTGGGATGTGCACGGGGTGTTGGGTATCGGAGGCCACGGAGGGAGTGAGGACTGTTGAGGAAGGACAGGGGGGGAAGGGAACCTGCACCGAAGGCGCGACAGAACTGGATCCTGAAGGATGAGCAAGAAAACTTCATATTAACAGGGGAGCAAAGGGCATGCCGGGCCTGAGGATTGGCACGTGCCCTGGCGTGGGGACCGAGGGAGCTGAGTGAGGCATGTGTAGGGGAGGAGGGTCTAGGAGGTTGGGGCGTGGGTTGTGTCAAGCCTGGGGAAGTGGGGAGCTGGGCTATAAATGAGCCAGGAATGGGACCTGGGCCAGGCCAGGGAGGACTGAGGACTTTGCCTGTTCTGCATGGGCTGTCTGTGTATTGATAAGAAAGGGAGTAATAACAGCTAACACACACACACTGTTCTCTGTCCCAGAGGCCGTCCTAAGCATTCAGTGCATGTTCCATTTCATCCTCCCCCAGCCTCTAGAGGGCATACACCATTGGCACCCGCGTTTTCCAGATGACGAAACCGAGGTGTGGAGAAGTCATTTGCCTAAGCTGGCAAGTGACAAAGATTCAAATCCAGGTTGTCTAGTTTCAGAGCATGTGCTCTGAGCCACCCAGGCAGGTGGGATACAGCCTCCTGACGGTGCCAGCTGCCCCAGGGCAAGAGTTTTCCCACCACGCGGGCCCTCCTCCTTGGCCAGACCCCGTCATCTCTCCCCCGACTCTCTCAGGCAGACAGGTGAGGGAGGGACGGCGGCCAGGAGCCAGACTTGGGGCGGGGGCATCTGTGCCCAGTTCTGAACATCTGCCTGCATTTTGATCTGATGAGTCCATCCTCTCTCTGCTGACGGGAGACAGCACCTGCCTTCACCACCGTCTTAATTAAGCCTCATTTTTGTTTTTATTTACTTAGCATCAGGATAGGAAGAAGTGTCCCTTGAGTACAAATGAGGAGTGGTGGGTGCCTGAAAAGCCTTGCTTTCTGAGCCAGAGAGAGCCCTGGCCTCTGACAGTGACACCCTCAGCCACAGAACTTCAAGGACCCCACCCCCTGCGTCGCCCACCCGAGGCCACGTGCCCTGACGTGTCGATCAAGCCTCTCTCTGACTTCAGCCTGAGTTTGAATCCCACCTGCACTACTTATGAGCTCTGAGACCTTAGCTAAGATACTTAATCATTCAGATCCTCCATTTCCTCATCTGTAAAATGTGGTTCATAATACTCGCTTTTAGGAATTAATGAGATATAAATGACAATCCACTAACCTCTAATCCGGGGCCATCACACAGTAGGTGCTTAAGCACTTGCTCCATCTTTTATATTATCCTTCCCAGAACCCCATGAGGTATGTGCTGTTATCTCCTCATTTTCCAGATTAGGAAACTGAGGCATGGAGTGGCAAAATTACTTGCCACTCGAGCCTTGTAGAGTAGGCTGACTGTGTCCATTTTGCAGATGAGGAAGTAGAGGCTCAGAGAGGCTCTTGTCACATGGATGGCAAGTGACAAAGGCTTCGAACCCCTCAGTCTTGGCCATCCCTCTACATGCGTCCTGTCCTTTACCCAGACTGGACCACTTGCTGCTCTCATTTCCCAGCAGATGTGCCTTTGCACACCTGGTCCCCTCCACCTGGCTCCACTTTAAGATCTGTCTATAATGCTGCCCTTTTCAGAAAGTCTTTCCTGATTTGTCAACAGAAGGGAATTTCTCTTACTTCTCTGAGTTTGTATCTTTCTCGGATTTGGAACCCAAGGACTTGGGTTCAAATTCTGGCTCTGCTACCTAACTGCAAGGGGTGACTGCAGGTAAATCACGCAATCACTTGGAGCCTCCGTTTCCTCACCTGAAATATGCGCAAAATCACGTCCTAGGTTCAAATCCTGCCATTTATGGGCTGTGTGGCCTTGGGTGGTTTATTTAAGTGAGGCTGTTTCCTCACAGTTATGAGCAGAAATATTTGGTCAGTGTCCAGACCATGATCATTAGGAAACAGCAGAGCAGGGTGATTGTGCACCTGGATTCCAGAGTCAGGTTGCCTGGGTTCAAATCCCAGCGGGGCCACTTAGGATCCATGTGACTTTGACAAAGTTACTTAACCTTTCCATGCCTCAGTTTCTCCATCTGGAATATGGAGATGCTGGTAATAATACCTAACCCACAGTGCTGTGAGGATTAAATGAGATCATCCTGTAGAACTCTCAGAATAATGCCTGGCACTCAGTAAGAGCGCAGTAAGTACTGGTTGCTGTATCTCAGAATTGCTCAGGGATTAGTTGAAACTGTGAAAGCGCTTTGTAAATTTCCAAGCTCTCAACCAACACAAGGTATCGATCATTCTCCTTCTGCCTTGGAAGTCAGCCATTTGTGCCCGGCCTCATCCCCCTCAAGGGGCAGGCGTCAAGCCCGATGGTCCACGTGCCTTCAGAGGCTTTGCCCTAAGCTCTGTGCTAGGTAGGAATTGAATCAGGTGCCAGGTTGGGAAGGTGGCCCTGCCTCAGTTTCCCTGAGAGCCCCAGCTGGCTCCATGTTCAAAACTGGTGTGCGAGGTGAGCAGCCTGCCTCCCAGCTGGCTTGGGAGGAGCTCAGTCGGCATCTCCGGGTACACCTGCAGTTCAGCCCTACCGACTGGGGGCTCACAGCAGGGCCGGGCCTGCCTGGAGGGAGGCAGGCAGAAGACCTTCCAAGACCCCTCTGGCTCTGACTTTCCGTGAACGTAGACCTTCCTGGGGTCTGGGGACTTCCTGTGCCCTGCCCCCTCCTGCCTGGGGACTTTGCTGGGGGGCAGCTCTGCAGGGGCAAGTGCTCTGCCTGTAGGAGTGACGGTGCAGGAGAGAGGTGGTTTTCTGTTTTCCTTCTCTGCCGTTTGCATTTACTTTTCCAGCAGGTCAGTGAGCTGCGGAGCTAGTTCACAGAATTGCCGAGGCAGCAGCAGCAGCTGTGCGCTCCACGCAGCCGATCAGTCAGCCATCAGGGCGCTAACCAGGAGAGGCAGCGCCGGCCCTGCTCGTCATGGAGGCTGAGGACAGGGCGGCTGCCACTCCTGGCTCAGCTGCCAGCTTGGGGCGGCTGTGGCGGCTGTGGCCAAGCCCCTCCGGTGTTACAGGAAGCGGTTCAGGAGGTAACCAGCTCCACAGCACCTGCTGGGGAAATAGGCACACCTGCCATTCACCAGCTGGGAGACCCTAGGCGAATTCTTCAAACTCTCTACGCCTCAACTTTCTCATCTGTAAAATGGGCACAGTCAGCCTACTTTATAAGGCTCTTGGGAGGATTTAAGATTAGTATGGAAAGCACCTGTGGGCCACAGCAAGTACCCCTCTAGGCCTATAATTCTGATTAAGAGATTACAGCAAAGACTCTCTCATCGAAAGTGGTCCAGCTTGGACATTTTAGATTCTTTGGGACTTAATTTTTCTACCTGGGCAGATGATACAGAGACTCACTGTAGGATTATTCTCACAAAGGTTTTGAGTACCTACTGTGTGCCACACTGAAGTGGGGGCGAGGGGAGGGAGTGAGACACCTTGAACAGGACATAGCCTCTCCCTCAAAGAGCTGGTTGGTGAGGCAGATTCAGAGACCTTGAGGTTTAACCAAGAAACGGAGGGAGCTGGAGCCCTGCAGGGGCTAGGGGCTAAGAGGCTGGCTCTGCAGGGCCTCAGGGTGGCTTCCAAAGGGTGACAAATACAGGCATGGGGCCAGTGGGGAGGGGCGGGCTGTAGAGGGAGGGAAGCCTGCACAGTTTTCCTGGTGCCAGACCATGGAGGACCTTGAGTGCCAAGCTAATGCTGTCAGGCAGCAGGAGAACTTGATGCATCAGCCTTGCACCAGTAGGTAGGTGCTGGCTCAAGGCATGTAGCATCATGAAGAGAGAATGTACCTGGTTTTGCAAAACCTGATGTCTCTCGCCGGTGCAGAGCTGCCAGATGATGGCAGTTTTCTCACACTCACAGGGTTCTCCATGCCACAAAATGCTGCCCAACAATTTCCTTTAAATAATAAATATCCTTGCTGTCTTTTTTTTTTTTAAGGAAATAGTATTCAAAATGTGGCAGACCTTTGAGCTCCTAGCCATAGGCTCTTTACTTTTTTTTTTAATTTTAAAAATTTAAAATACCTATAAGTAAAATTTACCATCTTAACCATTTTTAAGCGTACAGTTCAGTAGTGTTTAATATATTCACACTGTCGTGCAATCAATCTCAGGAATTTTTTCATCTTGCAAAACCGAAACTCTGTACCCATTAAACAACGCCCCCTCATTTCCCCTTCCTCCAGCCCTTGGTAACCACCACTCTACTTTCTGTCGCTGTGAATTAAACTGCTCTAGGTACTCCAAGGAAGCGGGATCATACAGTATTTGTTTTTTTATGACTGGATTATTTTACTTAGTATATCATTTTCAAGGTTCATCCGTGTCTCATGTGTCAAAATTTTCTTCCTTTCTGCAGCTGAATAATACTCTGTTGTATGCATACACCATGTTTTGTTTATCCAGTCATCCAGTGATGGACGCTTGAGTCACTCCCACCTCTTGGCTATTCTGACTCGTGCTGTCATTGAACACGGGTGTGCAAATATTTATTCAAGTCCCTGCTTTCAGTTTTCCCAGGTATGTGCCTAGAAGTGGAATTGCTAGCTCATACGGTAATTCAGTCTTTAATTTTTCTGAGGAACCAGCAGACTCTTTCCGGCCATAGACTCTTAGACAGGAGAGGGACTTCAGAAACCACACACCCCTGCTTAGGGACAGGGAAATGGGGGCCCAGGGATGGGCCCTTCTTCTGCCTCTGTGTATGTGTGTGTGTGTGGCCCAGCCGAGGCTAGAACACAGTGTTTGGGGTTCTCAGCGCATGTCTCTGGCACCTCTGGGAGTGCCCCACGGAGGTGCAATGATTCTGCCCATGATAGTAGATGGGGACACAGGAACACAGAGAGGCCACAGATGTGTCCAGCATCCCAGGGCTCCGGGAGCCCCTGCCATGCCCAGCTTGGGTTCAGGAGGCAGAGCCTTCCCCTGTGGGTCTGCAGCGCCCCAGCAGGCTGACTAGGGGTGCAGCTGGGAGAGGACTATGTGGAGACCCCAGGTGAGCCATTCTTTCTTCTCAGGCCTCAACTTACCCTCTTGTCCAATTGGAGGAGGCCAGTGGTCTCTCAGCTTTGCTCTTCCCCATCGGAGAAGCCTCGGTTCCCGGGGCATGTTACCAGCCCCCTCTGGTGGGGAAATCAGCAACCTTCATTTGGACCATGGCTTCCCAAGCCCCAGGGTTCTCTCTGATTTACAGGCAGGTAAACTGAGGCCCTGGGAACAAGAAGCACTGCGAAGAGGGTGGTGAAAGCCCGGGTGTCCAGGCTTCCCACGCAGGAGCACCCTCCCTTCTCTCCGCCTCGTTACCCTGACTAGGGGGGATGGGTGGCACCCCAGCCCCTGCTGATCTGGCGCCAGCCACTTCCAGACACCTCCCCCGGGAGACAGAGTTGCAGGGGACCCAAGGCAACAGCTGCCCCAGACAACTTGGCCCTCTAGCTTGGGAGGAGGCCCTGTGCCCTCAGGGTCAATCTGCCACCCCTGACCCCATTAAGGATGCATGAGGTTCAATATATGAGTGAGACCGAGAGGCGGCTGGGCTATAATAAACTTCCCCATTACCCGCTCGGCCGGCCGGCACTTTGGAAGCATTAGGTGTGGCCGATATCACTTATTTATCGCTGAGCACTTAGGGAGCTGTTCTGGACCCTGCCCAGAGCCCCTCCTCCCTCTTCCCTTGTCTGCTTACTCAGGCCGCCCCTCCCTGCTTCACCAGTCCTGCCCTGAGCTGCTACCTCGCCTGAGTGCAGAGGGCTGGCCCATCAGAGCCCCAGGGTGGCGCGTGGGGCTGGGATCAGAGCTATTACCCCAGCATGCCAGGGAAGGAAACTGGCTCTCAGCGAGGGTAAGGGTCTGGCTCAAGGGTACACAGCTGGTAAGTGGCAGAGCCAGGACTTGACCCCGGTCAAGTTCATCAAGTGACCTGCCGAGTCCCTCTGTAGCCTCCCGGCCTCTGGGAGCTGTGCTGGGGAGCAGGCTGGAGGACTCAGGTCGAGCAAGGTCAGTGACTAAACAGGGGGGCCTGCCTCAGAAGCCAGCCTTGGGCACGAGCGATGGGCTCCGGGATGGGCCCTGCCCCTGGCTGGCCGTGTGGCCTTGAACCAAGCCCCCAGCTTCTCTGAGCTGAGCTTCTGCAGCCGCGTCCTCTCTCTGGGAGTCACAGCCTTGCTAATGACCTGTCTTGTTGGCAGTGAGCCCCTGGCGATGATGGCGGTGATGGCGAGGGCTTGAGGAGCACTCACGCTTGGTGGTTACTGTTTCACCACCGTTATTAGAACATGGTCGTCTTGGTGGAAGACAGAAACCCAAGAGCACCAAGGGAGGCCTGACCCCCACTCTGTGGGTTCCAGAAAAGCCCAGCCCCTGCCACCTCCAAGCCCGGGAGCCTGCCTGAGGGAGCAGACAGCTCCTTTCTCCCGCCGGTCTTGTTGTCATTGAGGTCAGAGCCAGAGGAGCCTGGAGGCCCAGAGAGGGAAAGGGGCTGGCCCAGGGTCACACAGTAATCAGTGGAGGAGTGCAGGGCTGTGCCAGCCAGTGCCATGCCCCTTGCCCGTGCTGCTGGCAGTGGGGGCCCTGGCTCTGTGAGAACCTGTGGACATCTCAGCTTCCTCCCTGAGCAAACGCTTGCACCAGGTTCACAGGCCGAGTTCCTACTCCCAGGAGACCCTGTGAAGTGAAGTGGGCATGAAGATAGCAAGGAGGGACGAAAGATGCTTCTGGAGGTCCAGAGAGTTGGCTAGCCCAAGGGACGGGAGCAGCCCTGCCATTCACCGTGTGCCCATGATGGGGCTCAGGGCTTTGCCAGGACTGGGCGGTTCAGTCACGGTGAAGTGATTGTCCCAACCATCTGGTAGCATCTGGGCTTTACCCTAACCAAAATCATGGTTTCACTTCCTGGCTGAGAGCACTGAGGCTCTGTGAGGTTACCCGGATGTTCTCGAGGGCACACTGCTTCGGTCATGCCTGGAGCTCTGCAGATCAGAGTCTACCCTCTCCTGGTACCATGTCACCTTCCACGTGTACTCTCAGCACACCCGGGACTGGGGCTCAGGTTCCGCCTGGCTCTGGCTGCCATGTGGTCCCTGCCACTCTCCCAGGTAGGGGCTCTGGCTGTACCTTCTGCAGTTTTCCCTTGCCTTCTGGGCTCCAGTCAGAGTCTGGCCATGCTGGGCACACCGGGCTGCCCCTGGTGAGTGCGAAGTCGGACTTAGCACATTGTCATGCCATCGCCACCCCAGGCTGCATCAGCAGCTGCCTGGCTGAATAATTCATCAGGCCTTGTTTACTCTTCCCTTCCTGGCTGTTAGTGGCTCTCGAAACCCCACCACGGCTCCCTCCCAGGTCCAGCTGCCCTGGCCTCCACCCCACTCTCCAATTTAGCCACCAGAAAGCTGCTCCAGGACTGGGCTGCGTGTGTTGGCCATGAATTATTCAGGCCTCCTTTGGCTGGAGCCAGGGAGGATACTGGGGCTGGAGGAAAGTCTCGGCTGTGAGGTCTGTCCCATCTGGGGGGGCACGTGGAGGAGCACGTGGGAGACGGAGTTGTCTCTGTCTCCATCTCCATCCACGCTGACACCCGCGTCCTGCTGGATCCAGGGTCATCTGCACTTGCGAGTCCTGGGGAGCAGAGCTCGCCTTGGTGAGAGCTCCCCGAGCTTGCAGTACAGGGACCTGCACACAGCACGCTGCCGGCGCTCGGGGCTGTGGCTGACGGCACCTGACCTACATCAATCACCAAGGGATGACATATTCTATCGGGGGCTGAGAAAATGGCTCTGGAGTCAGACAGCTTAGGGGGAAATCCTGACCCTCCTACCTTAGGGCTTTTCCTGCTGTGACAGTCTGTGATACGAGACTTCCTCTTGACACCCATTTCCACAGATACTGACATGACTAAACTTGGGCAAGTTACATAATCTTCCCTGTGCCACAGTTTCTTCATCTGTGAGGTGGGGTCTCCGTGGTTCCCCGCACGGGGGCTGCTGTGCAGAGTAAGTGGGATCACACATCTAACGTGCCAGGATGCAGCAAGCACCCTACCTACACACCACGTTGCGTTGTCGTTGCTTGGTTGTTGGCTGGTTGCCTCTCCCAATGTCCCGAGAGCTTTCTAAAGAAGGTACCGGGTCCTAATTTTTCAGGGTGTTTCCAAGAACTAGTAGTGAGGTGGCTCCTAGTAGATGCTTGCTAAATGGCTGTTGCATGAATGAATGAATGAATGAGTGAGTGAGGAATTGCTCTCCAGAGAAGCAATGGGAGTGTTCCACTGGCTCACAGTTGGCCAGGACAGAGGCCCTGGTTACAAAGCTGGTCTTTAAAGCCTCCTCCTCCTCCCTCATTAGGCTGCGGTGGTTCTAGGATTCAGTGAATAAATATGGGCTGTGGGGGGGGGTGATGGGAGTGACGATGATGATAACGATGACGAAACCAACAATGATGTTGTAGGGACTAAACCCTATGCCTCGAGGTGGGCAGGGCGAGAAACAGCTGGCCCTGTCCCCCTCCCAGCTGGCACAGCTACAAGGTGCCAGCCTGTCAGACTCCGTGCTCCTCAAGGACAAGGAATTATGCCTTTTTCCTCTGCATTCCTGGTGCCTGACACAGAGTAGGCGGGAAATAGTAGCTCACTGAATGAATGAGCGTCCTTAGCCCTGAGGCAATCAGACAGTCTCAGGACCTACCCCCTTCCCAGCTCAGCTCACAAACTCCCCCATCTGCCCCAGCCACCTTCCAGGGTCCTTCTCCTTGGCCTTTGCCTCAGTTTCTCCAGTCATAAGAACAGGTCCCGTAAGTCACTTCCCCTCCTTGGTAACCTTATCCAAACTGGCTGGATCCAGCACCACCGAGGGAAGAGGGCGGGCGTCACAAGCATGCACAACTGGACCCTGACCCCCGGGCTTCTGGGAACCACAGACGTGGGGGCACCATGCCCACACCGCGGAGCACCAATAAGCTATTTTGATACTGCTCTTGCTTTCAGAAAGACAGCTTCCAAGATTTCAGACCAGGTGGTACTGGTCTTTTTTTGGAGGTGCTAATTAATAATTTAACTTCATATAATGATAATTTTATCTTGTTGCAGTTTGTGGATTTATGATTATCTCATCCATCCGGTGCCTAGTGCTCAGCGTGGCATGTGTCTCCTGCTGTCTGCCGGGATGTGGCACCGGGAGAATTTCCCCATGGGGAGAGGGGCCCTGGGGAAAGGCCTGGGCATGGGAGGTGTCCTGAACACATTTCCTGGGGAGGGCGCCGCTAGTCTGTGGGGTAGGCTGTTTCTGGACTCTCTCGAGGGCTGTTTGCCTGGGAACAAGAGGATGAAGCCAGTGACCTTTCAGCTCTGGTCATGTCAGTATCTGTGGAAATGGGTGTCAAGAGGAAGTCTCGTATCACAGACTGTCACAGCAGGAAAAGCCCTAAGAGAATGTCACGGCTGGCCCTGCAGGTCACAGAGCCCATTTGAACCCAGGTCCCCCTCCCAGCTACATCATGCTGCCCTCCAATATATCCCGCTCTGCACCCGCTGACCAACCCTGCCTCCCCCTGCCCCGACTAAGGAGACCAGCACTGGGAGGGGAGTGGCCCAGGTACATTTGGAATGGGACAAGAGACAGGCACTCAGATCCCCTCCTCCTGTGATGTTTAGTCACCAGAGCTCCCCAAATGCCTTTCCTGCTGAGAGTCAGCAAGCCCAAAGGGGGTGGGAGGGCATGGGTGGGAATCCCCCCTGGAAGTATGCAAAAGCTTTCCTCCCGTTCTCTCTGTCACTTGGGGAATACTGGCACCCCCGTTGCCCGGAAATGACTGTGAGCTAGTTAGAGTCAACTGACTTGGACAAAGCAGCAAGCTGGGATCAGAACATTCCAGACAGAGGGACTATAGAGGGAAACGCTCTGGACTTAAAACTGTGGGGCATCCGAGAGGGAGCAGAAGGTTGGAGAAGGCGGCCCGGCCAGGTTCTGCAAGTCTGCTCTTATGTTATCTTCCGTCTCTGGAGGATTTGAAGCCAGGAGTGGACTTGACCACTTAGCCAAAACCCTTTACCTCTAGGGGCTTCAGTTTACTCCCTTGCTGTACTAGGAAGAGGGCTTGGGGAGGATGTTAGAGGCAGTGTCTGTACCTGGGCTGGGTGTCGGGCTCTGTGGGGTCTCTCCCGACTGCTGGACAGGGCTCAGGGGCACGGTGAGACTGAGAAGCTGCTCCCCTCTGTCCACCTGGGCTCTCGGTTTTCCCTTCTACGCAAAGCTGGGCCGCTGACCAGGCCCCAGGGTGGCCTCAGCCTGTGCTAATGAGATGCTAATGCTGATGACCAGATTGGCTGCAGCATTCAAGTGTTTGGGGACCCTCTTGACAGCTGGAGAAGCCCCCCAGCCACTCTGGGCAGCTTGAGCTCTAAGCTGGGATGTTCCCCCAGCAATTGTGCCTGTCACTTCTCATTGTGGCTGATGCCCACGGTACCTGCCAGGGGGCTGTGGGGCAGAACTGGCCATGTTCTCTCCCAGAGACCCCGGGGAGGCTGGTGCCTTGTCTGGCAGGGTCCCTGGGGACTGGGGAGGCTTCAGCTGTCCCAGGATCAGGTCTTGTCCATCGGAGATCTCCTTGGCTGCAGCTCATGGCACAAGATCTCACAAGGAACCCTCAGGCTCAGAGCAATGTGGTGACCTTTATTTTAACTTCTCCCACACAGGGCCTGTGACACTTTGTGTTCAGATGAATCTGAATTGTGACACAAGTTTTCTCCTCTGGATGCTTAGAATTCGAGAAACTTAGAAGGTCAGAACTGAACAGTTCTCAATGATCAGCAGATGCAGGGGTTTTCTTTTAAATCATTAATCTTGCATTTGCCTTAAAAATCGGCCAAATAAGACATATGCACAACTAAAAAGAAAAATTTAAAAAATGCCAAGAGGCTTATAATAAAAAAAAGCATGCTCTTTCCCCACCCTTCCTACCTCCACTCTTGCTTTCCAGGGACAACACATTTTTAACTCTTTCAGCTGCTTCTTTTGCCTTTTGCCTTCATATTTCCAAATAATGTTGCGTTTGCTGCTATTTATTGTCTTATTAATTTTAAACATCATCTATTGGCTTCTTGCTACATTAGTCAAACATATTGCTTTGTTACCCACACCATTTCTGTCTCCTTCCTTCTTATGTAGTTCTATTGCAATTATTAGTCAAATCTAGAGCATTATTATGAATATGTAAATGGGGCTCACTCTAGACTCAAGCAATGGTCTCTGATCATATTTTCTTTCTCATACATTTTTCCACCTCTGGTTGGGCAAAGACAATGCTCATTAAATATCCATCTCTTCCCCTACGTTTCTCAACTTCCCTTCCAGTTGGGGTCATGTGACTGGATTGATCCCTTTGGGCCAAGGCAGTTAAGAGCCGGTGGGGTTCTTCCATCTCTCTCTCTTCCCTAGCGAGGAGAATGGGCAGGCCACAGCTTCCATACTGCAAATACTAAAGGAAGGCCGGCCTCCTTATCAGAATGTGATAAGAACAACAAATAGACATTATCCACTGTGACATCTACCATCTACTACCCTGATAAATATACTCAGAGGTAATAATCATCTAATGCTTCATTTTCAATTGCATTGTTTTCTTAAATTTTCCCAAATGTTGCATCAGATCTGCCATCCCGTTATTATTAGGGTTTTTTCTTTTTTTTTTTTTTTGGTAAGTGTTGTCTTAGATCATCTATCAATTCCTCCTCTTTCCCTGGGTTCTTTCCTCCTGGAGCCCTGAATTTCTTGTTTCAATCTGGTTCATTACTCTCTATGCCTGCTGCAAAGCTTAGACCCTGGGAACTTCCTCTGCTACTCTCCTGCACTGAATCCCCTATTCCTGGCTTCTATTTGTTTGGTTTGTTTCTCCTTCTTGTTGGGGCATATCCTCTGGTAGCTTACTAAGGTAAGGAGTTTGCAAAGTAAATTTTCCAAATCCTTACATATCTAAAGAAAATTTGTATTTTCAACTTGGGTCTTAATTGTGTGTTTAGGTATAGAATTCTATAATAAAAATAGTTCCCCCCAAGAATCGAAAAGGCAATGCTTCATAATGTTATCTAGTATGCAGTGTTGTACTTGAGAAGTCTACGACCATCTGATTCATATTCTTTTGTATGAAACCTATTTATTTGTTTATTTTTTCCTTTCTAGAAGCTTTTAGAATCATTTCTTTCTCTGATTATTGTTCTGAAATTTTACAATAATACGTTTTGGAGCCAATCTAGCTATTGTTCTGGGCACTTGATAGGCCCTTTAATCTGGAGGTGCATATGTTTTAGTGCTGGGAAATTTACTTGAATTCTTTCTTTGATAATTCCCTTTGTTCTATTTTCTCTGTTATTTGGGTACCAGCTCCTGGATTCATACTTGCACGGGTTAACCATGACTACAATGATGCTACATAACAAACCAACCCAAAACTCAGTGGCTTAAACCATGCTTACTTATTCTCGTGAATCTGTGGTTGCCTGAGCATCACTGATTTAGGATGAACTTGGTTGGGTGGCTATGCTGATGTTAACTGATGTCCCCATACATCTGTGAGTAGACTAGGGATGGTTGACCTAGGGTGGAATTGGCCGGGGAAGTTTAGCTCTGCTCCAAATCTCTCACCCTCCTCGAGGGACTAGTGAGTTAGTCTGGGCGTGTTCTTTTCATGGCGATGGCAGAGAAGCAAGAGTAAAAGCCTAATCACATAAGAACTTTCCAAACCTTTGGTCACATTCCATCCATGAACATCCAGTGGCCCAAAGCAAATCAGATGACAGAATCCGAAGTCGCGGGGCCTCTTTAGTGGGAGGAGCTGCAAGATCACATGGTAAAAGGTTTGGATGTTGGGATGAGTAAGGAATCTGGGAATCAGTGCAACCTACCACACTCCTTTAAATCATATATTCTCCCTATGTCTTTGCCATTTTGACCTACTTTCTAGATTTAAAGGATTGTCTAAACTAGCAGATGCTAATTTACAATATTTGTTGTGTATTTTCACATTTTTATTTTCAAGAGCTCTTTCCTTTTTTTTTTTTAATTTCAAACTATTACATGGGCACAAATGTTTTTGGTTACATGGATCACTTTTATAAGGCTTGAGTCAAGGGCTGTAAGTGTGCCCATCACTCAGGTAGTGTTCTTTGTACCCAAGGTAGGTTTTCCCCCATCTCCCTCTCCCCCTTCCCCCCTGTTTGATTTTCACTGAGTTTTACTTCCCTCTGTGCACATGTGTGCTCATCAGTTAGTTCCAATTTAATAGAGAGTACATGTGGTGTTTGTTTTTCCATTCTTTAGATACTTCACTTAGGATAATGGTCTCCAGTTCCATCCAAATTGTTGCAAAAGGCAATACTCTATCATTATTCATGGCTGAGTAGTATTCCACAGTATACATATACCACATTTTGTTAATCGACTCATGAACTGATAGGCACTTGGATTGATTCTACATCTTTGCAACTGTGAATTGTGCTGCAATAAACATTTTGGTGTCTTTTTAATAAAATGACTTCTTTTCCTTTGGGTAAATACCCTGTAGTGGGATTGCTGGATAGAATAGTAGGTCTACTTTTAGTTCTTTGAGGAATCCCCATACTGTTTTTCATAGAGGTTGTACTAATTTCCAGTCCCATCAACAGTGCATAAGCGTTCCTTTGTTTCTGCATCCACACCAGCATCTATTGTTTGTGCATTTTTTAATAAAAACCATTCTAACTGGGGTAAGTTGCTATTTAATTGTGGTTTTAATTTGCATTTCCCTCATGATTAGTGACACTGAGCATTTTTTCATATGTTTATTGGCCATTTGTCTGTCTTCTTTTGAAAAGCTTCTGTTCCTGTCTTTTGACCACTTTTTAATGTTTTTTTTTTTTCTTGCCGATTTGCTTGAGTTATTTTTAGACTCTGGTTATTAGCCTTTTATTGGATATATAGCTTGTGAATATTTTCTCCCATTCTGTAGGTTGTCTATAAATGGTGCTGGGAAAATTGGATAGCCACATGCGGAAGAATGAAACAGGATCCATATCTCTCACCACTCACAAAAATTAATTCAAGATGGATAAAAGACTTAAATGTAAGACATGAAACCATAAGAATTCTAGGAGAAAATGTAGGCAAAACTCTTCTAGATATCGGCCTAAGCAAAGAATTTATGACTAAGACTCCAATGGCAATTACAGCAACAACAAAAATAAATAAATGGGACTTGATTAAATTAAAAAGCTTCTGCACAGCTAAGGAAATAATCAATAGAGCTCTTTCTTCTCTCATTTTTCCTTTTTCATAGCATCTTATTCTTATTTTATGAATGCAATATCTTTTCTACTTCTTTTAGAATATTTATTAGACTTTTTCTGTAAGTTTTCTGCTAAAATAATTTTTTTTTTTTGCATTATCTCTTTCTCCCTTGGGTCTTCCACCCACCTTTGTTGTACTTGATCTCTGTCTTGGCTTGGTGGTATAGCATATAGTAGGGGGGTCTACAGGGTGGACTGGAGGCAGACTGCCTAGGCCCAACTGCTCAGTTCTGTAGCTTACTAACTATATGACTGTCCTTGGGCTTGGCTTCTCTATTCCTCAAAGTCCTCATCTGCAAAATGGGGTGTAATAGTAACCTACTGCATAGACTTGTTGAAAGGATTAGACAAGTTATACTACATGGAAAGCACTTGGAAGCATCCCCAGCACACATCTAAAACATCTCATTTCAAATAAATGTGTGGTACTGAAAGCTGAGTGGAAGCTTTAACAGTGAGGCTTGTGGAACAGTGGACTTCAGAGAGTGCTGGCTGGGGAATTTGCTCTTGCAGTTGAAGAGCATACTGGCATCTTAAGCTTTTGTTGCTGTTGTTTCTTGCTTATAGCAATTTCTCCCTGACTATAGATGGCAGCGTCGACTGGTACGACTTATGAAGGCCTGGGGCTCCCCCTGATTTCTGTTCAGACTTCCACTTAATCCCTGTTCCTGGCTCCAGGTGTCATTCTCATCTCCCTGCACCTGGTGTCTTCAAGGCTGGAGCCTTTGCAGGGTTCACTATCATTTTAGAGCCTTCTAGGACAGAAAAGAGATAAATGGGTCTTTAACTAGAAGTCAAAGCTGCATTTTACTTTCAAACTGTTTTAGCTGCAGAACCTCCTGGTCAAAGGGAACTTTCCATGACAGCCAATGTGTAAAGCACAGGAAGGCAGAGCTGCCCGGGTTGGAGTGGGATGGGGCCCGGAGACCCCACTTACCCCTCCCGACCACCCCCACCACCAGCCTCCCTCTGAGACATTGTTTTTCCAGAACTCAGTTCGAAAACCACTGAGACACAACCGTTCCTGCCCTCATTTTACGGATGATGTAGCCCAAGCTAAGAAAGAAAAGCATCTAGAATTTGGCCTTTGACTCCCAGTTCAATGGTCTGCCTTCCACACTTTGTTGCTTCTGAATAGAGGGTATATGGTGGCTGATTTCTACTTGACTGTTCTCAAAAAGTTAAGGATAAAGTCTCAACTTCCTCCCCCCAAATTCCTTCTGGGTCTGCTATGTCTGATTCTATCTTGACATTCTATTTTCATCCCCACCACCTCTGGGGATAATGACAAGGGATGCATAATTGCTACCTTCTGGGTAAAGTACCTCTACCTTTTATTTGTCCTGAAACGTTCTCTTCCCCCCGTGGGCCTCCATCAACCCCCGTGACCTAAGCACCCACTATTCTCCCTCAGGATCCCCGATGCTGACTGCGCCCCCACAGATTTTGAAAGCCACCCAAGCCATGGATTCTAACAGACAGCCAGGGTGGAGAACACGCCCATCCTTCCATTTCTGTCTTTTCAGGGCAAAATTCTATCTTCTTTCAAGGTTCAGCACAAATGCTACCTTTTTGGAGAAGTCCTGTCTTGAATAAGTGACTTGATCTCTTGAGCCTCATTTATGCATCTATAAAATGAGCAGCATGGGGCCTGCTTACGGGGCTTTGGGGGAGATTAAATATGCTAATGTAGGAGTTGGTACAGAGCTGGGCACATGCAAAAAATGACTCAATAAATGTTAGCTGTTATTATTGTGTGTGCATCTATTATGAAATGTCCCATTCTGTCTTTTGGTGTATGTCTAATTTCTCCACCAGGTGGGTGGGTCCTACCCTTGACTGCACATTAGAATCACCTGGGGGGCCTTTTAAAAACATGGACGCCTGAGCCCCCACTGTACATCAATTAACTGTGAATCTCAGAGGATGGGACCTAGGCATCATCAGTATTTTAAAAGCTTCCCAGGTCGTGGAGTCTAACAGATAACTAGGGTGGAGAATGCTGAGCTGGACCATGAGCTGCCGGGAGCTAAGAGCAAGCACTGCCCATTTTTGAATCCTACATCGTAGTGCTTTGCACCTGGTGTCCCATAACTGTTGAGTGAATGAATGAATGAGCAAGTGTTAGACACAAAGTCAGAATTGGAGTGAGAGGTTCTTTGTGGGTGTGGGTTTTTGCCTGGAGGCTAACTAGGATCAGACCTGGTTGACTGGACTGTCATTAGGGGCCCAGCGGAGGGCTCGGGGAGGCCTGTGTGTACCTGAGGTGGGGCTCTGCACTCTGGCCTGGGGGGGCCCATCTATGGACAGCCTGTGACTTACAAAGTGCTTTCGTTAGACCTCATTGCAATCCCATGAGTAGGCACTATTTTTACTCTTACTTAATAGTAACGTCATTGGACAGAGGGGGAAAATATGGCCAGAGACACTGTGACATGCCCAAGGTCCCCCAGTCAGAGGGCTGCAGAGCCAGGCATGGACCTGTGTCTCCAGACACCCGTTCCCATGCTTGGTCAGTCTCTTTGGAGCGAGGCTCAGAGCCACCCACACTGGCTCCTGGGAGTAAAGCCATGCGGAAGGGAGGCAGAGAAGTGAGGAAGCCCGCTCTGAGAAGTTGGCTTCGAGCCTCCAGTTCCTCTTGGGAAAATGTGGGAGGGGGCTTGGGGTGGAATTTCTGTGTGTGTGTATGCACGCACACGCGTGCTTTGTGTGCTTTTACATGTGTGACCCTACCCGTGTGACCGCGCTCGCATATCTCCGGCTGCCTGCGTGTGGTGTGTGGGGCTGAGCGTGTGTGGCCGCTGTGGCACTACACACTGTGTGCTGCTCTATGTGATTCGTGTTTGCTGTCGCTGTGTTGAGTGTGTGTGCTGTGACTTTAGAGGTCCCTCAAAGGCTGCTCCTCTAGCCATTAGGAGGCCCGCTGCCTGGCTGGGAGTCCCAAAACTCAGGTGGCTGTCCCTCCCCAGGAAACGGCACCCCTGTCCCGGGCCTGGGGACTGCTCCCCTCTCTGTCCAACACCTCACACCTTCCCCCTCACTGGCCCTCTGCCCCCACCACGGTGGCTTCTTGCGGGAGAAGCAGCAGGCACAGTGCAAAGGAGGCTGCCCACGGCTGTCCCTGCCCCGCCCCCTCCCTGCCTTGCGCTGGCTGAACCTTCCCGTCTGCCAGGCTCAGCGTCTGCAGGAAATTTCCCTGGGCACCTTTATTCCCGACTGTGCGTTAATTGCTTAGTCTCCAGCCTCCCCATCTACCTCAGAGCTCAGGGACAGGGTCACCTTGCCACATAACTTTACGCCTGTCTGCATAGGAGGAAGAAGAGGCAGCCAGGGGCCGGGGGAGCAGCTTGACAGGGGGTCTGGGCCAGGGCTGTGGCTACCACAAGGAAGACACTAGGTACAAGGGGCTGAAATACCCAAATGTGGCCCTCAGCGCCCCCTCCTCCATGCCCAGATCTAAATGCACAGAGGACTCACTTTAGGGGTTGGAGGTGCTTGAAAGGAAATGACTTACCTGGTTGCCCAGATACCCGTAGGTGATGTGCCGAGCCTGTTTCAGGTCAGGAGAGGAGTCTTTTCCAGGGGAGAGCATGAAGGGGGGGGGGCAAGGTAGCCCAGAGGAGCATAGACTCACCTGCCAGGAGACAGGGGAATGGCTCAGGTGGGCCAAGCTTCTCCCTCATTTCACTCTCATGAGCAACATCACATCTTTCTAGCCCCTCCTATCTTTCCTGGGTCCTCGTCCCCCACCCTCACATACTCCTACTGCTTCTCCTTTTATGCCATGGGTCTATGGCTTCTTAACACCTACCTGGAAGTCCTTTTATTGTCCTGATGGTAAACTGAGGCCCAAGACCAGAATTCTTTCTTTAAAGTCCACAAGAGTCTTAGAGTCTAGTCCTGACCCTGTGACCCTGACACTGTGTGACCCTGGGCACATCATTGCTGCCCTCTATGTTTTGGTTTCTTTACCAATAAAAGAATCAGAGACTTTGCAGACTGCCCCATGCTCCATCGCAGGGCATCTCG
The DNA here is from genome assembly GCF_020740605.2 of Lemur catta. Taxonomy (NCBI): domain Eukaryota; kingdom Metazoa; phylum Chordata; class Mammalia; order Primates; family Lemuridae; genus Lemur; species Lemur catta. Next base: position 23,038,713 of record NC_059142.1, on the reverse strand, counting down.
GTGGGGTTCCAGGGTGCTCCTGTGCATGGAGCCAGGCCCCTGGGCCACCCAGCCGCACAGGAAAGGAACCTCTTCCAGGGGAGGCTCAGGGATCATCAGAGGCCCTGGTGGTGGCAGGGGGCCCGTGGTAGGGACAGGAGGGAGCTTCCCGACCTCTGTGTCCAAGGACAAGCCAGATGGCCAGGGATGGGAGCATCGGAGTGACAGAGACAGGACTTACCACGAGTGCAGAGACCGCCCAGGCCAGGGCAGGGTCCGCCAGACCGTGAGTTCCTGGGGGCATGTCTGGCTCATCTCTCCAGTTCCTCACATTCTGTCTCCTCAGCGTCATGCTCAGGGAATGTCTGTTAGGAACACAAGGAGCTGAACAGAGAAGAGAGGATCAAACTGATTAGAAAGCAAACCGAAGACAGAAGGGCTCTTGGCCTGCTGGGCCCGCGGAAGGAAGGCGAGGAATTGGGGAAAATGACAAGTTAGGACAAGGCTGGGTTTTGCTCTGGTGACAAACAAGCCCCACATCTCAGTGGCTGAAAACAGCAAGGGTTTCTTTCTCCCTCACACTATGTGGGCTGGCAGGGAAACTTCTCATTGTAGCCACTCAGGCATGTAGGTTGATGGAGCAGCCACCGTCTTGAACATTGTCACTCACTTTGTTAGAGAGAAGAAAACACTGACGGTCTCACACTAACAGCCAGCCCAGAGGTGATATTTTTATTCATAGGCCATTGGCTAGAACTAGTCACATGGCTACTTTTACTCACAATCTATTGGCTAGAACTAGTCACATGGTTACTTTTGCTCACAATCTATTGGCTAGAACTAGTCATATGGTTCTTTTGCTCACAAGCCATTGGCCAGAACTAGTCACATGATTACTTTTCCTCATACTCCACTGGCCAGAGAACTAGTCACATGGCACTCCCAACAGCAAGAAGGCCAGGAAAAGCAGTCCTACCATGTTCCTGGAAGACAAAGAGAGATACTTGACAAACAGCACTAATGAGAAGATTAAAGAATTAGCCATGGAGAGCCAGAAGGAAGGGGTGCAGCGGGCATTCCAGGTCTGCATCTGTTCATACCCCAGAGCTCCACGCCTGTGGACTGTGCTCCTTTAAGATCATAAAGTCAGGCTGGGCATGGTGGCTCATGCTTGTAATCCTGGCACTCTGGGAGGCTAAGGTGGGAAGATCGCTCAAGGTCAGGAGTTCAAGACCAGCCTGAGCAAGAGCGAGACCCCGTCTCTACTAAAAATAGAAAGAAATTATCTGGACAACTAAAAACATATATAGAAAAAATTAGCCAGGCATGGTGGCACATGCCTGTAGTCCCAGCTACTCGAGAGGCTGAGGCAGAAGGATTGCTTGAGCCCAGGAGTTTGAGGTTGCTGTGAGCTAGGCTGACGCCATGGCACTCTAGCCTGGGCAAGAGAATGAGACTCTGTCTCAAAAAAAAAAAAAAAATCATAAAGTCATAAACTGGGCCTGGAAGCTAACAAGGGGAAGACAGGCTGCATGTGAATTGAGCACCAACTATGTACCAAGCTATGCTGAGCACTGGAAATATAAGACAGATACAGCCCCTGCCCTGAAGGAGTCAACAATTAGATAAGTAAGACAGTAAAGTATGAAATAGCATGAGAATCTGATATCCTAGATCCAAGTTGGAAATTGACCAGCTGAGAAAGAGGAGACAGCATGGTCTGTAGCTGCACTTAGTGCTAGCTGTATTTTCTCCTGCTGTTTCAAGGTTTAGGCTGCCCATACTGAGTCACAGGCCAGCCTGATTACATGGTTTCTGGTTCCTGCCTGTACCTCTGCCCACGCCCCTCCAAGAGTAGGAGCCTGCGTAAATGGAACCATTCCTGGGAGAGAAACAAAGACTCACCCCAAAGTCTTAAAAGCACATTAAGGTTGTCTCAGTAAGTTATGTGCTCTTATTAATGGGACTGCTTCATTCTGATTTCATTTTTATGGGCATTTTCCTGGTGACATTGTGCTAGCCTTGTTCTGAGATTCCCCAATTCAATCAATAAAAGACCAAAATCAAAGACAGAGCAAGGTAGGAAGGAAGGAAGAAAAGAAGGAAGGAAGGAAGGAAGGGAGAGAGGGAGGGAAGGAAGACTGGGCCTTCATTTGGGCAAGATGGGCTTCCTGTCCAATCATTTGGAGGAAAATTCCTCCTTCGCCGAATTTTGGCTTTGTGCAATTTGGCTTGAATTAGGAAAATCAATAGGCTTGGAGTATTAAAACTTGAGTGAGTACCAAATGTACCAGTGTCAGAAGAAGGGAAGGGGAGGAATTACACAGGAATGCTTACTTATGAGCTGCAACTTCACTAAAGAACTGTAGCTGTTAATGGTCAAACCCTTTTGTGGCTCCCTGTTGCCCTCAGAATAAAGCCCAGCCTCCTCAGCCTGGATTAGAAGACTTCATGGTATCACCCTGTCTTTCCCTCTGGGTCCCCCTTCCCTTTGACATCCATCTACGCGCCACACTCCTGTTCTGGGCTGTTTCCTACACTTACCCAAACATGGGTCATGCCTCAGTGCCTTTCCACTCACTGTGCCCTCTGCCTGGGTCCCCTCCCACTCACCTACTTGGTGAATTCTCTTCATCCTTGGGACTCTGGATGGAGCATCTCCTGCTCTATCAGTGACTGTCTAGGCCCCTCCCCATCCCCTGTGTAGTCTCCTTTAAGCCACTACTCTTGTACAAACTGCTAACACAGTCCTATCACACTGACTGATGGTTGTCTCCCTACAGTCTTTCCAATTAAGCTGTAGAGTTCTTAGGGCAGTACTTATGTCTTACTCCTTTTTCTATCTGTTGTGCTTAATATAAGGCCTAGCACATAGCAAAGGCTCAGTATATGTTTATATAATAAAATGAGTGGATGAATAAATGAATTGGAAGCAATCTGAAGGGCTACCTAGTGTAAACTTCCACTCAAAACAAGAATTTCCTCTCTAGCGGGAGTCAACCAACTATGGCCCATGGGCCAAACATGGCGAGATGTTTGCAGGTGTAGAGAAAGTTTTATTGGAACACAGCCGCATCATCATATTTACATGTTGTTTACAGAGCTATTGTGCTATAGCAAGAATTGAGTAGTTGGGGCCCTATGGCCCTCAAAGCCATTTCCTACCTGGCCCTTACAGAAAAGTTTGCCTACCACCACTGCCCTATAGCATTGGCTCTGAGTCTTCTTTGGACTCAGCTTTGAGATTGAACATATGCACATACACAGAACATTTTTTATGAGGATCAATGACTCCTTGAAGCCCATTCTCCAATCCCCTAGGGAACCACAGCTACCAGGTTAAAAATTCTGTTGCCCAGGACTAGTGAGGCTGGAGCCGAGAAAGTGACAGAGAGTGTGGTCCAAAGGTGGCTGGGGAAGTGGATGGGGTAAAAGTCATATCTCTTAAAAATCAAAACTTAAAAAAGGATGCATCACCCTAAAGCATCCCTGACATAGAGGTAGCTACGTTGCACGTGGCATCTGCAGTCCCAGGGAACTCATTTCTGTGCGCCATATTGTTTGCGGCAGGAAAGCACGGTTTGTGGGGACAGCCCATTCTCACACTCAGCTGAACTCTGCGTCCCTCTAATGTGAACCGACTGGTCCTTCCGGATGTTGGGGCCGTGGTCCAATGGGCATAAGCCCATCTTCCCAGCTGATGTGGAAGGGCCAGGAGAAACCAGAAGGCAGGAGGGAGCATGCCCTCCCTGGTCTTCCAGAGGAGAAGCACGAAGGGGCGAGGGAAGGAAGGGGAGCCTGGATCCTTACAGTCAGTCACCTCCAGCTTTGCTTTCTTAACATCAAGGGTGGGTGGAGCATGCGTGCAGCAGGGAGCTAATGAAGTCATAAGCAATAGGAGGCGTTAGGCCTCTGGGAAGCAAATTGTGGGCCAAACGAGCTCATTTTTAGCAGAATTATTAAATTAGCAGATGAAGGAAACACATTAGACATTATGAATCTTGCTTTTAGCAGAGCCCTTGATGGAGGGTTGCACAGATGCTTGCTAAATTCGTGCCATTCAGGGTGGGAGGGATTCCCAGTGGAGGCCAGCACTCCCAGGAGGGGGAAAGGGGGGTGATGTTAAATGAACATCTGGGCCAGACCCTGTCTCGGGGCCTTTATTCAGTAGGCACAGCACCTGGCAAGAAAGACGTTATTGTCTCCATTTCAGAAGGGAAGATGCACTCACCTCCAGTTACACAGAGTCAGCCGCTGAGCTCGTGGTTGGATCTGGGTCTGCCTTAGTCCAAACCCAGTGCTTTTCCCAAGGGTGAGAGTGAGAGATGCCTGCCTCCCTGCCAGGGAGTGGCTTAGAAACGGAGCAGAGCGGTGGCAGGGGGAGAGAGAGGTGGGGCAAGAGCTGCGGTGAGGCAGGCTGGGCAGAGAGCTGCAGGTGGAGCTTATTCAGGCCATGAGGGTGGCAGCTGGGTCCCCAGTGGCAGGGCTGACTCTAATTGCTGCATTTTAGGAAGGTGTGGCTAATGGGCTGGTGCTCAGAGAAGGGGAAGTAAATAGAATCCGTGTCTCATGGGGAAAAGTTAAGTGAACAAACAGGGCTGTTTCTTGTTCAAAATATTCAGAGGTCTGTCCCGGAGGATACTGGAGACTGCTGTGGCCTTACAGGGTTGAGCTGGGCCAGCCAATGACGTATAAGGAGGCAAAGAGAGTTTTCTAGCACTGGGAGGTGTCCAGCCTCGTAGGGAGTGAGCTCCCCATCCCTGAAGACATCGCAGGAGCAGGCATAGAGTGGGAGGATAGTCTGCCACCAGGTGAGGAAAGAGACTGGCTAAAGCCACCCTACCCTGCAATTCTCTGTCTTCTGAGAGGCATGAGGAAGAATGCTCCAATAGCAAAGCGTTCCAGAGATTCCCGCAGGTATTCAGGAGTGGGGCGGGAGAATGTGTATTTACCTCTGAGATCTACTAGTGGCCAACCACGCGCTGAAACACAGGAGGGATGGATTCAGTGACCCCCTAGAGACTCACCTGCCTGAGGAGGATTGCTCCCACACAATGGGGTGACTGATAGGCCCTCCCAAATCCTCCCAGCATAGAGTCGGGGGTGGGCTTCACTTTTAGGGAATCTTCTCTAGCAGTGAGATCCAGACCCATCAAAAATAGGAAAGAAGAGGGAAGGCAAGGGGGTAGGTGGGAAGGGACAAGAGTCCAACCTAGCTGCCTACAGATCTTTCCTGAGATCCCACTGTGTACCAGAATCCCAGACAGACAGGAAAGGGTCTCTGGGAAGCCTGTAGTATGGTGAGCAAGGTCAGTCACAGTCACTGCTGTCTGTCAGCCAAGCTGGACATAGCCAAGGGCCCCAAAGATGGCAGACAAGTCCATGGCTTTGCTCGGAGTCATGAGAGACAGCTGTCTGGGGCTTGTCTGAGTGAATCCCTGAAGCAGTGGTCTTCATGGCCCTGCAGAGGATTTGGCTGTGGAGAGAGCTGGGCTGTGGGGGTAGTGAGAACCTGGGCTGGGGAGGTGGAGGGCCAGATGTCCCAGCGCTCCACTGAATGGTCTCTTTCCATATAAGAAAGCAAGAGTTCCATGCAGGAGAGGAGCAAGATCGGAATCATGTTCTGAGAGCATGAATGTGACTCCCATGTGGAGGCTGAGATGGAGTGTAAGAGACTGGAGCCAGGGAGCCAGGAAGGGTTCACTGCAGAAATGTAGGGATTCTGACAGCCTCAGTCTGATTGCTTAAAGGAGCTGGCTAAGGGCAAAGGTTCTTCGTGTGTGTGTGTGTGTGTGTGTGTGTGTGTGTGTGTGTGTGTGTGTGTGTGTGTGGGTGCGTGTGTGTGCTCATGTGCGGGCACCTCCAAGTGAATGTGCATTCCTCTGAGTGCAAACTTTAAGGTGGGAACATGTTTATGTGTGTCTGTCTGTGAATGTGTCTCAGGGTGTGTGTGTCTGTCGTGCTGTGAAGAGGTGAGCACGCCTGCCCCGGGGGTCATGAGGCTGTAGTTCCGCGGGTGTGAGTGTGCGTCCTGTCCAGCGCTGGAAGGAGGCAGCACTGTGAGATCCTGCTCTCAGGCTGCAGTGACAAGTCGGGCAGACAAATCTTGCACAGGCCTGAGACCAGGCTCCTGCTTTGCTTAGTTCCTTCTGTGCATCTCCTGCCACCACCCCCTATAATGGGCTGGACACCACACAGGACACTGTGGGATGGGCTTCCTGCGTCCCATGAGGGCCTCCCTGTCCCCACACTGCCCACAACCATCTCCCACCCCTGCCTTGCGTTCTTAGATTACACGGTAGCTGCCTTGGCTGGGAGGGGCAGAGCCACTCCTTCCGAGCTGTTCTTCGGCAGAGACTGTGAGGCTGCTGTGGGCAAAGCCCTGTTATTGGCTGCAGGACAGAAGACCCGTCCCCACCACACCAAGTCTTGTCCTACATCATTGCAGATGGGATCTCCCCAATGCTCTGGCCTGGGCCAAGCCACATTGATCCCACCGTTTCTGAGACCTGAACCACCAGGCTGGCCCAGCTTGCTCCGAAGACAGCGTGGAGAGGAGGTGACAGGGCTTTGTCGGCAGCGTGAGGGTCCCAGGCCACAGAGCCCCAATCCTGGCTCTGCCTTTGACCCACTAGGTGACTTGGGTTAGACCGCTTTTAGCTTCAGTTTTTCCCCATGTGGAATGGGGCCAGGCTCTGTTGTCTGGAGCCCAATCATGGGGTTGGAGGAAGACACTGGGACTGTCATCCGCTATGCTGAAGTGTGGCGTCCTGTGGCGGGACTTGGTGGGCCAAGTCCTTTGTGCTGGTAAGTGTTCAACAACTGGCTCTCTGCCAGCGAAAAAGCCCTGATTTGTAGTGTGTGCCGATTTCTCTGGTGTAAATGCTCCCACTACGATTGATTCCAGTCGACTAGCACGAAATCACTGAACATGGAGGTAAAAGGGACGTGAACGATTGGCTCTTGTGGGCCAGTAGGAACCAGCTTCAGCACGTCACTGCCTTCATCCTGCACACAGTGACAGCCCAGCCGGAGGAAGAATCTGAACCAAAGTCAGGCAGGAAGCAAAGGTGTCAGTGTGCCTAGCATTGGGTTTGAGCCAGAGGTGAGGCTACAGGTGAGAAAAATGAGCCAGGAAGGTAGGCACGAGGAAGTCGAGAAAGGTTTGAAAGTGTGATACGCACGGAGGTCCAGGACAAGCAGCCCGGGATGGAAACTGCGCTGAGCTGGGTGCTGTACGGACGGGCCCAGCGTGGCTGGAATACAGTATTGCCTCCTGACATCCCCAGGCGGGGAAAGGGAGGGGGCGTGCGCGATGATGAGGGAGCCGGGCAAGCAGACAGGTGTTCCCTGAACACCAGGGATGACGTCTCAGCACACCAAGCCAGGAAAGGGCAAATCCAATCTCTGTAATTGTTGGTGCATCAATTCTGGTGACAGTCCCCTGAGGACGATGCCAAGGGCCTGGGGGTGGGGGGATGCCCTGGCTGACATCATCTGCTATTTCTGGGCTAATTCACAGCCTCCTTCAGTGGGAACTTCCTTGAGGACATAAATCAGCCAGTCTTCTCACGACTACCTCATCCTCCCGAGACAACCGAGGGAACCCGAGTACGTGGAGCCAGGCGAGGTCCGGGTGTCCTCTGGGAGTGGAGAGAAGACTGAATCCTAAGGTCACACAGCCCAGGGTTCAAATCTTACCTCTGCCCCTTGTTAGCTGAAGGGCTGTGGAGAAATCATTCCCTACTCTGACATTCTGTTCCCTCAAAGGGGCTAATAATACCTAATCATCTCTCTCATTTCCCTTCCTTCCCCTCTCAGAGAATGTGCTTCCAGTAGTAACGCTGTGGAGGCTTCCAGAAGGAGATGTGGACTCCCTTTCTGGCTCCTTCCTCGGCTTTGTGGTGAGTGGTCCGTGGGGCTGGGAGTGGGGGGTGAGGAGGGCGGGAGGGAGGGCTGAGGTTGCTCTCAGCGGGGAATCCGGCCCTGCTGGGGTGTGGCGGGAGCCTGTTCTGTCCCCAGGTACTCGGACTTCTCCAGAGGAGCCTCCCAGCTGAGCGGGCTTCAGAGGCTGGGACAGCAGCCAGGGACCTCCGTGGCACCAGGCAAGGGCCCATTTCCCAAGCAGAGGTAGTCTGCCGCTGGTCTGCACGTCTTCTTGACTTCCTTCCTGTCCGAGGCCTGGCTCTGTCTGTCCGCCCCAACTGTCTGTCCATCTGTCCTAGGAAAAGTCTGTCGGGCTTGGTACCTGCCGGCTGCTACATCTCTGCAGAAGCTCCCGACTTCCCGTCCGTCTGTCAGTCTGCAGCCAGCCACCTCCCCATTGCTGTGCCTGCAGCGGCTCTGCTGCACCTGGGCTCCGTTTTATGATGTGTGAGTGACAGAGAGGTGACAAATGAGAGTGAGAGAGAGTGACAGACGGGCGCATACCTATGGGGGTGGAACACGTGTGCACACAGAGGGTTGACAGTTGGGCTGTCCTCTCTGAGACAGTGTCACTCAAGGTTTTCCCAACCCCAGAGGGATGCCCGGAGCACCATCCATCCCAGCGCGGAGCACCGTCTGTCTGCATCCCTGACCGCAGACATGGAGCCTCCCAGGGGAGGAGGAGGAGGAAGAGGAGGAGGAGGAGGAGGAAGAGGAGAAAGGACAGTACCCATGGCAACAGATGAAGAGGCACATTTCAGCTCAGGAAGAACCTTTGTAACAATAGGGCTGTCCAACAAACACAGTGGGAAGCTATTAGGACGCTAGTAAGGTAGTGATCTCCCTGTCACTGAAGTTGCGCGATGACGGGCTGGCCACCCACCTGTCAGGGCTGCTACGGGGGCGTTTCCTGCCTTGGGAGAGAAAGGCTGGGAAGGTTGAGACGGGCTGACAGTTCAGATGATGGATTCTGTTGATAATCCGTGTAAAGCACTTTACACGGGGCCTGGCACATAGTAGGACCTCAAAGCAGAGCTATTATTAGCGGGGAGGTTGGACTAAGTGACGTTAAGGCCTCATCCCATAGCCCTGGAGCTGGAGAAAGCTGAAAGGCCAATTAATGGCAACAGGTTATGAATAAACAGAAGCTGGGAAGGTGGGATAATATAGAGTTTCCCAGAATAGGAACGTCTCCCTCTGCCTCACCCTGATTTGCATGGCTCCCACAGGCCTCCCTCCCCTCTCCTAACTCAATTTCAATTTCAATTTCAATGTCAATAACTTCCCTGGCACAACAAGCAGCCAGGGGTTGCCAAAGTGAATCAGAACATTGAGTTTCAAAGCCTCAGACCGGCTCGTCTAGCCAGCCTTGTCCCCCCAAGGCCTGCCCGGCCCCTCCTGCCGCTCGGCTCTCATCCTCTGTGCCCTTTGGGGAGACTTATTTTTACCCTCCCCAGCTGTCTGTAAGGTTATGTGAAAAATGACACACTCTTTTCTTTGATCAAGATGTTTGAACAACAGCACGTGGGACGCCGGGCACCAGCTTTGCGGCTCTCCACGGGAGGAGCTGGGATGTGGGATGAAGGAGGCTTAGCTGTCCTCCCTGGAGATCCCAGCCAAGTGTGGGGGAGGCAGATGAGAACCAGCAGCTCCAAGAGTGTGGCAAGTGCTACGCTGGAGGGGGCAGGGGCTCTGGGAGCAGGAAAGAGGGGTGCGGAGCCGGCGTGGGAAGAGGCAGAATGGGAGGAGCTTCTCAAGGATACTTGGTGGCAGGCTCCTGAGATCTTTCTCCATGGGTCAGTGGTGGCTGGAATGTCACCGTGCCAGCCACCCCTTTTACTTAAACCATAGCAACCATGGGCCCACAGTGTTGGCAGCGATCCGATCCTCCGTAAAGGGAACGTTTGACACGGAGGGGTGAGAAGTGTCTACAAGGGACTCAGGGGGCCTGAAGTCCTGGAGGGTGGGCACAGAGTGGAGAGGCGTGTTGGCCTGTGAGCCCGGACGGATGTGTGGCCCATCGGTGAACACTGATGTGGACCCGACGCTGTCACAGAGGGAGGGGCCCTGGGGGAAGTGGGAGAGGGCGGTGGAGGCCGGGGGGGCCCAGGGCACCATCTGAAATGCTCGGGCTCAGAGACAGAACAAATTCTCAGAGGGCCATTCCTGTAAGACGTCCTGGGCAAAGAAGTTTGGGAGAACAAAGTCTCTACCCTCGCACGTCCATTGCGGGCTCGGGAGAGCTCGGCAGCACAGAAACCTGCTGAACCTCATCCTGGTGTTTTCCAAACTGCCTCGAGGACCCTTTTTGTCAAACCGCTAGTGTTCAGCCCAAGGAAGGAATGGCCATCCAACACAGTCTGGAAAATATTGGACCGAATGCTCTCCCCCAGGTTTCCCTCTGATTCTGAGAGTCTAGACGTCTGTTTCTCTAAAGGAAGTTGTCAGGGAGCTCTTCCTACGTGCCCAGCTCTGGGCCATAATTTGATCCTCAGAGTGACATGTGGGGCAGGTATTAATTCTCGCATGACAGATGAGGACAGTGAGTCATGGTGTGGCTCAGGGGAGAGGGTTTGCTTCTTGTTTGCCTTGGCAGGAAGGTGCAGCTCTGCTCTGCAGGCCTGACGAATAGGTTGTGGCTCCCTCATGACAGTATCCGACTGTCTCCAGTCTCTCTTAGCTCCGGTCTGGGGCCACCGTTTACTTGGGAGGGGCCACTGGAGAGCTTAGGGGCTGAAGCCACACGCTGGGGTAAACCACCCACCTCTAACTGCAAAAGTAACTCCTAAGAGTTCAGATCCACATAGAATAAGCCCTTGATAAAATTATAAAACTTTTTCCTTTGTATATAGTAAAAAGAACCTGAAGTTAGAAGTCAGATCAGAATTTAAATCCTGCCGCAAAGAGACTTTCTTAACGAACCTTACTTACCGGATGTACTAGATTACCCGACCTCTCTACTTCCTCTGTAAAACACCAGCTACAGCTTGGGGCACCTTGAACCCCAGGCACCTTCTTTCCGGTTTGCCCATGTTGTGTGTGCACCTGAACCTGTTTATGTCAGTTGCACTTGTCACCGTAAATAGGTAATTTAATCAAATGTAACATAAGCCAATTAAATGAGCGCAGACAAGTTATGTTTCTATGGTAATTAATTCAATGCTTTGAGAAGGCTGCTAAAAAAAAATTGCTGTTGAATTAGGGATGGGCAAAACTATAAAAGATCTGAAGAAAAATAAACCCTATACCAGGAAGTGTGTGTACATCGATTGCCTTGCAAGGAATGGAAACCAGAAATCTCTTAGGTGATAGTTCATGGGAAAAAGACAACATGGTCTTCATTGCTATGAACTTGGAAAGTCTGCTCACCTTTCTGAACTTCATTTTTCTTGACTTTAAAATAAGTAAGATAATTCCTACCTTGTGGAGCTGCCAAGAGGAACGAACGGAGCCACGTGCAGTTCCACTCCTTTCCTGCTCCCTTCTCGGGGATTCCTCTCTCCTCTTCCTGCCATGCCCACCTTCCCCCGCTCAGAGATCCTCAGGCCTCACCCCCAAGTCTGCAGCTAAGCTGATGTGATTAGGGTTTAAGGCTTGGACCCTCCCAAAGAGGGACATCTTCAGAGGGTTTCAAGACATGCATGGACTAAGGTGAGGTTCCCAGCAGTGTGACAAAGCAGTTGGGTGACAGTTTGAGCCAGAGAGCCTCCCTAGCATTCCTCAAATCACAGTTCCAATGACTGGTCCCAGAGGAGGGTACGCTCGTTCTTTCTAATGGGTGACCCAGCCATCTCTGAACCCTTGCTGTGACACGCCCCGCTTCCCTAAGCCATCTACCTGGGGTCCAGCTCACCTCAGACTCCGGAGAAATCACACTTTAAGCCCAAGGCACCCAAGGAAAGTGAGCCTTGACAGAGGAGCTCAGCCGCTGCTGCGTTCTGACCTCCTGAGCCCTGGCTCTTGCCCGGGGGTCCAGACTGTGAGGGAGGGGTATGGGAATGCTACCTATGGCTGGGCCCAGTGCCTTGCTGCCCACCCACATCTCTCCAAGCACCTGCCACTTGGCACCGCATGGCCCCAAATCCTGCCTCAGGGAACCTAAGGGAGACTTCGGAAGGGATCAACGTGTGCATTCATTCCCAGTTCTGAGGACCCGATCTTGCCGCCGCTGTTCCCCCGCTAGCTTCCCAAGGCTTCAGGCTGCTGCCCCAACGCTCCGCCAATTGGTTTGTCTCCTCGCTCAGCTGGGATGGCCTCAGCTGGAACCCCCTGGAGAGGGGCTGCTTCAGCATCACTTCTGCCGCCGGGAAGCCAGCACCACCTGTGCCCCCAGACGCCTGGAGCCCAGCAGGGGCATCCATTAGAGCTCTCTGTGTCTGGGGGTGGGCGTGGGGGGAGCAAAGACCAAGGCCAGGGAAGTGGGGCTGCGCAGAAACTCTTCTCTTCTGCTCTGGCTTCTGTGTTACTGCAGGAGTCGGGCGGACCTGAGTCCGTGAGTCGGGTGACAACTTCGGGTGCCCTCGAAGCCTGCTGAGCCTTTGTGTCTCCATCTGCAAAGTGGGGTGATGATGGCTGCCTCATCCCTTTGTTGAGACTAATGTCAGCAACATGTCTATGAAGACATTTTTTCCCATCTGTGACCTGTTCTCATCAAAGACTTAAAAGCAACACTGGGAAAAACAAGAGATCCACCGTAGCAGACGGGTCTGAGAGTGCTGGTGGTGGGCAGGGTTGGGGGGCAGGCCCTGGGCCACAAGGGTGAGAACCAGGTGTCGCTTCTGATAGGGCACCGGACTCCCCGTCTGTCCTGGGCACTCAAGTCTAAGATGGGCCTCCCTGGCTTCTGGCTTATTGACCTAGAGAGAGTTTTTAGAGATGGAGCAGAGAACCCTTTTTCCATTTGGAAATGGATGCCTAGAGAGCAAACCACCTGTCCAAGGCCACCCAGGGGGGCAGGGCCAGTGTGACACCTTCCAGGGTGCTCACTCCCAGGGTAGAGGGCTGGGAAGCTGTGCCGGCTGCCTCCAGCAGGCCCACCCCTTTGTGCTCTGATGTGGGATGCAGGATGCTCCCTGGGGGTACTCTGGGGGTACAGCCCGGTGGAGCTGTGGCTGGTGGGTGCCCTGCCTTTCTCCTTGGGTGGCCGCCTGAGTCCTGGCTGCAGCTTGCATGGGGAGGACTGTCCTCTTCCTACCGACTCCAGGCTGTTCCCCAACATCTTTCTCAGGGAAATAACCCTGGCGAGCCCACCACAGGAGGGTAGGGGCAGAATGGGAGGAGGGGTCAGGCAGGAGGAGGCAAGCCCCAGGGCGACTAGTGATAGAGTGGTACATCCACTCATGCATTCGCTCAGGTCTGACTTTCTCCAGGATGCACCAGTGCCCTGTTAAAATACTGAAATTCTTCCACCTTAAAGTTACTTCCCAGAGCTCTGTGCACGTCCACTGCCAAGGACCCTCCCTCAGCAGAACCCTGGGGGCCCTGCACCAGTGCTGGCTTTACATATCTTGACTACCACCCTGATCAGAGATGCCAGCAAGCACTTTGACTGAAAATTGTTAGGTGAACTAGGATGTATTTATCTGGGAAATGCCATTATGCATTCATTCACTGAGCAAATACTTATTGAGTATGTAGTATCTGCCAGGAAAAGGGCTAGGAATCGGGGCACAGAGCTGGATAACAAGGTCCCTGCTCAGAGTCTTGCTGTGGACTGGGAGGGGGAGCAGGAGACACAGTGGCGGAGAGAGAAGGGAACATGCAGAGAGAAAACAACCTGGGCTGACACCTGGGCGGGGGCTCAGAGCATGGGGAGGGAGGCTGCCAGGCCCACGGGGAGGGGCCCCGGAGTCAGGCTTGGAACTGTCAAGGTTCTTCAGTTCTGTCCAATTATCCACTAATGACTCACAATGAATAGATTAGGAAGGGGATTGAGGACAAGGACGCTTAATTATCAAGCCGAGAGAGGAGGAAACACTGTCCCCTGACAGGTCTAGGGAAGGCGGGGGCGGGGAGCAGGGGAGGAGGCTGAGGCTGCAGGGGTGGGGCTTCTGGGGTTGGGCCAGGACACCGCAGGGGCTGGAATTGGAACTCAGTGTCTGGGGAGGAGAGAAAGATTCGGGACAGTGGGGTTCAAGGTGGAAGGGGGAGAGGTGTTCTGGGAGTGGCAGGTGGATGGATACAGAGTTTATTCATTGCAGGCAGGAGGTTTTTCAATGCCATTTCGTCTTTCCTCTTGCAGGACTGGTGCCCCTAGAGCAAGGGGTCGTGTCTGTGGCATTTGCCTACTGGAACCGTGGCTCTGGCCCTGATTTGGAGTGGTCCTTGGCCCAACCTGGGAAGGACATTAGCCCTCTTGCCTCCTCTACCTCCACCTGCTCCCCGACATCCGGGTCTCCACCTTACTCTTGTGTCCTGGGGGAGGAGGAGTCCCTCCTTAGAGCTCTCGCACCAGCATCCCCACCTCAGACACAAAGGGTCACAGTCACAGCGTGAGGTCCCAGCAGTCCTGGGGGTGACGGACAAGGCATTTCCCCTCCTTAGGCTCCGGGAGCTCAGAGGGGAGACTCACAGGAGCTGTGCCTGCTTCTGCACACACGTCTCTTCGTGGCTCGACACTGATTTGTCCTTCAGACCTGGGGTGCAGCTGAGGAAGGCTGACTGTGGCTCTCGGCAAACGAGACCCACTAAGCTTGAAGTCCTCTGCCCCCGCCCCCCGCAGACCCCTCCTTCAGCCTCACTTGCACGCACCCTGCGAGGAGCCCTCCAGCCCTGGCTGCTGTGCTGAGGTGCCCACGTGGCACATCTGGTGACCCTCTCCCGTCCTCAAGGCACTCTCGGCTCTGCTATCCGAGCAGCCCCAGCCTCTGTGGCATGCCTGGTACCCAGCGAAGGGGCCAGGGACCCGGGATGACGCTCATTTCGGTATTTCAGTTTCCACATGTTTGAGTCCCTGCCCCTGTGGATATGCAGTTCCTCGATACACAGGCTGTTCCTTACTCTGTCTTCTACCTTGCTCACCCCTTGGGGGTCACTGACCACGTGCTGCTTGATCAGTGCATCGGTGGGTGTGGGTGGGAGGAGGCTGGAGTAGGAGCGTGGGTGTTTGTGGCTTCCAGGTTGGGTTTACTTCCTGCCAGGGCTGTACTTTCTGAAGGAGATGGGGCTTTACATATTTTTAACTGTATTGTCCTGGGAAAAGAGAGAAAGGTTGCTGTGTGCCAGGGGCTTTGCAGACATCATCTCATTTAACTCTCACAGCCATTCCTTAAGTGGGTATTTCAGGTTTACAAATGAGAAGCCAAGGCTTGGGAAGGAAAGGTGAGTTGTCTGAGGTCAGCCAGTTAGTGCGAGAGCTGGGATTTGAACAGAGGCCTCTTGGACTCCAAAGGCAGTGTTCTGTCTTCCATTCCACAGAGTGTGTGGGAAACAAACTGGAGACTTAGGGATGGGGGTGAGGCTGTCTCGGGGGGCTACCAGGGAGGGATCAGGAGCTTCCTGACCAGAGAGTCCTGGAAAATGAAGTGATCATCTTACAGATCTGTTTAAGGTTTCATTTGCTCTCAGTCAATGCCCACGATCAGCATTGAAAATGACAGAAGTCCTAGCTCCATTTCACAGATGTGGAAAGGGAGGCTCAGAAAATCTGAGGGCTTACTCAACATGGTGAGACAAGTAAACGGCCAGAGGAGGAATCAGGCAGTCACGTGACTTCAAACCCAATGTTCTTGCCACCTGCCCCCTCCCCTTCCCCTGCGCCCCTTCCTGGACCATCTCTGGTGCCAAGAAAAGACCTCAGACCCACAGGTGGGGCCTGAGACTCAGACCCAGGCCAGAGTTTGAGACCAAGACGGTGCAGAAGCACAAGAGATGTGTTTTCACCATGGGACGAGGCAGGCAGAGGAGCTGAGAGTTGTCACAGAATCCCAGAGATTGGAGCATCTGTGTTGGCATCATTTAGC
This sequence comes from Lemur catta, assembly GCF_020740605.2. Taxonomy (NCBI): domain Eukaryota; kingdom Metazoa; phylum Chordata; class Mammalia; order Primates; family Lemuridae; genus Lemur; species Lemur catta. Next base: position 23,022,847 of record NC_059142.1, on the reverse strand, counting down.
TTAGCCCCCAGCCCACGCAGGTGACACAAAAATTACAAGCAGAGGCACGAGTCAAACCCAGCCCCTTGACTCACAACCCCTACACTAAGGGTCACTCTAGGAAGTGAGACACGAATCCAGAAGTGGATTCTAACCCAAGAGGCCACTGCTCCTGCTCTTCCAGCCAAACACCCCAGGTACCCCAGGCGAGCGTCCAGTGCAGCAGCCTCGGCCTCCCAGAAGGGTCTCAAGTCTCTCCTGGTTGTCCAAGTCCTCGATGTCTCCCTAGAAGGGGTAGAACCTTCGCCTCCTCACCCTAAATTCTGCCTCTTCTTCAATCCCAGCAGCAAGTCTCTGTCCCTTCACGCAGTGAACGGCAGGCCCTTTGAGGCCCTCTGGGGCTCACGGTGAGGGTCTCCTCTTTGATTTCTGTGCTTCATTGAGCTTGGCATGCCCAGGGCAGCAGCGAGTCGTGGAAGGACTCGTACTTCATTTCCACTCTCTTCAGACCTTGGCTGGGGTTCTGACACCCCAAGTGCCTGGTAGGGTGGGGGATGGCATTGGAGGCGCTGGCATCGTGTTTGGTTTCTGGCTTAAAGGTCCTGGGCTGGAAGGAGTGTTACGGGTGGTGGTGGGGGACGTGCAACGTCTTTAAAAGCAGGACGTGCCCTTCTCTGCACAGCAGCCAGAGGAGCTTTCTCAGCCCTCAACCTGACCAAGTCACTTCCTTTCTTAAAATTCTTCAAAGGCTCCCTGTCACCCACTAGCTCAGATGTGTGACTTCCGGGCCCTCCTTGATGCGGCCCTGCCCACCTCTGTGTCCTCCCCCACGACCCCAACCTTCCTGGAGCTCCGCAGTGTGGCCTGATGAACTCTGCCAGCCTGTCCTCCGGCCCGGGAGTGCTCCCACTGCTGTCCTCTCTGCAGCACCATCTTCCCTCCCACCCGTCTGTCTCCCCTTGACCCGACTGCTTCCTCCATGTCTCCTTTCCCCAGAAGCCCTCCAAGACTGGTGAGGGTCAGGCGAGGTGTCTCTGCTCTCACTCGCATAATGCACCGTGCCTGGCAGCCACTGTGAGTGTGACACCATTGTCCACTGTGCATGTGTAATTCCTCCCACCTCTCCCACTGGACTGTGACGTCCCCGCGGGCAGGGGTGTGCCTCGCTCAGGATGGTAGTCCTGGAGTCTGGCCTCTGGCTACTCAAAGTGCGGTCCACGGCCTGGCAGCTTTCACATCCCTTGAGACCCTGTTAGAAATGCAGAATCGTGGGCACCACCCCAGACATGTTGAATCGATGTCTGCATCTAAACAAGATCCCAGAGAGTTTGTGTGCACATTAAACTTGGAAAAGCTCTGACTGAGCCAGGGATTGGCCCAAAGCAGATGCCTAGTCACTGTTTTTTTGAGCAAAGGAAGGAATGCAAGAAGTCTGCAGTGAGTGACAGGATGTTCTCGGGCCTCTACCTGCGACAACCTGTGTGCCCTGAGTGGCTGGGAGGGGTCAGTGGCAGGGCCAGGAACCACAGGCCCAGCTCCCGGGTTCCTGTTCACAGGTGTGGGAACTGAGGTTCAGAGGGCTTTGCCCAAGGCCACAGAGCTGCAAGGGCAGAGCCAGGGCTTGAACTTCCTCCGACTGCCTCCAGCTGGGGAGCGTGGGGAGCGGAGGGGTGGGGGGGGGGGTGTGCCAGGCAAGGCCTTGCTGGGCCGGGCCCAGGGATGAGCTCACTTCAGGATGGAATTGAAACCTGTTCCCATCAGAGGCGGCGGTGAGGGGAGTTTGGGCAGCGGCCTGAGCAGGTTTGATTTGTGGCTGAAATCCCAGCTTCCACTCTGGGGGCCTCGGGTCCCTCGGCCCGGCTGGGGTTTGCGCCGTGTTCTGTGCGGGAAGTCTATCCCCCCCTGGGCTTTCCTGCAGCCCACGCTGCCGGGCCACATTTCCCAGGCTCAGCACAGTCTGGACGCCTTCCCGTCCCTGCAGGCTTCTGCCTGGAGCTGAGTTTACAAATCGCTCCTTCTTCCCTGCATCTCTTGCCTGGCCTAGGCGGGGCTGGAATCCGCTGAGCAACAGGATGTGGGGCCCGAAGGACAGACAGTCTCTAATCCTCGGGTTTGAGACAAGAGACAGAGAGCAAGTTGCCCAGGTCAGAGGTGACACAGCAGATCTCGGACAACACTGGGCACAAGAGTCCAGCCTGCGCTCTGCTTCCCACGCAACGGGCACCTGCTCAGGGCCTCTGGCGGGAAGGGCACCCACCGGTGACATGTGCCATTCTTGCTATTGCCTATTATTTATTTAATACTTACCCTATGCCAGAGACTGCGCAAAGCACTTAATGTACCTAATCCCATTTAATCCTTGTAATAACTTTATGATTTGTTTACTATTCCTACCATCATCATTATTCTCATTTTTCCGATAAGGAAACTGAGGTTCAGAGAAACGAAGTAACTTGCCCCAAGACACACAGTTAGGAAGTGGAGCAGAAACAGAGATCTGAAGCCAATATTGTCAGACTCTAAGCCCTGCTCTGCTAAACTTCCTCTCACGTGGGCTCCCTCAGACACGGGGACACACGTCACTGTGTCACAGCAAGGGAGGGGTCTTGTGTTTTTCTGAGTGGCTGGTGGCTTAAGGATCATGGCAACACTGTCTCCCGGACACACTGTTCTGTTTACGGAGCACCCTTATACTCTTTGCATTATTTCAGCACCTACAACAAACCTGTAAAACTGGCCAAGTAGGTGTTTTCCCCATTTAACAGGTTGGGAAGCTGAGTTTAATACTCCGAAGCACACAGCTTGTTGGTATTGGGTGGCAGTGCCAATGTGGTGATAGCACACTGCTCCCTCAACATTTATTGAGCATCTACTATGAGCACTTTATAGATTTATCTCATACAACCCTCCATGCGGCTCTTCAGAGAGGAGTTGTAGCAGTTACTGCTTCTGATCCCAGTCCGGTAGCTCTTAACAGACCACCCGTCCCACAGATAACAGCTATAAACTCTAATCAAAATAAAAAAATTAGTTATCAGAAGGAGAGTAAGTCAAAGCAGGCAGATTCCTAGCGTGGGTGGTTATTGACACTTGGAAGAAGGGAAGCGAACTGGGTAAATGTCCCATTTTTCACAAGTTTAGCCTGAGGGCAAGCCCCAGTACTCCTTATGTTGGGTGGGTAAAACTTGGGTAGAAACTTACAGTCATACTGGTTTGAGGAACAGGGAAAGAGATTTCAAGGCAATTGTGGCAGCTAGACAGCAAAGGATGAAAACTAGAAAGGAGTAAACCAGAGAAGGGAACCCCAGATTCTGTGCACAAACTGCCAAATATCTGGCTAACCCCTAAACCAATGCATGTGCAGGACAGACACCATGGTGCCCAGCTAAGGCTAGAGGAACTGACTTTTCAGGATCCATCTGTTAAAGGGGTGACAGTTTTACAGTGAGAGTTCAGTCAAGTTAACTGCTTAAATAAGGAAACAATTAAAAAACCTAATACTTTTTATAGCAACATACAGAATCCAAAGTCTTTATAACACATCATTCGCAATACCTAGGATGCAATCCAAAATTACTAGACATAGGAAGAAGCAGGAAAACTTGACTCATAGAAAACAATTAATTGAGACTGTCCCTAAAATGAGCCAGGCTGTGGAATGAGCAGACAAATATTTTGCAGCTGCTCTTATAACTACACTCAAAGTTATAAAGAAAAGTATGCTTCAAGTGTGCTCACAATCACAATGCATATAAAGATTGAACTACTAGTCTCAATTTAAAAAAAGAAAAGAAAGGAAACCACAAAAGAGAATGAAATGCAAATTTTAGACTTGAAAATATAATATCTGGAATAAAGAAACGTTGCAATCACCATTTAAAAATAAAAGAAATTCAGGTTCAAAAAGATTAAGTAATTTTTCCAAAGTTTTGCTAACAAGTGATAAGAGTTGGAATTCGAATCTCAAGTCTATCTGGCTTTAAAAACTATACTTTTTCAGCCTCACTAGGTGGAATTTAGAGATTAGCCGAAGTCTGTGGGAAAATGAAAGTGGAATTTGAACATTTCTGAAACTCCAGTGAGACTGGAGTTTGTCTCACTCTAAGAACTTCTTGTAAGAATTTGCTATGGCTCCTTGAGAACAGCCAATGGGATTATCTAGCCATGGTGCTGAAATTTGCGCATTATCCAAAACTTCAGTGTCTCCCAAACCATTTCTGATTATTTGCACCAATGAGTGGATATAAACCGTAACAAACAGCTCATGCTCTGGAATCGATTCATTTTGGCTCTCAAGGCTAATGCAATGCACTTTCCCATCCATTGCTGTCCATGGGATTTGCCCATGCTCAACATAAGTCTTTTCCATGTTTTGCAAAATTATTATCCTTGGGAGTGCAGGTGGAGAATAAGGGTCTTCATGCACTTACACTACCCTACTTCTTACAGCTGAGGTATAGATAAATTCAGTGTCTATTTTGTGAGTTTTATAATGTGGCTAATGCCAAGCACGCTATTGTGGAAGGCAGAGAGAGGTGAGGCCCAGTGCCTGCTCTGTAGGAGCCCCACCTGAAAATAAATACAGAGAAGGAGCCAGGACAAGGCTAGCAGTGGGGGCTCCAGGTCTACTGTGTGTCCTTGGCAAGGCCTGGCTGGGGGCTTCAGAGTTGGGGGGAATGTGATTATGGATTGGGAACAATCATGAAATACTTTCCAGAACAGGTAGGATGTCTGAAAAGGCTAAGCTTAGGAGGGGAAGGGAGAAGACCATTCCAAGACACAGTTGGTGCTTAGTAGATGTTTATTAAATGAGAGAATGAAAGCACAATTATTTTCTTCCTGTCCATTTTTAGACATCTGTCTTCTAAAATGGTTGTATAAAATATTTAAAAACAGACTATTTTAACTCTCTCTGTAATAGCCCCAAACTGGAAACTACCCAAATGCCCATCAACAGTGGAGTGGATGAATAAGTCATGGCATATTCAGACAATGGAATTCTACCCGACAATGAGAACAGCCACTCTACAGTGACACACAGCACTGTGGGTGAATATCAGAAGCACAGAGTTGTGCAAAAGGAGGCAGACACGAAAGAGGAGCTGGTGTAAGGCTCCGTTTATATTAAAGTGCAAAGAGATGCAAAGCTAAGCGATGGTGTTTGGGGTCAGCATGGTGGGTTTGGGTGGTAGCGATGGGGAGAGAGCCCAAGAGGAGCTTTGGGGACACGGGAAGGCTTTGTTTCTTGATCTGGACATTACTTACGTGGATGGTTCAGTTTCTGAAAATCTTATTGGGCTGCACACTTACGATAAGTGTATTTTTCCATATGTATGTTGTATTTCAACAAAAAGGTAACTGACAGACAAGGCTGTGTTCCCTCACTTGACTTCCTAGACCGCATGCTCCCTTGCTCTCTCTCGCTGACACTGGCTAGCGTGACCTTGTAAAGACAGTTTTCAGAGATTGGCAGGCCTTGCCCGAGGAGTAGCCTCCCCTATGACCAGAAGAAGAAAGGCAGGGAGTCTTTCCTCCCATTTTAATGATTGGGAAACTGAGGCTGGTAGACAGCAAGTAACTTGTCCTTTTGTCACATACGGAGTCAGGGTTAAGAAAGAACTTTGGTTTTCTGGGAGCCTTTTTCCTGTGGCCCAGATAATCTTTGAGCTGGGTGTGGAAGGAGAGGTAGCTCAGGTGGGGTAAACTGGGGTGGGGGCCACATCCCTGTCACACAGAACAGCATGTCCAGAGGCAAAGCAGTAAGGAAGAAAAGGCATTTCTATGTGGGTAGAACCTGGGGTCAGGGAGTGAGTGGCGGGATGTGAGGCTGAGGCTTTGAACACCACGACAGCTGGCTTGGGGCGGGATGGTGCGTGTCATACCCAGAATGAGTGGGGTGAGTGGCAGGGCCTGGGAGGGGCCCCTCTTGCTTTTCCTTCCCGGGCTTCCTCCCACAGTTGGATGAGACTCACATGCACGTCCCAGCCCCCTGAGGCTGTCCAGTCAATAAGCTCTTTACAGAGCCAAAGAGAGGCAAGATCAATGCAGTTGCCATTGATCCCGCCTCGGCAGCCGATTAGTAGCAGGGACGCTGCTGGCCCGGGGAGCCCCTTGCTAATGCACTGCGGAACTCCGATTAAGCTGGAAGCACCCAGCAGCCCTGGGGAGAGCATCTGTCCTCCCCGGATGCCTGGGGGGAGGCATGGAGGGGAGCCCGACCCCAACCCACTGGAGCCCTCTGCTGCCCCAGTGAACAACACGAGTGCCCCAGACAGTCAGCAGACATCTCACTGTGCCAGTTCTTTGCCCAAATCCTCTCGATGCACCCGTTGTCTTTGGGGTCTGCACAAACTCCCTAACAGGGCAAATGTGCCCCCTGGGATCTGGCCCCTGGCTGCCTCTTGCAGCCTCAACATGTCGCCTTCCCCTCACCCTCTGGATCAGCCCAGCAGAACTGCCTTCCTCCTCTCCAGCTTGCCGTCACGTCTCATGGGGCATCTGCCGTTCCTTCCAGAAAGCCTTCTCTGACCCTCCTACTACCACCACCACCAAATTCTGACTTAGGCAGCTTTCCAAATTTCTCCCTGTACATTCTTGAGCAGACCAAGGATAAGAATGTACTGTAATCGCTTGTTCTTGGGTCCTATCTTGGCTGCATATGAGAATTGCCTGGGAACTTTGAAAAAATACAGATTCAGATTCAGCTGGTCTGGGATGGGGCTGGGGCACTGATGCGCTCACTCCCTCCCTCCAGGGGGTCCTGGGGTGCACCCATGGCTCAGAATAACTACACTAGAGTCTGAAAACCAAGAAAGTCAGGGCCCACATTGGTCAACAAACCCCTCTGTGTCTGGCACCTCGCACAGTGCCTGGCACATAGTAGATTCTCAGTGAATATCCATGAAATCGCAATGTCCTGGTTGGGGCATGTGGCCTGGGCCGAGCATTCCCACACGCTGGGGCCTCCCTCTCCCACCAGCCATCCCTCGCCTCTGTTGGCCAGCACAAGGTACCAGCTCTTAGAGTGGAATAGCTTGGGGCATCCAGAGGCTTTTTCACAATACATCGCCTCACGTTTAACTCTCAGTGTGGTCTGTGATGCAGGAGGAAGAGTAATAAAATCTTGTTTTGTAAACGGGGAGCCTGAAACCCAGAGAAGGTAAGTGATGGGGCCTGGGTATCACAGCTAGAGCAGACAGAGCCAGGGTTCCACCCTGTTGTCTCTCCTGGTTTCTTTCCTTGAGTTTTGCTACCAAGGACGTCCTTAAGCAGAATCTCCTCTGCGGCCACTGGGGTCATTGTACCTGGCGGCTTTCCCTGTGTGCTGCCCTTCCGTGGGGCAGCCTCCCACTGCGGGAGGGGGTGGCCTCCCTAATCCTTCTCACCGCCAGGGCAGCGGGAGGCTGGCATGGTGGCCTGAAAGAGCTCCAGACCAGAAACCCACAGAACTGGGTTCTAGCCAGTGCCTGTCACCCATGAGTTCTGCAAACCTGGGCCTGTCCCCTGTCTTCCCAGAGCCACATTTGCAAAGTGGGGACCTCGAGCCACTGGCCCCGTCCAGAAAATGGGACTAAGGACTCTCAAAGTGCTGTCGCGTGAGATGACGTGTCACAGAGGGCTCAGTAGACCCCAAAGGCTGTGCACAAGCACCACGAGGCTTGGAGAAGAGGCTTGGCCCAGACGTGCGCCTGGTTCTTCCTGGGCTTTAGCCGGAGCTGGCTTTCCCTGCCTGCTCCATCTCTGCAGAGGCAGCCACTCTTCTTGGCTGTCCCCACTAGAGACTGACCGGAGCAGACTGTCCGTAGGTGGGAGGCCTCACTGGCATGCTGAGGGTAGCTCACTTGCATGTGAGAGTTTACGAGGTGGGAGATGGAGAGGGATCGGCTTGAACGAGGAGGGGGATAAGGGACTCACCCCTATCTGTTTTCCCTGGGGGCTCCAAGGCAAGGGGCTGGGCCCTTGTAGGACTGACACGGTGGGGACCCTGCTTACCTGCTCCTTTGGGGAGCAGACAAGCTTCCCAAGAGGACCCCCAGGAGCCCTTCCTTAGTGAAATACCGCAGAGAGAGCAGGGCCAGGGAGCCGAAGAGGGGTGGGAGGTGGAGACGGTGGGGAGAGGGGGCCAAGTCCCCTCGTCCTGGGCCTGGAAGGGACAGCAGTGGCCAGGAAACCCAGCCTGATTGAGGCCCGTGCCGGGGTGAGACTCTCAGGGCAGGGACACCAAGAGTGGGAGGGGAGAGAGGAGCAGACCCCCCAGCTCTGGAGCCTGCACCCCTTCCCAAATCCCATCAGCGTCCTTGGACTTCAGGCCTCTCCTGGCGCGAGTCCCTTGGGTCCCAGGGGGAGCAAACACCATTTGGCTGGCAGCATCTTAGTATAATTTTTTTAAATTAAAAAAAAAATTTTTTTTTTCCCCTGTGATGTCCAGGACACCAAAGTAGCAGGTTGAGTCCTGCTTTAAGAGGAAATTTTCCGGATAATCTGGGCCTCAAGGCTCTGCTTGGAAAGCCAGGAAGTCTCAGGGATCCAGGTGCCCCGGAAGCCACCGCGGAGGGGGATGCAGTCCAATCTTAGAATTTACATTTTCCTTTGATATTTTCCCCAATTTTCAGGAGCTGAGATGCATAGAATTTGAGTAATTATCGTCTTTGCTACGCTCTCCTCATTGGTCCACACTTAGTCCTATTTTTCTTTCATTTATACATGTTAACTATATCGTAAGTGGCCTCAAACCTGCTGCCTAACATAAAAGCAAAGCCATTGACAAGGATCGATGCTTAATTGTATGGCTGCCTCCTGCCCAGCCCATTTCCCTGCCTCTGTCCGCCCCCCGGTAACCATCGTTCGGAATCCTGCCATGTCTTAGCTTTCTTTGTTCCTATATATTTTATTGTATCTGAGTGTTTTCCGGTTCCCTTGAATTTTTGCGAATCCCCACCCTTTGTCCCTTTTTGGGGTACCTGTCACTGCAGAATACAGGAAATGAGATGTGGGTTGCTCCATTATTTTTAGCTGCAATAAAACTCTGATACCGAAACCACCTTGGTCTCCAGTGTTGTCTGCAGGGGACGGCAGCGAGCGGGAGAGGCCACCCTTTAGGGAGGTGGCGTGAGGATCGTGCTTTGCTGGGCAGTGTTTAGAAGGGTGGGGAGTTAACTCCCTCCTTCCAAGCCCCCACTTAATCCAGACTTGTCTGCAGCCTGGAGCAAAACTAGCGCACCCTCCCTAGATGATCCAACCCTGGCAGAGCTGCCCCCCCAGAAGCCCTGGGACTAGGCGGGGTGGTGGCAAGTTTATGCTCAGTGATTCCAGCCAACGTCTGCCCTCTGGAGGGTGCACCGAAGGTGTGAGCCTGAGACGGGATCACTGGAATGGGAGGGCGGCCTGGGGGGGGGTGACACCCTGCACGGGCCATGGCACAGCCCCCACCCCGAGGCCTCCCTGCCAGCGTGCCAGCCCCAGGCCCCACAATGCTCACGTGCATCACCCCCTTGTGGCTTCTCAGACCGAGAACCAATTTTATCCATGAGTGAGTCTGTATAATCCTTTCCTGGTCCCTGTCCACTGCCTGGGGAGGCTCCGGTGGGGGCCGTGAGGGAAGCTGCCTGGGCTTGCAGAGGGTGGGGAGGCCCATGGAGGGCCAGGTCCAGCCTCAGCGGGGTGCCGGGGATGTCCCACACTCCCCTGGCTGATCCGCTGGCATCCCTCATGCTCCCCGGGAGGCAACGAGGTGTTAATGAACCCGAGTGAGGCCACTTCCAGGCCACTATCAGGATCCCCTTCCCACCACGGTTTTGCTCTGAGTGGGTGTGGGGTGGGGCCCCCTCCTCTTCCCTGAGGCTGAGTGTGGGCGAGGGGAGAGGGGCTTGGCCCAGAGCTTGGGATGCCACAGTGAGCTGTGGAAGGTGAAGACCCTCTGAGCTAGAAGGGTCTCTAGAGAGAGCCCCACCCTACACTTATTGATGGGGAAACTGAGGCCCAGAGAGGGACTCAGTTAAAGTTTCCCGAAACTGTTCTGGCAGGACGGCACCTACGTGTCCCCCTGCCTCCTGTCTTACCAGCTGCCGCTGCCCACTGTGAGCCCGCGGCCCCTGTGCACGTCCCCTCTGTATGGAATGCCCTTCCCAGAAGCCTGTTCTCCCACGGGCTAAGCACAGGGTGTGGCACTGACGGCCTGGGGTTCAAGGCCCACCCCTGCCTCTTACTTACTAGGTGACCTCAAGCAAATGATGCAACCTCTCAAAGCCTGTTCCTTTGTCTAGAGAAAAACAGAGGTGCTGATGATGAAGTTTATCTTTCAGGCTTGCCACGAAGCTTGAAAGAGAAGAGTCAACAGACCAGTACAGTGCCTGGCAAGTAGGAAACAGTTGGGAAATGCTAGTGGTTATGATTATCCTTGGGCTGGTGGGCTCCTAGTCATCCTTCAAAACCCCACCGAGGCACCGCCTACCCTGTGAAGCCTTCCCTGATGTCCCTACACACAGACCTGATGATGCTGGAGACCCTCATTGCTGCAGCTGTCTCTTGGACGCACATAGATCACTTCCTACTGTCTTCTCTGCTGGAGTGTGAGCTCCTAAGGGGAAGGGGCACGTGCTGTTCTGCTGTGGCGGGGCCAGTGCTGAGCAGGCGGAGTCTCAGTGGTAGACATGGAGTGGGATTGTCCCAGGACGGGCTCCTCTCCTGTCCTTCTCTAAGTCCTCTCATCAGGTCCATGCTTCAGGGACTGGGTCTGCATTTGGTGGCCTCCACTGCCCTCTCCTGACCACAGAGGGCAGGACAGTGCCTGGGTGGGTGGGGGGGGGCAGGGCAGAGAGGCAGGAGACTGGGCGCTGAGCCAGGGGTCTGCCTCTCCTGCAGAAGCCTTTACACATTCCTCTGTGTCTCGGGCCTCACAGCCTCTGAGCCCACCGGGTAACCAGCAGAAGACTGTGTGCCGGGGGAGGTGGGGGGTCTAGAAGGATTTTTCCTCCTGTGGGCAGCCAGCCTTGCATGGCTCACGGGGGCCCAGCCCCAAGCCCACCTCCCCAGCACGCAGCCTCTGGGAGGGACCCTCAGGTGGGCCTGGATCGCACACAGGTACCAGGACTTGCTCACTGGCTCACGGTTATCCCCTGCCTTTCTCAGGGAGCGTGACAGATTGAAAGAAGATGGTTCCAGCGAAGAGAGTCCTATAATTATCAACTGCGGATTATTTTAATTAAAATGCTTTGCATCCTCAGCTCTTAATTTCTAAAATGATTATAAATGTTATTATTAAAGAAAAATCCTTGAAGTGAGATCCATAAATCTCCGCCTGGGCTGAGATGACAGGGCGAGCTGGTGCGGCAGAGGAGACCCAGCCGGGCTGAGATGCCAGGGGAGGCGAGGGGGGGCGGGGAGAGGGGGGAGGGGAGAGACGGTGGGAGAAAGAGAAGGGAGGGTGGATTTAGGGGGTTCCACATGCGCCCCTCCCACTCTACCTTCCAGGTCATTGAGCAGTGGGGACTGAGAAATCAGACCAGATCTGGGTTTGGAACTTGCTTCTGCTGTTTGCTGTGTGACCTTGGGTATGTGGAATAACTTATCTGAGCTTCAAGTTTCTCATATCTTTAATTGATTAATTAATTAATTAATTAATTAGAGATAGGGTCTCCCTCTGTCGCCCAGACTGCGGTGCAGTGGCATAATCACAGCTCACTGCAGCCTCTAACTTCTGGGCTCAAGTGATCCTCCTGTCTCAGCCTTCCAAGCAGCTGGGACTACAGGTGCCCACCATGCCCAGCTAGTTTGTTACATTATTTTAGAGATGGACTCTTGCTATGTTGCCCAGGCTGGTTCGAAGTCCTGACCTTAAGCGATCCTCCTGCCTTGGCCTCCCAAAGTGCTGGGATTACAGGCGTGAGCCATCAGGCCGGCCTCTCATATCTTTGGAATGAAAATAATTGCCGTCTGGTAGGGCTATTTTAAGGCATGTTGATAATGTGTGTGAAGCTCTGTCACAGAGTAGCTACACTGTAGCGATTCGCTCAGCTCCACCCCCCACCCTCTGGAAGGTTCTCAGGAGACTCCACCGTCACAAGCTCATGGTAGGTGTCTGTCCCCCCACCTCCAGGACACTGAGGAGGGGATCCCAGAGGCACGATTGCTGCCAGCCCCCGTGGGGCACCAGAGTGGCACCCTTAGGTTCTGGCAGCTTCCTGTCCAGGGGGGCAGGGCAGAAGGTAGGGACAAAGCCAGACCTCTCGCTGACATGCAGGGAAATGGAGACCCACGGAGGGAGATGTCTAGCCCAAGGTCATCCGGCAAATTGCCGGCAGGTCGTTTCATCCATTTTAGCAGATGGCTAAAGCCTGCGTTTCTTATTTATTTTAAGCCCATCTTTCTAATGACTGGGAACCGGGAGATGACGCTAACAATGACATTGACAAGGCAGAGGAGGAAAGGAGTTGGCAGCATGGAGATGGAGTGGCCAAGTACGGCCTGGGGTCAGGACACCTGGACCCTGCTCCCAGCACCCCCCAGCCCCCGGGCTTCCCTGTGACCTTGGGCTGCTCCCTTCTCTTCCTGGATCGTCGCTCCCTCCTCGACGGGATGGGCTCATAGCCGCTGGCTGCTGACCTCTCAGGCTGGTGTTGAGGACCAGTGGACATGATGGGTCTGAAAGTGCTTTGTAAGCGGGAAAGCGTGGAGCAAATGTAGGAGATTATTAACATTAATATTAATGAACTCACTCACGGTTGGCTACTGGCCATAGAAAAGACGGAACGTCGGGAGTCCGGGGAAGATGAACTTTTCCAGGCCTCCGCAGGGTTTGCAGAGCTGTCAGGGATAGCAGGTCTCTGCAGGCTCGTTTCCCAAGTTCCTGTGTGTACAAGTGCTTGAGGGGAAAACCCTTGGGATTCTCAGCCGGGGGACTGGCAGTGGGTGCAGCGTGCGCTGGGAGCAGGTGTGGGAGGGGCCCCTCTCTCCCTGGCAGGGGCAGCGGCAGAGCTCACGTGGGGCAGGCCTTGCTTCCATAAATGCAGCTGTGCATAGAATGGATTGTGTCCTAGGTCGTCCACTGCTCCGTCCATCCATCCATTCATTCATTTATATGTTCAGCAAGGGCTTGTTACAGATTGAAGCTGTGCCAGGCACCGGACACGGGTGAATGAAACCCTGTCCCTATGGCTAAGGCTCAAAGACAGCTTTGGGAGACAGATGACAGACCCACAAATAAGCCATTGTGTCACCTGCAGAGATCTGGAGCTGTGGGAACACACTGGAGCCTGGGGGAGGTGGGGCAGATTTCCCAGAAAGATTTCCTGGAGGAAGTTGTGCCTGAGCTGCACCTTGAGGGAGGACGGGCATGCTCGTACCCCCACCACTTGGCCCACATGGAACAGTCCAGTTTCTTGTCTCACAGGAAAAGGAGGCACAGGTCCACAAGGCTTCTGGCTAGAGCCCCAGTGAGCCTTCCACGGCTCCCACCTTCAGGGGGCAGGAGTGGGAACCCCAAGACGAGTGTGAATCCCAGCTCTGCCTCAAACAGGCTGCACCCTCGGGCCTCCTCCCTAAAATATGGGATGAGGTTGTGAGGACGCTGTGAGATCGTGATTGTGAATAACACTCCAGAAAGGGAAAAGCAAGTTGTCATCACTTATCATTTAATCATCCAGTTGCTGGAGGTGTTTTGGTACATCCAGTGGGACCGCGGCCCGGAGAGCACAGCTGGAGTTTCGTTTCAGTATCTGTTGGTTCATCTGTGCCCATGATGGGGTTTAAGAACGTGAAGATGTACAAGACGTCTGTGTGCTGTATGTGCAGCGTGTGTGTGTGTGTGTGTGTGTGTGTGTGTGTGTGTGTGTGTGTGTGTATGTGCACATGAGAGAGAGAGAGAGAGAGAGAGAGAGGAGGCGGCGGAGGCCTGTGTGCTCACTTTGGCCCAGGGAGCCCCATGTGTGTGAAGTCCCACATGCACATGTGCAGCCCGGGGTGCACACACCCCTACTCCTTCACTACACCCTTGACAAGTCACACCACCCACGCCATGGAGCAGCCGGACTCACGCTCACTTTGTTCCCGAGTTTCCATCTTATTGGCACCTCAGTCAGGGCTAACATCCTGTTCATGCAGCACAAACTTAAATGCAGACTTAGAAAAGCACCCGTCTATGCAAATCAAACTATTCTAAGTAAACTTTGATGAGCAGTAGGATAAAGAATCCAAATTCTGCACAGAGGGGGAGAGAATATTCTGGGGGCTTTTGCATGAGCTAAAACAAAGAAAGAGGCAGGTTGGGGTAGGGTGGGCCTGGGAACGCCAGTGTTCTGAGGGCTGGAGGATGGAGTGTAGGCTGTTGGCCGCTGTCGGTCGGGTCCAGCTGGTGCCAGGTGCTGTGGTGGCCGTCCCGTAAGGCCAGCGGGACCCAGAGTGTGGCTGGCTTTGACTGCCAAGTGGAGCCGCTGGTGACGGGCAGAGGCCATGGAAAAGCAGACCTGGGCTTTAGGGCAATGTCTCTGCTGTGCATGCTTGGTGGCCAGGGGGAGGCTGGGACAGTGAGGCCTGTTAGAAGACGGCTGGGACAGCTCTGGGGAAAGGCAATGGGGAGAGCCAAGGGGGCAGAACAGAAAGAGAGGTGGCTTAACACCCAGAGACTGGGAAGGTGGCCCTGGGGTCGAGCAAGGAGGGACACTTGGGTGGGCGGGGAGACGGCAGGCGTGGAGTTTGGACACCCAAGCCCATTCCGTTCCTCCCATCACCTGCAGAGAGAAGAGTGGATGGGAGGCGACACTCACAGAGCACCTACTACGTGCACACGGGAGCACAGGGCCCTTCGCCTGGTATTCCACATCCTCCTCACCACAAGCCCACCAGGCAGCTATCCTCCCATTTCACAGAAGAGACAATGGCGGCTCAAGGAAGTGGGTGATTGGCCCAAATCACAGGACTAGGGTCAGGTCTGACCGCACAGTGAGTGCTGGTCTCACTCTCCTCCCCTCCTCTGGCCTCAGCTGCTGCTGCCCACCCCCAGCTCCACCCCCACAAGTGACAGGCCCCGCCCGGCCATCCTGGGGGCTCTCCTGTGAGCTGAGCAGGACAGGGGCTTCCCTTCTGACCTCCCGCTCTCAGAGGACACAGCAGGCACAGCTGACTTTGGATTTGCAAGAGAAGCTGCAGAGCTGTCCCTGGCCCCGGCAGAGTCAGAGGTCTGGCTCCGGGTGGGCAAAGCTCCTTTCTCTTCTCTCCTTCTCTCTTTTTCCCTTTCCTGCCTCCTCTTCTGGCTTGATTGGAAGCTTGTTTTTAATAAGGGATTTGAAACTTCAGATGCAGCAAAGCTCTGGGACAGTAACTGTAGATGTGATGCCGATTGGCTGGAAGAAGGGTGGCCTGGGAGCAGATGCGGGATGAGGCTGCCACTTAGCATTCACTGTGACTTGGCAAGCACAGGTGCCAGGCCAGGGGCCTGCAGCCACTAATCTCTAATGCGCTGTGAGGGAGACTACTCATTTCACAGGTGGGAAAACAAAGGTGTGGGGAGGTTGGAAAACCTGCTCCGGGTCACACAGCTAGTAAGGGGTGGCAGCCAGGAGATGCCAGAGTCCAGGGAGAGGCCACTGCCTGGGCTGCAGCCCTTCCCAGAGCTGTCCCCTGTGCCAGCGCAAGCCTTCCCCGCTCCCGCACACATCTCTGGACATTAGGGACGGGCCTCCCAAGCCCAAGGTCATCCTTCTGGTGGCTCAGGAGGACGTACTGAAGGCCCTCCTTCCTCCTTTGCTGTCTCTGTCCCGGGGAACATGGGACTTTAAAACGGGAAGGATATGGCCTGGCACTGTGCAGCCCCTGTGTGTGACCAGGAGAAGGAAACCCCAGACCGGGCACCCCCCGGTCCTCACACTGGCCCACTCTGGAGCTATGAGAGGGTTTTCCGAGGAGGCAACTGATAGCTTCCTTCACCCCTGCAGGAGCAGCAGGGGGTGAGAGGCACAGTGGAGGGAGCCTGTCTTTGGAGTCCAATTGATCCGGGTGACCTCCTGCCACAGCCTCCCGTTGCACTCAGCAGAAAATCAGAGCTTCCTCTGGAGCAGCCAGGCCCTGCCTGACCTGAGCCCAACCTCCAGCCCGGGCCTCTCCTTGCACTGGGTGCCAGGCACCCTGGACCCAGACACCAAACCCCTTCCCTCCTCAGGGCCTTAGCACACTCTGTTCCCTCTTCCTGAAACACTCTTCCCTACTCTTTGTCTGGATGGCTCCTCTTCATCCTTTGGGCCTCAGACAGGCCTGCATACCCCTGGCCCACCTACCCAAGGCCCTCCCCCATTATTCACTCAGCTGCACTTGTAGCTGGCTTTGTCAGTGCCGTGAGGACAGGCACCAGGCCTACCTGTGCATTTTTGCACCCCAAGTGCCCACCTTGAGCCCAAGTCCAGCCCCGACTGCAGTAAGTACAGATTGGCAAACTATTGGATTTAATCTCACTGGGACCTCAGTTTCTTCATTGGTAAAATGGGCATAAGAACATCTACCTCATGAGGAAGCTGAGAGGGTGAGACGCAGTAAAGGCCTTGGCATGCAGTAAGTGCTCAATAAATATCAGCCACTATTAATGTTAATTCCGGTCAATCCCAGCTGGGCATTGCTGGTGCAGTCACATGTCTTGCAAACTTGCAATGAGCCTCTGAGAGGTGGCTCCTCGGCGGGCTGGCCATCTGGGGGCCTGGGACTCGTGCCCGCCTCTGTCCATGCCTTCTGCCGAGCCTGGGACGATCATATGGACTCTCCTTGCCTCAGCGTTTCTCGTGTGGCTGACGGGACCAGCCATGCAAGACCTCGGAGGGACGGGCAGGGTCAGGAGACGCATGCCATCTGGAACAGAGAGTCGACCCTGGGCCACCTTCACTGGCCACTCAGGGCCCATCCTGTCCCGCTGCCCTTCAGCGGACGTCCCTCCCTACCTGAGGACATTTGCATGAGCAAAGCATCTCCAGCAACTAACTGCCTTCTCACCACCTGCTCATGCGGCTCTCTCCCCACCTGGAGCCACAAACACATATGCAAAGGCCGGTATATTAATTTGTGTTTGAGCACGCAGCCGGGGACACCTCCGAGAAAGGGAATTAGGCAGTGGCAGTGGGTGGGAGGCAACAGATGGCTTGATTGCTTTTACCTGTTGCTCACCTGTTAGGCAACAATTCCTCGTTTGTGTTTAATCATGCCCAGACCCTGAGGCGGCAGGGTGCCGAGGTCAGGTGGCCTGCCTGGGACTTAAATACCAGAACCTGGAAATGAATGGCTCTTTCTTGTCCTCACTCCGATTCTCTGCCTGGCTGGAAACTCAGAGCCCTCAGGAATGTATGAGCAGCAAGGAGGGTGCTGAGCTGGGAGGTGGCAGGGCCGACTCTCCTGCTAATCAGCTGTGTGACCTTGGGTAGGTCGCTTCGCATCTCTGGGCCCCATTTGCTTGGCTGGAAAATGCACACCTGCCCTATCTACTTTGCGGGGTGGCAGGGAGTATGAACTGAGATAATAGATCCAGAGCACTTTGACGTGTGTAATGCTCTATAATAGCGAGGCACTATGTGCTAGCAGAGCGGTTAAGAGCTTGGATTCTGGAGTCAGCCAGACCTGGACCGAATTCTAACTCAGCCACTTATAATTGTGGGGTGAGAAACCTACGCTTGTTGAGCCTCAATGTCCTCTCCTCCTCCGTGGGGTGCTAACAATCCTCCTCAGGGGGTTGCTGGGAGGCACAAATATGTTAAGGATTAAAGCATGGGGTGGGCTCTATGTGCCTGCGCACCTCCCTGACAGCTGTCGTGAGGACGCCATTGCTCTCCCATCCAGCCGGCTAAGACCTCCTGTTCTGGGACGGCCGCTGTGAGCTGCACCCCCACCCTAGCTCACTGCCCTCTACTTGGTGTCACCTCCTGGTGGAAATCTGTTGGGAGGTCACTTCCTCCCCCGTAGCTACCGTCTGGTGGGATGGTAACCCGCGGCCTGCTGTCACCCAAAGGACAGCAGGTGAGCAAGCATGCAGTCTTCTGGAGTTCAGGGAGTGGCATGACGCCTCTGAAAATAGACTGAGCTCATGGACCCACAGGGCCAGGCCAGGACAGAGGGGCCCTGATGCCCCTGCTTTCATACCTGGCCCTGCAGGTGGTCCTGGTCCCCACCCACATCCCGACCTGACTCTCCTGCTTCCTGCTGATCATTTGAGGCTTAGATATGTCACCAAGAAAGTTTCTTTTGCTTAAGTGCACCAGAATGTTTTTGTTGCTCACATTTGAGTATCCGGCTGATGCACCTCTCCGCCTTGTAGAGAGCTCAATGTCAGCAGGCAGGAACTTTGTCTCCATGACTGGGTTGTTTTGTGCCCTTGGGCAAATTACTTAACGTTTCTGAGCCTCAGTTTCTTCTTCTGTCATAGGAGGGGAGGGAGCCCTCCTGGGGTATTGGGAGGACTAAATACCGTGGTAGAGGCAAAGTGCCCTGCTCAGCGTCAAGGACGTAACTGGCACTCAGTGATGACTGAACAGTGATGACTGATGGATCCATTCTGGATTCATCTGGGACAAGTGGAATTCCTTTCGTTTGAAATCACGGAGAAAACAGGCCTGTGAGTTTGTCAAGAAAGCGTCCTTTAGAGAAACTTGCTCAGGGGGTTATTGACTGAGAAGTCATTTTGTCTCTCCCTGGCCTTCGGATTTGTCGCAGGGAAATGTGCAATTATCAGAAGAGATAAGAGTGCAGAAGGAATGGACAGGGGCAGAGTGCTCCCTGGGGCCAGGCGGGGAGGAGGAGCAGGAGCGGTGCAGGGGTGTGTGCCAGGCTGCTGGATGCGCTGGTGGGGAGAGGGGAGAAAAGGGGAGGAGGTGGAGGAGGAGGGAGAGGGAGGTGGTAAAGATTCCAACTTCCCTCTCTCCGGCGGTTGCCCCTTTCCCAGGTGGTGGCCACACGGGGTAGCTCAAGAACAAGGACAAACCTGGGTTTGAATGTGGAGACTCCCAGGTATCAGCTGGTGACTCTGAGCAAGTTCCAGACCTCTCTGCTCCTCTCTGTATGCAACGTGTGATGATGACATCTGCCTCGCAGGAGTTCCTGCGTGCCAGATGTTCAGCACAGCACCTGGCATGAGGGCGAGGGCCCCAGGGCTGTGTGAGCGATGGCTGTGCGCCCACCATCCCGACCCAGGCTCAAGCTCAGTGCAGGGACCTCCCTGCACGGCAGGAGAGCCTCAGGGTAGAAGGCAGTGATGTGCAGCC
The DNA here is from genome assembly GCF_020740605.2 of Lemur catta. Lineage (NCBI taxonomy): Eukaryota > Metazoa > Chordata > Mammalia > Primates > Lemuridae > Lemur > Lemur catta. Next base: position 23,003,645 of record NC_059142.1, on the reverse strand, counting down.
AGCTCAGTGCTGCAGAGCTGCTCACCGAAGCCAGCCGGACCCAGGGAGGAGCCCTTGGTGATGTTGTTGAATCTTCCCCGTGCTCACCTGGATTCTGCCCTTGGGCCTTTAATGCCTCTCATTTCTCCAAGTGTGCTCTACCTGGACGCCCTCCTCTGGAGTCAAGAAAACCGGCAAGAGAAGAAAGGAGCCCCTGCTGGGGCCAGGCACGGTGTTGGCAGCCCTGTGTACATGATGTTCCATTTAATGCTCACACAAGCTCTTGAGGCTGCCACGTTGTGTTTTGTCATAGGTGCCAACACGGAGGTTACTCCAGGTAAGTGACTTGCCCTGCGTCATGTGGGCTGGAGCACGCGGAGGCCGGCCCTCCTCTAGAACACGCCGGCTGTCCCCTCTCAGCTCAGGGCTTCTTCTTCACTGCCCCCGCAGGACCTGTGGAATTTCACATCCCTTCCTACTCGGAAATCACATCATTCTGTGACATCTGGACTCCTGTGGACTCTAAAGCATCTTCCTTCCTCGTCCTGTTTGCTCCCTTCTGCCCTAGTCTCCTGGAAGGTACGTGGACCTTGCTTAAGAATAGCAACCTCCTGAGAAAGCTAGGGGACAGAGATAAGAAATGCTGTTGGCAGGGAGAACGAGGGCTTTGCATCTGGGTGTGCGTGACCAAGAGCTGGCTGCAGAGCCCAGCAGGAAGCAGCCTTCACCTTGATCCTAAACTTCACTAAATGTTTACCAAGAAGTAGCTGTTCTTGGAAACCTAGCAGCCAGGTACTTCCACTGTGGCTCTGGGTCTTATCAGAAACCTGTGAAGGAAAACTGTGATGGGAAATGGAGAGCTCGTGGGCAACTTGGGAAGACCAGGAAGGACGACCCAATAGAAAGGAGAAAAGGAAAAAATGAAAGCAGTTCTCAAAAGAAAGAAGCCCCCAGGGGCAAGACAGGGCTCCCCTCCTAGATCCACTCACCCGGGGACCTTTCCAAGGTTCATGCATATTCTAAAACGCATCTGGGTGAGGCTTGGAGACTTATGAGACTGTGCATCTTTTGTGAGAATTAATACGTGTTTAATTTAGGCATTCCAGTGCACGATGCCAAAGTTTTCATCAGCTTATGGAGAAATGAGAAAAACATGAGTGAGTTTTTCATAAAGTTAAATTTATTCAATTTCAATAGGATTGTCCTTTTTTTTCCCCTGGAGTTATATCTTTCCTACTTTCTTAGTGTGAAAATATCCTTTCACCTATGGAAAGATAGTGGTCGCAGACTCGAGTTGATTTCTTGAGTATCTACACTTGGCAGTATACAAGGCTGACAACTCTATAGGAATCCTCCAATTTTCTTTTTAAAAAATTTGCTGAACTACAAAATCTTCAAGCCTGAGAACCACTGGGCTGTACTTTGTCAGTTATCATTTGTATCAACTCCTTTCTCAATTTTGCGACAAATTTTTTCTGCTTCACACAATCTTTGAAATTCAAATACCTCAACCTGTGTTTAAATTTAATAACCTTTTTTTATGTCTACAGGGTAACAGGCATTATATTCCACACACCCCATAATTAGGGGGCAGAAGACATTTCTTTTTCAAAATCATGTCTCTTTGCTTTTCTGTATCTCTTACTATGACTTGGATTGAAGCACGTCCAGGCCTACAAAGACCCCATATATGACCCCCTAGGCTAGAATTAGGTGGTGAGTATGAAGGGGCAGGGTGTGTCTTAGTCAGCTCAGGCTGCTATAAAAATTTTCATAGCCTTGGTGTCTTAAATCCCAAATACTTACTTTTCACAATTTGGAGGTTGGAAGTCCTAGATCAGGGTGCTAGCAGGGTCAGTTCTTGGTGAGGGCCTTCCTCCTTCCTCGCACGGTGGAAAGGGAGCTAGCGAGCTGTCTGGTCTCTTCTTAAAAGGGCACTAATCCCATTCACAAGGGCTCCACCCTCACAACCTAAACTTGCACCCCAGAGGCCCTACCTCCAACTACCATCACATAGGGATTAGGGTTTCAACATATGAATTTTGGGAGGAAATAAGCATTCAGTCCATGACTGGTGGAAGAGTAGAAGGGTGGAAGGGTTAGATGATGAATCCATAAAGTATCCTGAGACAGTTCAGATGCAGCAGAAGCTAAAATCATAGCTAAGAGGCTGCCAAGTTCCTAGGCCTGGGAAGGTCAATGCCAAGACCAAGTTCAAAGGGCAAGGTGGGGAGGACGTGTTAGAGAACTCAACCGTGCTGCATGCTAAGGGAATCCATGGTGCACGTAGTGGAGAGTGAGGAGTGCAGGAGTTCCCGTCCACAAAGGTCGACAGTTAAGGCTGGAGCATCGTGCGTGACTTGGTGGAAGGTGCCGGGTCAGAAACCCAACGTGTCCCTGGCCGGGGGCTATGACCTGTGCCTTGGTAACACTGCCATGGTAGATACAACTGGAGACAGGACAAAATCGGTGACTCTTGCTTTGTCACAAACACTATTAGCTATGTAAAGGACCTAATTCCTTCTTCCTGTTGAGAGGATTTTGCTGGGAAGCAAACTTCAGCCTCTCTTCTCATGCTCCACTTTCCTTTTCCTCCTTCCCCTACAAAGGAAGAGGAGTTGCGATGTGATAGGTCAAATTCTGGACTCTTCTGGGAACATTAGAAAGTGGGCAGAGCCCCTGCACCCAGGTGTAGCATTCCCTCTGGTGTTGTGTGCATCCTTGTTCTAGTCTGCTTGGGCAGCCGTAGCAAAATACCAGAGACTGGGTGGCTTAAACCCCAGAAATGTATTTCTCACAATTCTGGAAGCTGGGAAGCCCAAGATCGAGGTGCTGGCTATTTGGTTCCTGGTGAGGGCCCACTTCCCGGCTTGCAGATGGCAGCCTTCTAGCTGTGTGTTCACGTTGTAGGGGGCGGGGTGGAGGAAGAGGGGGAGAGTGAGATCCTGGTGTCTCTTGTTATAAGGACAAGAATAGTATATTATCAGGGTCCATCCTTTGGACCTCATTTATCCTTAATTACCTCCTTATTGTCCCTCTCTCCAAATACAGTCACGTTGGGGATTAGCACTTCAACCGTGAGTTTGGACAGGGGACACCATCAGCCCATAGCAGTCCTTGTGGACAGACACCCAGGCGGGCTCTCTTTCTGGGTTTTGAAGCTGGTCAGCGACAAGGCAGGTCCCAAAGAGGAAGGCCTGGCCTCATCCTCTAGACCCGAACTGGGTAGATAAGGCAGGCCTGCTTTCAGAATCAGGGCAAGGAAATATAACAGAAGCCTTGTCAGGCTCCAGGCTCAGGTAGACCAGAAACATCTACATGGGGGTTATTGAGCGCTGCCTCGGATATTAATAAAACAATCCTTTGATTTCCAGGCTGCTCACGTCTCGTGGCTTTCAATGCCAGTCACGTGCTGATGATTCTTGAGTCTGCGCCTGAGCTCAGGATCTGCACAGCCAGTGGTCTACATGGCATCCCCTTAGGCCGTCTAACGGCATCTCCTATGTCACAGGGCCTCCCCTGAGCTGCTGGTCTTGTCCTTCCAGACCTGCTTTTCCTGCAGGTGTCCCTGTCTCAGTTAACAGCATGGCCATCCTTCCAGGAGCTCAGGCTGAACACCTTAGGGTCATTCACACTTTCCTCCTTTTCACCCAGACTATATCCAACCAGCTGGGAAATTCTGTCCACTCTGCAACTAGAATCTAAACACTTCCCGCATCCCGACCGCCCCACTGTGGTCTGAGCCACCCTCTCTGTGTCACAAGTCACTGAAGGGCCTCCTGCCTACCCTGCCCACTCTCCACACTTCTACCCTGCACCATTCTCCACCAGGGCGACTCTGTTCATGCACAGGTCACATCATGTCACGAACGGGCTCCACAGCCTTCGTGACTTCCCTTCTCTCTCTCTTACACATGTGCTCCACACATGCACACGCGTGCACACCTCACCATGAGGTGTAAAGACTCAGCAAGCTCCAGCGGCCCCTCACCTCTCTGGCTTTGCTGTCTGCAGCTCTCTCTCCCGTTTCCTCGCCTGTGGTCTCCCGGCTGGTCCTCAAGGAAGCCCATCGTGTTCCTGCCCCAGGGCCTTTGCAGGGCCTGTGCTCCCTCCCTGACTCTCTCTTCTCCCACATAGCTCTGTGACGAAATCCCAGTGGGGTCTTGTGACTGCCTCATCTGAAATTTCAACCCCTTAACATGGTATATCACCCTCCCCTGCTTTACTGTTTTTCTTCCTGGCCTGGCAGTTGTCACCACGTAACATGCATGTATTTATTGTCTTGTGCATTGTCTGACTCCTCAGCAAGAATGTAAGTGCCATATAGAGTTTATCTCTTTTGTTCACTGGCCCCTGGAATAGTTCTGACACCTAGTAGATGCCCCGCAAATATCTATTGAAATAATAAATGAATTAAGCACATGAAAAGCTGCTCGACACCATTCATCATGAAGGAATACAAATCAAAACACAAGATACCCCTTCATGTCACTAGGCTGGTCACTATCAAACAGGCATACAGTGACAAGGGCTGGTAAGGATGGAAAGAAATAGGAACCTCACACATTGTTGGTGGGATTGTAAAGTGGTGCAGCCAATTTGCAGCCAACTGTTGGGCAGTTTCTTAAAAAGTTATGCATGAATTTATCACTCCACTCAACAAATCCACTCCTTGGTATCTACCTAAGAAAAACAAAATGTATGTCCACACAATGACTTGCATGCAAATGTTCACAGCAGTGTTATTCATAGTTGCCCCAAATGGAAACTACTCAGATGTCCATCAACAGGTGAATGGTTAAGCAACATGTGGTATATCCATACGAAGGAATAGTATTCAGCAATCAAAAGTAATGAAATATGGATACATGCTACAACACGGATGAACCCCAAACACATGCTAAATAAAAGTAGGCAGACAGAAAAGACCATATATTATACAATTCCACTTATATGATATGTCCAGAAAAGGCAACTCTAGAGAGACAGAAAGCAGGTTAGTGATTGTCTAGGGCTGCGGGGGGGCGGGGAGTAGGGTTAACCCTAAATGAAGGCTCTTATTGGGATGATGAAAATGTTCTAAAACTGGATTATTGGTGATGTCTGCACAACTTGGTAGGCTTCCTAAAAAATCATTGAATTTAATGATGAAATACTTAAAATGGGTGAATTGCATGTCAATTATAACTCAGTAATGTTTTTAAAAAATGAATGAATGGATGTTCCATGTGCATAGATCCCTTAATCAGGGGTCCTGGGGAGGTAAGGGGAGGGGGCAGGGGGAGCAAGGGAGGCTCTAGGCTTTTCTGGTTGCTTCCTTCTGATCACTGACATGGATGACAGCGCCTCTCTGCTCACAGAGTGGGGGCAGCGTAGGGATGAGGTAGGAGCTCCACAAGCCCTTGCTGCTGATGGAGCCCTGAAGGCTCAACACAGAGATGGCAGAGACGGCTTCTCGGCCAGGCCTGCGACTAAGTCTGAGGAGGGGGCGGGGAGGCGCAGGGCTGCGGAAGGCGGGTGGGGGGCAGAGAAAGGAAGATCTGGAGTCAGCAAAGGCTGCAGAGAAGCAGAAGGGCAGCCAAGGGAAGAAATAAAAGCTGTAGAGAGCCTTCGGGCCGCCGAAGGGAATACGAAGGGCGTTTTACAAATATATCAGGGGAAAAGAGATACTTGAAAGCCTCCCAGCCCATTAATAAATGAGAAGGGAAATAAAATTAATGATGATGATAAAAATGGCTGAGCCGCTGAAGTGCTTTGTAAAATTGGTCTTTAACAAGGAAAAGAAAAAAAAATGCAAGGGCTGGGCAATTAGAGAGGGACAGAAGCCTTGTCAATACAGTTGATGAAAGGTAGGAAAGAGAATACTTAGAAAAATTGGATAATGCCTACCCCGTCCAAATCACCGTGTCCGGATATAGGCCTTGGGGTCTGAAGGGAATGAGCTGATGAGCTTATTAAGCCCTTGGCAGGAATTTTAATTATATATTTTTGGGGATGGGGGAGACAGAATCAATGAAGATTCAAGAGTGTGGGATAAAAGAGAGAGAGGAAGTGCTGGGTGTTAATCTCCTCTCCTGGGCCTGCTACCACGCTGGGTGCCCAAACGTCCTCTGTCATTTAATCCCACCTGTAGCTCTGTGTGGTTTCTACGATCAGCCCATTTTACAGGCAAGGAAGTTGAGGCTCAGGGAGTTGTTGCGACTCTCCAAATGGCATTGCCAATTTTTTTTTTTTTTTGAGACAGAGTCTCTCTCTGTCACCCTGGGTAGAGTGCAGTGGCATCATCCTAGCTCACAGCAAACTCAAACTCCTGGGCTCAAGCGATCCTCCTGCCTTGGCCTACCAGAGTACTAGGATCACAGGTGTGAGCCACTGCACCTGGCCTTGTTGGTGCCAGAATTTGAACCCATGTTTTTCTGATTCCAAAGAGGATTGTTTTCCGTCTACCGGCTGTTTATTCTAACCCTCAGTATTTGATTCTATACATCAGAGAGAAAGATACCACCCACCTGCTGATGACCTACTTCTAGCGATTCTCCTTTGTCCCCAAGCCTTGGGATTCTAGTGACATTGACAGAGGGCTGTGCCACTTTGACTTGGAGGTGTTTAGAGAAGATTTCAGAATGTGCCTGTTGAGGGGAAATAAATAGGACAGAGGTTGAGGAATGATGACATCAGAGTCATCGGGGGTGTTTGTGTTCTTGGAGTCCAAAGTCCTTATTATACTTTTGGGAAACTGAGGGCTGAGAGGGGAGAGGAGCTTGCTCAGGGTGACACCGGTGGTTAGAGCCACAGCCAGGCCTGCTGATTTGTGGGTCCAGCCTTTGTTCTCTGCACTGCTTGGCTGAAGGCTGTCATCTGTCCTCGTCCCTGGCTTCTGTCCTCTAGCATCCAAAATCTGCCCTTGACTTTGCTTCTTAGCTTTGGCTCTGTCCCCTTCACTCTGCTTTTGGTACCATAGCCCGTGGTCACATCAGCATCTTCTCTAACCTCTCATCTTGTCTCCCTTGCTGTTTGTTAACTCAGGTGCCCCCAGGGGCGGGAGTTGGGGCTGAGGTGGGGGGAGAAGCACCTGGGACTGCAGGCGTGAGCTCCTTTACTCATCGCGCTCCAGCATCCTGTTGTTCTGGGGTCATTCTTTACACCCCCGCCTCTGACCCTTTCCATGACTTCATCATATGTTGAGTTCACCTCTCTGCCTCTCGACTTTTGGCTTGATCACATGCCTTGCTTGGGTCAACAAGATGTTAGCAATGTGACAAAAGTAAGAATGTGAGCTGTGCTTGTGTGACTGGGCATCTCCTCTTGCACCCCTGCCACCGCCATGGGATGAGCATGCCCCAGCTAGCCCCCCAGTCCAGGGTGGATGACAGACACTTGGAGCAAGCTGTTCCAGTCCACCCCAATCGTTCGGTGACAAGCAGAGCCGCCCCAGCTGCCGTGGCTTGAAGCAGAATTGTCTGGCTGCACTGAGCTGATTTGACTAAACCTCAGCTGATCCTTGAAAATAAAGGCTTACTGACATATACCACTGAGATTTCGTCGTTGTTACGCAGCGATTGCTAACTGATACACAAGCCATCTGCACAATGTGCTTTGAGAGCTCTCCAGTTCCTATCTAAAAATCTTTTCTTAATTTAATCTATTAAAATTAAAAACAAATCATTAAACACTAGATTCTGAAGGAGCTCAGGAAATTTCACCCCAAGATATGACTTCTTGGTATAAACAGTATTTTGAATTAAAGGCCCTTGGAGAGCAACAGGAATTGGAAGGGATTTTCCCTCTTCATAAAAAAATAGACCCATCAAAAAGAGCAATCGACTTCCCTTCCCCTTCCTGTTATCTCAATAGATTGCAGGAAGAAGCTCAAGAGTGCAACCAGACCTGAGCCAAATCATTTTAAATATGTTACCTGTCTCTCAGGTTAATTTCATTTCCGAAGAGAATCATTTATAAGTCAAACTGTCCCCCCCGAAATCCATTCATTCTCTCAAGTATCTATTCATCCTCCCTAGTAACCATTTATTGCCCCTAAACAGAATTACCTGTATCCTCATCTCCCCTCCCCTCTAAAATGACGCTATAAAACTTCTGGACCCCATTGGGATACTGGGCGTTCTGTGTTTCTCCCCGTGTGCACCGGAAATAAATCTTTCTCTTATTGATCTGCCTTACTGTGAGCTGATCTTTCAGCAAACCTTTCGGGGGCAAAGGGGAAGTTTCCCCTCCCTCTACAGTGCTCACTCCCGAGGCAGGCAGGATTTGTTGAGAAAGGTTGATTTTTGTCTTGGAGGTGCTCAGCCAAGGGGGGTGGGGGTGGCAGGCAGGGAAGTAAAGAGATGGTTAGAGATAGGATGTCAGTGAGAGCCCCGTGGAGGGAAAAGGCAAGTCTCGGAGGAGGCCGAGGGGCAGGGTGCTCAAGTGCAGCCTGCCCAAAGCCACGGGGGTGCAGAGCGAGTCCGTATGTCCCGGAGCCCGAGTTCCTCCTTGTGCTGGGACGCAAACTCCGGCATGGAGGGGCAGGCAGAGCCCAGGTCTGGCTCTGACATTTTACAAGTCCCTGACCAAATGTTTTTATTAAAAAAGGCATCAACAGCGGCGATCTATTGCCGGATGATGAGGTTCAGGGATACTCCATTAAAAAAAAAAAAAGCCGCACAAGATGTGATAAAACTCAAAGAAACTCAGAGGGAACGAAAGCCTCCTGGTACCGCTGCTGACGCAATACGATGCCTAATCCAGGGCCGGCAAGGGCACAGAGGCAATTACACCGCGACACCTGCTCCTGGCCCTGCTGGGGACTGACGTGGGGACGGCCAGGTGGTGGCGTGGGCCGCTCTGCCGCCTCCTCCCGCCCGGGCTGCTGAACTGGCCCCTCTGCCTGGTGCTGCCCTCAGCCCACGGCGCCCACATCCCTCCGGAGACGCCACCTTCCCCCTGGCTTCTCCCAGCGTCACGGCCCCTCCGACTTCTCTGAACATCCTCACTCTCTGCAGGGGCAGGGGCCGGGGTGACCCCCAGGGCCACGTGGTGGTACGCAGGGCCTCTCCCCTGGGGCAGCCCCCTCCCCGACACTCCCCCTGCAGCAGCGGGCGGCCCAGCCCAAGTGTGTGTGATTTCAGAGTTAATCTGTCTGCACTAATTAAATATTGACGGCTGTTAAATATTCATGGGGCGTTTTAGCTGCCAGGTTTGATGTCTCCAGGGTGCGCTGGCGCAGCTCTGTGGACGGGCTCTTCCGGCTGGTCACTTTGTACTCTGCCCCCTCCTCCCCCACCCAGATGTGCCAGCTGCTGCTTGGGGGCTCCCGGGTCTCAGGGCCCTCTCCTCGCATCTCAGGTAACCTCCTGCCCAGCAGTAGCTCGCCTTTGTAGAATTTGGGGGGCTGCAGCTTAGAGTTTGGGGGCTTGGTGGGGATGAGTCGCCTGCGTCATCATGTGTCCCAGAGGGAATGTGGCCTGGGTGGGGAGAAGGCGCAGGCTCAGGCACTGCCGAGAAGCGGGGGGTGCGTGGCCCAGCGGCCAGGGCGCCAGGCTCTGTGACATGCTGGGGACAGGGCGGGGACCAGACGTCTAGTGAGAGGAGGCACTGTGGTCCTGAGGGAGCACTGTCACCGGGGCAGGGGTGTCCTGCGTGCAGTTCGCTGAGGGGCTCGCAGGCCACCTCCAGGTTCCCCTCGGTGTGGCCGCCAGTGGAGTCCCAGAGACCGAGTCAGGCAGAGAGGGCTGGCGAGGAAGGGGGTCCCCTCGAGGCACCGCACGAGTGAGCTGCCTGGACGGGAGGGAGAGACTGGCCCAGGGGGTGGCAGGAGCCCTGGGGAGCAGAGGAGAGCAGGGGTGGGAGGGGAGGGGAGAAGCTGGGGGCCTGGGAGGAGGGGCTGGCTGGCCTCTCCCCACCCCACTTCCCGCTCTCTGACCTCCACCCCTCCGTCTCCGCTCAGGCTCCCAGCCCCAGGCTCTTTCTGCTCTTCCAGCCTGCCCTGCACCTTCCCACCCCAATAAATGGTCACCTCCCCATGTCTACTTCTCTGGGGGGCAGGGAGGCAGGAGGGGCACGGTCAGGGGCCATCCTGGGGGCTGGGGCCGCGGTAGGAGGCAGCCTGCATGCTGCTGGGGAGGTTGGAGGGTCGCACAGCCCTGAAGCAGGGGCCAGGGCCTTCCCAGCCCCGGAATCTTCCACGTCTTGAAGGGTGGTGCGTCTCCAGGTAAACGTGTCCCAGCAGCCCCCAGGCCCTCCCCTGCACCCACAGCACCCGCCTTCCCACCAGGCTCTGGGCCTGCTACTGGCCTTTGGCACCTGTGGAACTTCCCACCCCAGTGCAGGGGCTGGGTGTCTGAGCCGGCCACCACCCTGCAGTTCCGGTTATGTGGGGTCTGTGGGTCCAGGGAGGCATGACCAGAGTGACCATGTGCTCCAGCTCTCCCGGGAGGTGCAAGGGCGCCTACATAGAGCTTTGGGTCCAAGGGAATCTGAAATCTGGGTTGCTCCCCTTTGCATAATACCAAAGACAACAGTGCTGATAACGATAACATTCCTTCGCCTCGTGCTGGCCATTGGTCAAGCACTTTACATGCATTATTTCATTTAATCCTCACTCAACCCTGCAAGCTATATAGTCTTATTACTTATATCTCACAGATAGGGAAAGCGAGGTCCAGAGAGGTTGAGAAACCTGTCCAGAGTCACACAGCAAAGGGCATGTGAACCCTAGGAAGTCTGACTCCTGAGTCCACACCTTCAAGTTCCATGCCAGTGTTTTTCAAACTTCTCCAAGACAAAAATCTCCTGGGGAGCTTGTTAAAATACAGATTCCAAACTCCTCTTGGAGCCACTGAGTTAGTATCCCCAGGGAGGGCCTGGGAGGTGGACGGGCACCAAGTGCATCAGGGACAGATGCTGTCTGCCCGTGGGCTGCTGTTCCCTTGCCCCGAGGGAGGGAGGTGGCAGGGGTCCACTTAGGATCAGAGACCCCGTCTGAGGAATCTGCCTGCTCTCATGTTTAGTAAAATTCTCTTTAAGATGCCAGGCTGATTTGTTGGTGCTGGCAGAGTCTGAAAGGGTTTGTGCTCTCCCTGGGGCCGGAGCTAAGAAGCAGGAGCTGTGAAGCCCTGGGCCACCCTGGTGGCAGAGCCGACACCACAGTGAGGGGACAGGAGAACGAGGGGATCAGGGCACGCCCACCCCCTCTTTTGAAGGGAGTAGAGTCAGAAAGAGCTGCACTGCAGTCACCTCCCGCTAGCTGTGGGGTCTGGGTAAGCCACCGATTGCCTCTGAGTGTCAACATTCTCATCTGCAAAATGGGCTGGTGGTGTTACCCAACAGTGTTGTCACAAGCATCGAATGAGGTGTGTGAAGCACAAGAGGACAGCAGTAACGAATTCATACACAGAACCTGCTATGTGCCAGTCACGCTGCTAGGGGCTTTGCACACATACATTAACCATTTAATCCTCACAACGGCCCTGCCAGGCTGATATTATTATTGTCCTCAATGTCCAGCTGTGACCCCGAGGCACAGAGGTATTAATTAACTTGCCTGCGGTCCCCCCAGAAGCAAGTGGTGAAGCTGGGACTTGAACCCAACGGGCTCCAGAGCTCATCCTCTTAACCCATACATGTGAGTCCCGTAAGCGTTCATCTCCAGTCCGTCTGCTTTTCTCGAACTCCAGGGAAATTCTGTGTTCTCTTTTGCACGAAGGACACTCTTCCTTGGAAGAGCCTCCTCCCGGGAGAGCCGCGTGGGCTGAGAATGGGCTTCTCCCTGGTCGGCTCGAGGCTTTGCCCGCACTCCATCTCTCCAGTCACTCATCCATCACCCCACGACCGTCTCTTGGACAGTTACCATGTGCCATGCCCTGGGGACACAGCAGAGGACAAACTAGACTAAGAAGGAAACCCATTTCCCCAGTGAGACCATAATTGGGGAAGAGAGAAAGGCAACAGACAAGAAACTAAATAAGACACATGGTGGATCCGTTGGCAGAGACTGCTACGGAGGAAAACAGGGCTGAGAAGGGGGCATGGGGGGGCGCAGGGCAGGCTTTGCTGAGCGGATGCCTTTGCACGCTGACCTGCAGGGGGGGAGTGAGCGAGCTCTAAGGGTGGGCGTGGGGGGAGATGTGATCATCCATGAGCACCAGGAGCAAAGCCACGAAGCAGTCTTGTGCCTGCCGCGTCTAGAGACCAAAGGACCAGTGTGGTGGGGGCGGGGTGGGGGTTGTTAGCAATGAGGTCAGAGAGGCAATGAGAGGGAGCAGACCATGTCAGCCTCTGTAAGGTCTTTGACTTTTGTCCAGGAGAGATGGACGCCAAGGGCAGACCCTTCACTAGAGAAGCCACAGGACTGGGTCCTCGGGGTTTACAAGCACTGCCCCAGCTGCCGTGGGGAACAGACCAAGGATGATGGTGGAAGCAGGGCCAGTGCAGAGGCTGCTGGGACAGATAGACCAGGTGACAGAGGCCAGTGGCCTGCACCAAGGTGCCAGCGCAGATCAGGATGCCTGTGTGATGTCGTAGAGCCTGTCGAGGGGGGGACCCACAGCGCCTGCTGACACACTGGCTGTAGGATGGTGACAGGAAAAGTGAGTCCAGGGCGTTATTCCAGGACCGCAGGAAGGATGGAGCAGATGGGGGACGGGTGGGCTGTGGGGGGTTACGGGGGGTGGGGAGGGATGTCAGGACGGCGAGTTTGGGCATATTAGGGTTCAGATGCCTATTAATGAGATCTCTAGATGGGGACTCAGGTGGGTAATTGAAATACGTGTCTGGGATTTGAGGAGATGTAAATTTGGGAGTTATCAGCATACAGGTGATATTTAAAATCATGACACTAAATGAAATCAGCTAGAATAGATAGAAAAGAATGAAGGTCCAACGACTGAACAGTGGGAGAAGCCAGAGAGGTGATGAGGAGCCAGCAAGAGAGACTGTGGCCCTGTCACCGCAGCCCCCGGATCCCTGGAGGGACCCCGGCTCCAGCGTGATCGGATCGGCCTTTTCTGGAACCAGCTCCGCGCTTTTGGCAGACCTTGTCTGCCCTCTAGTGGTCATGATTGAGAATGCACCCAATGGAGCTGGACAACCCAACAACCTTTTCGGGGGCGTTTCTTCTTGGTCCTTTGGCTCATTCATTCCGTAGAGCTTCTGCAGAGCTCCCACTATGTGCTGGACACTGACCTTCACATAAGAAAATAAAATTCACCACATAGCAGGAGAAAAGACACAAACACAACCTGCAGACCTGTTCTCAGCTGGGGGTGATTTTGGTAACCTCTAGAGACATTTTCTCGGTTGTTACAATCAGATGGAGTTGGGGGTGGGTTGCTACTGGCCTCTAGTGCGTAAAGGCCAGGGATGCTGCGAACGATTCTATAATGCACAGGACATTCTCCAACATGTCAATAAGTGCCGAGGTTGAGAAACCCTGCTCCAAGACAACGTGTCAGGTGCTGTAATAAAGGCATTAACCCAGACGTTTGGATGCAGAGGTGAGAGTAATTACACCTGTCTTTGGGAGGCAAGGAAGGCTTTCCTTCACAGAGACTGTGTGGTTTCAACGCATCTTGCAGGACAAGAAGGGATGTGCCAAGTAGGGGGAGGAGGGACAGAGAAGCAGATGACGGGAACATGTTCAAATCGTGTCACAGAAGAACCTGGCGTGGCTAGGGAGAGCACGGGTCCACTGTTTCCGGGGCAGCACCAGGCTGGAAGGTGTCCCAGTCTGGATGACAGTCCATGGCCACGCTAGGCTGGGCAGGCTCCATGTGGCTGGAATGAGGAGTAGGGAGATGGGGCCGGTCGTGAGGGCCTGTAGGATGGAGAGGCTCTGGCCTGGGAGGCCTGGGGACCCGCTGGCGGTTGCCAGCAGGAGTCTTGCGTCAGAGGGACCAGAGTGGAGGCTGCCGTGAAGATCCAGGAGCAGGTCCTGAGAGCCGCCCTCCCTGTGTGGTGCCGCTGAGATCTCCGTTGCAGGGGAAGGTTGGAGAGAATCGGGCGCCGAGGGCTCCCGCAGGGATGAGGAGAGACGGGAGCCCTCCCTGTCCAAGGTACGGAGCCCGGGAGTGATCGTTTGGCCTCCCTTGGCCTCGGGCAGCCCCCTTTCTTCCACCTCCCAGAGAGGTAGTGACCAGGCTGTGTGCACAGCAGGGGGGCATGGAAGCTGGGCTTGGTCTGAACTCTGCTGACGAGCCGTGTGACCTAGGGCACGTCTCAGCTCTTTCTGGCTTTGGTGTCTCCATCTGTCCCAGGAGCAGGTGGACAAGATAATCTCTAAGGGCCTTTCCAGCTCTCACCTATGTTCCACCCCTGACCCCTTCTGGGAAGTAGATTCTGCAGCCAAATAGTCCCGATTCAGTGCCTCGGTGATCAGCGAGTGGGACCACTCCCCTTGCCCAGGACCCGGGTCTTTAATGAAATGAGAACAAGTCCATCCACCGGGAGAAGGCAGCCCTGCAGGACATGTGTCATCAAGACTGCTGCTGGAGTCTTTGGAATCTACTGGAATCGATGGCCGTGCACTCCCAAGGAGCTCCCCCTCTGGGACCCCGTGTCCGATGGAGCTGTTCGAAGCTCCCGTCTGCTCAGCCGTGCTTCTGGAGAGTGTGTAAACAGGCTTTACCGCAGGAAACGCGGAAAGGGCACAGCCCCGAGAGCCAGGAGAGAGAACACTGTCTTGCTATTTACGGAGGGCTTAGCTCGAGCGGGCAGAAATGACAGCAGATGGGGCTGAAGCAGGGCTGAACGGAGAGGCTGCTAACGAGACAAAGTTCCAGCTACACATAGTGACTTACAGCGCAAAAAGTGTCTCCACTGGCAGGGCAGAGTGGATAGACTGTCCCCATCGGTGGAACTGAAGTTTAGAGAGCTGAGTATGTGGGGGGAGCACCTGCACATTCTGACTCCTATTTGGGTCTGTTTCCAGAACATCTGTTCTGAAACCTTTTCATTAATAGAAGAAGATGCTGAGGTCTAGGAGGACAACTGAATTTGCCACAGGTCAGCTAGCTGCAGAGTGACACATCTGGGACCAGATTTGACTGCCTGGTCAGGGTCTTCTGCCTTTAGCTGGGCAAGGGGGCAGTCACATGCCCTCCTCTGTCCTCTGCTTCACAAATTGCCTGTGTGTGGGCATTCCTGTGCCTACCACGTCACCAGTAACTAACAGCATGGGGCATTTGGTTTCATGGTAAAAATAACATTCTTAGAATTTAGAAAACACAGCAAAGTAGAAATAAAAATTGTCCTGCTACCCAAGCATTCACTTTTGGGGACATTCACTTTCCTTTATTTTTCCTGTATGTGATTCTTTCTTCCCCCTTTCACATCGTTGAGCTCGTACTGATGCTACAATTTCATCCCCTGGTTTCACTCACACTGTCATAAGTATTTTCCATGTTATTACACACACATCATAAATGTCATTCTGAAGGCAACAAGCTCACTGAACCAACCCCTGATTGTTGGACGTTTAGACTGTTTCCAATTTTTCACTGTTACACACAATGCTTCGAAGGACAGCTTCATGTGAGATGGCTTTGAATGTGTAGGATAATTTTCCTGGGCTAGGATTTTAGGGGGAAATACTGATAACACGCGGGCCAGGCTCTGTGGTTGACTCAGCCTCGGGGGTCCCAGGCAGAGGGCTAACGGGTCCCCTCTCCTCTTTCTGCAGCTTTTCCCGAAGTCTGTGTTGGTTTCTTATTCTCATTACTCCCTCGGGACCTGTGAGTTCTTTCCCAAGACCCCCTCTATTAAAACCTGTCCCATTAGCCAGGACACCCTCTCCATTGAAAGTAAGGGGGGAAAAGAAAATCACCTCTCAAATGATAGTGACCCCAAATGAAATTTCTTGGTTCGATAACTTGAATTACCTTTGGTTTCAGGTATAGCTGGATCCAGGCGCTTATGCAGTCTGATCAGGACCTGGATTTCACTGCTTCTCAGCCCAGTTCTGTTGGCTCCATCCTCATGCCGGCAAGAGGCTACAGATCAGTTTCAGCCTGTCTGTTTCCAGGCCTGCAGGAAGGAGTAAGATTTTCTCCCTGGGAGCTCCTACATAAACCACAGACCTCATTCTGATCGAACTAACTTAGGTTGCTCGCTCACTCCTGAAATAATCAGTCACCAGAGATATGGCCTAACCTTAAGCTTAGACAGCCCGATAACACGCTTTGTGCCCAAGGCTGTGGTTGGCTCACTTGTCCCAGAGCCCACAGGTTAGGAGAGGTGATTCCTGCAGAGCACACATGGGGCATTTGCTCTAAGGAAGGGAAGTTAGTACTGGAGAAGGAAGGGGACACAAAACAGCAGATGCCACTCTGGGGAAAATATCTTGTCCCAGAAGTACAGCGTTCGGGGTCTGAAGGGGCCTGCAAACACATTTCTCTGCTATCCCAGACAAAGAGAGGCCCCTATAAAAGCCACCCAGGCCTCCGCTCTAAAATGCTACACAGATGTGGAGAGATTTCGTTCTAGTCTGGGTATCTGAGCTATTCCTTACCTTGTGGCCCAGGTGAATTGCTCTTTTAACCAATTTCAGGCCCTGAAAGCAAAAGTAACAAACCCAACCATGTGTTACCTAAAAGGATGCTTATTACATTTAACTGAAGAGGTCTCTTTCTGGGAAGAGAACTCCCTGTGCCAGCCACAGGCAGAACGGTGCCTGCCGTTGGGTTAGCTGGGTGGGTCTCCATGCTGCCTTTCCTGTCACTGAGGCCCAGTGGCCCAGAGCTGGTCTTGACTCTTGGGGCAGCATCGAGCTCATCGTGGGTCCAGCAGATCGTGGCCCAGGGAGCACACAGGTGGGTCTTCCTCTCTCACTATCCCATAGCATTTTGTGTGCCGCCGTGTTCTTTCTACAGCTCTAGGAGGCTGCCATTCAAGTGGCCACCAACCCGCCCTGGTTGGCCAGACCTAGAGCATATAATGCCACCATGCCTCTGATGCCACAGGGATGGGATGCACTGGCTGGATTCAGGCAGAGTCAAAGCTGGATGGTCACAGTTTCAATTGTTTGCCATCTGAGCAAGTTAGGGTGATGCTTGCTGCTGTAACCAACAGGACCCAATGCGGTGGCTCAGATGCTACAGAAGCTGGTTTCTTGGCTCTGTTACGGGATTAGGTGCACACGCAGGTCAGCAAGGGCCATCTTTTGTGTTGTCTCTGGGCCCCAGGTGGCTGACTGCTTTGCCACTGTTAGCTAAGGGCTTCCAAGGTGGCCCCAGGGTTGTCTCCATTCCAGGCAGCAGAGGGGAACAGGAGCAAACAGGGGTGGCGTGGAAGCTGTGTGGGGGACAGTAATGGGACTGTCATGGATTTCTGCTCCTCTCCTGTTGGCCAGGACAGAACTTAACCCTAAGGCTGCGCGTGACTGCTGGAGAGACTAGGGGACACGGTCTAGCTACCTGGGTAGGACAAAGAGGAGAACATGGAGTTCTGGTGAGCAGAGAGCAGTCTTTGCCACACGATTCCACTTTACAAGCCTGCATGGAATGGGACTGTTCCAAGGAGGAGCAGAAGATATGTGAGTACGAGTCTGGGGAAAGGTCCGGGCTGGAGGGCGGTCGGGCAGCCAACGAATCCCTGTTGGTGATCTCTCCAGCTGTCCCTCCAGCCAGGTTCAGGGCCCTTCCCTGGTAACCAAGACCCAGTCCCAGGGCAAAGGCAGGGGACTCGTGTGTCTATAAACCCTGGAGAAGAATTCTGGGATCACTGCATGCCACTCTGCTTCCCACACGCAAACACCACGCATAACTTAAAGACCTCATGAATCATCTTGATAACTTTTGAGACTTCAGCCAAATTTCTGGGGAGGTCTGAAGGCTTGCAGGGCAGGAGGAGCTGAGAGTTGTGACTCAGAGACAGAGACTCGAGGATGGATTTCTGACAATGCCGTGTGATCGATGTGTAGCATTTCTTGACTTCTGTTAACAGCACTTCAGCTGCTGTCGCTCCACCCTGGCAGCTCACTTCACGTGAACGATCCTTTCCAAAGGCTCATCTCAGACTCAAGTATCTTTCACGGACTCTCAGCCTGTTCAGCCGGCGGTAATTATTTGCCTTGCCGCTCAAGGTGAAGTTCTACTTGCCGCTGCCTGACAGCGTCCACGCCAGGGGCCCTTCTTCTTGGTCCAGCTGCCGCTCACCCCCAGCTGGGTGCAACACGGCCCCCTAAAACATTATGGCTCTCAGAAAGCATTATTGCTCTCCAAGCTCAAGACGTCCCTGCCTCAGATTTCTTCCCTGAAATCCATCCCTATTCTTCTGAGAACGACCATAATGAAAGACTGCCTGAATTCGTGTCACTTTGTTTGCTTCCTGGTTCCATGCTGGGCAATGCTTAGGCCATCTCAGCGGAGAGAGGGATTGTTTTATAAAACCACGAGTTCTCGTGCTGATGTGCCGATAATTGGACTATTCCACCAAGCCCCTTCTTTTATCAGTCTCACGTAAGAGCACTTGATTTATGTCCTTATTTCCCTTTCGAAGCTCCCAGCTTTTCCTCTCTCACACACATGCTCTGTTCTAAATGCTAAGCTGTGCGTTGTCGAACCAAACTATGTGTTGAGTTGTAATCACACCCACTGCTTTGAAAACATCAACATGCGAATGGCAACTTGTGGCTACTTGCTCTGGTGATTTCTCACTTAAGACATTCCTGTGTTTACTTTCCACGCGTTCCTCAATTTATTAACAAGTTTCCATATCCAGCACTTTCAGGAAACCAGTAATGGGGTAATTTCACCTGGGGTCCCATGTGTCCTTTTGATATGGTCGGATCTTATCCAAGCACCCTTTTAAGCAAGAACATTCCACGGTGAATACGATGTGAAGTCTACAAAATAACAAGAATCCTCTCCTATTGAAACTGGCCTTCAGAATAATCCTATCTGCACAACATGAGCATGCGACACACCATGAGCATCTTAGCCCAGGGCAAATGGCCCGCAAGGACTTCCGTGAGGCGTGAGGCGGTGTGTGGTGGAGGAAGGGGGAGGCAGGTTTGAGGGCAGGTAGGAGTGAGGGAAATGGTAGGGAGGAGTTGGTTCTGGGGAGGAAGCTGCTGGGTCCAGCATCCCATGCAAAAAGTTTCTCAGACTCTTCAGCCCCCGCAGATGTGTTAGGATAAAGATCAAACACACACACACACACACACACACATGGATCTATATGGCCACATGCACACACATGGATCTATAGGCAGTGCTGTTCCCTCTGCCTAGAACAACGCCCTCCCCATGTTGGCCCGTCGTCTGACGTGTCCTAATCCTGCATATGAAGATGTGTGATGCCATCCAGATCCCCTGCCCTTTCCACCCGACACCCTGTCCACACCTCTTGCACCATTCACCACGCTTGATCACCATGTGTGTATGTGTGTGAGTGTGTGTGTGTGTGTGTGTGTGTGTGTGTGTCTCCTGTCTACTTGTCGATCTTCACTCTTCCTAAGGCCCTTGGCTGTGGGAAGCGTTTCTTCTTCATCTTAATAGTATCTGGCATGTGGTCAATATTCAATGACTGTTGAATGAATGACTGAAATTAGCATTCAACCTATAAAACCTTAATGAACATTAAACTCTAAGTGAATTATATTCCATCCAAGGTCTCTTCTTTATCAATACCCAGGAAGACCTTTGATAGGCATGCTAATGATGACCATGCATATTTCATAGAAATGTTTCCAGAACCTACCATGCCCCCATATAAGTCACTTATAATGGCACAGTGTTATTCCACTGTGTTAACACATTTCACTTTGCTGGGTCAGCCCGCTTCTCTTTGACTTTGGGGTGTTGGCGATTTCTAGTTATTATAGGTAGAATGCTGCTATAGACATGTTTTTCTTTCTTTTGGGCTCATACCAGAGGGTTTTTTGTGTTTTTATCACCAAAGAAGGAATGACCAGCTCGGAGAGTATTCACAGCAGCATGGCTCTCATTCATGCTGCCTGATTGCTTATGGAAATTGGTCCAGTCTTTCTAGAAAGCAATGCTGAAGGATGTGTTTCCACCGGCTGCCAATCCTGGGTTTTATCATATTTATTTCTGTGGCTTTAGTAGGCACGTAACGGGACCTGAGAGTTGCTCGGATCTAAATTTTATTTTATAGCTGGCGAGACTGCGCCTATTTCCACACGGTGATTTACTATCTCCATTTCCTGGTGTGATTCTGTTCATCTCTTCTGACCACTTATCAGGGGGAATCGTGTAGTAGCCCATCTATTATCTGTTGGGGGCAGCAAGCAGGCCTGGGAAGGAGAACAAGACACACATAACAGATGCTGTTGCTTTCCTTCTGATATTTATTTTTATTACATTGTCATGCAAAAATTTTCCACCTTACATATTTGAACCCATCCATCAGAGCCCTGATGCTATCTGCTTCTCCAGGTGCTGGGAATTTATCTCCTCATCGGCAGCCGGGGGAGCAGTGCCGGTCCCTTGTCTCCAGGTTTGTCACAGATACGGCTGAACTTGACAGGTGTGCTGTGTGAATGCAAACGAACCCTCCCCTGGCCCGTTAGCCAACTGTCCCTGCCATGTTTATTAAATACCGATCTCTTTTTCCAATGTGCTCCTTTGCTGGCCTGGCATTGGTTCTGCCAGAGTTCAAATCCATCTCAGGAATCTCTCTTCTAGTGACTGTTGCTGTTTTTAACTCCGCACAGGACGGTTTCAGTGATTGACAGACAATTCACATCTTAATCGCTCAGAAGGGATCGGCTATCACTGCCATTAAAAGACAAATCCTTTGATGGTTCTTTACCTGGAAAAATAAGCATCCCACACTCAGAGCTGTCAAATTCTATTAAAGGACTTAGACGGATTTACATTGGTATTGCGTTAACTCTATATATTGACTTTGGAACATGGCATATGTACTTAGGGATTACAATTAGACCAGAGCTGGAAAGCTCCCCGAAGACCTCGGAGCATTAGACAAAGGGAAAACTCAAATTAGCCTTTGTCTGGATATCCAGAGACAGAGACCAAAAGAGAATCTTGACTGTACTCGACAAGCCCCCTGCTAGAGGTGTCAGTGGGTGGGCAACGGCCGCTGCGGGTTCACAGCCCCTCCAGTCAGTGTGGAGTCCACAGAACATACTCCCACCACTTTGGTATTACTGTTTTCAGTTCCTCTGCCCCCTTGTCTTTTGGTTACGTTCTTCTGGCAAAACCCCAGATGTGGATCAATGCAACTGTCCATCTCCCCAGTCACACCCGGAGGGAGACCACACGGCCGTGTGGATTGGTGCAGCGGAAGACGCCTGGTCTCCAAGCTCAGCGACACTGGGGCACAGGCTCTGCCCCCACGATCTGCGTTCTCCCCCCCACCCTGTCTTTCCTTTCTCCTTCTGGGCCCACCGGGATCCTGGTGCGTGCATGGACCCATTCCTCATCAGGAACCTCACTCTGCTGGTTGTACACTGTCCTGCAGCCTCAGACTCATCTTCTCCATGGGCTCTTTCCCTTGAACACCTCAATATACTCTACTGTCTTTATTATTTAAAAAAATACCTTCTTTTAACCCTACAACTACTTCTAGCCACCAACTCCTTGCGTCTCCCCTTCACGAACACCTGTCTACATTTGCTGTCTCGTTCCTTCCGTTCCAACTAACTTCTCGTCTCACTGTCTTGGAGATTTTGCTCCTACCACTCCACAGAGATGGTTTTTACCAGCATAACCAATGGCTTCCCTACTTCTAAATCTGACAGTCACTCTGAGTTCTCAAATTCCTGACGTTCGAGCAGCATATGGCCATGCTTTCTCTCCCTCTTGAAATGCGTTCTGCTCTGACGTGGGGCAGCCCGCTTTCCTGTCGCTCTGGCCATTCTTTCTTGGGCTCATTTTTGGGCTTCATGTCCTCAGCCCAGTCCTCCTGTGTCTGTGTCCCTCGGGTCCCGCAGATGCACGTGGCTGTCCTTGTGCGATGCTCCCATTCTGTGGCTTCGGTGGCTGTCTAGCCGTGTGTGGACAACTTTCTGGTTTCATATCCAGGCCCAGGACAGCTCTCTCCCGAGTTCCAGAGCCCTAATATGAGCCCTGGAATCTGAGTGTTTGTGTCTGAAACGGCCACTGCCACTTAGTGGCTATGCGACCTTGAACAAGTTAGTTGACATCTCTGTGCCTCAGTTTCCTTCCTCCTAAGGTTATCGCGAGGGCTCAGTTGAGCTGTTGTCATTATTATTCTTACACCAACTGCCTGTTAAACATCATCTCCCGGCAGCGTACAGAATGCGACCTGCCCACGTCTAACTCACCGTCTTCTCCACTGGTCCCAAAACCTTCGTGAAAGGAATGGGTTCCTTCCCCTTTGATGACACTGCTGAAGTCCCAAACATCCTGGACTGCCCTTCTCTCCTCACCCCTGAGGCCAGTCAGTCCCCGAGTCCACGTGTCTACCTCCTCAACCTGTCTCTGCACGCCTCACCCACACCCCCTGCCCCGCCCTCCAGCCACCGTCCTCTCCCACAGGGTTCCTGCAGGAGCTCTTCAGTGGGCCCCTTCTGCTCTTGAACTCCCAGCCCCCGAGCCTGCATACGTCCCTCTCTGGTCTGGTGTCGCTCATTTCTCTTTGCCCTCTTTCCTCCCCCTCTAAAATCCAGCCATGTCGCTGCTTTTCTTGCACTGGCTCTGTTCCCTGGTGCTTCACCTGCTGTTCCCCCTGCCTGGAACAGTCTTCTTCCTGACCCCTTCCTTGCATTGCTAACATGTTATCTTTGCAGCCTCATGTCCAAAGCCATATCCTCTGGACAGCTCCTCTGACCTCCCACTGCGGGAGAGATGCCTAGTCCCAGGCACGCCCCAGCACCCCGTACTTCACCCTTCCCTGGGTCTTCTCACCCTGCTGTAGTCACCTGTTTTGAAGCCCATATTCCCCACCAGGGGAATCGTGATTCTCTTGTTCACTTCTGTATGTCTGGTGTTTGGCACATAGTAGCTACTCCATAAATATTTGCAGAAAAAAATAGCTCATTTCACATCCTTGTGACAATATATATGCTCTATCCATGTTTGTCAATGAATTGCTTTACACAGCACCTGGTGCTAGACATGGAGTGTCCTCTCTTTTGTTCACTGTCCCATAAATAATTCCCAGTTCTTGCCATAAAGAAGTTGAGAGTGTAGTTGTGGAGATGTATAAGGCAGCAGGTAATGACAATGGGAATAACACAAGGGGATCTGTACGTACAGGAATTGAGGGTGTGCCATGGGGCTCTGGGAGGGGAAGGGGAGATATGTCCTGGAAGAATTGACTCTGAGCTGAGTTTTCAAAAATAAGGACGAGTTGGACAGGGGAAGGAGAGGAAAGATGCTCATACTCTTCTACTCGCCAAATAGTAGCTAAGCAGACACGGCCCTTACGTCTGCTTCCACGGACAATGTTCACACCTCCAATCAGCTCCGTTTCACTGCGAGACTGTGATGCACACCGAGGCTACTGATCACAGCACTGGCTTCTCAGAGCTCTCTGGTATCTTCCCCCATCTAAATAACTAGCTGATCCTGCAGGGCAAACCCTGCATAACTGAAGCTAGCAAGATCGAGGGTTGAGTGCAAGCCTGTCTTCCCTTATGATTTCTCCGGAGGGAGAATGGACTCAGAGGAGGAGACTCGTTTGTCTGAGGTGGCACAGAGCTACTTAGAAACACAGCTAGGGTCAACTCCAAGGACCTGTGTTTTTCACCACAAACTGGTCCCTTCTACGTGTTAAGGCTGATTTTTTCGATGGGGGGTGGGTGGGTTATAGAGTGGCAACACCCAAACCTTGAACTTGACCAGTTAGCCTTCCTGGATAGATACTTCATAGAAAGTATCACTTCCTGGGATACAAAGACATCAATAAGAAAAGATGCAAACATTTAGCTTTACATATTCTAATACTACAGTTCAATGAAGTTAGAAGTAAACAAACAAGAAGGGGTTGCCCTGGCATATAGGAGTTAAAAACACTCCTAAATAAAGCATGGAAAGGGAAGAAATTCAGAACTGAGTATTTAAAGAAGAAACCTATAAACACTGCATATCATATAAATTTATGGGATGCTGCCACGCTGGTACTTAGAGAGAAAAGCATTGCTTGTGGGGGCCTCTATTAGTGAGAAAGAAAAAAAACTGGGAATTAAGTCTCTACCTAAATAACCCAGAAGGGGCACAAATTATCAAGTGAAAGGAAAGTGGGAAGAGTAATAAACCCAAAAGCAGAAATGAATAAAACAGAGACATAAAATTGAATTTGAAGCGCAAGCTAAGCCAGTGCCCCCGAAACCTGCCAATGCATCAGAACGACCTGGGATGCCTGTTTGAGCTGCAGACTCCCAGGCTCGAGCGCAGACCCACGGAGTGAGACTCGCTGGGGACTGGGCCCTAGAATCTGCATTTCTGACAAGCTCCCCTCAGGATTGCTATGCAGCTCGCCCAGTCACGTTTCTACCCTCTGGGTTTTGGGTCCACGTCTACACTGACTCTCCCCGGCGAGACTTAAGGGGTCCTTGGCCAGCATCACTGTTGGTGACCTTTATCCTCTCCTCTGTCCACATGGTGGGCCTCTGGCCTCTGGACACTTTGGTTAGTGCAAGAGTGGATGCCTGACTCTGGCTGGGCCCATGTGTTCCTTTCCTGGGACTTTCAGGTTTGGAACCAGGAGAGTCGTGCAGTCTCCCTTCTACTGTCCGGATTGATACCCGTGAGGCCATGAGCTCCCTGGCACCGTAGTTCCCACCCTGTGGAGTAGGAAAGAGGAGGAAGCTGGTCTTCAGAGAGAGAGAAGGTTGGAGGCATCATAGAGACAGAAGTGGAGAGGCAGAGAGAAGAGGAAATCCCAGTGTCGTCGAGTCCCTGCTTCCTTTTGTTCCTACCACCCAGCTGCTTTTACGCACTTGGTTTCTAAGAGATGCTCTTGTGTACTGACATTATTTCCCCTGCATTCGTAAGCTGGCTTGAGCAGGGTTGCTGTCCCACGCACCCAAGGAAGCCTGGCTAACTCACAATGCACTCGGTTCCTCCCTCTCCGGGCACGGGCTCCCACTGTCAGAACCCTCACCTTCCTCCTTCCAGGATAGTAATAAGAACATGGCGACAGGAGTCGTACCACCCATGCCTCGGTGACAATGACGCTTTCTGGGTCCTGATGTAATAAGGGTCTGCCATAAGTCAGACTGTATTTTCTTCTTAGCGACATACCTTCCTTAACCTTAAGGTCAAATTTGACTGCAGCTATGGGGACAGGCCCAGAACGCAGCAGCATGGCCAAGGTGGCCCGTCCTTTGGAAAATTATGGAATAAATCATAAACTATAGAACCTATATTAATAACACTTTTAAAAATTGATGACACACCTACATAGCAGGTGCTGTCAAAATAGTTACCACCAAGTATTGAAGAAGTGTAGGCTGAGTATCCCATTCAGACTGGGAGTGGTGTGAGGCCTGAGCATTCCAAGACCAGCAGAACGCAGTCACTGTCCCACGGGTTCGGGCTGGTGCAGGAGACATGGACGTGGATAAACAGAAGGGGCACAGTGCCAAGGACAATGATCAGGGTGCTAAGGGTTGCAGAGATGGGGACTTAACTCTAACTGGAGGTGTCAGTGGAGGCTGCCTTGGAGGAGGAGCGTTTGCCCCGAGATTCGTGACTGAGTGCCCAGGCGGAGCAGGCCGACCATGCAGCGAGAACAGCATGTGGAGAGGCCCCAGCATGTCCTGCAGAAGGAACCTAAGCATCGGGTCCCTGCAGATGGGAGGCCTGTGACAGAGCAGTGGAGACGAGGCCAGCAGAGGCCGCCCTGGAGGGCCTTGTGGGCTCCGCCCTGGGGCTCGTCCTTGATCTTGGTGGTGGGACAAAACCAGGAAGGGTTTTAATTATTTCTGGCTCTCCTTCCTGGGCCCGTGGTGGGACGGCACTTCCTGGCCTTCTGTGGTTGGACGGGATCCCACGGAGATCACTAGTGGGACATGTGCGGAAGTGACATGTTATTTCTGGGCTGAGCATCTCATTTCTGGTGTAAGACCCCATAGAGTCCTCTCCCCCTCCCTCTGTCATGACCACTGGCATTCAGGGTGGTGGCTGCCCCGTAGGCCTGGGGCTGGGGCCGCACCCTCAGAGGCCCCCACTGGACGTGTAGCATGAACAAGCAATAGACCGTCACTCGTTTTAAGTCACTGAGATTTGGGGTGACTTGGTAGCTACACATCCCAGCCTGTCCTGACTGACACAGCAGACTGGGGTGGGGTGGGATGCTGGCAGAGAAGGCCTGTGTGCTGGGCTGCTGTCCATGCCCACGGAGGGCACTGAGGCCTGGGGGCCTGGAGCCCTCAGATGGGCAGCCCAGGGACCAGCCCCGGCCTCGGCCTCACCCACATCTCATTGTCCAGGTGACCAATACCCTTGACTGCCCCCCACCCCCAGCCACCCCGTTACTACCCAGAGAAGTGGGAAATTCTGAATATGGCCATAAAAAGTTACAAGTGAAGGCCCAGAGAAGTGACATACATAAAAATGACCTTGACTTGAAAACCAACACATGAACTTTAAAAATGCAAATCTCCTTCCAGCTAAATAAATAGAACCAGTCCAAGAAATGGCACACACGAATTTTGAAAAGTGTGACTGAAGGAAAAGCCTCAGAGAAAACAACATTTATACAATGGCAAGACTGAAAAATATAGCAAAAGGAACGTGGACTTCAAGGTCCTAGATCCGCCTTCAAAAGATCCTGCTTTTGGTATAGACAATACAGCCTCCCCACCCTCATCCGTCTGTCTGTTCTTTCTGTCCAATACACATGGCATGCCCACGGGCGCCCAGCACTGTGTGGGGACCGGGAGGCCCTGTGTCTCTGGGACATTCTGATGCCAGCGCTATCTACATGGAGCTTACAGTCTGGTGGGACACGCAGGCAGGAAAGTGGGGCAAACCACCCACCTGGCCAGGTTGTTGTGGGGGTTGTGGGTAATGCATAAACCACCTGGCAGTGTGCACAGCAGCCCCGACATGCTAAACGGGTGGTGATTACTATTATTAAAATGCCAGAGACCAGGCAGAGACCGCAAGATAGTGTGGAAACAAATCTTCTGTTCAATAATCATTGGAGAGACATGCATTATTTAAAGTCTACAGGGAGGCAATTTGTAACATTCAAAGTTATAATGGAAACTAAAAGGAAATTACAGCTTTCTACTCCCAAGTCCAAAACACTTCCTCCTGAGCCCATGCATGGGAGTCTCTAAGGTCTGCTGTAGCTTATGTGGTTCCTACAACGTGGGGCAGGCACAGGGAGGCGGGGAGGACAGGGACTGAGCTCGTCAGGCCGCTCACTTGGAACTAGTTCTCTGACCTTGGGGCCTGGCACACCTGGGCTGCACGGCTATGCCCAGACCGTGCCACCTGCCCTCTCCCCCAGCCCTGGATATAGGGATTCCATAGTCATTTACACAGGCTTTAGAAGACATATTGCAGGGAGCTAGACCTGCCGTGTGTATATCTATGTTTTGTTTTTAGGAGAGGAAGCAGTGTAGAAAGAACAGACTTCGTAATCATAAGCATTTGGAGTCAAATCCAGTTTTGTGACCTTGGCAAGTTACTTAATTTCTCTGAGCCTCTGTTTTCCTAACTATAAAATGGGACTTGGCCGGGCGCAGTGGCTCACGCCTGTAATCCTAGCACTATGGGAGGCTGAGGCGGGTGGATTGCTCGAGGTCAGGAGTTCGAGACCAGCCTGAGCAAGAGCGAGACCCCGTCTCTACTAAAAAAATAGAAATTATCTGGCCAACCAAAATATATATATCGAAAAAAAAATTAGCCAGGTATGGTGGCGCATGCCTGTAGTCCCAGCTACTCAGGAGGCTGAGGCAGTAGGATCGCTTAAGCCCAGGAGTTGGAGGTTGCTGTGAGCTAGGCTGACGCCACGGCACTCAGTCTAGCCCGGGCAACAC
Organism: Lemur catta; assembly: GCF_020740605.2. NCBI lineage: Eukaryota > Metazoa > Chordata > Mammalia > Primates > Lemuridae > Lemur > Lemur catta. The sequence goes on along the minus strand of NC_059142.1, from coordinate 22,975,729 downwards.
AGCGACACTCTGTCTCAAAAAAAAAAAAAAAAAAAAAAAATGGGACTGATAATGAGGGCTATTGTGAAGATATATATGGTATATCCTATACACACATACACATATGCATGTAGATATATATGATGTATATGAATACATATATGAATATGAGCACATATATGTACATTTACATACACATACACATTTATGTGCAAAAAATATATATGTATATATTTATATAGATACACACACAGATGTGTGTATATATTTATGTATTCATGTATTTATATACACATGTACATGGCCTAGCACAGTGCCTGATACCTGGTCAGTCTTAGTACCTTCCTGCAACCGTGAGGCCTTTGTTAGTATTGGCCTACCGTAGCTGCTAAGGCTCCCTGTGAGCTGAAGGATAACTGTAGGGTCTCTAGGTGTGTCCCCCACTGGCCAATCCTTTCACAGTTGCTGAGCGCCATTAATAGAGTTCAAGAGCCAAGCTCTCTCTCCAAATGCCATTAAACCTGGTACCAAGATAGAATAATGACATCAGACAGCTGACAAAAGGTGCTATTCTGGGCCAGTGGAAATGGCCCCTGCTGGTCCAAGTCACCCCAGAACCATATCGGCCCCAGGCCAGGCCTGAGCATGTCTGTCCTGGTCTCTAATCATGTACTGAGAGCCCGAACACCAGAAGCACAAAGGTGACATTCTTGGTCACCTTCTCCCCTTGGTTTTTTAGAACTTCTAGACTTTAATTTTTGCAATTAATGTAAATCTGTCCTTTTGAAGCCAAATGCCCCATTTCTGCCAGTGACTAAGAAGATGGCCAGGAAATAACTTCCATCTAAAGAGGCTTCTGGGGCAGCTATTAATGAGGGGCAGGCACTCTGAGCAGCAGCTCTCCTGGGATGTATGTTACGGGCTGGTTCCCGGGCCATGCCCGGGCCTCCTGCCTGGGGACGTGGGGAATGGAGTGGGATGGGTGGCAGAAGCTGTGATTTTACCAGCAGGGCCAGTGCTTCTGAGGAATGGCTCGCTGGGAACCCTGCTCTGCCGTGGGCAGCTCTCCTGGGGGGCCTCCGGATGAAGCAGGATGGGCTCCCAAGAGGGGGTGCGGGCCGACTCACAGGACTCATCAGTAGCCACCTGCATTCTCCACTGATCAGAACCCTCCCCCAGGCTTGAGCCCCACTTCCTCCTGCAGTCCCCACCAGTCCCTTCCTCTCCGACAGCAGAGGACGGGGAGGAGCAAGCTCAGCTTTCCTGAGCACCCAGTGTCTGCCGGTCCCGGGCTACGGGCTCCCACTCGTGTTATCACATTTAATCCTCAACATGCAACAGCATCTGGGGATGTTTCGAGATGAGGAAATGGAGGGAGTCAGAGAATCTAAATAACTGGCCTTTATGGGCACACATGAAGCTAAATTTAGGATTTTATGACTCCAACAGGCAGGCTCTTTTCGAGAGCTGCCGTGAGTGATAGACTAGACTTGAATTTCAGATGGGGCCTCTGAGTCCCCAGGCAGAGGGTCTGCAGTTGAGGCGGGGAAATGGGGCAATGGGGTCTCAGGTTACGTCAGGGGGGGACCACAGGCTCGCCCCACTGTGTTCTCATAATCATCCTCCAGGGACGGAACTATCATCTCCCCCACTGTCCAGGTGGGAAAACTGAGGTCTCCAGAGGTCGAGCGTTCTACCAAAGGGCATGAAGCTGGCACACGGTGGTTCAGGCCATCTGGGTCCCAAGCCTGTGCTCTTGGTCCTTATGCTGACTCTGCACCCTGGGGGTGGCCACCAGGGTGGGAAGACACAGGGGTTTAATGATCTTTGAGAGGGAGAATTGCCAGGACTTGGTGAACAGTGAGATGGGGCCAGGGAGGGATGGGAAGGAGTCCAGGGTGACAGCTAGGTTCTGGCCAGGGAACCCAGGGATGGAGCCTTCTTCACCCATGAGCGGGAGTAGAGGATGGGGGGAGGGCTTAGGCAGGGAGGGGGCGATAGGAACTCAGTTTGGGCATATTGATTTTGAAATGCCTGTGGTGTGATCAAGCCAAGTTTGTCTGGATTCACAGGCTGATCACAATCCAGCCATCCATTGAACAAATATTTATTCAACGCTTAATTTGACAATGTGGTGTGCCAGCCCTCCGCGCAGGCTAGAACCTGCTCCTGAACGAGAAGCCCCATTTTGCCAGGTTTATTTCTGATACCTCCTCTGGTGTTATCTCGTTCCTTTCTTCAAAATTTCCACTCCCAGCAGTCATCAGTTATCAATCACAAGTGACAGAGCCTGTGGCTGGAATGACACCTCCACCCTCAGAGCCACAGACATGTGTCTGCCAGCTTGTGGAAGGGCACCTTTTTGCGGACAAGGGTGCAGGCTCTGTGTGTCACAGGGGAGCAGTCAGAGGGGACTCAGAAATTCGTGTCTCTTTGCCCATCTTTCCCTAAGTGTTTCCTCCTGCCAGGGGACATGGAGATGAGAAAGTGGTGGCCTCAGCCTGCGGAGGGGAGTAAGGGGAGGGAGCCACACCCCTGCCGAGAGGAGGGGAGGGGCTGACTGCAAAGAGACAGTTGGGAGGGGTCGAGAAAGATCTCCCAACTCACTGATCTTGTATCTGATTGTGGCTGTCAGTGGAGCTTATCAGAGTGTGGTGTGGTGGAAGCTGCACCCATAATGCCTGGCAAGTCACGTCTCGCCTCTGAGCCTCACTTCCTGATCTGAAAGTGGGGAGAATGCCACCTCCTTTGCAGGGATAGTTTAGGGGCTCCTACAGGAAACTGGTTGCAAAGTTCTAGGCACATAGTAGGTCCTCTCCAACACCATTCATTTTGGGGTTCTTGAGCAACAGCTTCCTGTTCCAATGATGTGTGTGAATCGACCTGTCCTTCTGTAAGTTTCTATGGGGGTGTGTGTGTGTGTGTGTGTGTGTGTGTATGTGTAGGTAACTGTGCATTTTCATATAGGTAGGATACATCTATATAAGACTATGTTTTGGATTAATTTTATGCAAAAAAGCAATAAATCATATTTGCATTGGTGTGTTTTTTTTATGTAAATGCACAACATAGTTGCATTTCCTCAATGTTTTACATTTCTATTGAGAAGACTATAACGTCAAAGAAAGTTTCAAAAACTTATCCCCTTTCCCTGAACATTAGGACACTTTCCCGTGCCCTCCTCTCTCTGTCTATATGTGCTCACAGACAGCCATGTTTTCCCACAGTTGCATCACGTCCTACCCACTGTTTTGTACCGTGCTTTTTGCGTTTAACCCTCTCTCAAATGCCTCTGTGGGGTGCGGGGGTTAGGGGTGTATTTAATGCCTTCGTATAGATAAGCTTTGAGAGTTTCCTAATATTCCATTGCATTGATGTTTAATTAGCTAAGAAAAGACTCCCTGGAGTCTAATATTTCCATCTTTGCTTGCAATTCTTTCTGGATGAGATAAGATCGTGGGATAGGATCTTTTCTATGCTAATGCTAATGGCGGTGTCCTTTCTGGGTACTTGGAGGACTCTCTTTTCCTAAGCAAGGACATACTCTTTCATTTTGAACACTGCTAAAGATTAGAGTTTAATGTCAGAACTCCCTCTGTCTCTTCCTTTCTAGACCATGTGGGTTGACTTTTCCTCTTTAAGATGGAAATGTAACGATCCCAATTGGTTGCTACTTAAACAAGAGAAGAAGAAATTTATTACATTTTAACAAAAGGGTGGAATGTTAAAAGGAACATACATATAGTGGAAAATAATTAAAATAACAGCTTAAGTTTACTGAGTACACGTAACTATTGGGAACTATTCCAAGATCACTGTGTCCTCACCACAACCTGATGAGTTGGGTAGGATTCTTTTCTATGTTTTGTAGAAGAGGAAGTTAAGGTCAGAGAAATTAAGTGACTTGGCCAAGTTCACACAATCAGGAAGTGACCTGAGCCTGGATGGTCTGACGGCAGAGCCCAGGTCTAAGCTAAAATCCCAATCATGCTATTTGCAAATCGGGTGTACTTCCACAAGCCATTTGACTGCTCGGGGCCTCAGTGACTCACTTGCAAAGTGATAGTGACAAATCCTGTCTGGAAGGATAGGGTGTGGATTCAACAAGGTGACTTGTGGAGAAGCTCACACCACACCTGCCATGAGGTGTTTGCTTAGTAGCCCAGCTTGGCTCCTGGACCCAGAAACGTAACTGTTTTCTATGGAGATGTCTGTGCTCCTCAATCGTCTAGTTATTTTGGCTTGTGAGCTCGTCTTCCCTGGGAATATTGGTCACCTCTTCAGGTAATGCCAGTGGTGAGAGGCCAGATCCCTCTGTTTCAGTTGCAATGAACTCAGTGCAGGGGGGACGTACACCCACGAGGACAACGCTCAGGCCAGATCTTTGCCCTTTGCCTCTCACGGAGAGGCTCCACTCCTTGGATTATGATCTTGCATCCCTAGAAATTCAGACAGGTTGGCAGAGGAAGTAACCCCATCTGCTTTCCTCAGCCTCTCAGAAGCACCACTCTGATTTTACTCCCAAAGACACACAGGCCATAGGTCAGAGTCTCCCTAGGTCTTTTCCAAGGCTGTGACTGGGGAGAAGAAAGAACAGACTTCCCAATATTTTCCCCTCTCTTTTTTATATCCACTGTCGTGCTTGGCTGCCTCCTGCCTAGGCCAAACCCACCATCACCCTCCACCCTGCCCTCCAATTCTCAATAGCACCCCAGCCCCAGAAGTTTCTCGTGGCTTTCAGTTTTTTTCTTTCTAAGTCTTTTGGGTTCTTCTGGAGTTAATCTTGGAAAGGGGGTGAAGCAGCTGTGCTTGTTCTGAATCTTGATTGGAAAGGGAACCTGAAATGCAACCTCTATTTTCCATCCCTCTAGCATCTCATAGAACCCATTCCATGGGGCCTTAACCCTTCAAATGCACACACACACACACACACACACACACACACACACTACACACACGCACGCACGCCAGGCTACTCCCCCAGCATCTCCAGGGTTGGGGGAGACCTGTGGCCGGAGGAACTGACAAGCCCAGTCTCCACCCTCACTTGTTACCAACTCCTCCTTCTGGGGTGGCCAGAGCTGCCCATGATTCCCGATCTTCCTGAGGCTTTGATGTCCAGGTTTCTCACTGATACCATGAGATGCCCCAGGATCCTTCTGATCCCCTTCCTACTTTCTTAAGATACTCATTCATTTACCACATATTTATGGAGCATCAACTATTTGCTAAACATTATGCTAAGTGAAAACTTGAATTGGCTTCTGTTTCTGTCACTTATAACCAAAAGTGTCTTAGCTAAGACACCAGGTGCTATTCTGTTTAGCTTACAGATGTGTGTAAACTATGTGTGCCCATAGTTTACATGTAAGCCCAAGCGAAGAGCCCCAACAGGTAAGGGTGGAGCTGGGACATGCATCCTGTCTGAGCTCTTTCCACTGCATCACACTGTCTCAGGGAGGTAATTGTTTAACCTTCTCTGTCTGCATTCTGCCACGATCAGGAAGGAAATGCGCATAGTGTATTATCTCAAGGGAGAGGCATTAAAAATGTCCTGGGTAAGACTGAGGAATTTGATGATATTTTTAACTTTTAGAGCAGTACTGCAGAGTGATCATAAAAATGGACTTTGGAGACCAAGCAATCTAAGCTCAAATTTTCACTTACCCATTTCCTGGGTAGGTGACCTCGATTAACTTACTTTCTGAGCCTCAGTGTCCTTCCCTGTAAAATGGGGAGAATCACAATTACAGCTGCCACTTGTGTTTGTCATAGGATTTAATGAGACAATGCGTGTAAGCACTGAGCTCTACCTGCCTGGCATAGAGTTAGCACTCAGTGAATACTGCGTTAAGATGATGACAACGATGATTATGATGGAGAAGAAGACAAATTTAAAGTTGTTCACGTTGACAGATGCACTGTGGCCCCCACATGGTTAAAACCACTGGAGATGGGCGTGTGGGGAGGAGTCAGCATCCAATGCATGGAGCAGAGCTCAAATCTTGAGGGAAATCCCAGGCAAGTCTCAGGGAGGTAAATTGTTTAACCTCTGTAAATGGGCTGAGTTAGAACTGTCCCTCCGCCTGGATCACAAAGCAACAAACCCTTCAAGGACAGCTACAAAGTGAATTTTTTAAATCTCAAAGTTATTGCATAATTTAAAAAGTTTAATATCTTGTGTAATGAAAAACCATATATTATTTAAATACTCTCTTTTTCCCTATAAAGTATCTAGAAGAAGGGAGAGAGAGAGAGAGAGGAGAGAGAGGAAGGGGTAAATAGAGACAGACAGACAGTGAGAGAGTGCTTTCAAATATCATTTAATGCCTAAATGTCACAGGCTTAAAAAATTCAGCAGAATTCTCATGCATTCTTTCCCACTGGGGGCTACCCTTTAAACAATGACCTTTAAAAAAAACTCAAGTAAACAAGCAGCTCTGATACGGATGACATATGTTCTTTATCAGCCTGCACATTCCGCTGCTGACAGTATAAATTTATTAGCCCACATGGTCAGTATTTTGGGGAATAGGTCTTTGGATCTAACAGATTCTTGTGGACCACATCTGTCTGGGGGGATTCCATCCTGGATTCTTCCAAGATGACATGGTTTAAATAATTTTCATGTCTTGTGGTTGTAAAAAATCTCATTTTGACTTTCCATCTGCCATAATTAATCTGTAGACTCTGGAGGGGAGGCAGGGTTGGCACACAGAATACTCTATAGGAAAACATATCAATTAAATGGCAGGTGCGGTCTCCCCAAAGAGTGCCAATAAGGGATCAAAAGTCAGTGTTGCTCAGTGGAAAGGGCATGGTACCTGAAGTCTAAATACCTGGGGGTTCATTTCTTGGTGTCATTAATAAGCTCCCAGTAGAAGCTGTAGTGCCAGAGAGAGAATCCTTTGCAGGTAATAGCAACCAGAGGCAGGTGTGTTGCAGGCATCCTGGAGACAGCAACCTGTTGAGAAATTTAACCCTGCTTAAAATTGGAACTTTGGACAATTGCACACTGAGAGACCAATCATCCTTTGTAATCAGTATTAAACACGTTGATACATGGAAATGAACCTTCCCAGACCAGACTAGTGTGGGATCAGAACAGCTTGGGTCAAGTTTTGGCAGATTCTGAACGGGCTCAACATACGAAAATGACTTTCTTAGCTAAGGGATTTATAATTGCTGGAGTGAAGGAATTGGAAGTTAATTACGGGAATTTCACTCTACATAGTCTGATTGCAAATATCCTATTCTCATTCCTTTGCCTATCTTCGAAGACTCAAATATGCAACAGCCCTTGAGCGTATTAAGAAAAGTAAGCTCTGAAAATGGTTGTCTCTACTCACTGTCTTCAATTCTTTACTTCCATTCTCTCTTGAATCCATTCAAATGACTCTTGTCAAGATCCCCAAGTGATGAATGCTAAAGCCAAAGGTCAATTCTCAGTTCTCATTGTCCTTGAACTCTCCAAAGCATTGACTCAGTTGATTGCTCCTTCCTTTCTGAAATGCTTTCTTCCCTTGGCTTCCAGGACCCCACATTGCCCTGGTTTTCCTGTCCACCCCACCCCTACTCACTGATCCTTCTTAGTTTCTTTCCTGGTTTCTTCTCACCTTCCCAACATGTCAACAATGGAGCCAGGGCTCAGTCAATGGACCTATGTCTTCTTCACCTACATCCACTCCTTGCTGACCTAATCCAATTCCATGGCTTTAATAATCATCTGTAGGTTGAACCATAAGAAGTCATAATTTTATAGGTCAAAATGGTTAAATGTCAATACTTTCAAATGGTTAAACCTAATGACTCCCAAATGTTATCTCTCATGGCTCCAAAGACCTCCATCTACCTGCACATTGAGCTTAATATCTTCTCTTGGTTGTCAAAGAGGAATTATAAGCCTAGCTTGAGGAAAACCAAACTCTGATACCCCCTTGTCAATCCCCTCACCTCCCCTTCCAAACTTGCTCCTCCTGTATTCTTGCTTATTTCTGTTAATGGTAAATGCATTTGTTAAGTTGTTCAGCTAAAAAAGAAAAAAATCCTTGGAGTTACTGTTGAATCCTCTATTCATCTAGTACCAACATTCAGTCCACCTGCAAATCCTTCGGATGCTAACTTCACGTTGTATCCAGCCCTGACAACATTGTACTGTCTCTATCACAGGTTGGCTCAAGGCATTGCTACCTCCCACCTGGTTTATGCAATAGCCTCCCCACTGGTCTCCTTGCTTCTGCCCTTACCCCTAAAGCAGCCAGAGGACTCCTGTTAAAACACAACTTATATCATGTTAATCCTTTGTTCAAAAACCTCTCTAGGAGCTTACTGACTTAAGAGTCACAAAGTCCTTACAGTGGCTTCCCAGTCTCTGTGGAGAACTGGTCACTGTGTCCTCCTTGGCTTTAACCTTGAACTTCTTTCTCTCACTCATTCCAAGCACACTGGCCTCCCTGTTGTTCTTACAGAAATGCATCTGCCTCTGGCCTCTGCACTGGCCGGTTGCTGCCTGGAAAGCTTCTCTCCTGGACAGCTGCGTGGTTCACTCCCTCCCCTCCTCCAGGGCTCTGCTTACATGTCACTTTCCTGACCACCCACTTCAACGCTGCAGCCCTCTCTCCTGCCTTCCTGTATTCATCTTGTCTCTTCCCCATCTCCCCTGACTAGCAAGGAGGTTTCTTCTTGCGTTGCTCACCAATGCATCCAAACACTCAGAACGGTATCTGGTACATCATGGTGTTCAATCTGGGCTTGTTGAACAAATGACCAGGTGCCCGGGCCAAGCCTGTTTGTGGGAGAATGACTGTTGCCAGAAGACTTTCAGGAAACATTCTTGTTTTCTCAGGAGAAAACAAGCGCTGCAATAGCCAACAGGGACGTGCAGCCAGGCCTAAACACAGCCACGTCATACTTGTCGTTATGCTCTTGGGCTCACAGTTTCCATTATTTGCCATCAAGTGCCAGACCCCATGCTAAGTGCCGTGGATTCAAGGAGGGCAAAGCCAGACTGGAGCTCAGATAACTGTCATGAGGGAGAAAACAGTGCAATGAGAGCTTGATCAGGAGTATCTGGGAAGGCTTCTCAGAGGAAGAGGTACTTGAGCCGGGATTGATAGGGGGATATACTCTTGCTGGACCCCAAATAGGAGCCTAGTTCTATAGCTGCACAACTGGTGCAGAAGTGAGTATCTGACTCCTGCTGGACCAATTATGGCCACTCCTGAGAGTGGGAGAAAGTGACTCTCTTCTTCTCAGGGGCTGAGCTTTTGGCCACAAGCCCAGAGCTGCTGGTGTGGAGGAGCTGTGGGAGGAGACTCAGGCCACGTGAAAAGGAAGTTGGACAGCTGGGTGGACAGCTCTGACGGCTGTGCGTCTACGCTCCAGTGTCCCCACATTCAGCTGTCTGTGCTCTCGAATTGTCTATTGGATTGAGCCAGTAAGTTGGGTTCTATGAGCTGACCAACTAGGTAAGTGGTTTAGGCTAGTTCCATTTAGGGATTTTCTGTCCCTTGCAGTCCAAGCATCCTGACCAATCCCCTCCACTCCCTAAGAGGAACAGGGGCTGGACAGGCAGGGGTGAGGCCCTGGGAGGAGGAGCCCAACATAGCAAGACCTGGACCCTCCTCCTCAGCCTCTTTATTCTTTCTTGCACTGACATCTCTTCCCACAAGGACTGTGTCAGAAGGGAGAGGGGTCATGGACTCTGGTGGGGAGGGCCAGGCTGGGGGACAGCCGTGACAATGACCATGGATAGAGCTGGACCAGGCAGGGCCTCAAATGGCTTAGCCAGTGTCTTGCCTTTTCTAAAGGGACAATTAAGATCTAGAAAAAGAGCTTCCCTGGACCCAAGATTAAATAATTATCAGGACACGTTTCCCTTTCCTTTCTTATCTTTTACTGTTGATGCTCCCTGTATACAATTCAAAAAGCCTGGATACTCAGAAGCGAGTCTCTCTCTGTCCCCCACCCCAGCCCCTCTCCTTAGAGACAGTGTCTCTGCATCCTTCTAGAGGCGGCTTACACACATGCAGGGAATACGCAAATCTGAGTGAATGTGATGTCACCCATGCACGCTAGTTCCTCCTTTGCTCTGAGTACTTAATAGATGTTGAATATTGTTCCACAGAAATACACATTACAGTGGCTTTATTTTTCTCAACAGTTGCTGAATACTCTATTACACAGAGGTAGCATGTGCTTAACTAGTTCCCAATTAATGGATATTTAGGTTGTTTCCAATATTTTGCTATTACAAAAGCTTTTTGAGTGTTCAAAGAGGCTACACACATCTGTGCGCCTATGTTCAGGCCTATGTGTAGGGTACATTTTGGGATGTTTCCCATTGAATTTTCATTTTGTCCTTCTCTAGATCTGAAATATACACACACTCTCTTCTCCTGGCTCGGAGAGAGGCTGTAGGTAGGTGACGGTCACAGAAGGAATGATGAGCAAAGTCAGAATTGGAACTCAGAGCCCTGGCCCCCAGCCTGGTGGTAGCCCTGCCTGTCCCCACTTGGCCTCCCTGGGTGGGGACAGAAGCACCAACTGACAAGCTGGGCCAGGTGCAGGGGTGGGGCTGGGGAAGGGAGGCGGCCATATGCCAGACTGTTGACAAGGAAGGGGCCACTCAGAGTGTCTAGATCTGGGGAAGGAGAGGGTGAAAAAGGCAAGATCTAGAAAGCAAATTTAGGAGTGAAAACCAAAGGCAAATATTTATTCTTCCCTTCTTCCACTGTAATGCAACTTTTAGCTGGGCTCACAGACACCAGAATAAAAGTGACATTTCCTGAGCTACAAATGGCTATGTCATGTGACAGCCTCCAGCAGCCCTTGGCAAAGGCAGGGTGTGCACCCACTGCACCTCTTCCTCACCCTGCCCTGCTGCCTGGAGTGCAGGCGCCCTGGGCTGGGGCTGTAGGACGAGGCCACACCCTGGGGTGGGAGAGGTGCTTCTGGAAGGAGCCTAGGTCCCTGGCAACTTTGTGGAGCAGAGCCTGGACCTCAGGCCTCTGGACTTTTACCCGAGAGATTAAGAACTCTCGTCATGCTTAAGCTAGGAATGTTCTGCGATGGCTTCGTGCAGCCAAATCCAACCTGCACTGACACGGAAGGCTGGCACGCTGAGTTTGCTGAGTGCTTATGGCCGTGGCAGTGGATTTGTCCTGGGCTCCACTGGCGAGGTCACCTGTCAGCCTTGGTTATGGGTGCAGGTGGGGCAGTGCCCGGGCAAGGGCCTGCGGAGTTAGGGAACCTGGTCCCCACCCGGCGCTGACGCGGCCACTACGCACATGGCTTTATGCAAATAACCATCCACTCTGGGCCTCAGTTTTCTCATCTAGAAAGTGAGAAGTTTGGGTCCGAAAATCTCTGTGATCCTTCTAACTCTGATGACTAAACTCTGAATTAGACACTTGACCTGGATCCCTCTAGCTGTTCCCTTCCCACTAGGTAGATGGTGATCTTTCTGTCCTCTCGCTCCTTAGGGCACGTCCCTGGTACAGCCCTTGGGACTGTGGTCCTGTTTTCCTGGCATCTGTCTTTGCTAAGTTCTCTGAGGACAGGCTCTCAGTCTGCTTCCTGTTACAACACCAGCTTCTAGAACCGGGCCTTGGGCATGCGGAGTGTTCGGTAAGCATTTGTCTAATAGAGGACCCGTAGGCACAGGTGTGCTGTGGCTCAAGCTAGGAAGGAGACTGAGGTCTGTCGCAGATGGTCTACAGGGAAGAACATCACTGTGTGAGGGCTGCCCGCCCTGGAGTGGCTGGTCTGATGACACTGGCCTCCCGCGGTAACAAGATGGTTCACTGCCAACCTTGTGTAAAGGAAACAGTGTTGGCGCTGAAGTCAGACAGCTGGGTGGCTTGGACAAACTCCTTTGAGCCTTAGTTATTTCTTTTGGGGGGAGGAATATACCATGCCTGCTCTTCAGGGTTGCTGGGGCTCCTGGATGAAGCAACTCATGCCTGGCTCTTACCGTGGCCCCTGGCACCAAGCAGGGGTGAAAGCCCATATCCCTCTGTCCCACACCCTGAAGCATCCTTGCAATGTCCTGTTGGGGGACTCTACGGATGGAGACCAGTGGCTGCTTGCTTTCTCCAGGGAAGGGTTAGGGTCACAAGTGATCCCTGGAATGAACTTTCCTGATAGGCTGTTGGATTCCACATCTTCAACTCTCTGCTCTTGGGGTCCAGCCCCTTACCCCAACCTCCCACTGCCCCACACCAGCAGATGGAAGACGCCACATGTGAGGCTGGGCTCAAGATCGCAGAGACAGATGCATTCTGGGTCACTATGCTTCCTCCTGCTATATCCCCCCCCCCGAGTATCTGTCATTGGCATGTGGGGTCAGACTCAGGGGCCACTGTCCAGGGAAAGGTGGTGGCCAGAGCCAGGACTTGTCTGCCAGCAGCCTCTGGGGCAGAGCTTCGCACCAGGGAGCCACAGTCCTGGACCGAGGCCAGGGAGGGAGCCCAGTAGCATGGCAGCTGCTGGGATTGGAGTGGGGACCAAGGGAGGGACTGTGGAGGGGCGAATGAATCGCTATTTCCCAGTTACCGTACTCAGGCTCTGAAGTGTGGCTAGAGTCCAACAGGCCTTGGGTCCACCAGTGAACTTGCCGTTGACCAGCTGTGCGACTTGGACAAACTGCTTAACCAGTCTGAGCCTGTTTTCTCCTCTGTAAGTGGAGACGAAAGCACCCACCCAGCAGGGCTGTCGTGAAGATTAATGACATGATGTGTACCCTGGCAGATAGCCATACTGTGGTCTCCTCCCAACCACTCAGTGAGGTCCCTGTGATCTTTCCATTTCAGAGATGAGAAACTGAAGGTCCAGGAGGGTGAAGTCTTGCCTACAGCCACAGAGCTGGAAAAAAGACACAGCTGCGACGTGATCCCAGACCCTTCATGCCCCTGCCCAGCTCATGCTGGTCCCAGTGAGAATGCCCTGCGGCAGGGGTGGGGGGGGCCGGGGCGAGGTGGGGGGTTCTTTCCTGCGGTCTTTGACCTCTTCCCCTCTGAGCAGCTCATTCCATACGCCCCACCACCCCATTGTCATCCCTCCCACCCGGGAGCCTTGTCAGCGGCACTTTCTCCTAGCGTGGACACCAAAAGAGAGAAGGAACAGAGTGGGTGAGCCACTTCCCCTGGGTGACATGCAAGAAGGTCCCTGTGGGCAGTCAGCGCCCTTGTGGCTACTTTGAGGAGACGGAACAGAGAGAAAGATAAAGACCCCAGCCTCATAACCTCCCCATTCACCTTCGCCCCTCTCCTTGTGGCTGGGGACACTCACCTAGGCTTCGCAGTAGGGCCGTCTGTGTCTTCCTCCACGACCCTTCTGCTCTCCCTGTCACTGGCTGCCAGCTGAGCAGTCCCCTCCACCATGGGCAAGTGTCAGTCCCTGCCTCCTGGCTGCTGTTCCACTCTGAACCCTGCTAGGTGCTGTCGTTGCCATGATGTCCACCCCACCATGACCTTGTGCAGCTGGGGGAGTCACACCCTCATGGCAGAGAAGAGGTCCCTGAGTTTCAGAGGGGTCTAGTGAATCACCCAAGGTCACGGCCCTGGTAAGGTGCAGAGCTGGGCTCCCACTCCAAGCCCAGCACTCTCTCCACCACCACCAGCATGGGCTGGGCACAGCCACGCTTTCTTCCATCCTCCTGAGGGGCTTTTCTCAAGAAGAGTATGAGCTCCGCAGGGGACACACGTGGAGTGCCAGCTCTGCCCCAGGCTCGGATCTAGCTCCTTCAATCCTCTCCACACCTCAGGCAGTGGGTGCTGGTTTATAGCCAAGGAAGTAAGTCCAGGAGAGACAAGTGACTTGCCCAAGGTCACACAGCTGGTGGAAGCCCCCCAGGGCCTGAGCATGGTGCTCTACCTTCCTGCAAGGACGAGCACAGAGCTGAGCATGCAGCCAGGCTGGTCCACCGGTGACAGGCCCTTCAGCTATGCTACGCGCTGCAGCCTCGGGTGTTTGGAGGCGAGAGACAGCCAGCGGCAAAGCTTGCTGTAGCCTGGCCCTGGACGCAGAGTAGGGCCTCGGTCAGCCTGAGCTTCTCTCTTCTCTGTCCAAGCCTCAGACCATGGAAAGGGATCTTGGATTAAAGCAAATGGGACGTTTGGCTGGAGTCAAGCAGGTGCCTCCCTGGGTCCCTGGCAGCTTGCTCTTTTCAGCTTCCTTGACCTTGCTGTGCTTTCTGGACAGGCCGACGGCCATGCTCCCTCTCTGATTTGCAGCCTGACCTTTACCTCCTCCCTCCTTGCTGCCCACCAAGCACTCTTTCCCCTTCCCTAGCACACTGTCCATGGTTTGCACCACCGAAAGACCCTTCCGCCTAAACTCCTATCCACTTCCTGTGGTTAGTATCTGGGCAGATTCCCTGAGTGGGCACATCTGTCTGAGTCACTGTCCCCTCCCAGCCCCCACTCACTTGGCACTGGGCTTCTCATGGCCTCCTTCCTGCCTCGCCCCCTCGAGGGGAGCTCCTCTCTGTTCCACTCTGACCGTCTGATTCCTTCTTTGAAAGCTGCTTTGAGCCTTTGAGGTCGGGCAGCGTTCCCTCCCCAGCCCCCCTCTGAGCACTTAGTCTGAGCGCAGTACTGCTGTAAGCACTTTCCATGCATTGTCTTATTTGATTTTCACATTACTACGTGGTCATGACTACTTAGTAATTGTTTCCTCTTAGCGATGAAGAGAGCTTAAGGAATTTGTCCCACATCACATAATCAGCGCAGGACTCGAACCCATGTCTGGCTGACTCCAGATCCCAGGCTCTTACACAAACTCGCCTGTGTGATATCATGAATAGGTCCTGAAGCTGAGGGAAGGACAGACAGGGTTCCTTCCGGCTGGGGGAATTTGGGTGCCCCCTCTTCTACTCAATTTTTGAGGAAACTTTGGCCGCTAAGCACCCACTTTCAGCCCAGAAGGTGCTCTGGGATTTCCCAGAGCCGCAAGAGGGCTACCACGTGTGGTAGGGAGGAAGACTGAGTCTTCAGGGGCCTGAGGGGTTCTCAGAGCTGAAGGCCTCAAAGGCCTGGAGCCCAGCAGTGCTGGGGAGGGTTTCTCAACTCCACGGGGGGTCTGGGTTGCACACCTGGCCTGGGCAAAACTTCACCGAGTCCTGCTGTGTACCAGTGCTCTGCCCGCGAGGTCCCCCGGCTGTGGGGGGACAGACACAGAGACAGGCGTTGGCGGGGCATGGGCATAAATGAGATAAAGCCTCTAAGGAGCTAGGCTTGGAACCTGGGATACAGAAAACTCTCAGTAAACGTTCGCTGGTTCTGATATTGCTGCTTGGAAACTGTGCCTTAGGACGCTTCCCCTGGAAGGGCAGGCAGGGCTGGAAAGAACTAGGCAGCAGCCGTCTGGATGCACGGTTTTCAGATGGGGAGATTTTCGAGTGTGGAATTGCTCTAGGGGCCCCTTGTCAGAGTCCAGGGAGGGGGTGAGTCGGCTGCCCACCCATCCTCGGCCTCTGGCCTCGTCTGTTCATATTTTGAGGTTCCCTGTGAGAGTTGTTTGGGCAAAAGCGTGTGGAGCAGAGCAGTTCGGTTGCTTTTTAAAAAGTTTGAAACCTACATATTTTTCCTAGTGATTTCTAACTAACATGGGCCCCTACATGAGCATCTTCGTGTGCCAGGAGCAGTGTTGCTATCTCCTTGAGCTGTCACAAGCAGCTTTCCTTCCGAGCCCCATTTTAGACTCAGGGAGCACAGGCATGGGGCGGGCAGGGCAGGTGGGAATTGTGACCCGTCCAGTATCACTCCTCCGGTAAACGGTTTATGAGGTCCCCTTTTCATTTCATTCTCTGCAGGAAAAGAAGAGTCAGTTTCCTCCTTGTAGTGATCCGTCTGCTTTTTCTGGTAAAGCAATGATTCATTGTTATTTGGAATCCATGTATTTGGTCATTATGTTAGTGTAGCTCTGCAAGGAGGTGACAGCCCACGAGAAGGCCCAGGTGGAAGGTTTGAGTTAAGCCACCTGCAGTCTATGTTAGATTTCATTGGTTGCATTGCTGGCACAATGTCACTCAGATCTTGTATTCACACACACATAAACATGCTGCAGCCGACACATGCTTGGAACAGCATCTACAGCAGAGCCTCGGGTACAGACACTCTGCAACACATGTATCCTGGGAGGGGCACACACGGAGACAGGTGCCGAGCAGAGAGATGGTCATACACGCAGACACATATATGTATCCAGACACACATAATCATGGATACACACACATGCACATGCATACAGCTACATACTAATTGAAATAAGTTCTCTTTGAAGCCCAGTTTGACCAGCTTTGTCTTTAGAAAAAAAGAAGGGATCTGGGATTTACCAAAAAAAAAAAAAATTAAACCAATAACAGGATACAATTTCATTATTATAAAATTGTAAAAAAAAAAAAAAATGAGGGAAATAACATCACCACTCAATGCTGGAGACTACATTTTGTGAGTCAGATGTATTCATACTGCTACCAACAGAGTTAACTGTTCATTTCTTTTGGAAATGTTTTTCCTGCACGTTCCAGTGGTCAGAGGTGTTCTCGTGCCCTCTTTGCCTGTGATTTCACTTCTAGGAAGTTAATCTAAAGGAAAACATCGTAAGTAGAAAATGGGACTTAGAGAAAAGTAGTCATAACAGTGTTATTTAGAAACAGCCCGCTAAATATCTGTAATTCAATTGCATCACCTTAGTCTGGTGAAATATTTTCAGTCCTCACAACAGCAGTTATGAAAACTAAGGGGCAGCCCAGAAAATGTTTAGGATAAAGTCAGTGAGAAAAGAGGACACAAAATTTGGTGTTCACGGTGACTGGGACAATATAAACATGGGTCTAGCAAGAGCTAAATAATAGAAAGTGAATAGAGAAGCAGTTCTTTGAGAGTGATAGGACTATTATTGATTTGGTTTTCCTGCATTTACTTTAATGTTTTATCGTAATGATTTTCAATTCCAAAAGCTATCTGTAATAGAAACGTTAAATCACACCCAAGCCAGCCTGACAACTGCAGCAGAGATCTGACCCACTGCGGATGATGGAGACTTAGCCCCTATGTGTGACACGAGGGGACAGCTATACAGTCATGGTCTTATATAATAATGCCACGGGCACATTGGCCCTTGCGAGTCTCCCAGACTCAAGCTCCAAGAGTCTCAAATGACAAACCACACAGTGCCCTCAGTGCTCCACACGCCTGAGCCTCAACTCTGGTATTCTCCCAGGCCCTAAAATGAGTATTTCCAGGTAATCTCTGCTTCTCACTGATGTTCTGACCTGAGGCTAGATCTCCCCAGAAACACAGATCTCGCTCCTAGGAGTTAGGACGACACTTGGTGGAAAACGTTGTCTGGAATCAGTAGGGCCAGAGGCCAAGTCCTTGGCTTGCCATGCGCTAGCTCTGCAACCTTTGGCCCAAATCCTTACTATCCATGGAGAGTTCGCTCGTCGGGTGCTGTGGGACATCCCCTACATCAGTGATTCTCAAATTTTAGGAGTATCAGAGTGCCTTGAAGTGGAGGGCTCGTTAACACAGAGATTACTGGGCCTCATCCCCAGAGTTTAACACTGAGCAGGGCCCAAGAGTTTGCATTTCTGACATGTTCCCAGGTAATACCGAAGACATTACTCTAACTACATTATCTCATGTAAATGAAGGGCCTTAAACATTACTCCCTCTAACTAAGGGCTAGAGAAATGGACTGATTTGGCATGTCTTTTAACCATCTCTGTCTCATTGTGTATGAGGAGTAATAAGATTACCTTCTTCTCTTGCAAGAACTAAATGATATAATGACGTAAAAGTGACATTCCAGACACCGGTAAGGTTTGCTGTTCTGTGTATACTTACCCTCTCCCGAGCCCCGAGAAGGGCAGCGACAGGAGCACTCTGCCACTGTGGAGAACAGCTAAGGGCCTTTTTCTTGGAATATGACCCATCTCCAGATGCCAGGCCTTTGCTTGTTGGTGTTTGGTGTTGATCAGTGAGAACGAGCTGACTCAGACGTAGCCAGCGTGGTTACTGCTGTCACCAGGAATCCTCACAAAGTGACAGACATGCACTGCTGGTGACTCTGCAGACATACCAGGTTTTGTGGTTTTGGGCTTCTCGCTCCTACTTGAGGTGCTGCGTGGCTGAGCTGGGGACTGGAGGAAGTGTAGAAGAAGGAGAGGAAACTCCAGCTGTTTAGCACCAGGGCCCAGAGAGCAGGCTTGCTTCTGCATGCCCCGGCTGAGCGCATGCCAACCCGAGCTGTGTGATGGGGGCACAACAGGGGCTCTGACGTCAGACACGCTGGGTTGGGATCTAGGAGCTATTAATACTACTGTCAAGCTGTGGGCAGCCAGTCCCTTCTGTGCACCTCAGTTTCTTCATCTGTAGTATGGGGAGAATAACACTGACGTTGGTTGGGTTATTGTTGGGGGTTTGATAAGCTAGCATATGTGAAGAGCACAGCTTGGTGCCCCACCAGAGTGTTTCCTGGAAATTGAGATGGTTCAAAAACTTCTAAAGCAGAGGAAAAGGGTAAAAACAGCCAGGACACTTCTGGTGAAGATAAACATAAAAACACAAAAACCACAGAGGGGGGATTTATGTTGCCAGATGCCATGATTTTTTATGAGTTGTAAGTTAATGCAGCAGTAGACAGGTTGACCAAAGAAACGAAACGCAGAAGTCCAGAAGCAGAACCACGTGTGTGACGCTATGGCAGGTGATAGGGTTTGTATGTCAGTTATCTGCTTTAAATAAAATATGAGAAAAATACTAGAAAGAGCTACTTGAATTTTAACACCCATAAAGGTTCATGTTTCTGCTTTCTTCCAGTGGCCAGACTGTATGCTGCCTTGCCTTATAGTCTAGCAAGGCTAAAAGCATCCTGTTTTAAGTGCTTGCTGTTTAAACCATTTTATTTTGGGGAGAGAGGTAAAGTATGGAGGTGAGGTAGAGGTCACCTCTTCAGAAATATTTCCGTTTATCCTGAATCTTAATATCTAAGATAGTCACAGTGCAGTGTCATTGGTGGCAGGAACTTACATGAGAGGAAACATCAAACTCTTCCTTGGATGGGCCCAACCCAGGTGGCCCCGTTGGACCAAATTTATGCTTTTTATTTTATCCTAGGCCTATAGGTGGACACCTGCATGGATGGTTGGTCTTTGTTCTAAACTGGACATATATACATGGGGGAAAAATCCTGATTTCATCGCCTTTAGGTGTGCCAAAGAAAAGCAAGAATACTTGAGAAATCTTCTTTGACGTAATGTTTGTTAAGCTGACAATATTCATAACTTATCTACTGAATGTGTGGCAAGTACAGTCATGGAATTTTGCGGTTTTCTGACCCATGTGCCCGTGTGGATATTATTGTCACTCTGCAGTTGGAAACCTGTCCTTATCTAACTAATTATTAACTATGTTTGGAGAAAAAGGAATTTGTATCTTTTATTAAATACATAAGGGTTCATTTCACATCCGTACTAGCCAAGCAGAATGAGTGGATCAAATTGTGGAGAACTGGTGTGTTTTTGTAAAAATACTTAAAAGTACCATTATGGAGAGTGTGACAGTCTCTAAAAGCTTGTTTTTAGCAGTGACAAAAATCATGATCAGAATTGGCTTCTGTTTACTATAATTCAGGAATCAAAACCGACATACTTTCAGGGAGCCAGGGGGCGTTGACTAGGACAGACAGTGAGTCAATTTGCTCTAGTTTATAGGTTGATAGGTGGAAAACAGGATTTACATACAGGTGTAATTACCCATAAAATTATAGGTAATTTTCCAATTTATCAAGAAAGGCTGGAGATTTTTATGCAATTTAATATTTAAATTTTGGTAATTAAATGTTTTAAATAAAAGTCTGTAGCTCCAACAATGTGTGGTAGACTGGGTATTAGAGTACTGGTTTTGCATCTTCTGATGTCATTTAATTACTTTCTTGTTCCTTTGTAACTCATTTGGGGTTTGAGTTTAAGCAAATACCTTTCCAGTTTTTACTAACTGCATATGGGCAGTAACTTTTTAAAAGCATCTGTGAAAGAATTCTAATTGATTTGAATTTGAAACAAAACTAGGTTACTTTGAAGGGCATCTGCCAAGTAGACCAGCATGAAAAAACTGGTTCCTGGGAAGAGGTATAGACAGTAGGTTGCATAGTTTCAGGGCAGAGATTTTGTCCACAAGGGTAACTATACAACCTGCTGCCTTTCTTACGCATTATTATTCCACAATAACCTGTTTCCTTGCTAGTTTGCTTTGGTGTAAGCAGAGTTCTTTCTGCAGGTTTTCTCATAAATGAAAACATTACAGGAATACCAAAGACAGCAATGTTTGCACTAGTGATTTATAAGCAATAGCATGGCGCCAGCATCGATTACTGAAAGTCAACTAATGAGAATTTGAGACTTCTAAAGTATGTGCCTAATTGCTTATGTGTCTTACTTCAGAGTCACTGGAAGGTTGACTCCCAGTATATATATTTGGAAAGCATACTTTTGTTTTTGTTTGGTATTTTTGCTTACGTTCCCCTTTCTGCAATCTAGAGACTGTCAGCTATTCACCCTCTCTGTAATCTCTACATTATGCCTGAAAGAAAGCACTTAACAAAACTATTGAAATCTTTTGCTGTTTCCTACACTGTATTTGTAAATATTTATCTTGCTATGTTTCTGGGTTTCTTTGTCTTCTGGACGTACAATCTGGGGCAGTTCTAAGAGTGACATTGCAGGTGTGAGAATTGATAATTACACTGAGTTACTCATTATGGGAAGTGACCCTACGATTGAGTCTGTTAAATGTGTGCAAGGATTTGAAGGTCAATAAAAATCATTTTTCACAGATTTAGAAAAAATAATTATACACTTTGTATGGAAACAGAGAAGACCCCGTATAGCAAAAGCAATCTTAAGCAATAAAAACAAAATGGGAGGTATTGATTTGCCAGACTTCAAACTATACTACAAAGCTGTGGTGCTTAAAACTGCTTGGTATTGGCACAAGGGCAGGGACACAGACCAGTGGAACAGAACAGAAAACCCAAATATAAAACCATCCTCATATAATCATCTAATCTTTGACAAAATAGACAAAAACATACTCTGGGGACAAGAGTCCCTATTCAATAAATGGTGCTGGGAAAACTGGATAGCCACATGTAGAAGACTGAAACAGGACCCACAGATTTCACCTCTCACAAAAATCAAATCACGGTGGATAACAGATTTAAACCTTAAATGGGAAACGATTAGAATTCTAGAAGAAAATGTAGGAAAGACTCTCACAGACGTTGGTCTAGGCAAAGAATTTATGAAGAAAACCCCTAAGGCAATTGCAGCAACAACAAAAATAAACGAATGGGACCTGATTAAATTAAAAAGCTTCTGCACAGCCAAAGAAACAATCACGAAAATAAACAGACAGCCTACAGAATGGGAAAAAATTTTCGCATACTACACATCAGATAAAAGACTGATAACAAGAATCTATTTAGAACTCAGGAAAATCAGCAAGAAAAAATCAAACAATCCTATCAAAAAATGGGCAAAGGACATGAATAGAAATTTTTCAAAAGAAGATATATAAGAATGGCCAAAAAACGTATCAAAAAATGCTCAACATCCCTAATCATCAGGGAAATGCAAATAAAAACCACAATGAGATACCACTTAACTCCGGTGAGAATGGCCTTTATCAAAAAATCCCAAAACAACACGTGTTGGCGTGGATGCGGAGAGACAGGAACACTCATACACTGCTGGTGGGAATGCAAACTAGTGCAACCCCTATGGAAAGCAATATGGAGATACCTTAAACAGATTCAAGTAGACCTACCATTTGATCCAGCAATTCCATTATTGGGCATATACCCAGAAGAACAAAAGTCATTCTTTAACAAAGATACCTGTACCCGAATGTTTATAGCAGCACAATTCACAATCGCAAAGATGTGGAAACAACCCAAGTGCCCATCAATCCACGAATGGATTAGTAAACTGTGGTATATGTATACCATGGAGTACTACTCAGCTATAAGAAATAACGATGATACGACATCTCTTTGGTTCTCCTGGAGAGAGCTGGAACCCATTATACTAAGTGAAGTATCCAAAGAATGGAAAAACAAGCATCACATGTACTCACCAGAAAACTGGTTTCCCTGATCATCACCTAAATGTACATCAGGGAAGGATACCAATTGGATATCAGACTGGGATGGGGGGGGTGGGGGGAGGGGATGGGTGTATGCCTACATGACGAGTGCATTGCGCACCCTCTGGGGAATGGTCATGCTTGAGGGTGCAGACCCGGGGAGGTGGGGGGGGAGGGGATCGAGGTATGAATACATGGTGAGTGCCAGGCGCACTGTCTGGAGAGTGGGAGCGGACGCGCTTGGGACTCTGACTCGGGGGGATGGGCGGGACAGGGACAATGTATATGACCTGAACTTATGTACCCCCATGATGAGCTGAAATAAAAAATAAAAAAAAAAAATAAAAAAATAAAAATAAAAATGAAAATGGTTGTCAGAATAGTGGAGTTACTATCATTTGTTAAATTTATACATCATTTCAATTAATATGTCATATGCTTTAAAAAGCACATATTTGAAAACAAGTATAATGAAAGGGAGATTATATTGCAATACACAAACTAATGGGGTTAGTCTAAGGATATATCAAGAGCTCCTTCATATCTGCGGGAGGCAGCATTCCTGTTTAAAAAGATTCAAAATATATTTCCTCACACCATTGACTTGGGGCTTGGCCATGTAACTCCCTTCAGATAATAGAATACTAGCAGATATGACATGTGCCATATCCTTGCAGAAGCTTTAAAAGCATTGCAAGTTTCTGCTCAATTTCTTTCTCTTTTTTTTTGAGACAGGGTTTTGTTTTATCACCTAGGCTAGCATGCAGTAGCTTCATGATAGTTCACTGCAAGCTCAAACTCCTGGACTCATGTGATCCTCCTGCCTCAGCCTTCCAAGTACCTGGGACTACAGGCACACACCACTGTGCCTGGCTAAATTTTCCATTTTTGGTAGAGATGAGGTCTTGCTATGTTGCCCAGTCTTGTCTTGAACTCTTGGCCTCAAGCAATCCTCCCACCTTAGCCTCCCAAAGTGCTAGGATTACAGATATGAGCCACCACATCTGGCCCATCTTCTTTCTCTTGGATCCTTTACCAAGAGAACGACATGTCCTGAGCAAGAGCACAGGAACATGTCATTCTGGGCACAGCAGTTGGGAAGACACATGACAAAGACCTGACCTGACCCACAGCTTGGAGCAGAGATGCAGTTGGCCTGTAGACTTGAGAACAAAAAAGAATATTTCTTGTGATAAGCCACTAGTATTTGGGGGGTGCTTGTTACTGAAGCAAAAGCTGACCAATATGGAATACCTAGGATGCCTAGAAGTGGGAAATTGCTCTAACCAAAGGATGAAATGTATAGTTTTGGCTTTGGGGCTGAGTAGCAGATGGCAGAGAAATTTCTATAGGGGGCTGGAAAATGGCAACCTGAGTAATGTAGTAGTGAAACATTTGGTAAAACTGTCACATATGAGAACTTGGAAGGCAGAAATAAACCTACTGACTTTGTGGCTTTGGGAGAAGAGGTTTGGGGACAGAATGTGGTTAGGATGAGTTAATTGTTATTAGCTATATTTCATAAGGTACCACAAGAAAGAGAATGACATCAGCAAAGGACAGGCTCATTTGCAAGTGGAACTGAAAGGGAACATAGAAAATCTAGAAATTCTAGGGCTTACAGGGTTGAAAGATGCAATCATCTCTCATCTCCAACCTTGGCAGTGTGTCAAATATTCTCAAAATAGGACACAGCTTTAGGGCACAGATCAAAACAAAGACATGAGCATTAACACTCAGCCTGGAGGCCAAGACCAAATCCAGGACATGACTGTCACTGCCTTTGTTAAGAGCTCTGATAAGAATAAGGTGCTCCCAGGGGAATCCTGTTAGTTGGACAAAATGAATCATGGAAAAGGTCTCCTAAACCCTGATGGTGTCAAAGTACTTGAAATTGCATCTAGAAAGAGCGAGGCATGTCTCAAAATGAACTGTAGGTTTGGCTCCTGACGCTTTGAAAAGAGTTTTTGAGAGAGTTCCAGGGCTGAAA
Source organism: Lemur catta (assembly GCF_020740605.2). Taxonomy (NCBI): domain Eukaryota; kingdom Metazoa; phylum Chordata; class Mammalia; order Primates; family Lemuridae; genus Lemur; species Lemur catta. The sequence goes on along the minus strand of NC_059142.1, from coordinate 22,951,609 downwards.
GTGCTGCCAGTCTAGACTAAATCCGACTGAATTTTCAGACCATAAAACAACCTTGAACCCCAGCATTCTGCAGGCAGGAAGCAGGCTGATGATATTGATAAGAAAAACGCACATGCACAAAAGAAAAACAGAAAAAAAATTAGGAATAGACATTTCACAGAAGAGAAAACACTTATGGCTGATAGAACTTTGTCTCAACAGGGAATATTCTGGCCCAGCAATTCCACTTTTTCATACATACCTAACAGAAGTCTTACATATTTAAGAATGTTCAGCACTGTTTAAGATGGCAAACATCTAGAAGAGACTCAAATGCCCATCAAAAGAGAATGGATGAATAAACAGTAGAACATTTATCCAGTGGAATAGTATACAGCAAGTAAAACAAATGAACTGCCAGTGATACTCAATCCTACATGTACTAGGTAGTAACAAAACACTATTCAGCAAAAAAGTCAGTCTCTGTGATTACAAACAGTATGATACCCTTTGTATAAAGCAAAAATAACTAAAGGAAAATCCATATACATTCGGAAACACAGATTGCCTAAATTTATAGAAAACAGAAAGCAAGGGAATTGGGGATATTGGTTACCTTGGGTTGGGGGAATCAGGGAAAACAGTATAGTGTGAAAACAGGGATAGATGTAGGTTATTGTCAAGGTCCTGGCTTTGGTTTTAAGTAGTGGGTCACATGGGTTTATGGCATTATTTAAAATAACTAAAGCTTTGTTTTGGAAAAAAGAGATTGTTTTGATTGTTTTTTAAAATTATAGAATATTAGTGCTGAGAGGGTCTTTAGAAGTTGGTTATTTCTACTCGGTTATTTTCCAAATGAGAAAATTGAGGCCAGGACTGGGAGAGCAGCTGACACATCTTCCATAATACATGAGGGACACAGCCCACCCTGGAGACCAGAGATATTAAACTTGTTCCTCTTGTGATTCTCGTATCTCAACACTGACACACTCAACCCAAGGCTGCCTCCTTCCTTCAACTCGTCTCCCAGCCCACCCACCAGTCGGTCCTGCTCCCCCTTTGTGACATACCTGGATCTATCCACTTTGCACTGCCCCTGTCCCCGCGGGAGCCACCGCCACTGCCACCTGGACTCCTGCCATTGCCTCCTGACTGCTTCTCCTACCTTCTCTCTTGTTCTCACACAGCTGAGAGAAACGCTAGTAAAAAAAAAAAAAAATAAGTCAGTTCCCACAGTTTCCATCCCTGACTGCATTTCACAACGGGCTTTCTAATACACAAAAAATAAAATTCAAACTCCTCACCATGGCCTTGCCGGCTTCACACGAGCTGGTCACCGCCCTCCTCTCAGACGTCATTTCCTGCCATGATCCCACCACAGGTTTTGCGCGTTACCCTCTCTTTCTTCCTGGGCAACTCCAGGCTGGCCCCTGCATGGGGCAGACCTTCCATTTCAGTGCACGACGACTGACTTCAGCTGTGAGCAGCACAGGCCAGAAATGCCAGGGAGCATCCCCGGTCCATGGCAGACAGGAACTGGGGTACAAATACCCCAGCCCCCTCGCTTCTGGGTGGGAGAACTCAGGTGTGTACTCCAGGCTGTTTCACACAGCGGCCCTGGGAGACGCTGCCCCACCATGGAGCTGGCTTGATAACACATCCTTCATTAAGTCCTCCCTTCCCTATTTTCCTCCCCCACTTCCTTACTAATTTTTCCTGTGCCTCCCAAATTGACTACTTTTCCTTAAATCTTTGTCTTGTGCAGGGGGTAGCATGAGCTAAGACACGTTAGGCCGTGTGTTTGCTATTCCCTCTGCCTAGAATATTCAACTCCTTCATCTTCACATCTTGTCATTCAAGCCGCAGCTCAAATGCAAACTCTTTAATCCCCCTCTAGCCATATCCTTTTGTTATGTTTCTTTTATTGACTTATCCTATTTGAAATTATCTTGTTTATACATTCGCTTGCTTGAAAATGACGTCTCTCCCGCAAGGTGTTAGCTCTACAAGAACAAGTGCCTTGTGGGTCTTGGTTCCCAGCACGTAGCAGAGTGCCCAGAACAGAGTAGGAATCCTTTAAATATTTGTTGACTTAACGAATGAGTGTTTCTTGCTGGGAAGGATGTCAAATACTGCATCAGGGGTAAGATTTACTGTAGCTGATTGAATATATGCATTTCTAATCGGCACAGCGATTGCCGGCGTGTAAATGGATACTGCTTTTGTGTTTTTGAGTGGTTGATTCTCTTTAATGGGTTTAATCTGCTTCCAAGTATTTTAAAGTGCTCACAATTGCTCTGCTAATTACAAATCCCAATAAACTCTCCATTAAACCATATCTTCTAAGTACCTTCAACCCGATAATACTGTTAGGAGGAATTACAGATGGTTGAAAGTAAAAGAACCACGTTTATTTAATAACAGCCTTAAATTCGTCTTCCCTTTCTGTTGATGGACCTGAATGAGTAAAGCCGGATTGCATTTACGTGGTTTCTTGTTTGCATAGGTGACGCCACTGGCGGAGGCTTGCCCAGGGAGATACTGATGTGCAGGCTAAGCAGGAATGCTCCAAACGCAGTCCTTTGGAGGGGGCTCATCTTGTTACACAGTCTTGACACATCTCGTGTTCACCTGGCATACACCTGCTTCAACATGGGACTGGCGGTCTTTTGGACTTGCAGGGCTGTGCCTGGGGAGAGAGGACTATATATTAACAGAGTCATGTCAAGTCTGATGGGTTCCCTAATGGGAGACTTCAGACCCCCTGGAGAAAGAGAAGACACAGTGAGCCATCACTGGCTACCTTTTAAGCCCTCAGCTTGGGCCCAGTACTTTGCCTGGGGCATGTGGGTGGAGGCGTGTTTGTGTGTGTGTGTGTGTGTGTGTGTGTGTGTGTGTGTGTTGTTAATCTCTAAGAGCCTTGATTTCTTCATTTGTAAAGTACATTTTTGATAACTATTCCAGACCTTGTTGTGAGGCTCAAAGTTGCAAATGAGTACAAGGGACTGAGGGAGCCACAAGTCCCTGTGAACATAGGACTATTGCCATAACTGGCAGCCACCGCTTTCTCCTTGTCTGACACGGCACATGACCCTGTGACCCTGTGGTGCTGTTATAACTATTATGCCCCATGAAATGACCTGAATATTTTGGAAGAATGCAAAGCCCCCTTCTCACAGAGTTGGGATGACACGTGCGGGAAAGGCAGGGTTTGCAGATGCCTGGGAGGCTGTGCAGATGTGGAGAAGGGCCTGAGGGGGCTGGGGCGGCCCAAGGCAGGGCCCGGGCCTGGGGAGTGTGAGTGAGGGCTCAGGAGGGAGTGTGTGTGCATTGGGTATCAATGCATGCATGTGACAGTATGTGTCGGCGTAAGTGTGGAGGCTTAGGGCTTTATTCTGCTCTGTTTGTTAAAACATAGGTAGATAAGGTCAAAGTCTCAGGCTGTGTTTAAGCATGGGCCAGCTCCTTAGTTCACCTAGATGTTCATTCAGCATCAGCCAGTGCTTATCACACCACACTCGGCATCGGCATCGTGTTAGGCAGGGAGCTCAGGGTCTAGCCAAGAAGGCGGCCATGGGACGAATACATTGCACTATGAGGCAGTACGGATAACTGCAGAGCGTGGAGCAAAGTGCCTGGACCACAGTGGAGGGAGATTTGGGAGGAAGTGGGGGAGGCCTCACAGAGGAGATTTGGAACAAAGTGTAGTCAGAAGAGTAGAAAGAAGTTTACTCCCTGTAGGAGGAGGAGCAGAGACAAAGCCCAGGGTGCAACTGGCCGAAGGTGTGAAGTTCAGTCTTGCAGGATGAGATAAGAGGTTTGGGCAGCACCCAGGAGCCGGCTCTGCCGAGACCGTGAAGAGGACTGTTCAGAGCGTGGTGTCTAGAGGCTGACAGCTTATGTTGACTAGCTAAGTAACCTTAAACAGCTTCTCTGCACCTCAGTTTTCTCATCTACAAAACGGGGGGATAATGATTATATCTACTTCCAGGGCTATTGGGAGGATTTGACAGGTTGACATGTGTGAATTGCTTAGAGAGGTGCCGAGCACACGAGAAGCAGTCAATAAATGTTAGCTATTAGTTACTCTCACTCCCGGGAGGGCCGGGGAAGGTCAAGATCGAGGGATGGACAGAGGACGAGGAGCCTCTCACCAAGTCTCAGAGTAACAGCCACAGAGGTTGGAGGAACACCTGGAGGGTCACCTGGCATGGAAGCCACAGCAAGGGGATGGTCCAAGAAGGAAGGGCCAACAGATGAAGGGTCCTGAGAGGTCAGGCTAGAGGGCAGCCTGGGCCATGCTAGATTTAGCAACATGCAGGTCACTGGTGACTTCGGCCATTGCAGTTTTGGTGACATGGAAGGGGCAGGGGCCAGTTTTTCGGTGTGTTGAAACAGTGGGACGTGGGACTTGGAACAGTTATTTGGCTGGGCAGGGAGGCCGCAGGAGGCAGCAGGGGTAAGGGGATGGTAATGCTGACAGCTTTCTGCTCGGCCAGACACCCCTTCCATCCAGCCGTTGTCTCCTTTGAGGTTCACGTCCTCTGGGCAGCTAAACAGGGAAAAGATCAGAATCCATAACTTACGGATAAGGACACCGATGCAGACAGAGATCAAGGATGGCAGAGCCGGGACAAAAGCCAGGCTGCCCATTTCCTGTCCTTTCCCTGGTGCGGTTAAGACTGTACGGGAGGAGCCAGGCAAAGGGGAGTGGGGTGCTCAGAGCCATCCGCCTGCATTGTCCCACCTGGACATCAGAGCACCCCCCATGGATGGTGGATGGAGGAGGTGGCAGAGGAGAGTGCTGACAGAGCCCTCTGATGGAGGCCCTCACGTATGCCTGGCATGGTCTGGGCACCCAACCTGCTCCATTACCGAATCACACCACGTCTGGGTGGCTGAGATCGGTTCCAGTGAAAACCAGTGGGCTGGATGGAATCCAGGTGGGCAGAATGAACACTGTCACACTGGTCATGCTGCCCCCTCTCCACAGTCCCTGCTTCACAGTCTTCACTCTGGTTGGCAGCAGCTGTGGCCTTTGGCTCTGCTGGAGGTACGGGGGGAGGAATTGGGGATGCAGGACTTGAAGGTGGATGCATCACTTGGAGCAATGTCTGTGGGAAGTGAAATGCATCCCTCTGCCTCAGTTAGGAGAGGCCTTGGTGTCAAGGACTTTAAAAGGCTGATAACATCATAACGGTGGGATTTTGGAAAGTCACCTTCCAGGCCAGGACAGAGGGGACACAGAGAGGGCTGTGGGAGACCCTAGGGAGTAACCTGATGGATGGATGCCTACTCAGTAGGAAGCAGGAGCATGGCAGGAAGGCTTCAAGGCATCTGACTTGTGCCGTCCTGAAATTCTTGGTCTTTGAACAAGGGATCCATCATTTTCAAATTGCACTGGACCCTGGAAATCATGTAACCCGTCCTGGTCAGGGGCACAGGGTGGGTGGGACACGCAGACTGCAGAGTCTACCGATGTCTGCAGGCAGCAGTCCTGACTTCCGGTGCTCCCCTTGTGAACTTGGCCCCTGAAACCCCTGCCTCTGAAGGCAGCCAGGCCAGCCAGAGTTGAGAAACAGCACCCAGATGACTTAGAATCAGCTCTTAAGAGCAGCTGTACAGATGCCGCAGGGAGGGAGGAAAACAGAGAACACAGAAGTCACAATATCCAAGCCAGGCTCTGTGCTATGCTTTTGGCTTTAGTCCTTACAGCATTCCTGAGACAGAGGCGTTGTTAACCCAGTTTTACAGAGGATGACTCGGGCTAGGGAGGTGATCAAACTGACCAGGTACCAGTGGGTGGCAGCCTGGCTGGCAAGCCCCGGCTCTGTGCGCTCTGTCGGAGGATGGGGTGAGGGCCAGGAGGCCGGGTGTCAAGCTCCGGCTGGGCCAGTACGTCTGAGGCCTGGCTTCATTGCAGAAGGGGGAGGAGTAGGTCTGTGGTCGGTTCAGTTCACTGCACAGGTGAGGAGGCCCGACCTGACAACAGGGCCTTCTCTTGGGTGGGCCAGGCCTGAGGGACGCTGCCCAGTGGGCTCCCGGGGCTGTGGGCACAGGATGCACAGGGAAATGGGCTGTGGGCTGTGGAGTGTCCCAGGCCATCCCACCTGCCACCCTAGAGAGGGGAGGGCTATTCAGGGGACTTTCCCCAAGCCTGTGGGTGTGTCACCTCAGTAATGGGTGGCCTTGGTGGTTTAAGTGGGCATAGTATGGAGTCACTGCTGTCACTTCCTGCGCTTGCATCCTTGCTCTGTGGGCTGGAAATGCTGGCCCTTTCCCCCACCGTCCCCTGCAGAGGTGGGCACCGTGCCTGGCCTGCAGGGGGCTGTGGCATCCTGCAGGCTTCACATCCTGGGCTCCGGGCACCCGTTCACAGCCAGCCAATCACAGGAGGAAGAGCCCGTCCTGGGGGTTAAGAGGTGAGGCTGTCTTCAGGGCTCTGTCACCAAGTTCCCAAGTGACAACTCACTTTTTCTGCTCAGCCTCGGGCTCCTTATCTGTAACGTGACCTAAAGGCTCTTCCTGCTCTATGGGGCAGGTGGGGGCCACCAGGGAGAAGGATGAAAGGGCCAGAGTGCTCATGCCTGACCCACAGGGACCCCTTGAATACTCACAGGGCCTTTGCAATGTGAATATTTTCCACACAGCATCAAAGAGCTCAAGCACCACAATACTGAGTCCACAGAACATTCCAGGCCACGTCTTGCCTACCAGGCTTCCTCGAGCTTCTGTGCTCCTCCATGCTTGCTAAGCTTCAGATGCACGCATTGGAAATGTGCTTCCCAGGGTGGGCGAGGGATCTAAGCTCTTCAGGGGCCGGAATCAGTCCCAGTAGGCTCCATCGCCCTTGATGCTCATCAGCGAGGGAACAGGCATTTATGCTGACCTCCCTGGAAGGCTCCCTCAGCATGACCCTTGTCAGCAAGCCTGATCCAACTGCCAGTGCCCCCAGGGACAGGCAAGCCTGTTGCTTTGAGCATGGCTGGCGGGCAGGGGTCTGCCGTCACTTGGAGATCCACAGAATCACTGAATGCCAAGCCAGAGGGGGTCCTAGTGGCCGTCCAGGCTAAGGGCTTTTGGTGGAGTGGGGAAGTGGTGGGAATGGATTGTCTGAGGGGGCTTTTCAAGATCAAGATACCCCAGCTGCCCTGGATTCAGAATACGGAGGTGTAGACTGGGGTTTAAGCATGTGCCTTTTGACCAAAGCTTCCCAAGTGATTCTCATAGGATTCCTATTTCCAGGGCAAGAGTTGCTGATTTCCACCAACCTTCCCACTTTCTAGGTGAGAAAACTGAGGCCCAGAGAGGGGAGGTGGCCTGCCCCGGGTCCCACAGCAAACGAGCGGCAGAGCTGGAGACCCTATATTTCTGCTTCTCACATGCCCCGTCTGCTCCGGAACCCCAGCCCTCCTCACCTCCCACCGAGCGCTTGCCGTGGCCTCCCAAGCCCGACCACCTGCTTTCACTGTGTCCTGGCCTCAGCGCAAGCCCTCACCCTAACCAGGGGTCGGACGGCCCTGTGTCCCAAGCCAAAGGCCAGCGAAGGGCCCCTGTGGCCCACAGGGTCAGCACCAGGGGTGTAAACAGGATCTCGTGCAACCGGAACACCCAGTCCTCCTGCCCTTCATTTCCAGCCGCTCCCCACGTCTTGCCTCCTGCCCCCTCCCTCTGGGGACACCAGCCTGCACATGTGCGTGCTGTGATGTCACTGCTCCTGTTTTCCTCCAAAAATATGTCAGGCACTATTTTAAGCACTTTGCCTTTCATTTCTACAACAGGCCTGTAATAAGACGCTATTATTATCCCTATTTAGAGGTGCGGCTCAGGGGCTGAGCAGCTCAAAGGGGTCCCACACAGAGGAGTTCAGAGCAGCCAAGTGGGAAGACAGGATTTGGGCTCCAGAGTCCATGGTCATAACCACTGTACACCACACTGGCCCTCTCCCTTCCTGACAAATCCCACCTTCTTCCTCCCAGGCCCAGTGGAAAGATGTTTGCTAAGTGAATGCATGAACGCATGAACAAATGAAAGAAGATACCTTGATCCCGCATGTAGAATGGTGCCTGTCAGCAAACGCAGACGCTGCAAACAGTCTCCGGCAGGACAGTGCGGTATAAACAAACTCAGGGTTTGGGCCAGAGTGCCTCTTCCTGATTCTGTCCCTGGCAACCTGTGTGGCTTCTGTCTGTCCACTAACCTCCAGGGCCAGCCTTTCTTATCTGAGACATGGGTTCAACCACAGTGATGATAAAACCTCTCCTTCCTCTCTTTTCCAGCTAATAGTCACCACACACCTGCGAGGTGTTGGCCACTGTGGCGTGAAGTGCTGACCACGGCAGAGGGAGTCCTGCCCCCTGGGACCTTCTAGACAGGGAGCAGCGAGGACCGCCAGGAAATTACACTCGTGCGTGGTGCCTGCTGCGAGGGGCTGCGGGTGGGCAGCCCGCGGGAAGTCAGCCGCACGGAGTGGGAGAGGGTGTTCCAGGCAGAAGGGGCAGAGAAGTCCCGGCATATGTGCAGAGCAGTGAGCAGGGCTGGGTGGCTGCAGCCCCACCGGCCATGCGGTGCGGGACTTTGTGAGCCCAGGCAGGACAGTGGCACTTCACCCTGAGCACAGTGGGCTCAGCAGCACCCTGAAAAGCTGGGTGACCGTCACTGCTGTGACAGCCTGTAGGTGCCCCTCAGTCTGCCCGCTGCTATGAGGGACTCTTGATGCCTCCTTCACATTGTCACCGAGAGGCAGATGGCAGAGGCCTCCTAAAAAGAACGAAAGTGCTGAATGTCAGAAAAGAAAAACAAGGGAAAAGAGAGCAAAGGCAGAGCGTAAGAGAAAGGGCTTTGAATCCCCAGGTGTTTGGGGACCGGGGGTCCTTGCTTTGGACAGGACTTGTGCTTGCAGGAGGCAGCGGGTCTGGTGCAGACTCGGGGACCAGAGAGGATGCTGGGCTCACCTGGGCAATGACACGAACCTGGGCTGGGTGTCAGGCAGCACTAGAGCAGAAGGTGAAGAGACCAGGAAGGGGGCTCCAGGTGGGGGAGATGGCAGCACTGCCGGGGTTCACTGCTGACCCCCAGAGGGGAGCACAGTTTTGCTGAGCATCTACTGTGTGTCAGGCCCTATGGCAAGTACTTCCATAGACTCCGCAGCTCACAGGACACCATTTGTGACAATGCCCAGTGCCTGCCTCCCCTGTAAGCTGTGAGCCCCAGGAGGGCAGGACCCGTGTCTGGACCTCTGGGGCATCCCCAGGACCTGGTACACATTAGCTGCTCCATGACAGTTTTGAATGATCCAATCTTCCTTCTTTCTTTCTTTTTATTTTTTTAGAGCCAGACTCTTGCTCTGTTGCCCACACTGGAGTGCAGTGGCATCAGCCTAGCTCACTGCCACCTCAACCTCCTGGGCTCAAGCGACCCTCCTGCCTCAGCTTCCCAAGTAGCTGGGGTTAAAGGCACATACCACGATGCCCGGATGATGTTTTTTTTACTTTTTGTAGAGATGATCTCACTATGTTGCCCAGGCTGATCCAACTTTCTTTTCCTTTTCTCTCCCCTCCCTCCCTCTTGAATCTCACGTGATCCTTCAAATACCTGCAAATTAGGCTAAGGTTTGGGGAGTTAATCTTGATAACAGTGGGGAGAGTTGTACCATGTCCAGCTGGCAGCGGAGTTTACAATGAGGGAACAGAGGCTCAGAAAGCCTAAGTTATTTGCCCAAGACCGAGTGGTGCAGCTGAGCTCTGACCAGCCTCTCTGGCCACCACGCTCCTCCTCGGCAGCTGCTTCCTCCTAAGCGAGGAGACTGGACCCCAGAGATGGACCAAGCCAGGCCAGCCTTTCTGTGGCTGTGTGATGCTGACTATGACTCCTTGCTGCTTGGTTCCCGGGCCCTGGTCTGTAAGGGTCGGTCTGAACTGAACCTGGAAGGCAAGCAGGCAGGGCCGGCTCCAGCCCACTCGGGCCAGCAGCGGGGACACCCCTGGTCACCTCTGGATGCCCCCAGAGGAGATGATCTTAAAAGGATTCCACACTGGCTGGACTCTCTCTGGTCTCTACCTATCCTCAGTAAACTGGTACCTACTTCATAAAAGATGACGATGACTAATAAGGAAACCTGCCTACAGGCTCTTCTGCTTGTCCAACTTCTAACCCAGACAAGGTTTGTTCATATGAATAACTGGTTCCGTGTTTATCCCAAGAGCATTTCTTATACATCAGTCCTTCCTATGCCATTCGGGTCCGGCTCACGCAACCCCACAACTGTTTTATTGAGTTGTTACTCGGTCCCAGCCTTTGTGCTAGGGCCTGGAGAAGAAGTCCGTGCCCTCGACAGCCACGTTGGGGTGGGGGAGATGCCCACGTGGAACATTCGGCTCCTGTGTGCTAAGAACCTCCAGCCAGTTCCTTCCAGGTGCTGCGGGAGCCTGGAGAAGGGAAAGCGTGACTCAGCCTCCCTCTCCCTCTTTTCCTGAGCTGAGCTGGCTGTGGCCGCAGTGAGGGGGCAGAGGGGAGGTGTGTGTCGGAGGGACAGTCCTGTTCTCTTGCGTGGGCTGGGCAGCAGCCCCAGGGGAAGGGGAAGAGCAAAGAATTTCCTATGTGGCCGCGTTGTTCCTCTCCACTTCCCGAGTCGAAAGGACCTACGGTTTCACTGGGCTGAGAGACACCCCCTCTCTGTCCCGAGACCCCCTGGCACAAGAGTACAGATGTATGCATCTCCAGGGACAGAGAGGATAGGAGAGACGAAGCAGGGGTTTGTGATTTCAGCTACTCCAACGACTTTTTGGGAGGCAGGAAGCAGTTGAGGGGTGAAGGGTGCTTGGTTGAGCAGAGCAGTAGTTAGCTGCGGGCTGTGCAGGGACGTGTTCTCAGAGGCAGCTGCACGTGGCGGGCAGACGTCCAGGGTTCAAGTCTCACCATCCCGTCTCTGCAACTGAGGTCAACATGACCTTGTGAATTTCCTCTCATTTTCCCATCATATTTTTTTTTAGTAAACTCACTAAAGTGAGTGCTTGTGGTGGAATGTCAGAACTGGACAAACCTTTAGAAATCGGGTCCCCAAAGTCTTATTTTACAGTTGGATAGTCTGGGACCAGGGTGAGGGCTCGTCTTCAGCAAGGCCATCCCGCCGATTTGTGGGCAGCTCAAGTCTGAACCCTAGTCGTTGGCTCTTCGCCTCCCTCGGAACTCGGCGGCCACGGACATGGGGCTGTGCCAGGGCCCCTCAGATGTGGTCCAAAGCCTGGGCCTGTCTTGGGAGGGGCTTTTGGTTTTTTTTTTTTTTTTCCTTTTTTAAAGTTATGCTACGGGGGAGAAGTTGAGAAATGGCTGCAAACTGCCTTATGTGTTCTCTTCCAGTGCACGTGTCCTCCTCCAACTGCTGCTTCTCATTCGTGGAGAGAAGGATTCCCCTGAGGTTAATCCAGTGCCACAGGCAAAGCAGCTCCACCTGCCCCTATAATGCTGTCATGAGAGTGATCACCTGCTCCATCTTCCCCCCAGGACGCCAGAACCCCGCCTGCCTGCAGCCAGAGTAGCAGACGCTAGATGGCGACGTTGCACCAGAATAAGCCTTGTAAGCCGCGCCCGCAAGGCCGCCAACACCTGGGTGCAACCTGCACTTGGGGGCTAGGGGGAGCGCGGGGCCTCCTAGCAGGTGCTCGGGAGGACGCACCTGGGCTCCCGCAGTGACTTGTGTTTCTTGGGACTCCAAGTGGCCAAGTATTACACCCCGGTGTTACATGCTCAGAGGAGGGAATTGCTTAACAAAAGCACCAGACATCATTGTAGTGGAAGTAGCGAGGGAGTCATGTTAGTTCCTGTGCCTGGATTTGCTAATATATAATCCTGAGTGACCTTGGACAGGTACTTCCGTGTACCCCATTATCTGTGTACCCCTCTGTATTCCTGCCTCACAGGGTCATTATGATCTTAACTGGTGCTTACACATACCACTCAGTATCTTAAGGCGCTGTCATGTATTTTATCTCTGCTGACTTTCTCGGGGCACACATTTTTGTTGTCATGAAAACTGAGGTCCCGGAAGGTAGAAAGATTTGTGTAAGTTCATCCAGATAGGAAGAGGCAGAGCTGGTCTATAGACTGGACAATAGCCCAGTTTAGGAAGTGGGCAGATCAGAAAACAGACAGACAGACAGACAGACAGACACACACACACAGTGAGTCCGAAGCAATGACTGAGGTCCCAGATGGACACAGACACAGTCATGTTGGAGCGGTGAGCAGCTCTAGGGTGGGGATTTTTCATCATGAGAATGTTTGCAGGGTCTTTAGCCCCGGCCTGGCATGCTGAACTGTGATCTCCAGGAGGGGGGCAGGAGGCTCAGGTAATAAGCTCCTGGTACTCTGGACGCTCCTTGCAGCGTGCGAGCCCTGGATGCTGAGCAGCAGCTTCATCTACAGAGGGGAGCCTGAGACCCAGAGAGAGGCGCTAAGGGGCGCCTAGCGGCAAGGAAGTAGAGTCGGGACTTGTGGGGTGCCCCTCCCCAGTGGGGGACTCAGGTGGCTTAGCTGTGTCCTGTGTTCTCTGTGCACAGGTTCCAGCTGAAGGGAGGCAGACAGAGCTGTGCCTTGAGACACTCGCATGGGTCCGGGCGCACCTTCACAGCGTGAAACCCTGTCTGCTGTAGGAAATGAGCTGGGCTCTGAGACCACGTGGCTTCCCTTGTCCCTGAAACTGCCAGCCCGACACCGTCCCTTCTGCCCCACTTTGGCTAGGGCGTGGGGTGTCTGCTCAGTCTTGATAAACTGTGTTGTTGCACTTTATATATTAAAATTCCAGAATCACCATCTCCTGTTTCTCTGTGTTTCTTGGACCCTGCAGGGATTCCAGGGTGAAAACTTGATTGGCACCGAGGGCCAGGGACTGGAGGGTTGGGGGGAAGGGGCACATGTTGGCCCTGGTGCTGAGGGACTGGCTGCCAACAGGAGTCAATAAATGACCCTGCTTCTCAGCAACTGTCTGTGTCCTGGGGGGACGGGAAGCTTAGACTCGGGCTGTGGTGCAGGTTTGGCAGCTGCGAGAGACAGAGTTGGCAGCAAGGTGGGCCTCAGGGCGGGGGCCACATTTGGGTGCAGGACCCTCTCCCTCCCTGCCCTGCCCAGAAGGTTCCGGGGGTCCCGGTATCCCAAAGTCACAGCTGTCCTAGATGGAGGGGATCTTGGGAGGTCACCCGCCTGTAAGGTGTTGCTAGCCCCATTTTATAGATGAAGTCACTGAGGACTAGAGAGGGACACAGGAAGTCGGTAGCAGATCTGGCGGGGAGAGCCCAGGCTCCTGCCTCCCAGGACTGAACTCTTTCTGGTGTCCCAAGTGACCAAGCCCACTGCCTGCTGTGGTGTGGCCCAGGAGCCTTCTCCCCCCCAGATCCGGGGATGTGCCCTGCACAGCTGCTAGCAGTGCCCTCCTCTCCTTGGGGACGGTCCTGGGGGTGGGGTCCAGGCATGGGTGGGTCCTAGGTCTGATCCAGATGCCAACCCAGCTTGTCTGAGGAGTGGGCAGTCTCAGGACTGACAGGACATATAGGAAGAGGAGGCCCTGTCCTTTGAGAAGGGACAGTCACAAGCTTCAATGTGTGCTTTGAGGAAGAATAGCCAGGGAGGGAAGTGAATTCTGGGTCTCAGGATTGGCAATGTTTTGCAGGCCAGCGTGGTGGCTTTAGGGGAGACGGTCTCATGCCCTGTGTCTCAGGGCTTCTCCCTCTTTCCCCAGCATTCAGCATGGCATACGTCTGGCCCAATCTTCTCACTCTGCCTCCTCCCCTCCACCCCTGGCTCAGGTGCCCCACTTTAGGCCATTCCCTCTGCCCGGACCATTGCAGTAGGCTGTTCTCAGTCCTCCCTTCCCAGCCCCATCCCTCCCCCAGCCACAGGCTACTCTTCCTGGCACTGCCCCCTCCTCCTGTTGGCTTGAAAACCTTCTACCTTCCTCCTGCCTTCAAAACTGAATTGAAACTCCCCACCTTGATATTCTAATTCCTCTATAACCCGATCTCAACCTTCCTTTCTAACAGTCTCTAACTTTTAGATTCTGGAACCCAAACTCTGACGGTATGGGGATATTCCCTCTGGGCTCTCTACCCACCTTTCCACCTTGCACTTCCCATAGAAGAATCTTTGCTGTGACCACCCATCCTCCAAGGTCGGTTCTGCCCAAGTCCGATCTTCCCAGCAAGCCCGATGCTAACTAGGACTCGGTTGTCTTGTTTCTCTCTGGGGGTTCAGGTGCACATAAAATCTCCTCCCTCAAGGCTGGGGGAGGCACCAGGGCAGGGGGACCAGTTAGGAGGCATTTGCAATAGATCAGGGCAGGAGTGGGTTTTTAAGGAGAGAAATGAACTGAACATGAAACTGATGAATTGTGGGCCGGGGGAAACCATGATGGGATCAGAACCATCCTGCTGGAATAGCCCTGGCTGGTGGGGCAGTACTCCCCCCTGCCCCCCCAACACTCAGATGAACCCAGACGGGCCACAGAGCTAGGGCCTCTGCACACCTGCACTCCACTACCAGGCTCTGCCACCCACCTGCACCTCAGAGCACCCCCTGTAGTTACCCCCAAAGAAAACACCACTGTTAGAGATTTTAAATAAGATATATTTTCTGCAAAAAGTCAGCAGTCCTACCGTTGCATTCATCTTTCCATAATAACATATTTAGCAACTGTTCCCATGCACAAGGCACTCCCCTCCCTGGGTGACACTGTCCCTTCACTCCTGGGGTTCCTGCAGCGCACTCTCAACCCCTGGAGGCAGGAGAGAAACCCCCTGCCCACTACACACAGCAGATGGGAATGGGGGTTACAGACAGGGTCCACCTTGCTCAAGGCCTTGCTTTAGAAAAAAATCATCCATATTCAAAATAAACCAGCAACAATTCAAATACTAGCAAATATTACTTAAGGCATAGTCAGTCCATTTGCTTGACAAAACAGCAAGCATCCTGTTTGGAAATTGCAATAACATTGTTCCAGGGTCTAGGTAGGGAGGCGAGAGAAGAACTGAACGGTCATTTCTCATACTCTGGCCCGGTCTTAGTGTGCGTGGCTGAGCTCAAACCTTCAGAGCGTGGGTTTTTGTTCCAGGTGTTTCGCATAACTCTGGACCCACTTCTCCTTCATGTCGGCACAGACCTCCTTGTTCAGTTTGGTTCTGAAGCTGTGGGGGAAGGAGAGTTGACGTAGTTAGATGGAATCCTTTGAGGGTTTTACCCAGATGACGACTCACTGGGCCGTCAACCCACCTGGCCCACCTGCTGCAGGTGAAGGGCTGCCCTGGGATGGGAGGAAGGAGGTGCATGGAAAAAGGGGGCCTGTGGAGGCAGCTGCTGCTCTTGCTGTGATCCTGGCATCCACTAAAGAGTGTGGGCTGCTGCCCATTCGGGGAGCAGGGTGTGGGAAGCCACCAGCCCTTGTCCTAATGGGCGGGTTTGCGTCACACACTCTGATTAGATCTTATCCTCTGGGTGTGAGATCTCAGGTCAGTCTGGCATCTGTCTTCTGGGGCAGAGCTTTGGACTGGGGAATGTCGGGGTGGGGAGGGGTGCGGTGAGCAGGGTTTTTCTACCCACATGACAGCCTTCTGTTGACACTGGCTGTTGGTGACGTAATAGCTCTTCAGCCTCTGCAAAGGGATCTTCCTACTGCTGAACGTGAAGCAGCAAGTGGTCGGGGTATTGAGTGCATCTAGAAGTCAAGTCACAAAGAAAAAGCGTTTGAGGATGTGCTAGGCTTTTGTCATCTTGAGCGAGGCAGGAAGTGTCCGTAGGGGCAGGCAAAGCAAAGCAGAGAGGTAGAAGTAGATCTTGCCCACCCCCAAGTCTGGTGCTCCTGCCCTGGGCCCCGAGGTGGGGTGGGACCTGTGCCGTGTGGCTCAAGGTCTCAGACTCTCAAACTCCCAGCTTCACGGCGGGGATGCATCACTGCTGTCTGGAGGTGGCCAGGGACACGGACAGTGGACAGGTCGCGGGTGTAGCCCCGGCTCTGCAGCGTTTGGAATGATCAGCTGGGCTCAAAGGCCCTGGATTTGGAGTCGGCAGTTTAGGTTTCCCTCTTGCTCTGGGAGGTGGGTGGGCAGGTCCCTCCTGTCCCCAACCTGGGCTTCAGCTTTCTGTCTTTAAAATTAGATATTAAACTGAAGTTCTAGGGAGCCTTGCTGCTCCGATGGCTTAGAAGTAGGGCACTTTGGCCCAGGGCTTCCTGGGAGAGAGACACAGAAGGGAAGGCAGGCGGGGAAGGAGGGAGGGAGACTGGGCTTACCCGGCTGAGCCAGGCCCTGGGGGCTGAAGGCAGTGGCCAGGAGCAGCAGGCCCAGCAGCGCTGCAGAGACCTTCATGCTGGAGGGCGAGGGGCAGCTTCGGCTTCTGGGTCGGTCTCAGCCTCTGGTCCTCTGGCAGCTCCGCCTGCCTTTTATAGGGAGCAGAGAGGGCTGGAGCTGTCAGAGGACCTTTGCCTGGGCAAGGTCATGGGCAAGTCACGATGAATAAAGTCCTGAATCTGCTGAGCTGCAGCTGGGCACCAAGGACTTTTCTAGGAAATGCAAGAGGGAAGGAAGCTGTGGGCTGCAGCAGTGCAGGCCTGGGCTCTGTTTCCTTCTGGCTGCCAGGGCCGCGGGGAGCAGGAGAGGAAGCAGGGAGCGCAGATGTGCCGGGCACGCACCGTAGGAAGCTCCCCGAGCAGCTGTTCTGTGCATACTTTCTCCAACACGAAACAGAAGACAATGGCAAATAACTCCTGTAAAGAAAGAGCGCTGTGCTAAGGGCTCTGAGCAGTGTTATGCACTCGGTCCTGGGGAGGTACGTCCCATTATTATCGTGCCCATTTCATAGATGAGGAAACAGAGGTGCAGAGAGATTGAATAACTTGCCCAGTGTTTCACAGGGAGTGAGAGGGGAAGCTGGGAGAGAAATCTGGTCTGTTTGCATTGAAGCACCCAGGCGGTTTCAAACTTTCATTTAGCTTCCAAGTTTCATTTTCCAAGCCAAGTTTTATGTGGAAGCCCGATACCTGAGACTGCCCAAGTCAGGTTCTGACGACAGGGCTCCCTGCATCACACCCTGGGGCCCCTTCTGCCGCTCAGGCCCAGAGGGACATGGTTTGCAACCTCTGAGTTTTCCATGTCCCTTGTTTCCAGGAAGGACCACTGGGCTTCTAGAACTGTTGATGGGGTGTCAACGGCACACAGCAAAGCACTGGGTTCTTGGTTCCTGTTCCTGGCCCCCTCCCGTGAGCTAGGGCCGTGGAAGGAAGTGCTGCAGGGGGCAGGTCGGGTGTAGCATGGGCTGACCGAGCGTGCCCTCTCCCCTGGGCCCACGACACTGCTCGCTGCTGTGCCTTGCGGCGGTGCTGTTCCCTCCGCTCTCCACTCCAGCACAGCAAGCTCAGGGGAAGCAAAGGGCAGGAAACAAAGAGCTCAGCTTAGAGAAATAGAAAACAATATATATGACCAAGGGTTGGTGAACCCCAAAGTTGGCTCTTTACCAAGCCTACAATGAAGCTGAAACTCTTTTGGACTGACCATGAAATAAAAAAAAAAAAAGGCCAAATGGCCAATAGCAGAAATAAAAATATAAAGATGATGTCACCACAGGGCCTACAGATACCAAAAACAAAAACAAACAAACAAAAAAAACCCCTAAGGAGCCTATGCCAAAAAATTTAATTTAGAGGAAATAGATGAATTTCCCAAAAATGTAACTTAGCAGATTGCAAGAAGAAATGAAAAACGAAAAGGCAATGCTAAAACTATTAAAGAAATGGAATCAGTAATTGAAAATATTCCCACAAAACATCCTCCGGGCCCAGAGGGTTTTGACAGCTAATTCCTCCAAGAATCCAAGGAACTGATCATTCCAGCCTCACGCAGTCTCTTCCAGAGAACAGCAAAAGAGTGCACACTGTTCAATTTATTTTATGTGTCTTACATAACTTTGAGGCAAAAATTTGTCGAGACCTGTATGAGAAAAGGTTACAGCCTTGTCCCTTCGGACACACATTTCATTCTTTTCTGTTCTATTCTCTGCCCTGGGAAGCCAGTCTGGGTGGGTTGTATCAGTGGAACCGCTGGCTTCAGGTTGGGTTTGGACACTAGGGAGCCCCTGAGGACAGTGGAGCGGGGAGAAGAGGTAAGTTGAGGGCTTTTTCCTCTGCCATTGCCCCGTGTAGTTCAGTCTGGATATGTCCTTCAACCAGTGGTTTTAACTTCTTTAGAGGTGGCCTGTCCATGACTCTACCCAGGTTTGGGGAACCACCCTGTCCTTCCTCTTCAAATCTAGCAGGTAACCATGCTCTTACTCTAGCCTCAGAGAACCAAAGTCCCCCTGTGGTTTCTCTGCACCCACTCACAGCTTTGTAAATAGTTTCTGTATTAAACTCTTCTCAAACTCCTCCAATTTAAGTATTTTTTTCTTGCTGGGACCCTAACTGACACAGAATTGGGTACCCAGAAGTGGCCCCAGGAAATAAACCTCCCAAACGGGATTTGGGGATTGGGTTGCTCCTATGTTTTAGGGTTACTGTGGAAAGAAACACAGGAATGGCATCTGTTGACATCATGATGACTTAAATTACCACCAGTAGCACTGACAAGCCCTCAGGATGGTCCTAACAGACAGGCAAGAACCACGGAGCTATGCCATGTCCCACTGTCATCACTGGTCTACAGAAAATAGCGTCCATGAGTGCTTGAGGATGCTGCCCTCCTCCCAGGACCTCATCAAAGCATTTCTCGATGCCTTGATAAGGAGAGTGTCCCCCTGGGCTTCCTGGGAGTGCGGTTGTGGGGGTGGTGGCTGGGCAGTTTGCACAGAACAGATCCATCGCAAGACCTGCTTCCCTGAGCCTTCCACCATCCCGGGGAAGTTCTGGCATTTCGGCTTCATCAACTGCAGGCTTGTTTGTAACTACAGAGCTCAATTGGCCAGTCTAGCTGACCACTCACATCACTCCCAGGTACTTGTGCCTGCACATTATATCCTGAATTTGGCTGGTTGAGCCCTAAATGTTAGTCTCTTCAGTTTAACACCTTTAACACCCGCTTCCACACCCCGAACTTTCCTGGAAATTGAGCGGGTGAGGGGACATTCAAATCCTCCCAGCCGTAAAAACCCCCTCGTCCTTTCTTGTGCTTCAAGACTTAAAATTACAGAGGAGCCTGGGTTCTAGAGTCAGTCAGACATGGGTTCAAGTCCTATACCCGTCATTTACTGGTTATGGGGCTTGGAGCAAACTGCTTACCTCTCTGAGCCTCTAAGAGGAAACAGACTGCTAATCACTACCTCATGTGATGCTGGGAGACGCAATACAATAACGCAGGGAAAATGCTTGGCACAGTGACAATAATTTGCATTTCTGACACGTTCTCAGGTGATACTGACGCTGCTGGTCTGCTGGAGAACCACTGCTGCCGTGGAACTGGATTTGCTGGTCCCACTGGGAGTAACGGAATCCAGGGATGGCAGAAGCTGGGTGCTGTGCTTATTAAACACCAGAGACAAGGTGGGCACAATTACCCCAAGAAACCCCAGGGCTAGAGAGGTAATCAGAGTGCTTTGATTGGCAGGGATCTGCGGCAATGATTACAGAATTTCTAGAAATGAATGAGACGAGATGCTTATTAAAGTGCTGCTTGACTTTAGGCAGAAAATTCTAGTGGGCAGAAACATAGTATGAGCCCCTGCAGAACTCACGTCTCTTACCCAGTAGTCAGGTCTAGACCAGTTCATCGACTTGGAGCCCGTTGATGGACGGGGAGGCCGGGTCTCTTTGACGAAGGGCTCAGCAAAGCAGAGTTGCCAGATTAAATACAGGACACTTAGTTAAATCTGAATTTCAAATAAACAGAGAGTGATTTTTTAGTATAGATATGCCCCTTGCAATATTTTTGCTAAATGTGGCAACCCGTAGGTCTTAGACTATAAATCTTCCCTCATGCTTTCCCCCGAGGAACTGCTGCCATAAACCAGGGTGACGCTGCACCGGCGAAAGAAATACTGAGACCTTCTGGGATCCTTGGATGATGACTCTGAATGGATGGTGTTCCGTGGAAACCTGAAAATCCACCCCGGTTCATCAGAGTGGGAGTTTATGAAGGCCCTAAATCAGTTATGCAGTTATGTCTAGAGCAGAAATTCAGCTAGCTGTTTTCCAACCCAATAATCTTTATATAACAGAAGGCTCTGAAATCTAGAGAGTCCTGTGAGTTTAGAATCATTATGTTGCTGTAGAATCATAGCTCTCAAGCATCCTGCAATCTGTCTACATAGCACTGGGCAACCTTGGTGCCTACCGTCTTAGATAGTAACATCGTAGCATTGGCTAGTTTATGCAATGTTGTGGTTTTCAGAGGTTTGTTTACCTGCTAAAGTCTATTTTCAAGGAGTAACTTCTTGGGAAGCCCTGATGTATAACAGATTAAAACTGCTCCTGGAAGCAGAGCTGGGGCACCCGGTACCTATGCTTCTCCCTGTCCATCTCATCTCGCTCTTTAAGGCTCTCAGGAGTATCGCGGGGGTGAAGTCTTTCCATTGTATAGAACGCATGTCTGCCTGCTGGAGGGGCTATGGAAAAGGGGAGGGAGCTAGCACTAATCAGCGTTCTCAGCCCCCAAGACTGGGTCTACCCAGACAAAGGCAAGCCTGCAGAGGAATAAGAGACTGTTACTGGGAAGCGGGGGAAGAAAAAATGTTGCAAGACCACTTCCTCACTTCTTGCTTCATACCACTTTCACTCCTGTCCCTGTCCTTGCTTCTAATATCCCATCCACTGAAATATTCTTCTTTCCATTTCATCCAAACAGGAAGCGCCTGAGACTTTGTTTAAATCATATGTTGTCCATGGAGGCTTCCCAGGCTACACAGACTTCATAGAGGACCAAACCTGACTCTGAAAATGAATGGTTGGTGACCTTTCAGGGCAAAGCCTTACTATGTCTACTTTATTCCTAAAGTAGAAACCCAGTCCTCTTTCTGGCATTTTCTGGAACAGCTCACGTCAAAAATGAGTACTTACCAATTATCCAAGTGATCTAAGAGGCCACAGGGGTGTTCCTCTCTGGGAGGACTGTCATATATGCGCTTTATCTTGCAAACCAGACAGGAATGAGCCAGTGTTGTCCCAGGCAAATTGAGGTGTGCCACCTCCCTATCCAGGGGGGACTTGGCATCTTAATAGTTGTTGCATCACCAATTTTAGTGTTTACAATTTCTAGCTTCTTCTTCTTTTTTTTTTTTGAAGCAGTATCTTACATCACTTTTAAATTTTTTAATTATTATGGGTACATAATAGTTGTATATCTTTATAGGGTACATGTGATGTTTTGATGCAGGCATGCAATGTGGATTAATCAAAACAGAGTAATTGGGGTATCCATCAACTCAGGCATTTAGCATTTCTTTGTGTTTATCAGAACATTCCAATTCCACTCTTTTAGTTAAAGTATACCCTAACTTGTTGATTATAGTCGATTTGTTGTACTACCAAATATTGTTCATTCTATCTAACTAACTATTTTTTGCACCCATTAACCATCCCCTGTTTATCCCCCACTGCCTGCTACCCTTCCCAGCATCTGGTAACTGTCATTCTACTCTCTGTCTCCATGAGATCAATTGTTTTTCATATTTAGTTCTCACATACGAGTGACAACATGTGAGATTTGTCTTTCTGTGCTTGGCTTATTTCACTTAACATAATGTTCTCCAGTCCCACCCATGTTGTTGCAAATGGCAGGATTTCATTCTTTTTGTGGCTATACAGCATTCCATTGTGCATACGAACCACCATTTCTTTATCCACTCATCTGTTGATGGACACTTAGGCAGATTCTTTATCTTGGCTACTGTGTATAGTGCTCTGCACAGTGTTGGTATCAGAATGATACAGGCCTCATAGAACGAGTTTGGGAGTATCCCCTCCTCCTCGATTTTTGGGAATAGTTTAAGTAAGATTGGTGTTAGTTATTCTTTGTGTGCTTGGTAGAATTCAGCAGTAAAGCCATCATCAGGTCCTGGGCTTTTCTTTGATGGGAGACTTTTTATTAATGCTTCTATCTCAGCCGCTCATTTGTTATTAGTTTATTGAGGTTTTGGATTTCTTCCTGGTCCAATCTTGGCAGGATGTATGTGTCTAGGAATTTATCCATTTCTTTTAGGGTTCCAATTTGTTGGTGTACAGTTGCTCAGAGTAGTCTCTGATGATCCTTTGGGTTTCTGCAATATCAGCTGTAATGTCTACTTTTTCATCTCTGGTTTTATTTATTTGGGTCCTCTCTCTTTTTTTCTTAGTTTGGCTAAAGTTTTGTCTACTTTGCTTATCTTTAAAAAAAAAAAAACTTTCCATTTCATTGATCTTTTGTAGTTTTTTTGGTTTAAATTTCATTTATTTCTGCCCTGATCTTTATTATTTCTTTTCTTCTACTAATTTTGGGTTTGGTTTGCTCTTGTTTTTCTACTTCTTTGAGAAGCATCGTTAGGTTGTTTATTTGAGTTTTTCTACTTTTTTGATGTAGGCAATTATTGTATAAACTTTCCTTTTAATACTGCTTTTTCCATATCCCATAGGTTTTGATATGTTGTGCTTTCATGTTCATTTGTTTTGAGAAATTTTTAAATTTCTTTCTTAATCTCTTCATTGACCCACAGGTCATTTGGGAGCCTACTGTTTAATTTCCATGTGTTTGTGTAATACATTTTCCAATGTTCCTCTTGTTGATTTCTAGCTTTACTCCGTTGTGGTCAGAGAAAATGCTTGGTATGATTTCATACAATTTCTAGTTTCTGCTGCCCTTTCGTTTTGGGGAATTTCCAGGGTGATTGCCTGGAGCTGCTCTTTCCCAGGACCAAATGGAAAATGCCGACAGGAACAACGTTGTATTTGGCACACACTGGTACTGAGAATGAGCAAAGAAACGGAAGCTTTTCTGTTAGGGCAGCATTTTGCAGAAACATTTTTATTTTTAAAAATAACATATGATGACTTAGAATACTTGGGAAATCTGTCTTAAAAACCATAAAAACATTATAAAACAATTTTCACACTCAGCATCGAGACAGAACCCCAGGAAAACATTTTTTTGTTCTTTTTTTATTTTTCATGCGATAATATTAGGGGTTTTACTAGATACAGATTAGTCTCGATTTGTTAGTTGATGCTAAGCCAAAACATTGCCAAAAGTCATTTTGTATCTTTCAATAACTTCATTTGTTAATGGGTAGATAGTCCTCTGTTATATGGAAGCACAATAACTTGCTAGACCACACCGTGCTATTGGGCATCTGATCTATTTTACTTCTATTTATTTCTAAATGAAGCCATGGCGCATGTAAGAAATCTCTATCAGCATCATTGTTTACTTTATAGACATGGAAGTGAGCTTGCGAGATCAATAGTGTGAATGGTTTCAGGCTATTAAAACATATTTTCAGATTTATTTTAATGTATTTATGTATTATGCATACAATAAAATTCACAGATCTTACAGTTATAGCTTGATTAACTTTTTAATCTGTGTATGCAACACGTAACCACCACCGGCATCAGGACTGTCCCTGGCAGTTCTCTTGTGTTCTTTCCTAACCAATGCTTTATCTTCTAGAAGTAATCACTATTTTGACTTCTGTCAACATTGATTGACTGGTCTTGAAGTTCACGTAAGTGGAATCATATGGCATGCAATCTTTGGTGTCCAAAGTCTTGTGCTCAATGTAATATTAAAAAAAATATATGCCAGTAGTTCTGTTTATTTCTAGGTAATATTGCATTTTATGAATATACCACAGTTTGTTTATCCAATTCCCCTCGACCCTTGGGATGCTTTCAGTTTTGAGCTATTATGAATAGAGTTGGCTATGAACATTCTTGTTCAAGTATTTTTGTGCAAACATGGACTCATTTGTCTTAAATATTTACTTAAGAGTAGAATTTCTGAGTCATTGGATAAGCATATTTCATTTTATGACAAACTGCTAAACAGTTTCCAAAACTTTCCAGCAATGTATAAGGTCTTCATTTGTTCTACTCTACATTCCCACCAATATTTGGTATTATCAATCTTTTGTATTTTAGCCATTTTGGTGGGTTTGTAGTAGTATTTTATTTTGCATTCAATTGCATTTTCCTAATTACTTGTGATATTAAACTACTTTTTATATGTTTATTGGTTGTTTGGATATTTTCTCATGAAAAGTGAAATGGCTGTTCACAGTTTTTGAGCCTATTTTTAATTGGGTTGTTTTTCTTTTTTATTAATTTGTAAGAATTCTTTATATAGTCTGGATTAAGGTATTTTTATATGTAATATGATTTATTTTCTCTTAGTCTTTAGCTCGTTTTTTAACTTTCTTAACAGTATCTTCTGATAAATAGTTATTTTCAATTTTGATAAGGTCTAATTTATACATAGTTTTTCTTTTATGGCTGTATGTTCTATGTTTTGTTTAAAAAAACATTTTCCACCCCAGGTTATAAAGGTATTCTCCTAGGTGTTTTCTAGCTTTAGCTTCATATTTATGTCTATGATCCATCTTAGATTATTTTTTGTCTATAGTTTGAGATACGGAAGAGGTTATTTTTTCCATGCAGATTTCTGGTTGCTTTAGCATCATTTATTTGGAAGACTTTTTTTCTGCATTACATTGGCCACTTTCTCAAAAGTCAAATAAATGTGTGTGTGTGTGTGCATGTGTGTGTGCATGTGTGTGTATGTGTGTGTGTGTGTGTGTGTAGCGATGATTAATTTTATGTGTCAACTTGACCAGGCCATGGGGTGCCCAGATATTTGGTCAACCATTATTTTGGGTGTTTCTATGAGGGTGTCTTTGGATGAGATTAACATCTAAGTCTGTAGACCGAGTAAAGCAGATGGTGATCCCTAACGTGGAGGGTCCTCACCCAACCAGTTAAAGGCTTTAATTGAACAAAAAGGCTGACCCTCCTCTGAGCAAGAGAGAATTCCTTTGCCTGCTTCCCTTGGACTGGGACATCAGTTTTATTCCTGCCTTTGAACTGGAACTGAACACTGGCTCTTCCTGGGTCTCCAGCCTGCTGTCCTTTGGACCAGAGGTGCACTGTCAGCTCTCATGGTTCTCCGGGCTTTGGATGTGGACTGGAGCTGTGCCATTGGTTCTCCTGGGTCTCCAGCTTGCTGACTCACCCTGTAGCTTTTGGGACAAGTCAGCCTCTATAATTGTATGAGCCAATTCCTTAAAATAAATCCATCTCTCTCTGTCTCTCTCTCCCCTACCCTCCACCACACACATTTGCTTTTATTTCTTGGAAGAAGTTTAACAAATACAGATCTATCTATCTATCTAGTTTATGTATAGTTAGATACACATATGTATTTCTGAACTCTACTTTGTTCTATTGACCTGTTTGCCTATCCTTATGCAAATATTACACTATTCTAATTATTGTTGCCTTATAGTAAGTCTTAAAATATGGTAGTGTGCATCCTTCAACTTGGCTCTTTTCCAAGATTGTTTTGGCTATTCTAGGTCCTTTATATGTTCATATAAATTTCTACAGAAAAAAATGAATGTAGGGATTTAATTGGGGTTGCATTGACTCTTCATACTAAATTGACATCTTAACATTATTCAGTCCTCTACTCTGTAAATGTGGTCTATAGCACTCCATTTATTTAGGTTCTTCTTTATTTTCTCTTAGGCATGTGTTGTATTTTTCAGCAGAGAGTTCTTACACATATTCCATTCATTTTATTCTTGAATATTTTACATTTTTTGATGATATAATAGATGAAATTTTAAAGATTTAATTTTCCATTTTTTTGTCATTAATGTATAGGAATTCAGCTAATTTTTGTAAAGTAGCTTATATTCTTGGGATCTTGAGAAATTCATTTATTAGTTCTAGTAGTTTTCATAGATTTCCTCATGTTTTCTGTGTATATATAATCATGCCATGTGTGTATGACATTTTAAGCTCTTTCTTTTTAATCTTTATGTATCTATTTCTTTTTTCTTATCTTATTGCACTGACTAGAACCTTGAGAACAATGTTGAAAAGAAATGGGGGATACTGGACATTCTTGCCTTGTTCCTGAGCATTTATGATAGTCTTATTCACTTCCTGAAGATCTGTGTTCCCATTGGGATAATTTCCTCTAAGCCTTTAGATTTTTCTCATAGTGAAATATTGTTATTCTGGTAACAAATTGAATCAGCTTTTGTTTTTTTCTGAAAACATCATTAGATTAGAACAACACTATGAACAAAAGCTACGTAGTTGAAATATCTGTACCCAATGACTTCAGAACATACATTTTTTCAAATACACATAAAACATTTATCAAACTGACTCTATGCTGGACCACAGAGCAAGTCTTAACAAACATTAAAGATCTGAAAACATATAAAATGTACCCTTTAACCACGGTGGAATTAACACCAATAACAAAATTATTACTTCTTTTCATACCTCAAAGTTTAAAAATTTAGCCATGTTCATCTGCATAACCCATAGATTAGGAAGAATTCACAACAGAAATTACAATATATTTTGAAATAAATTATGATAAAATGTGTCATATGAAAATTTATGGGATACAGCAAAAGCTGTATTTAAAAGACTCATGAAAGTAAATGCCTGTATTCAAAAGAAAAGCTTAAAGTCAGCAATCTGAGTCTTCATCTTCTTTCCCTCCTGCAGCGGCTCTGAAGAGCCCTCTCCCTCTGCTGTCTAGCACACACCTGTCCTTCAAGACCAGTAGTGTTGGACACTCAGCTTCGATGAAAAGCCCCAAGTGCACCTGAACTAGTCAACGCCAAGTTTCCTCTTATGTCCAGGTTCACTCCTGGGATATTACGTTGGGTCTGAGAATTAATTAGATGGAGAAAACCTAGGGTTATGGAGAAAAGTTTGAAGTCTGCTGTGAGAAATCAGGAGAGAGGCTTTGGGCAAAGCTAGGTATGTGAGAAAGGGGAAGAGAGGTCCCAGTGAATATGGGCTGGTGATGTTAGGGACTAGAGCCAAAGAGGTAGAACATCCTATTTGGGTCCTGCCAAGTTCTCCCCGAACCTTGGATGGAGGCTAGTCCAGTCAAAAGGCATTCCTGGAGGGTGGCTCTGTATGCTCCAAACTGCCACCCCCTGCTGCCATTTTCTCCCTCCCAGCTAAATGTTACCCCATGAAAAATAAGACTAAGTGGTTTAAAATTATGTGTATTTCTTCCTTTGAAAATGACATAGTCATATACTATAACATTAAGTTCAACAACAGCAGTACAGGGCACACATTTGACTTGAAGGAGCATTGATTCCCTGAGAATACAGAGGTGATTCACCCAGACGATCTGTGCAAGGACCTTACAATACTACAGGCAGGTTGGAAGGAGAACAATGACATTTTGCCATGAACTTACTTGAGCTCACAGAAAAAAAAAAAAATACACACATACACATCACCAGGATTTTATATTTTACATTCACTAGGATTTATGGCAGAAAAAGTCAAAGTATCACTATATTAAATATTATTAAATATTATTTAAGAAATATTGTGCATTAAATTATTGAACAAAGTGCCTCTGTTTGGAAATTAAAATAAAATAATGTCACACTACATCTGGGGAAGGTTGGGGGAAAATAAATAAGGTTTTCTTCAGGCTCGATCTCTCAGTCCAGGTGTGAAGAAGGTTCAAGGCTTCCGGGTTTGGGACTTTTGCTCCAGACGCTTCATGGAATCCTGGACCCACTTTTCCTTGGGGTCGGCACAGAACTCCTTGCCCAGTTTGGTCTTGAAGCTGTGGGGAGAGGGGCACAGTGAGATGGACCTCCTCAAGGACCCTACCCAGGGGGTAGCCGGTTAGCCCCTAGACTGGATCAGCTCTTGCTCCCAGGGCCTGGGGCCAGGAGAGGAGGGAGGTCAAGGCTGGCAGGAAGAGGTCTTGGGAGGAAGCTCTGCTCCTGCTGTCCAGGTGAAGCCCTCCAGGCTCTGGCTAAAGGTATGGGGACAATCTCACTAAGCATCTGGAAGGGGAGCCTGGAGTGATTATGGACTCCTTCTCGTGGGCTCATTTTCTCTTTGACGTAAAGGGGCCCTTTGGGTCAATGGAACATCCTCATCTGACTCATTTGGATATGGGTCCTCTCCCCTTTGTCCCTCAGAACTTTTGACTGAGGGGTGATGCCAGGATCATCTACTCACATCACGGCTTCCCGGGGACACTTGATGTTGGTGACTGTGGTGTAGCTCTCCAGCCTCTGGATGGAGATTTTCCTACTGACCATATTAAAGCAGCAGGTGATGGGAATGGAAACAGAATCTGAAAGAAATTTTGCAAAGAACGCGACAGTTAGGGTACACTGTAAATGTGCATTTGTAGGAGGAGGAGGAGAAGGTAGGAGAAGACCTAGGTATCACCATCCTGAGTTCACCGCCTTAGTCTGGATCCCAGAGATCAAACATTACCTGTGCATCAGTTCCCTCTGTTGAAGTATGGGGCCCCTCATTGTTGACTAGGTATGGAAAAATCCTGAGTGACGAGGCTAATACTTGTCTACTAACCCCAAACTTCAGACACTGGGAAAATAAGTTCTAAGACCTTGCTTCCCAGCTGTTTTTCCCCATGAGATTCAGAACCAACCTATGTCATGTGCTGAGATTCCTCTGGGGCCTTATCCTCCTGACACTGCCACTATTCTGGAAGCTTCACTGGGCCATAACCAAAACTTAAAACTTCAGGCAGTAGTTCCTTCCTCTCCACTACTGCCTGCAATGGCCTTCACATGCCCAATGAGGTGTCCTCCACTTCCCAGAACGGTGGCTGCAGTGGTTGTCCTGTGTCTCTGCCCAAGCTGGGGTCAGGAAGGCTCGTGGGGCCTGGCCTCAGTGGCCTGGGCCCTTGGTTCTGGCTATGGCTCTGACTAGCTGTGACATAATGGCTCTTCCTAACCCCTCTCTTGGTCTCCCTTTCTCCACCTGTAAAATGCAGACTACGCAGCAAGTCTGGGATGGCTCGGGCACTGGGATGCGAGTACTGAGGTAGTTATGGTGTTAGCCCTTAGGGAAGGAGGGCCCTTACCTGGCTGAGCAAGGCCCTGGGGGCTGAAGGTGGCTGCTGCCAACAGCAGGCCCAGGAGCGCCGCGGAGACCTTCATGCCGGAGGGCGAGGGGCGAGCTTCAGCCTGAGAGTGGAAGGTTTCTGGGTCTGGGTAGGTCTCTGTCCCTCTGCTCCTCTGGTGGCTCTGCCTGCCTTTTATAGAGAGCAGAGAGGCTGGGTGGGGTCACAGTCGAGAAAGGATGAAATAAGACCCTGAATCTGCTGAGTAAGCACCAGATCCTGGGGTGATTTCCAGATAACGAGAGAAGGAAGCGGTGCAATCTCTATCTTTCGCTCAGACTTCTTGGAGTAAAAGCAGAAGGAAATGTGGTTATGTTCAACAAAGTGTAGGAAGTGACCTCACTGGACTATTAAGAGCTTTGATTTCTTTGAAATGGGAAATGGAAAAATGGTTTGTAGGAAAGGAAAAAAGGAAGCTGAGGTCATAGTGGAGTGAAGAGATAGATCCTGGGGCCTGCCCCTCTGCAGGGGCCAGGAGGCCGGGATGGCTAAGTTAGTTCCTAAGGCTTTGCTTGTGCTCTTTTCATGCCTCTCAGGTCACTGCAGTTCTCAACGAGACAGGCTCCTTTATAACACCAGACAGGCAGCTCCACGGGAACCTTGAAAGAATGATGGAATCCAGGCATCCTCAAGCCTTAATGCCCTGGAATCTTAGCATCGTGGAGCATGAACCAGACAGCACATGTCTTGTCGTGCAGTGGTTCCCAAACATTTCACTAAAGTTTCTTTCCAAGTGCAATCATATGGAGAGAAGCCCAATATTTCATGCAGATTGAGGTGGACCAGGTCTGTTTGCAAAAGGCCTCCCAACTCCCTTTGTTCACACGCAGTGGCAGGTGGGGCAGGAAGGGAAGGAGCCAGCTCTGCCAACCACCAGTCACGTCTCCTCCCCTCCCCTCACGCAGCCATCACTGCAGGATCACATGGAAGTTCTCCTGCTCCGAGAATCCCCTCCATTCTTCTTGTCATCCTTTGCCCTCCCCCCAGATCTCTGGCTACCACTGATTTCTTTACTGTCTCTCTAGTTTGTCTTTTCCCGAATGTTGTATACGTAGTTGGAATCATATAATATTGTAGCTTTTTCATACTGGCTTCTCTCACCAAGCAATATGCATTTAAGGTTCTTCCATGTCTTTTGGTGGTTTGATAGCTCATTTCTTTCTTTCTTTCTTTTTTATTAATTTATTATTTTTTGTTATTGTGAAATACACGTAATATGAAGTTTACCATCGTAATCATTTTTAAGTGTACAGTTCAGTGGCATTAAGTACATCCACATTATTGTGCAACCAACCTCCATAACTCTTTTCATCTTGTAAACTGAAACTTTATGCAAATTAAACTCCATTTCCCCTTTTCCCCAGCCCCCAGCAACCACCTACTACTGTCTGTCTCTATGATTTTAACTACTCTAACTACCTTGTGTAAGTGATCATACAGTGTTTGTCTTTCGTGACTGGCTTATTTCACTTAACATACTATTCTCCTCATGGTTCAACCATGTTGCAGCATAGGTCAGCATTTCCTTTCTTTTTAAGGCTGAATAATATTTCATTGTATGTATATGTCACATTTTCCTTATCTATTCATTTGTTGATGGACCCTTGGGTAGCTTTCACGGTTTAGCTGTTGTAAACAATGCTGCTATAAACATGAGTGTACAAATACCTCTTCAAGACTTGCTTTCCATCTTTTGGGTGTATATCCAGAAGTGGAATTGCTGTATCATATGGTAATTCTATTTTTTATTTTTTGAGGAACTGCTGTAATGTTTTCTACAGTGGCTATACCATTTTACATTCCCACCAACAGTTCATAAGAGTTCCAATCTCTCCACATTCTCACCAACACATGTTATTTTTTGTCTTTTTGGTAGTTGCCATTCTGATGGATATGAAATGGTATTTCA
Source organism: Lemur catta (assembly GCF_020740605.2). Classification (NCBI taxonomy): domain Eukaryota; kingdom Metazoa; phylum Chordata; class Mammalia; order Primates; family Lemuridae; genus Lemur; species Lemur catta. Next base: position 22,920,625 of record NC_059142.1, on the reverse strand, counting down.
CTGTAGTTTTGATTTTCATTTCTCTAATGATTAGTGATGTTGAACTCATCAATATGTTAGTTATTTGTATATCATCTTTGGAGAAATGTCAATTCAACTCCTTTGCCCATTTTTGAATCAGGTTAATTTTTACTGTTGTCATTGAGTTTTAGGAGTTCTCTGTATATTCTGGGTATCAATCACTTATCAGATATATGATTTGAAAATATTTTCTGCCATTCTCTGGGTTGCCTTTTTATTCTGTTGATATTATCTTCTGATGCACAAATTTTTAACATTTTCATGAAGTCCAATTTGTCTATTTTTTCTTTTGTCGTCTGTGCCTTTTGTGTCATATCCAAGAATCACAGCCAAAGCCAGAGTGATGAAGCTTTTGCCCTGTGTTTTCTCTTAAGAGCTTTATAGTTTTAGATCTTACATTTAGGTTTTTGATCCACTTGGAATTAATTTTTGTATATGGTGTTAGGTAACAGTCCAATTTCATTCTTCCGTATGTAGCTGTCCAGTTTTCCCTGCACCATTTGATGAAAAGACAATCGAACAGTATGGGCACCCTTGTCAAAATTTTTTTGGCCATATATGTGAGAGTTTATTTCTGGGCTCTTTATTCTATCCCATTGCTCTGCATATATGTTTTTACACCAGTAACACACTGTTTTGATTATTGTACCTTTGTAGTAAGTTTTCAAATCAGAAAGAAAACAGCTTTGTTCTTTTTCAAGATTGTTTGGGTTATTGGGATTCTCTGATATTCTATCTGAATTTTAGGATGGGCTTTCCTATTTCTGCAAAAAATATCATTGGGATTTTGTTAGATATTTGAATCTGTAGATTATTTTGGGTGGTATTGACATCTTAACAATATTAAGTCTCTCAATGCTTGAACATGGAATGTGTTTCCATTTAGTGATGTCTTTAATTTCTTTCAGCAATGTTTTATAGTTTTCCTTGTATAATCCTTTCACCTCCTTGGCTCATGCTGACAATGTTGACTCTTCCTACCCATAAACATGGAATATCTCTTCATTTGTTTAGATCTTGTTTAATCTATCATCAAAGTTTTGCAGTGCACCTCATATGTGTTGTACATGTTTTCTTAGATTAATTCCTAAGTACTTCATTTTTTGGTACTCATGTAAGTAGCATTATGTTATTAATATCACATTCCAATTGTTTATTGCTAGTATATAGGAATGTTATTGAATTTTACATATTATATTAACCTTGTATCCTGCAACTTTGCTATAATTTCCTATTAGCTGCAGGATTTTTTGTTGTTGATGTTTTGTGACTTTCTACATAGACAATCATGTCTTCTGAAAACAGAGATAGTCTTATTTATTTCTTTCCAATCTGTACACCTTTTTATTATCTTGTCTCATTGCATTAGCTAGGACTTCCAGTATTATGTTGAATCTAAATACTGAGAAGAAACATCCTTGCCTTGTTCTCAATCTTAAGAGAAAAACATCTAGTTTCTCATCATTAAGTATGATGTTAGCTGCTGGTCTTTTGTAGATATTCTTTATTAAGTTAAGAAAGTATTCCTCTATTCCTAGTTTGCTGAGAGTAAATCATGAATGAGTGCTGAATTTTGTCAAATGCTTTTTTTGCATCCATTGATATAATCATAAGATTTTTTCTTCTTTAGCTTGTTCATGTGATAGATCACATTAATCAATTTTTGAATGTTGAACCAGCCTTGCATACCTGGAATAAATCCCATTTGGTTGTGGTGTACACTTCTTTTTATACATTGCTAGATTCTATTTGCTAATATTTTGTTGAGAATTTTTGCATCTCTGTTCATGAGTTTGGTCTGTAGTTTTCTGTTGGTCTATAGTTTTCTTTTGCTGTAATGTCTTTATCTGGCTTTGGTGTTAGGGTTATGCTGGACTCATGGAATGAATCAGGAAGGGGTCTCTCTGCTTCCATCTTCTGGAACAAATTGTAGAGAATGGATGCCATTTGTTGCTTAAATGTCTGGCAGAAGTCACAAGTGAAACCATCTGAGCAGGGCTGGTGCTTTCTGTTTTGAAGTTTATTAATTATTTATACAATTATAAAAATAGATTTATTCAGACTAACTATTTCTCCTTGTGTGAGCTTTAGTAGAGTGTGTCTTTCAAGGAATTGGTTTATTTTTTCCAATTTATCAAAAAGGTGGGCATGGAGTTCATCATAATATTGCTTTATTTTCCCTTTAATGTCCACGGAATCAGTAATGGTCCCTCTTTCATTTCTTATAATAGTAATTTGTGTCTTATATCTTTATCTTTTTTCTTGGTTGTCTTAGCTAGAAATCTGTCAACTTTATTGCTCTTTTCTTATTGCTCAAAGAAGTAGCACTGGTTTCATTGATTTTTCTCTACTGTTTTCCTATTTTCAATTTCATTGATTTCTGCCCTAATTTTTTATTTCTTTTCTTCTGCCTGCTTTAGGTTTATATTGCTCTTCTTTTTCTAGTTTTCTAGGGTGGAAGCTTAGATTATTAATTTTAGATCTTTCTTCTTTTTCAATATTTGTATTCAATGTTGTAAATTTCCTTCTAAGTGCTGCTTTTACTTTATACACCAAATTCGGAAGTTGTATTTTTATTTTTATTTAGTTCACAATATTTTAAAATTTCTCTTGAGGATTCTCCTTTGACTCATGTGTTATTTAGAAATATGTCGTTTAATCTCCAAGTATGTTGAGATCTTCCAGTTATCTTTTTGTCATTGACTTGTAGTTTAATTCCATTGTGGTCTGAGAGCATACTTTGTATGACTTCTGTTCTTTGAAACTTGTTTATGTCCAAGAATGTGGTATATCTTGGTGAATGTTCCATGTGAGCTTGGGAAAATGCATATTTTGTTTTTGTTGGGTAAAATATTTTATAAATGTCAAATAGATCTAGATGACTGATGGTGCTGTTCAGTTCATCTATATCCTTACAGATTTTCTTACTGGGTCTTTCAATTATGAATAGAAAGATGTTGAAATCTTCAACTATAATAGTGGATTTGGTATCTGTCATTAATTTTGGAACATTCTCATCCATTAGTGCCTCAAGTATTTCTTCTGTTCCTTTCTCCTTTCTTCTCCTTCTGACACTTCCATTATGCACACGTTATACCTTTGTAATTAACTCATAGTTCTTGAATATTCTATTCCTTTTTTTTCATTTTATTTTCCCTTTGCATTTCAACTTGTTAAGTTTCTATTGACATACCTTCAAGCTCACTGATTCTATCTTTGGTTGTGTCCGTTCTGCTGGTGAACCCACAAAAGGCATTGTTTATTTCATTTCGGTGACAGTGTTTTTGAGTTCTGGCATTTCCTTTTCGTTCTTTATGAGAATTTCCATCTGGCTGCTTACATTACACATCTGTTTTTACATGTTTACTTTTTCTATTAGAGTCCTTGTGATGTTAATTAAATTACTTTAGGCCGGGCACGGTGGCTCAAGCCTGTAATCCTAGCACTTGGGAGGCCGAGGCGGGCGGATTGTTTGAGCTCAGGAGTTCGAGACCAGCCAGAGCAAGAGCGAGATCCCGTCTCTACTAAACATAGAAAGAAACTATATAGATAGCTAAAAATATATATATAGAAAAAATTAGCCAGGCATGGTGGTGCATGTCCGTAGTCCTAGCTACTTGGGAGGCTGAGGCAGAAGGATTGCTTGAGCCCAGGAGCTTGAGGTTGCTGTGAGCTAGGCTGATGCCACGGCACTCTAGCCCGGGCAACAGAGTGAGACTCTGTCTCAAAAAAAAAAAAAAAAAAAAAAAAAATCAAGTTACTTTAAATTCTCAGTCTCGTGATTCCAAAATCTTCGCCATATCTTAATCTAGTTCTGTTGCCTGCTTTTGCCTTCAGAATGTGGATTCTTTTCTTGCTTTTTAGTATGTCTTGTAATTTTCTGTTGAAAGCCAGGCATCACATATTGGGTAATAGGAACTGAGGTAAATAGGTCTTTAGTGTCAGGGTTTATGTTTATCTGGCTAAGAGTCAGGCTGTGTTTACTGTTTGCTATAGCTATAGGTATCTGAGGCATCAGTTTCCTCTAGTGTCCTTGTTTTTGTCTCCCCACTGTCTTTCGGTTTCTCTAGAAACTCCTTGTTAAATAGAATCTGAGCCTTACAGTTCTTTCAGTGGTAATCCTATCATGATATACCTGTTACACCTGTTAATGTGGTGGCACGGCGTGGGGGAGGAGCAGCGTTCTGTAATCCTGGGATTAGGTCTCAGTCTTTTACTGTGCCTGTGCCCCTGGGCTGTGACCTGTACACGTGCATTTCAAACCCCTTTTCAAGAAGGCTAGAGGGGCTGGAGTTGGGTATTTCCTTCCCCATATAGGTTATGTTGACCTGAAAGGAAATAAGTGAGGCAAAATTAATAGAGAGAGTTTATTTGGGCCAAGGTTGGGGACTACAGCATGGGACACACTTCCAAGTTGCCTTGGGGAGTGCTCCAGAGAACAAAAGAAAGGCTCAAGTTTTTAAAGGAAAAAGAATGAAACAATAGAAGGGGGGGTGATGCCAGGAATTCTTAGTGGTTTACAGAAATAACATTAGTTAGTGGTTGGCTATACATTGTTGAACTATAGGGTGTATAGCATTTTATGGCTACTTGCCATCAGTTAGTCTCATGCCTGCATGGAAAGCAGTTTCAAGAGGTAATCATTTAGCTCAAGGGGAAATGACTCAACTGCTGTTCTGCTGTTTCATTGCAATGAGTTCCAGCTCTTCTTTGGACCTGGTAATTTAAAGGGGCTCATATTCCTCAGATAAAAAAAGCTTCTCCTCTTCTTCTCCTCCTCATCCTCTTCCTCTTCTTCCTTTTCTTTCTTCTATTCCTCCTCCTCTTAATCCTCCTCCTTCTCCTCGTTTCTTTTCTTTTCCCACAGTTAGGCTCTGGTAAAATAGTCTCCCTTATAGAAAGTGGGGTGCACAATGCTCTGGGCATTTTTCAAAATGTTTACATCTCCTCTGAGTGCATTTTTAAATGGTTACTTCCGCCTGCTCCTGCTGGAAGCATGAGGGACTATTTCTCTGATCTTTACTGTAAGAACCTGGTGTAGCTCCTGGAAGTAAAACTCATGAAAATGCAGAGGCCTCCTAAAACTGGGTCCTCAGAAATTTTTAGCTCTCAAACAAGTCCACGTTCAGGCTCCAGCACTTTGTTGATAACGGTTTAAGTTTTCTCAACAGTTCCTGGGTCCATTGTCCTCTCCTGGTAAACCGTGGTTCTCAGTAACTCTCTCTCCAGTTTGGGGGCAGCAGTTTGCCCTGTGACCTCAACTCTATGATTCAACTAAGGAGAGTTGATGATTCTCAGTTTGTTCAGCATTTTCCTTTTTCTGAAGGCAGGAGTACTTGCTGACTTCCAAGCTCTTTCCGTGTCAAAGAGGAAATTAGAAGTCACTGAGCATCTTTTCATGTTTATTTGCCATTTGTATATCTTCTCTGGTGAGGTGTCTGTTCAGATTTTTTTACCCATTTTTAAACTTCAGTGGCGGTTTTTTGTTTTTGTTTCTTTTACTGCTGACTTGAAGAGTTCTTTGTATATTTTGGCTACAAGTTCTTTATCAGATACATCCATTGCAAATATTTTTTCCCTATCTATGGCTTGTTCTTTTACCAGTGTCTTTCACAGAGTAGAAGTTTTTAACTTTAATAAAGTTCAATTTATCAATTTTTTCTTTCCTGGATATTGCTTTTTGCATTATATCTTAAATCTCATCACCAAACCCAAGGCTAAATACTGCCTTTTCAATTAATGTGTCTAGACTTCTCATAAGGCATTAAATATTCTCCAATTATCTTGAACTTTAAAGGCTCCATAGCAGTTCATATATAACAGTGCAGTATAATTAATTTGAGCATTTCTCTATAGTTGGGAATTATACAGTTTTCATTTTTTTTGCAGTTATAAACAATACTTAATAAAATCTGATATAACATAATTATTAACATCTCCATTTAATTCCATAGCAAAGAAATTAATAAATCAAAATATGTGGATATTACTAAGGCTCTTAATCAAATTATCACATTGCTCAAAAATTTGCACCTTCACTGAAATATTAGTCTATTATTCTTAAAACACTTGAAAACTGTGAAGAAGAAGACATTTATCTTGTTAAAAAGCAAAAGTAACTTACGGTAATAGAGGTTAGAATAGTGGTTTCTTTGCAAGTATTGACACTGTGTGGGAGCCAGGAACGTTTTACATTTTGATCAGAGTGGTGGTTAAATGGTTGTCTGTATATGCAAAACTCATGCAACTGTATGCTTAAAATGTCTGCACTTTACTATATATAAGTTATACTTCAATATAAAGTAAAGAAAAAAATTATTTACATTTTAATTTATTTGCTTTTTAAAAGTGCATGTTATTTGCTTTCTTTCCCCCTTTGATTAGTATGTTCTTGCTCTTAAATCAGGGGGCCTTTATATTTTTGTTTATTCAGAATAGATTTTTAAATATTTACTTCATGCAGTTTTCATTTATTACAAATACTGGGTGAACTTTTAATAGCAAGGAATCTATAGAATGTGGAACACATGAGTGTCCTTAGGATTTCCTCTGGCCAGAAAGGAATTTTGGCTGCTCCGGGCTGGCAGCTTTGTCCTCATTTGGGGGATGGTTCTGTGCCACATGCATTGTGTAGCATCACGCTCTGTGCGGGCTCAAGTTTGTGTACATTTATCATTCAAAATAAAGTCCACGTCTGACAACATACCCTCAGGACTTCGTCAGTTTCTCCTCTGTGCCGACTTCATGTGGAAAGTACATCCATACGCAGACAACAGAAATAGTTGTGAAAATAATGGCTTTGGGGAATCAAAAAGAGCTAGTGAAAATGAAGGGAATTTAGTGTGAAGCAACTGGGTCTAGTCCTGATTTAAGCAATAACTAGCCAATAAATTGCCCAAAGTGACCATGTACAAGTCATCTTGACTTTCAGATTCACTAGCGTCATCTATAAAGCGTGGAGTAGTCTTCATTCATGCGTCAGCTTTATGGATTGGTGGTGGATGACCAGAAAGTTTTACTGTGAAAACAAAGCAAAGCAGTGAGGCATTGTCTTGGTTTTTTTAAATATAATGCTGGGATTGATTAGTGATGTCTGCTATGGGCCCAGCAATAGAGAGTAGTGCTGCGTATGTGACATAGTTGCTATTCCAGGATCAAATAATACTTAAGCTCTTCTCTAACTTGATTCATCTATGATTGTCTGCAAAGGATCAAGTCAGAAGCAGAGAGGCTAGGATGCTAGGAATTAGCAGAGGAGAGCTCCCTGCTGTCAGCCCTAAGAGAGGCGGAATAGCATGGTGGTTAAAAGTCTGGATTTGGATACTGGGAACACTGGTTAATATCTGTGTCAGAGAAGGCGCAGATTATTTAACTTCTTTATATTCAAATGTCTTACTATTCTTTAATTTTGTTGTGTAGAAATGGGTTTTATTATGAATACTAAATCATCTGACACCAAAAACGTGTTTGGAAGAGCAAGTGGCACATGGCAAGTGGTCACTAAGCTGGCTGTACTCAGTGGTCAGGTAAGGTGGGTGGAGTGCCCAGAAAGTAAGTGGACAAAGATGGGTTGTAGGGATGAACCTTGGGGAATGCTTGTGCTGTAGATGAAGAAAGAAAAAAATGTCTCCCAGAGACAGGGGACACATGGGGTCCTGGGATCCTGCCACAAACCAGAAGAGTAGAATGTCCTGGGAACTCAGAGGGAATGGGAATCAGATTGCAGTGTTGACAGATGCCAAGGGCACCAAGACTCTAGTTCCACAGGCAGTTTGGAGATGTCAGTTGACAAGCCACTTTGATTATGCAATTTCCCTGTCTTGTTTTGTTTTTCAAATGAGTTTGAGAAATCCCTACATAAAATGTTAAAACGAAACTTGAAAACATGCAAGTTCCACAGCTGTTCTGTCCAGTGGTCTGGCTGTGTTGTTCAGAGAAGTGGTCATTCCACCTTTTCTCTTTCTTTCCTCCTTGGTGGCTTCCCAGTGAGCAATTTTCTAAAGCAGATTTGACAACTGTCTCAACTAGGACACATATGACAAATGTCTATGGCTCGGTGGCTAATGAAGCAGAGCTTGAGATCAGAAGCAAATATCTGTGATGAAAAGCAGAAAACAGCCACCCTGCAGGGAACCAGACTTTCTGATTCTCATCTGGTTCCCAAGGAATGTGACTCAGCGGGAGAGCTTCCCAGGAATCAGGATTTCTGCTTTCACGTGTCAGCTCTGACCCAAGTGTTCTTCATGATCACAATATTACAGGATGTGTTGGGAGAGGCACTTGCATTTAATTTAATTGATTCAATCCTTTCCCTAGACAAATGAGAGAAAGAGTTACAGAGGTGAAATGATTTGTCATAGGTTGTATAGCTACTTCATGACAAGCCAGGAGTGGCAAGTGGGAATGTCACAACAAAAGCCGCCATGCAGTTCTGATTCCAGGGTAAGAACCAGGCAGAGAACTATAGTGAGTTTCCCAGGAACCTCAGAGACCCTCTGCTGCTCTAGTTTCCGAACCTACCTGTGACGTCAGGATGTCCTGGGCACTTGCTAATAGCATGGAAGGGAGGCCTTAACACACCCTAAAATACACAGTCAGAATCTTTAGAGATGATACCTCAAATTCTCTGTTTTTGAAGTACTCCAGGTGACCAGGTGATTTTTAACCAAGTCCATTTGGGGAGCTGTTAATCTAGTTCAAATGTAGCACTTACGTATATAAGCTGAGGCACAGGGTAAGAAGAGGGTTTCCCCTAAGTCACATTGACAGTTGAGTAAAGAACCAAAACCAGAACTCGGAGATGGGGTCGTCCTGCCTAATTATGCATTGGGTCTCCTTGTTCAGTCCCTGGTACCTGGTAGAATCTTCATTCTAACGGAGGCTCCAGCATCTTCGATTTTGTCTCTATAAGTTCATGCAGCAGGGATAAGCAATCCTGGCCTCAGCTGGAATACAGATGATTTCAAGGGGGATTATTTGATGTGTCTTAACAAATGGAGCATGAACAGATTCTATTTGAACTTGGAAACATGTAGCACACCCCTTCAAGTCCTTGCAGCACCGGTCCCCACTCAATGTCTAATATTTGCTCAGCACAGGGGACCTTCTGAGACCCAGTTAACTATCTGTTGATGTCTGTACTTGTCCTTTATAACTCCATGAAACCAACTAGAATTTTGGGATAAACTCTTAAATGGTGCTTGGAAATAGGGCTGGGTATGAGGAGGTGAGGTAGGCAGGGCTATTTTATTACGAGAACTAAGTTTTCATGATGACAATGAGCTGTCCAGTTGCTCCCGGGGATCTGGGAGTGCCACTGGATGTGCATGGAAGTGTCCTGGCCTGCCCTGCTGGTTGTTTGGGGGATATTTCATGATCCTGGGCTCCTGGCTGGCTTGATAGTGGGGGTTCTAGGTGCTGCCCCACCCCACTCTTTCCCTGTTGGCGGCCGTGGTGATGTGACCCAAGAGTCATGGATTCAAGAACTAGGGGTGACATGGAGTTTGACTGCCGAATCTCTTCATTTCCTAAACGCACACATTATTATCTCAACTTTATTGATGGAGCAGCTGAAAAAGAGAGAGAGAGAGAGAGAGAGAGAGAGCGCACACACAGAGAATTGATCTGCCCTAGATGTCATGAAACACAGCCCCCAGGTCTCTGGCTGTCCAGAGCAGGCTCTTCCCAGGGCCCCTGGCTGGTTTCAAGTGTGACTCGTGGAACAGTGCGGTAGCACGTGGCACAGCATAACATGGGCTACCTCTTATCCAGATTCTAATAGTTTTCTCCCTAGCTGCAGAGAAGGGGGTTCTGCTCTGCTGTCTCCTCACTTGGGCTGTTGGAGTCATTATCATTGGAACATCCCTGGTAACTATGGCAGGTGAAAGAGACTCTTGTCCTCGCTCTTAAATGCCTCTGCCTGGAATGACACATATCACTTCTGCTTGCCTTTTTCTAAATCAAAGTGGAGCATGTGGCTCGTCCGTTTTGAAGACGACATGGAAGTACAGCCCTGCCGTGTACACAGAAGAATAAGAACTGGAAATAGCAGTGGATATCTCTAAACACTAACACATGTTCGCATTATCCGTATCAGTTTAGCAACTGTTACATGTCGAAAGAAGTGACTGGACCGTGTAATGTTACTAGACTAAACAATTGCTAATGCTTCCCATTCAAATAGTCCATTCATTTAAAAAATATTTTTTAATTTTAACTTGGGGCAAAGTGGTGGATTCAGATGGCTTCATAATGTTTAGTGAACTCCATAGCATTCTAAAGAAAACATACAAAGAAACCCACAAGGGATTTTTATCTAAATGTCAGAGAATGGTGTGATGATTGCCACATCAAGTTACCCACATCAACTCAGAAAAGTGGGAAATCATTATAAAGCCCTCAGTGGACACAGGTGTTAGTTGGTACTTAGGGTGATATTTTTATTTCATTATTTATTGAGATCACAATTAAGCTTATGAAAGCTAATAAGCTAATAAGCCTAATAAGCTAATAAGCCTCTAGGTTATTATTATCTGGTAAGCATCACAAAGAAGTCATTGGACAATTAATTGTTTCACGTCACATACAAAATAGTTTTGTTTATATCGTTGTTTTAAAAAAACATTGAGACCCGACAGTCTGCTTGATTTATTACTATGTATTATACTCCATATCATTCTCAGCTAAACATGTTGCATTATCTTTGTGTCAAAATTAGCAGTTCATTTTTATTCTACATTTTTAAAGATAAGAAAGTATAATATTAAGTCAACTGCAGAGTCTTTCGGCCAGTGTAAAATAAACACTAATGTGTTTTGTATAACGTGAACTATTTAAAAAACGGAAGACATCTCTTTCCAGGCACCAGCCAGCACTGGCGTTAGTGATGGACAGCCACAGGGTGGCACCTTCTCCCAAGGGCACCCCACAGTCACCAGCAGCCTCTGTGTTGAGTCTTCCCACGCGAGAGGTGTTCAATAAGAAATTGTTATTGCAATTTACAGCTCCCAAGTAGCCCAATTTTAGCTTTGTAGTTTTTGATTCAATTACTTTTCTCATTCCAGTCTCTGAGATTGCTCTAATCATACATAATCAAAGGAGAGAAAGTCTTTTTTTTTTTTTTTTTTTGCTGACCTGTGGCTGCTGCAATCCGTGGAAACACTGTGCTTCTTCGCGAATCTGACCCCCCCCCCAAAGTCAGGACGTTTCTGTTTCATTGGTGGAGGGTACTATACTCCCATCACTTATCTGAAGCATCTTGAGGATTTGCTATATTTCTAAGAACGTCTTCTGAAATGTTTCTGAGACCCTAACTCTGGCATTTTCCCCAACAGAGAATAAGACACCTGAAGTACTTTTGATGACTTTTAAATGATTGCATGTTCTTTGTAGAAACCATAAAATATATTTTTGCCTAAAGAAAAGGACAGAATTTATCTCCATTTAGGGTGACCAACTCATCCTGACTTGGCCTGGATTTTCTTTTAGCACCGAAAGTCCAGTGTTCCAGGAAACCTCTTAGTTCTGAGCCAATCGGGACAGCTGGTCACTCTATGTGTGTTTTAAACACTAAAATCAAAGCTTCCTTCTATATTTGTGTATTTTCTCCCTTTCTTCTCTCTCCACCTCACTGTGTATGCATATGTATATGTATACATATATGTGTGTATATAAGATATATAAGAAGATACACACATATATAAAAATACACATACATATGAAAATAATGCACATATGATTATGTTTACAGCTTTTTCCACTTAACATGGGTGATGCACTCTTCCAAGTCATTAAATATTCTTCAATTGCTTGAATGTTAATGGCCTCATACTATTTCATTATATAAATATACCATAATTGAAGCATCTCATTACAGTTGGGCATATATTATTTATGTTTTCATTTTAAGAGTAATTTGAATCAACATTAGGGTGAAAAATCCCAGTTTAAAAATCTTCATTCACACCTTTATTTCTGTAGCTGTGGAAGTAATACATCACAATATATGAAATGTGAAGCTTTAACATATATCACCAAATTGCTTCCTGGAAAGGTTTTACTCTGGACAATATCTATTATTTGTGGTAGGTAGAATAATGGGTCTCTAAAAGTTTACTCCCTAAGCCCTGGAACCTGTGACTCTGTTACTTTCCATGACAAAGGGGTCTTTATGGATCCGATGAAGGGTACAGACCTTGATATGGGAATAGTATCCTAGACTACCCAGGTGGGCCCAATCTAACAACATGAGTTCTTAAAAGCAGAGACTCTTTGCTGCTGCGTCAGAGAGAGGAGACGGAAGAGGAGATTCAAAGTGTGAGAGGGACTTGACCCACTGTTTCTGGCTTTGAAGATGCAGGCGGGGGCTATGAGCCATGGAACACAGAGGCTTCTAGAAGCTGGGAAACGTCCTTGACTAACAGCTATCAAGAAAACGGGTATCTCAGTCCAATAACCCAAAGGGAATGAATTCTGCCCGTAAAAAATGGGTCCTTCCCTAGGATCTCTAGGAAGGAACATAGTCCTAACAACACTTGGGTTTTGGTCTGTGACTCATGTTTGACTTCTAATCTTCAGAAGTGTAAGATAAGTGTATGTTGTTTAAATTTGTGGTAATTTGTTACAACAGTAATAGAAAATGAATACATTATTATCTTAAAATTTATGATACTTTGTTAATAAAAATATTATTTTGTGTACAGGCAAAACTAACCTATAGTGGTATAATTGAGACCAGATGTTCCCTCTGGTGGGTATTGACTGGCAGGGGGCATGAGGGGGGTTTGTAGGGTTTGGAAATCTACAAAGGAGCTGAGTCGTAGTTCCTGGGGTGTACGTATATAAAATTGATTCAACTTTATTATAGGAAAGTATTACCTCAATTAAAAAGTAAGTAGAAAAAGCAAAACATTCCAGTATCAGCTTGTTTAAATTTTTATTTATTGATTGATATTTTTATGTACATGTTCAATGGTTTATGCTTTTATCTTGTGAATTCTCTGACAGTCTCCTTGGCTTAGGAGTTCAGTTATTTTTCTTATTTATTTATAAGAAACTTTAGAACTTCTACCTCTTGTACATTCCATTTAAAAATAAAAACACTATGTCACCTCTTCACAACACAGAAGTGGCAGAACTTGAAATATATCCCCGACCTCAGGATTTCCTCTCACAAAAGGGAACTTGGAACTCTTAAAAAAAACTTTTGGGACTGTCCCCTGCCAATTGCATCACATAGCACTGATGCACAGAGTCAAGTTTTACTTAGAAATTAAGTTTCTATAAACCCCCAATCCACATGCAAGGCTAGTGTCCCGCAGAATAAGCTCAGGAAGTTTTCATCCTCCAGTGATGGGGCTTGACACAAAGGTGCATCCAGAGGTAAGAGCTAGAAATAGGAGTCAAAGTCAGTTATGTGGAAGCAAAGTAGGTTAGTAGCAACTCAAGGGTTTGATATCAAGCGTCGGGCACAAGCCCAGCCTGCCTGCCAAGTAGCCATGTGGCCTAACTAGATACCATTAGATCCATGGCTTTGTGTGCGAAATGTGGGGATTTGCAAGACCAAGGATGGCGAACAGGTTTCAATGTGAGTATCAGCTCGAGAGGTTTGTTGGAAAATATAGTGAAGCCTTATATGGGCTATGAGAAATGGGGACCTGATTCTTTACTGATATCCTCCATGGGCACAGGGTTAGGGATGAGCCCAGCTCTGGGACATACTGGCCATACCTGGGCCAGGAGATATCTATGCTCCTTTCCAGTTTTTTCTCCCATGATTGATTATTATCTTGAAAGAGGTCTATTCTGAGACCTGGACATTTAGGGCAAAGAGTTCTTGGCTGCTTGGCCCTAGGACAGGCAGGATAGTGGTTAAGATGATGGACTTTGAAGCCAGACTACCAGGATGTGGATGCTCAGGAAGCTTTCAATGCTATTGCCGCTCCCTGTCCCACAGTTTTCCTAGCAGGAAAATGGGTGTGAGTTAAACTAGTTGACACAGGAAAAGGTCATTGAATAGTGAGTTAATAGCATATGGTGAGAATTTCATAAGTTAGTTGTTATGGATATTGACAATGAGGAGAATGCAGTGATCAGAGGATGCTGTGCAGAGACCCAGGATGTGGACTATCAGACAGAAAGTCTCCCTTAACTGTCTTCAAGCTTCCAGATAAAGACACGGTAAAAGTGGACCTTCAGGAATGCCTGTGCTACAGGTAACGAAATAAAAACCACACCCTGGAAACAGGAGAGCATGAGGTCTGAGGATTCTCACGTGAACCAGAGGTGCAGAACACTCTGGGCCCCAGAAGGAATGGCAGAAAGAGCCCAGGTATGACAGATACCAAGAGGCACTGTGTCCAAGTTCTGCAGGGAAATCAAAGATTGCAGTCAGAAAGTCCCTTTGATTTTGCAATTTCCCTTCCTTTGGTTTTGGTTTTAATCTGGATTTGAGAAACCTTAGTGTTGAAAGATGAAATGAAACTTTAGGCTGCCAAGTTTCTGCAGATGTTTGGTCCCTGCAGCCTGGGTGCATCCCCCCAGACAGGTGGCCACTCTGCTTTCTCTCTCTCCTCCTTGGTGGCTTCCTGGTTAGCACTTACCTAAAGCAGACACAACATTTGCTTGTAGCTGAGGGAGTGGTGCATGACAAGACCGTGGTCTAGACACTAAGTTGGTAGTGGACAGGTATAAATTAGCGCTGGAAAAGAAATGAGTTTCCTGCAATGGAAGCTGTTCTCTGTCTTAAGTGATCCTCAGGGAGTGTTAGCAGGGTCAGGTAGAAGAATGTCCTGGGAGTCACAGGTTCTGGCTACATTCTTCAGCTTTGGCCCACATCTATTTCAGAGATCATAAAAATCACAGAGATAGTGGAAAGAGATATTAGAAGGAGAGATGAAGGCTTTGCAGCAGGCCACGCAGCTGGTCTATGGTGCCTCAGGACTGGAGAGTGAGTGGAAGCCAACAAGTGAGTGGGCAGGTCATTCATTGCAGAGGCTGCCCTTCAGGTTCAGGACAGTGGGGGCAGAACCCAAACGTGAGAGCACAAAGGACCCTCGGAGAACACCCAGTGTTCCAGTCCTAGACTGGGGTGTAGCTTAGGATTCCCAGGAAAACTGGTTCAAACTTGATGAGGTTTCCCACAACCCAACGTCCTGGCTCAGAATCTTGGGATGAGGCCAGGAAATCTGTGTTTACAGAAGCAGCCCTAGCGATTTTGACTCATAGCCAATTTGGAAATGATCAATCTGGTGCAAAAGCTAAGCTGAGTTCCCCAGAAGGAAATGGTTTGCACAGGCTCACCTGAGAGTGTAGTGCGGAGGCACAGCCTAAGGGAAGAATTGAGGCTGCAGTCTCAACACTGTGCAACGCTTTCGTGTTTGGCCCACGGGCTCTGCTGGGAACTCTGTCAGAGGCTCCAACATCTCCAGTGCTTGAGTTCACGGACAGGTTCATACTACAGGAGTTGGAAGACAAACAGGCGGAAGACTTCTTTAACATAAAGAGATACGGCATTCACGGTTCCCCACCTTCTGCCCAAGCCTGCCTCGTGCTAGAGGGTCTTCCGAGCATTAGTGCATATGATGACATCTTAGTCATTTTTATTCCAATGCACTGTGTGCTTCCACACTTGGTTGGCATTTTAGGCTTCATTCCTGATTAGTGTTTGGAGATGAAATCTTGGTGGCGGGAGAAGAGATACACAAGACTACTGGATCTGTGTATGATGAATGACATTGTCTTGTTGGCATGAGGATGAATGACGTTGTCTGGTTGCTAATTGTTCCCAGGGCTTTGGGTGCATCTGGGCAGGGGAGCTTTGATAAAAAATCTGTCTACGCAGGCAGTGCCTGAGTAAGAATTGGATTCATTATAACCCAGGTTTCTGGCTGGTACATGAGGGCAGATTTGAAATACTTTCCCTTCCAACTCATTCCTGGCCAGTGCACAGAAGGATACTTACCAAGATAAATGACTCCTTGAGAGGGGGAAACGTGAGATCATCTGCTAGATTCTGTCATTTCCTGCCTGTAACACAGAACTATCCTCATTTAATGGAGAATTTCCCTCTGAGGCCCGGCAGGAGAGCCGGATCTGCTCAATGCCCAGGGAGTCAGTGCCGCTTATGGAATCAGCACCAGCGTCTCCTGCTTCCCCGACTGGAACGTTTCCAGTGCCCCATGCTTCTGAGTGCATTGCTGTCTACAGAAGCCACTCTCTCCCCAAGCCTGGCAGGCATGGGCTCTGCTAGTTGGTCTTTACTCTTGGTGAGGAGGCTAGTTTCCATACAAGTGTGTCCCCTTTTGGAGAGAGGAGCTAGCCAAGGTCATGTTCTGCAGTGGAATCTTACGGAGCATCCAGGAAGAGGAGGTCCTGTCTTTCTAAATGCGTGCTCCCAGACCTCTGTAGCTGGGGTTTACAGGGATAGTGAGAGAGGGAAGGAAACTCAGAGCTCAGGGTGGGCCTGCCCCTAAATGCCACCTTGGGGTATTCCGAGAGCTGGTTCTAGGCCCTGGGTTCCTGGCCATCCCACTTTGCCCTCTTAACTGAAGGTCTTCAGTAAGTCCCAGCTTACCCCGTTCTTCCTATGAGCTGCCACCTCTCCTCCCCCCTCGCCATCCCTTCCTTCCTGGATCATTGTGGAGACCTGCTCTCGGGTCCTCCCTTCCACTTCCCATCCTGACTCAGCCACCAGCTCTCTCTCCTTCAAGCACAGCTCTGCTCAGGCCGCCTCCCTGCCCTGCTAGCCCAAACGCCTTCAGTGTTTCCCAGTGACCTTCAGAATGGGACCCAAACTGTCCATCTTGACATTGAAGAGCCCCCAAAATGCTGCTCCAAAGTTGCATTCTAAAATGTCTAAGCATTTCTCCTATTCCTGGAGCAAATTCCAGCCAGACAAGATTTCTGCCTCTCGTTCACTCTTCTTCTGTCCACCCTAAACCAGCTCAGTCAAACCCTCATCTCTGACGTCTCTCCAGCCTTTAAGATAGGTCTTGCTTATGCCTCTTTCTCACTGGAATGTCCAACCTGACCGCTAGGTCCATTGCCACCTGTTCCTCCTCTGAGGTCTGGATTCACAGACGATCGGTGTTTCTCTGGGTTGAGGGTAGATCGGATGGGAATGACGAGAGGTAGAGACGACATTTCACAGACTGTTGCATCAGACTGGGTGGGAGATGTCCCCTGGTAGGAGTGGGGGAGTGGGCAAGAGAGGAGAGGGTGTGGTGGGCAGGAGAGGCTGTGGGCTGATGCTGGACAAGAGACTGAAGTCCTTGGGTCCCAGGAGGCTGGTGTTGGGCACTGGAACTACAATGCCAGAGAGGTCCTGTCTGTCTTGAGTATGCATAGAGACCAGCCAAGTCCAAAGACCGTCCCTAGAATCCCGGCCCTTACGCTTCCTAAAACCATGCTCCCACCCCAAGCCCCACCCTTCCAGCTTCATCATGCCCAAAAAGAAAACTGCCTGATTTCATAAGCAAACTGTATTCTTGAAAACCCCAGATCATATAATAATCAGGAATGGGTCTGTGCCCATAGCTGGTGTCCTGGATAGAGCCTAGAGACTGGCTTTGGTGGCCTTGACCCCTAGTTCCCTCTTATGCCAGTCTGGTCCTTCTTGAAACCTGTTTCCCATTTCTAAAACGCAGGGTTTGCAGTGACATTCTGGGGACCGTCATTGCTCTGACTGTCCTGGAGGTGGTCAGCACTGCTTTAGGAAAGAGCAGGCTTCCTGGCTGAGCAAGCCCTGGGGAGCTCACCACGGCCGCCCAGGGGACAGACACGGCAGCCCTGCGGCCCCCTTCACGCTGGAGGGCAAGTGTCGGAGGCTTCTGGATTCTTCTCTCCTCCTCTCTCCTCCTCTGGTTGCTTTACCTGATTTTTGTAGACTCAGGATCTTTTATTTTATGGGAGGTGAAGAGTTAGGGAGGTGAGAGAGAATTCCTTGGCAGGGTCATGGTCAAGAAATGATGAACTGAGACCAGAAACCTACAGAGCAGGCTCTGGGCCCTGGAGAGGTTTCCAGGAAGTGAAAGGGAGAAAGCGTGGGCTGGGACGGGGCACAATTTCCATTCATTGCTGAGGCTACCGGGAGGGGGGGGGTAGGACAGGGGGGTGCAGTTTTGCCCAGTCTAAAAACAGAAAATGCTCTGAGTCGGGTCATTTCATGGGCTCCACTTCCTCTGCGCTAAAATGCCTTCTGAAGAAAAGGGAAGAAAGGAAATTTGGTTACCAGGGAGATGAATAGATCTAAAATTTCTCCTATCCCCACCTCTGGCAGCATCCTCATCATGGGCTCAAACTGTGGCTGGGATTCCAACCAGAGAGTAGTGAAACCTCTACATTTCTAAACTTTGCTAGCTCCTTTATGACCCAGTGTGGTATTAAATTAGAACTTTGGCTGAATGAAGGACTCCAGGAATCCTGTAGTGGTTTTGTTTGTTTGTTTGTTTGTTTTGAAACTGAGTCTCGCTCTGTCATCCTGGCAGGAGTGCAGCGGTGTCAGCCTAGCTCACGGCAACCTCAAACTCCTGGGTTCAAGCAATCCTCCTGCCTCAGCCTCCCCAGTAGCTGGGATCACAGGCACCCGCTACTATGCCTGGCTAATTTTTTCTATTTTCGGTAGAAGTGGGATCTTGTTGTTGCTCAGGCTGGTCTCGAACTCCTGAGCTCAAGCAATCCTACCACCTCGGCCTCCCAGAGTGCTGGGATTACAGGTGTGAGCCACCGTGCCCCGCCAGGAATCCTGCAGTTGTGATGCACTTGGACCTGAGCATCAGAGGATGTCAGAGCAGGGCAGCACGTGAAGATTGAGGAGTGCTGTGGTTTTCCAACCTCGGTTTAGCTGTCAAAGTCTTTCCCCGAGGGAAATCACAGGGGGATTCCCAGCAGATCGCCAGGGCGAGCGCCGCGGTCTGTGAGTTGGAGAAGGGGAGGCTCCCACCCCTCACACCCAGCTCCAGGGAGCAGCACAGTGTGAGAAGGGCTGATCCCATGAAGGCCCCTCCCTGCCAAACGCACATCAAGGCCAAGTATCTGATGCACTATTGAGAGACCAGGTGCGAACACAGTCCAGGCATAGCTACGACTTACTCCAGGGGACGGTCAGTGCAGGGTTGGGAAACTCTGCATCACGTACCAGCCTGGAAGCATTTCAGGGACATTTGTCCAGCTACCTGTGCACTCTGTGCTCATCTCTGCTTCTGACTTTGCCCATGCTCAGCCACACCATCAGCTCCTCGGATGCTTGTCTTTTCTTCTCCACTATTCCAAATTGAGTTCCACCCCGCTCCTCTCTGCAGCCCCCCAGAGTTCAGATTTCACCCCAGACAATGGCCCTTCTACCACCTGAGTTGTACATTTCATTCAATTGACAGTGAACTTGCCAGGCGAGGCCTGCATCTTCTTTCCTAGTCAAAGGAGGTTCCCCAGGCTCCCTCTGGATCACTATCTTCACTGAAACCCCTTGAATGGCATAAGGGCACGGAAGAAGGCACAGGGGTCTTGCCCAGAGGGGACTGGACACCTCCATTAGCTGTCAGATCAAGAAGAGGTCAAGAGCTATGACCTTCAACTGAACTTCCTCAAGGTAAAGCCTTAGGGTGTCCCTGTCCTGAGACCGGGCAAAATGCCCACTTGTGCCTACTATATAGACACGCTGTGCTCATTGATCATTGAGTGTGGAAGGGACAAAGAATAAGAAGCGGCCCCTCAGATTCCCCTTCTAAAAACAATGTGGCTATAGTGTCTTAAGGGTTAAATGAATTGACAAATGCAAAGTGCCTTGGTCAATGACTGGTGCATTGTAAATTCTCAATAAACTCAGTAGTCATTACTTTTAGGAATCTTGGAAGAAGTATGACCAGGAAACGCCAGGAAGGGACTCAAAGTGTAAGAGAATGGAATTTTTACTATTTCTCCAAACCCTGACTCATGCTTCCAAATTGACACGTGTTGCAGTGGTCATGCTTTTCCAAAGAATATTTCATGTCATGGAAAAAAATTGATGAGGAATGCCAGAGAGAGGGAAGAGGTCCAGGTATCTTGGCGAGGTTCAGATGTTTGCCGTGCTCTGGGCCTCAGAGAAATGGGGCCCATGTGGTGCAGGGACGGCCGCCCCTGAGTGATGCCAGTGTCTTAACTGGGCAGGTGTTCAGGGACCCCAGGCACTGGGTCTGTTATTTTCATTTTGCAGATTCCCTGCCCAGACTTCAGCTTGGTGTTACTTGCGGAACTTCAGCATGGAACGTCAGGCCAGCATTTCAGACCTTCCAGGTCTGTCTGTCTGGCTCCCCGGCTTCTTTCTGTATTTCTCTTGCTTGGTGACTTCCTAGCGGCAGCTGTCTAGAGTGGATTCAATTCACATTCTCTGTGGCTGGAGAGTGAGAAGCCTGCGGTCAGAAATCACTCTGATGGGGGCCAGAAATGAGCCCCTCTTCTGGAAACAGATCTCCTGTCTTCCTACCTGGTCCCCAGGAATCTAGAATCATCCGGTGGGAGCCAACCTGAACATCGGGACTCCCAGCTTTGTGCTAGAGCTCTGGCTCAGATTTCCTCCGAGACCACACAATTAGGGAAAGAATTGAATAGGACCTGAGAACTCACTGTATTCCACCCTGTCCTTTCTCAGATAGAAAAATCGAGGTCCAAGGATAGGAACATATCCTTTATTTTATTTATTTTTTTATTTTTATCTTTTTTTTTGAGACAGAGTCTCACTCTCTTGCCTGGGCTAGAGTGAGTGCCGTGGCATCTGCCTAGCTCACAGCAACCTCAAACTCCTGGGCTCAAGAGAGCCTACTGCCTCAGCCTCCCGAGTAGCTGGGACTTACAGGCATGTGCCACCATGCCCAGCTAATTTTTTCTCTATATATATTTTTTAGCTTTCCAAATCATTTCTTCCTATTTTTAGTAGAGACGGGGGTCTCGCTCTTGCTCAGGCTGGTCTTGAACTCCTGACCTCGAGTGATCCTCCTGCCTCGGCCTCCCAGAGTGCTAGGATTACGGGCATGAGCCACGGCACTCAGCCGGAACATAATCCTTAAAGCCACGCAGGATATTAGATGCCCATGTGCCTCAGTGCCTGGGTCCCCTGACATACACTATGAGTCCCCTACTCTAGTGTGCTCTCTCATGTCTGGGCCTCAGCTCTCCTTCCCACAAAGCAAAACCAGCTGGGATTTGCTCCCAGCCTTTCACAAAGTTGCTTGGAAATCCTTGGAAGAAACATTCTACAAAGTCATTTTCATAGGGAGCTTAGCAGTGCCGCTGACGTGCAGTAGATAACTCAGTAAATAATGACAGCTGCTTTCGCTGAATTCCTTCCCCCTGCCAGGAACTACAGAGTTTGTGTGTGTTATCTAACTTAATCCTCCCGACCTGCCGGTGCAGTAAGGACCTTTTTGGTGCTCATTATAAAGATAAAAGAACTGAGGCGTAGAGGAGCCAAGTGCCTTACGTACAAAGCCTGTGAACACGCACACACCCTGGTGCCTTTGTTTACAGAGCTCGCTGCCTATTATTTCACGTAATCCTCTGATGACAGGTGTCTTTATCCCTGCTCTACCCATGAGATTAAGTGATTTAAGGGCAAACCGGAGCTGGAGCAAGTCCAGGAGGTAGGATATGATCAGAGGGGGCTGGGGCCCCATTCCCACCCTGCTACATTGAACTAGAATCTTGGTGAGGATAATCTAGAGTCTGTGCTTTTAGACGTCCCTCTGGTGATTAAAATACGCAGCACATTAGAAGCCATCTATCTAGTTCAATAATTCATTTTATGGTTGGATAAACGACAGCCCAGTGAGAAAACGTTAAGTTTCCCGAAGTTATTTTACAAGTTAGCAGTGACAAAGGAAAAGAAAAGGAAAGCTCTGGAGGGTCTTGCATGGGCACCGTACTCCAGCTCAGCCATGACACATGTCGCCTCATCTCCTCCCTTATCGGTCAAAATGAATTAATCCAAGTTTGATGGTAAACGGACAGTCACAGCAGCCGACAGCCTCGTCCTGAGAAGACCATGAAGACCAGGGCTGAGCCCCTCCGAGGGGGGTGCTGTGAGTCAGTCCTGAAGGGGGGCCGAGGTGCTGGGGGAGGCCGAGGGAATCTAGAACGAGTGTCTGAGCAGGTGGTGACGAGCACCCTTTACAGCCTCAAGGTCAGCGGCAGCAGCTGTGCATGGGCGGTGGGGTTTAGCTCACCCCGTGCAAGTTTCCTGGAAGAAAGAGGCTCAGCGCATTCCTGGACGGGTTTCCAAAGCGCATTCTATAAACAGGCGGATCTGAAGCGTGACAGGGGCGGGGCCCCTAGTGGAGCCCGGGGCGAGCTGCCCCCCCTTTTCCCGGCCCAGGGCTGCGGCGCTTCTTCCCCAGCTGCTGGGCCTGTTGGCAGCCAACAGCCCTCGGCTGAGTTTCCTCTGCGGGACCCGCCTCGGCTGAAGACAGTCACCTTGCCCAGAGTGGTGTCCTGTTCCGGGAACAGCCTGCAGCCACGACTGGATGGGATGGGGTAGCAAAGCCTGGTCCTTTGTGCTCACTGGGGTTGTCACAGTTCTAAAGCTCCCCGTGGGATTGCCGGAGGATGGGCTGCGACTGCCCCGCGATGTGAGTTCTCCCTCTGCTCAGGCCTGCTCCCCACTCTCGCAGGACACGCTGCGTGATCACTTTCATCTAAGAGTTTGCTTCCCAGAGAAGCCAGCTGCTGACATCCCTGGCTCCTGGCTGGGGCCCGTGTGCCATCAGAAGCTTAAACACCTCCAGTGCTTTGCACCTGCAGGGACACACTCCAGGGATGGTGATGCTATTCCCAGCTGGAGGTGAATTGGGTTCAGGATTCCTTGAAAGAGAAGAAAGGAAGCTTGGCATAGGGGATGTTAGCAAATTCTGCTCAGTTCCTCACAAAAAGAGGGCACGTCTCCCCTCTACTCCCCCTTCTTAATACCCCCATCAAGACCTGGCACCTGAGGGTCTGCAGATCCCAGTGAGCGATTCTGTGGCCATCCCGTGGTGGGTGCATGCCCCCAGGACGTGCTGGGATTTGGAGGTACATCCCAGATTGGTGTTTAGGGCTGAAGTCCGCCAGGCTGTAGGAAAGGCAGAGAGGCTTGCTGTTCTGGAGTGAGGGCCAGGGATTGCTCTGAGTGGAAGCCGTTCTGTGGAGCCTGCAGCAGTTCTCTGACGGCTCCTGGTTTCCTGCTTCCATCTGAGGCTCTCGCAGAGAAGCCTTCCAGAACTAGAGTAGGTGAGCCAGTGACCCCAGCCCTGTCTGACTCGGGAGTGCGACTGCAGAACCTTCTGCCAATCTTTTCGGCCCCAATAGGTTAAGCTAGTGATGTTTTCCAAGAGAATGATCTCAGAGTAGATCTTGTTGGATCGTTGGTCAGATACTGTAAAAGATATTATTAATATTACCCCTTCTCTGGATAGGGTGGGTAGCCAGGGCCCATTATAACACAGTGAGAAAGATCAGTTCTAGAGATAAAAATGAGGCCACCTGCCTCCCAGATCAGAGATCTTCCTAGTGCCTAGTGACATTCACATCACTTTGTGACACAGTTACCACATAGAGTGGCACGAGGGGACTTCAGTGTGAACGGTGGCCCCACTGGACAGAGGGTGACACAGCAGGCCACTGGCCCTCCAGATCGGCAGCCTCAGACCATGCAGAGTTCCATCAGCGAGACACCCATGACCATTTTCTACCCTTGGGGACATAGTTGGTCTCTGGGTATAGGTGCAGGGGTCACGTGACTGATAGAAATGGAGGTTGATTTTACATGCTGAAGGGGAATCCCCAAGATGAGGTCTTGTCCATTTAACTGGAAGCTCTCAAGCTTATCAAGTTAGGATGTAAGGGAAGCCTGATAGAGGGAAAGGAATTTTCTGGGTCTAAGCAGTTAACTAACCTTTAACTGCAGCTTTGTGGGGTTCTGGAAGTTTCCATGTCACCATCCACAACGTTCAGCATTCCACCCTACCTTGGCCCATCCTGCTCCCAGTTACCTTTACCCCTCCCCACCTACCAATGCTCTGGTTCCACCTCCTTCCCTCATGTCCATACATTGCACAGTGCGTCAGCTGCTTCTCCCTCCACCCCCCCCTCCGAGTGGGCCCACGGCTGCTGGCTGCCTGTCCTAAGCCCCTGTGGTCATGGCCCTCCTCCCCACTGAATCACAACTTGCAATGCCTATGATTACCAGGGTGACCACATGCTCCAGTTTGCACGGGACAGTGTCCCTTTATAATCGTTATTCCATAATAATTACTAACAGTGCCCACGTTTTGCTCTCAAAAGCTTCCTAACTTGGGTGATAAAAATCATACATTCATCTTACTTATTACTATCTGAATGGAGCCAAAACGCCCCACCCTGACAGTGAGAAATCAAAATAAAAATCCTGTCATCCAGGCTGACTGAACAAACCTTTTCTTAGCCAAGGGGACCCCAGAGAAACCTTAAAAACTAAAATCCCAGCCATGACAGGATAGGAGGTCAGACATACCTCATAGCACCCCTCCCTTGTTAGCTGCCTTTAAGCTTTCTTCCCTAAGGGTTGAACAGAGCCAACCTTCGGCAAAGACTTGCTCCACCACTGACTTCAACTAGTGCCTAATGCTGCTCCTCCCTTTTGTGCTTTCAGCGCAACTGTGAACAGCGTTTCTTTCTGATAAGAGGCCACAAACCACGGAGTGGAATTGGCCAGTGGACAGAGGACGTGCACAGAGGGACTTCGTGTCCCCTGCTTCACCTTTTGAGGTCAGAGGGCCCAAAACTCCACCCTCGGATCACGCTAAGGACATTTTTTTTGTACATGTGACCTAGGAAGGGGCATGAAGCTCAGATGTGCATGTGCAGGTTTCTCTTTTCATAAGTATTCAAGACTCCTCCTGTAGCTTGTTAAATATGCATGTTCAGCCACCCTGCTTAGCACAAATTCCTGTTCCCCTTCCGATTCCCTCAGAGTGCTTGCTCTCTGCTTCTGGCTGGAGGCCACGTTCCCAGCCTGCAAGCTGGCCAGCCTGCAGGCTGCAACCGTTTATGAGAAATAAAGCTCTCCTTTTCACACTTACGAACTTCATCATTCTTTAGTTGACAACAGCCTGGCCGCAAGCTTCTTCCCCAATTTCCCCACCATTTCACAGGTACTCCAACCCTAACATCTTTGGATGGGCTCCCACCCCATTGGATAAACACATCACGATCCTCTCTACTTCTTGGTATTTGCCCAAGCAATATCTCTTCTCTTCGATCGAGGCTGAAATACCCCTAAGAGAGCCCCACTTGGTGCATCAACCAAGACCTCACTTAAGCTCCATCCCGCACATAAAGCCTTCGTCTAAACCTCTGGTCAAGGGCCATCTAGCCTTCCTCTGATTTCCTAATGTCTGTAACGTAGGTACAGTCTGGGCGGAGGACGGAGGAGTAAGGTCGGGGAGAGGGAGAAAACAGCAAGGCTGTTGAAACAGGTAGCAGGAGAAGCCGGCAGCTGCTGATGAATGAGTGGCTGGAGTCCGTGGGGTCTGGGAAACCGCGGTTGGGACTGGGAACCAGAGGGCTGGGACGGGATTGTCAGTTTCACTCCGAGTCTCAGAGAAGACCAGCCAAGCCCAAAGGTCACTTCTCAGGACCACAGTCCCCACCCCATAACCACGCCTCCCCCACCCTCAGTGCCATCCTCCTCCCCGGTCAGCGCCATGCGGATTCCCCACACACCAAAAAACGCAACTGCTGACTATGATAAAATATGCATATATTGTAAATATTCCTAAAAGGACATTTACTTCCATTTAACATGATGAGCCACACTAGGTTCATGAGAGCAATGTTGTCCTAGAAACACAAGCCACTTTTACACTGATGATCTTCCCCAAGTCCCTTACTCGAGCCCAGGGAGGTGGGGAGGGGAGGCACAGTGGTGCCCACACTTGGCAGGGGATTGGACTGGGGCTCACAGCAGGCAACAGACCTGCTCAAAGCTTTACATTTTTCAAATGCCTGATAAGTTTGAAAACTCCAATAACTTAAATACAATATATTTTTCAAAAATTATTAAATAAAACTAATTCCTTTAGAAATGATGAAGAGATTATCTCAGAACGCATCTTAGGACGGGAAAACCAATCAAGCATTTCTGAGGCATTAGTTTGGTCTCAAAAAAGGTGAATATCTATGGCTTCCGAGCTGAGGATTTTTGGTCCAGGTACTTCATGGCATTCTGGACCCACTTCTCCTTGGGGTCAGCACAGAGCTCCTTGGCCAGTTTGGTTTTGAAGCTGTGGATGAGAGAGGAAGCAATTAGAAGGATCCTCTTTGAAAATTCTGCCCATACGACCCTAAACCTTTCAGGACCATTTGCCATGGGGCAGAGGGGTTGCCGGCATGGGAGAGGAGGAAGGGGACAGTGGCGGGATGGGACTCCAAGCTCAGTGCTGCCCTTGATTGCCCAGTAGAGCCATCTTTGCTCTCGACTCAAAGGAACTAATATGACCTGGTCAAGTTCCCAGGCTGGGAGAGAACATCTACTGCTGTGAAAATTCACAAACTGGATTACAGGGTCAAATAATCTGACTGCAAATAACGCCAACACAGTTCTTGACTCCGTGCCTTAGACGCTAATTTTTGGTCTAGGGCAGGGTGAGCTTTGTCTACTTACATCACGGCTTTCTGGGGGCATTTGCTGCCGGTGACCCTTCTGTAGCTCTCCAGTCGCTGAGTGGGGATCCTCCTGGGAGCCATAGCAAAGCAGCAGGTGGTTGGGACAGCAGCTGAATTGGGGGTAAAATGAACACAAAGAATGAGCCTCTGACAATATGTAGATATTTCCAAGCGTGAGTTTGTAAGGGAAAAAGGCAGTTAGGAGAGGGTGAGGAGGTGCAGGCAGAATCCCTCAGCTCTGACATCCTGTCCCTCTGCCTGTGACTCAGGAGCCCACCACTGCTGACAAGCTATGGAAAAGGCTTGGTCCGTGTGACAAGCTGTGGCTCTGTCATTACAAGGAGCTCTGTGGCTATGTGATAGTCATGGTACCATTCGCCAAATAGTCTCCATTCTCTGCTCTCTGGACACAAGGTAGACTTGCATTTCTCTACCACTTCTGCGTGGTTGGAACCACTAATTAACTTTGACCAATAAGGGAGGAGACAAGGTAACATGTGCCATTTCTGAGCCAGAGTGTGTTGCCTAGGCAAGACCCTTGAGAGCTCTCTTTTGCTTTGTCACAGTAACCAGCAATATTCCCAAGGGCACTGCTCCATCAGTTTAGAATCTGGAGTATATATAATGCAGAAGCCTGAACCATGCATTATAGAAGTTTAGTACAAGGGAGGAATGAATCTTTGTTAATTTAGTTCATTTTGCTAAGCCATTGAACATTCAGGCTTGTTCATTACCACAGCATGCAACTAGCTTATGCACTCAGGAAATGTAAGCCATCAGAGGACGAGAGCATGAGTTACGGAACAAACTCCTAGGTGTTTTTCCTAAGCAGAGTCAAAATAATTGGCACTGAGAGATTTTCCTGGGACCTCATCCCCTTCTCTTAACCAGTGTCTCTAAAAGCTGTCCTGGAGTCTAGTAAACATTCTGGGCCTCCAACCAACGCATTTCCCCAACTCTGCCCCAAAGATGCCCACCATGCCCACTGGGAGAGAGGGTCTTTCTTTTGTGCACCCCATCCCCAAACGCTGTAAATGCAGCTGGGTCGTCTGTTTCAATACACATATTCTGATGTCAGGACGTGAGCAATGAATGTGGGGACTGGCCTCGGGGGCCTGGGCTTCTAGTTCTGGCTCTTCCAGCAACTGGAGGTTGGGGCATTTCTTGTCCACTCCTGAGATCTGCTTGCCCATCTTTAAAATGCAGAGTTTGCAGTGAGTCTTTAAAGATCCTGCTCTGGAGGTGGTTAACTTTCCCTGCAAGGAGCTGGGGGGAGGGTCCTTACCTGGCTGAGCCAGGCCCTGGGGGCTGAAGGTGGCTGCCAGGAGCAGCAGGCCCAGGAGCCCTGCAGAGACCTTCATGCTGGAGGGCGAGGGGCGAGCGAGGGGCGAGCGTCAGCGTCAGCGAGAGAGTGGAAGGTTTCTGTGTCCGTCTCAGCCTCTGCTCCTCTGGCTGCTTCGCCTGCCTTTTATAAAGAGTGGAGGGGGTGGGAGCTGAGCTTCCAGGGAAGCCTTTGCCTGGATAAGGTCGTGGTAAAGAGGGGTCCGGACGGCTGCCTAAATTCCAGATCCTGGGTGTGTTAAACAAACAAAAAGAGAGGCAAACTAGCAGGCGTGACTTGGCACATCCTTCGCCTGTCCTGGGACTTGGGGTGAGAAGGAGGGCAGCATGTGATTATCAAAGACATGTAAACGTCTATAGTGGGGGGAGGGGGAAAGAGGCAAAGAAACTGAGGGCCTGGGAGATGAGTCCATCTGAGAACCGTCCTATGTCTCTGTGTTCATGGGTGGTCTTGATTTTGGAGGCCAGGAAGTCATCCTAAAACTCGTGCTCCCACCCAGATGCAGGGAGAGCTCTGCAGCTGTGACCATTGCTGGGTCTCTGTGAGCCGGGAAGGACAGCACACAACAGCCTCGTTCCTAGGATTTAATCCAGACAATAGAATCTTAGTGTTCCGGAACGCAGTGTCCTGGGACATTGGAACTGGAT
This sequence comes from Lemur catta, assembly GCF_020740605.2. Classification (NCBI taxonomy): domain Eukaryota; kingdom Metazoa; phylum Chordata; class Mammalia; order Primates; family Lemuridae; genus Lemur; species Lemur catta. The sequence goes on along the minus strand of NC_059142.1, from coordinate 22,891,966 downwards.
GGTTCCCATTAATCTTGCCTACCTGTGCATTTTTAAATTATTTGCTTAGCCACTACAGCCGTTTTCCAAATGGAGTCAAAACAAACCCCTGTACATCAAATACACTACAGTGGAGTGGGTTTGTTTGAAGCAGAAGCGGCAGCCCCCCGCCCCGTGCCTTCAGACCCCGAGGACTTAAGGAACACGTTTGGAAAACCAGCCGTCCAGTTCACCCTCACCCCTGAGCACACAGCACAGATAAGGTATCTGATGACTGAACATATCAAAGAGAGAGGGGACACAGAACCCATAGGTAACCCTTTGTGCATGACGCCAGGTCTCCTAGTCAGAGAGGGCGTAAGGAGAGGCAAAGTGTTTAATGGGGTCACTGCGGTGAATTACAGCATTGACCCTGGCATGCAGGTGCTGCAAGGCTGTTTCCTGGCTTTTCGTGGACACTCTCATTTCAGATTGATGGATTGGTACAGGAATCATAGATAAATGTGTTAAGAAGGACTCTGAGGACTTGCCTTGGGTCAGTCGCATACAGTATTATACTTGACTGATAATGTTTGTCATGGGCACAGCAGAGAGTGTCTTGCTGGCCTATGAGGTCTCTAATCACCCGTCTAGAATAATTGGTCTATAATTACCTAAAAAAGGGACCAAAAAAACCTGGGCCTCCCCTCTTCTTTCCTGCTCAACTCCAGGTGAGATGGTCTAGTGTAGACTCTGGATCCAGGATGCCTGAGTTTGGCTGATGGCTCTGCGACTGACTAGCTTTGACACCACGGACAATTTAGAACAATTTACTTAACCACTCTGTGCAAGGGTAAGGGGAGGATGATAATCAGGCCTGCCTTAGAGGATTGTTGTCTGAATTAAATGAGCTCATATGTATATAAAGTGCTTAGAAGAGTGGCCAGATCACTGGAGGTGCTCAGTGAGTGAAAGTTAATATTTATTATTATTAGGATATGGGGCAGATTTTGTGGACCAGGGGATGCTGGAAAGGGACTCAGGGTCTGGGCAGATGGTTCTCTTCATATATCCTTCCAAATCTTTCCACTGCTTCCAGGTAAAGGCACGCCAGCCTAGGGATGGTTTCCATGAATTCCTGAGTCCCAGTCGTGGGAGATGTGAGGTCTCGAAAATTGTGTCAGAACAAGAAGTTTGGAATGCTCTCGACATTACAAGTGTTTGGCTGACGTGCTTGAGAGATTCTGTTTCTTTAGCAGGAATTGTTTCGTAACTTTGTTGGGAGTCGTTTTCCATTTTTGTGTCTTCCTCCCTGGGTTTTGGATTTAATCTGAACCAGAGAAACCTCAGTGGAAATAAATAAAATCAATCTTTCAATATCTAAGTTGTACAGCTGTTTCATCCAACTGCCTGGCTTCCTCTAGCGAGTGGGGGCAGCTTCGTGGGCTTTTTTTCTCTCTCTCTTTCTTTCTTCCTTAGGGGCTTCTGATTCAGCAGTGACCTAGAGTGAATCAACCACTTGCCAAGCATCTGATGAATGGGGGGCATGTGTCAGAAATGACCCTGAGTGATGGGCAGGAGATGGGTCACCCATGGTGAAAACAAAACCTTGGCTGCTTAAGTGTCTTTCAAGGGATGATGAACGATCAGTAGAACAGGATCCCAGGAACCAGGGCTCCTGGCTTTGTTTAGCAGGTCTATTTCAGATTTCCTCTAATATTAAACAGTTATAGACAGACTTGAAAGAGACATTGACATTTACTTTATTCCAACCCGCTCTTTAAAAAATAAGAAAATGTAAAAGAATATCAGTGTGACAAAATCCCTAGGACAACGCGTATGTTTTACGCTGAGCTGATTCTAGAGTCCAGTCTCTTGGCTCAGGACCAAGTAGGGTTCATTATCTCTCCTCTAGGGTCACTGAGACAACGTCTGCAGTTTCTTGTCACTTTTGGAGGAAAATTGCCCCAAACTGTATGTTAGTATAAAAATTCTAACAATGTGTCTCACAAATTGCAAGTTGTCAATAACAACACTAACCTATGTGATCTATGCAAGGCACTATGTTAGTTCATTTCATGTAAGTTGGCTTATTTAGTCCTTTTAATAACCTCTTCTATCTAAGTCCATTTTAAAAATGAGAAAATGGAGACTTAGAGAAACCAAGTTATCTTCCTCTTCTGTGAAATCATTTATGAAAGTGAAGCCTGTTTCCCAGAGTTGCCTTGAGAAAATCTAAAGCTTTTTTATTTAAAATATTCCTGCTGCCACATACAGCAGCACAATTCACAATCACATAGCTGTGGAAACAACCCAGGTGACCATTGATTAATAGGATGTGGTGTATGCATATTATGCAGCACTATTCAGCCATAAAAAAAATGGTGGACTAATACCTTTTGTAACAACCTGTATGGAACTGGAGACCATCCTTCTAAGTGAAGTATTGCAAGAATGGAAAAACGAACATCATGTGTACTCACTATTAAATTGGAACTAAATGATCAACACTCATGTGCACATATGGTAGTAAAATTCAACGGAAATCAATAAGGTGGGAGGGGAGGAGGGGATGTATAAACTCACACCTAACAGGCACAATGCACACTATCTGGGTGATGGACATGCTTACAACTTTGACTCAAACCGTATAAAAGTAATTCATGTCACAAAAATGCTTGAACTCCCGTAATATTCTGAAATTTAAAAAAGAACTTAAAAAATATTCTTACTGCGGCCGGGCGCGGTGGCTCACGCCTATAATCCTAGCACTCTGGGACGCCGAGGCGGGTGGATTGTTTGAGCTCAGGAGTTCGAGAGCAGCCTGAGGAAGAGAGAGACCCCGTCTCTACTAAAAATAGAAAGAAATGATTTTGACAGCTAAAAATCTATGTAGAAAAAAATTAGCCGGGCATGGTGGTGCATGCCTGTAGTCCCAGCTACTCGGGAGGCTGAGGCAGAAGGATTGCTGTGAGCTAGGCTGACGCCACGGCACTCACTCTAGCCTGGGCAACAGAGTGAGACTCTGTCTCAAAAAAAAAAAAAAAAAAAAAAAAAAAAAATTCTTACTGCTATATAATCTTCTTGGAGTAATCAACTTTATCCATGTACAGAGGTGAAAACTGAGGCACAGAATGCTGTAGCTATTCCCGCAGGCCAACTGGTGATGGCAACGCTAGTCCATGCTTCGATAATCACAATGACAACAATCTCAGCAGCTTATTGCAACAGATATTTACTTTTCGTGTCACAGACTGATGTTGGTTAGGCAGCTTGCCAAAAGTGCTTTCTCTAAGTAGTGACTCGGAGATTCAGGCTGCTTGTGATTTATAGCTTTTGTTGGGAACATGTGGCCTCCAAGTTTACCAAGGGAAGAGGAGGGAGGGTTGACAGATTGTGTAGGATGTTGTGACGAATCACACACAGAAGCGGCTTACATCACTTCTGCCTGTATGCCATTGGCCGTAACTCATCACACAACTCCAGTAAAACTGCAAAGGAGACTGAGAAATGAAGAGGGACACATGAATATTTGGTGAAGATGAATAGTTCCCACTAGAATCTGTCCTTTGCTCACTTCCTCTCACATAGAGAGAACACAATTAAGCCCTCCCCAAGAGAGACAGCCCCAAGTTCCATTTAGTCACTGTGTCAGCCTAAATGTACAGGATCTCTTGACCATGAGGGGTCCTCTCTTTCAGATGAGGATATGGATCTACTTTGTCCAGTGATCTGTGAACTAAAAAGACAAATTATTTGCCCCTTACCCGGATCATCAAGTTTGAGAAGGACAGGGTGTTTGTAATCAACACCCCCATTTATGGCAGGGAAGATGGCAGACACCCATAGCCAACACCTGGCAGCAAGCCTGCAGCCCTTCAGGCAGATGTTGTGAAAGCTCTCCACCCTTGATTAGGCTTGCTTCTTGGGAAACTGTCCTGTCTCTCTGCTCCTGGCTCCTGATTGCCCTCAGGAGGCTGCTGCTCTTCCACTCTTCCTCTTGGCCTCCTCTGAAATGGGCTTTGAAGAGAGACATGCTCTTCTTGGGGCTCTGCAGCCTTTGAGGACTGCTTGCTGTACTGTAGACCTTGGAGTTTGTTTTATCTTGAACTTTTCAAGGTTCACTCATGGTTTCATTGACAGTATAGTACAGTTATTTCACTACCTTAGTAGGCTTCTGATCTCTTTGCACACCATCAATTAATTCCATATGCCAGCAGCCACACCCACTTTCCTTTCCAGACATACTTCTTAAATTATTCTTCTGCCTTCTCTTCTATTCTCCTCTTCTATCCTCTCCTCTCCTTTTCTCTCTCCCCCTCTCTCTATCTCTCTCCTCTTAATGAGGCTACTAGGCTTGAAGTAGTAAGTCTACAACTTCAATCTGATTTTTGTCACCTCATCCAACTAGGAGGTTTTTTTTTCCTGGACTTTTATCACTGATTTTTTTTTTTCATCTTTAAATACCTTTTCTTAATGTTTGGGACCTAGACACATATGGCTTTTCCAGCAAGGTCCTGAGTTTGTGGACTTTATTCTCTTTCATTTCTACTTTAAATTCAGCTATTTTTTTCCTGAGCTCATCTCTTTCTTGCAATCCCTTAACAAATGTAGCCAAGAACAACCAACTTAGTACTAATGGATATTTTTCAAACTTTCTCCCTTGGAGCCACAATTTCAGCGGAGGGGACCTGACAACACTGAGACTTTGTAACATAAATCTCCATCTTTTCAACCTGGGATATCAGCCTCCTTGCTGTCTGCTGCTGAATGTCTAGTCAGTGCTACACATTTCAGCTTTTCAAGGGCAGTACATGATTATGGTACCAATTTTTCTATCAATCAAGGTTAAGCTAGACTCCAAACTTCGGTGGCTTAACACAACAAATGTTAACAATTTATTGGTGACCGTTCACTGCCATCTATGAATCCCATTGAACTCGATGCCTGGTTATGTTTCAGCCTCTCTTCCTGGTCTTGGGATTTCTCTCTAATTCTCTGTGTCCAAAGAGGACAAGAGACCCCAGGCCTGCATGAAGACAAATGAATTTAGAATTCCTTGGAAGTGAAAAGATAAGGCTTGACAAAGACAGTTGGTGCAGATTCTGTTTGGGCTTGGGCACACGGAGCCCCTCTCTCCTTGCCTGTCCTACCGTCCAGCACTCTGCTTAATATTTGCCTGTGCCAGGGGCTCGCTGAGTCTCATTAGGCTGTAGTGTCTGTCTGTCTCCTCTCCTAATCCTGTCTGCCTCTTGGTTGTTCTCTCCTGGAATTTGAGAATACGCCCCTTTATTGGTGTGTGAAATTAAATAATTCAAGCTTAAAGCTGTTTGAACTTTAAATTATTCTGAGCCTTGAGAGGAAGGTGGCTATGCAACCCAAGTTGCGTGACATGCAGCTACAATTTCTGCCTTCTTTTATATATATATATAGCTAGGAAGACCAAGCAGCACCAGAGATAAGACCCCTCCGATCACTATGTTTCCTCAGGGAGTAATAAAGTAATCTTCCTTGGAATGTAGCAATCTGTAATCAATCAAGTTGCTGGGGCATATGCACCTGGTCTCGCATGGAAAATGTTGCAATTCTACTGGAACTTCTCTGCCTCTGCCTATAGATTGAAACCTTAACTTTTCCACTTTGGAAACACAGACTCCAAATAAATAGACTCCATTCATTTGGAGTCTGTGTCTCTCAAGTGGCTGTCCTCAAGCTTTGCATTTGAATAAGCTCTAAATGTAATTATATTTTCTGAATCTCATTAGTTAGGGTTGGCCTTGGTGCATGGGGATGAGGACTGTGGGCTGGAGAAGAGGCAGAAAATGCTATTGGACCTGGCCTTAGCATCAGTGATGGCGGTGAATGGTCACCAATAAATTGCTTGCCTCTGAGGTGTCTGATATCACCTGACACCTTGGGATTTTAACCTGGTGCTTCAGTGAAAATCCTGTCTCCAAGAAGCTCAGCTTGAAGGTATCAGGGGTTTGTCACTAAGCTGTATTGGGTGCAGGACCCTCCCATTCCCCGCTCCTCAACCTGTAGAGATGGAATTTTTTTTTTAAGGCACATGGTTTCCAGACGGGGAAGGTCAAGGTCATCTGTTGATTCCCTACCTGATTTCTCAATGCAGATGATGTTTGTATTACTCTGGCTTAGAGGATTGATCAGAAGGGGAAAACCAGCCATTCACAAGGCTGATGTAATGGATGAGGGGAGAGAATTTTGGGTAGGGCGTGGGATGGTGAGAAAAAGAAAGACTTTGGCAAGGAAGGAAAGGTATTTGAACAAGTGGCTGAAGCTGCTGGCAGACCTGGAGCTGTGGAGCTGGCTCAGCCTGGCCCTGGGCTGTCTGTCTGTCTGTCTGTCCATGACACACAGGCGAGACCAGGCTGGGGGAAGCCCCCGGGGGCCCGTCACATGCTTGTTCCTCCACAGTGCTAGCCCACCCTCTACAGCCATGCCCTCCTCCCTGTCACCCCCTTGCTCCCCCACCCCAGCCTTATTTTATCCTTTAAAAAGACATCAAAGTCAGGTGTTAAACAAAAATATATTTTATGAATTTAATAAAAATTCAAGATTCATACATATAAATATATTTAATTCTATAATAACATTATGGTTTCACAGGGCCATCACCTGCTAATATAAAAAAACAACTTTGCATTGATTTTTGCAAGGACCTGTCTAATACCATCAAGAGGTAGAGAGGGGAGTAGCATCCCACAGTGTTTATAGGACTGAAGTGACATGATGTGTCCAAGGCTTTACATTTAAAACTCACCAAAATCAATGATGGATTAAATTAAAATATTAACTTTAAAACACATTGAAGAAAAACTACGATTCACATTATTACACAACGCTCATATTCCCTAGAATTATAATAAATTAATATCAGAACAGCCATCAGAAAGGACGGGAGATACAGATTGCTTCTCAAGTCTTGGCTTGGTTTCAGTTCAGGCATGAGTGTTCAAAGCCCTGGAGTTTAGGTTTGCCTGTCCAGGTACGCCATGGAATCCTGGACCCACTTCTGGTTGGGGTCAGCACAGACCTCCTTGGCCAGTTTGGTCGTGAAGCTGTGGGGGGAGGGGCACAGTTAGATGGAGTATCTTGAGGATTTGACCTGGGGGTATAACCTGCCTTATGGGAAGCTTGCCTGGCCCTTTAGCCCAAAGGATCAGGGAGCCTTGGGACCGAGGAGGAAGATGACAAGATAGAGGACGGAGCCTCAGGAAGGCAGCTGCTTTTGCTGACCCAGGGGAAGCCCCCTTGGCTCCTGGGTGAAGAAACTGAGATCAGAACCAGTGGCTGAAAAGGGAGCTAGGAACAGAAGTCACTGTCTTTTCTTGGATTCAGTTTTTCCACTGGAAAAATTCTGGAACTGAGTTAGAGATGGTCTACGCATCTGAGTGCTTGACTCTAGCCCATTCTGATACTAGCCCTATCTTCCCTGCCACAGGGAAGAACTTGGGAGTGAGGGTGGAGGGTGGGCAGTCCCGGCTCACTCACATCACGGCTTCCTGGGGACACAGAGTGTTGGTGATTCTCTGGTAGCTCCTCAGCCTCTGGATTGGGATCTTCTTATTGGTGAACCTATAGCAGCAGGTGGTTGGGGTATTAACCCCATCTGCAATGAAACAATGACAAAGAAAGGCTCTTGAGGGTATGTTCTGGATCTTTCTATTTGTAAAGTAGGAAATGGTAAGAAGGTGTCAGAGAGAAAGCTACCCACCCCATGTCCAATGTCTCTGCCCTTCGAGACGGTCCTTAAAATCCCTCTCGCTTTCATGGACTATGAAGTAGGAATGCATCACCCATAACAGGTGGAAGAAAAACTGAGAAAATGCTAGGTGTTGCTAGGAAGGGCTAATATAACAGTTCAATGCTTTAGAGCACAGGGACCCCAGCTCTGGGTCCCTTTTAGGCTCGGAGCAGTCTGTGCCTGGTGGTGACTTACCCTGATAGCCACTCCCCCGCAGAGCCTCTGCCCCTGGAAACTGGGCTGAATGAAACAGAAACCAGGTTCTGTGTCTCCTCCCCTCCCCCGTGTCTGGAAACATCCTGCACACCCACCCCAGATGCCCCCTCTCTTTGATCACCCTGGTCCCCAGACTCTGCTGGAAGCAGCTGGGGCAGTAACTACACTGAGGATGTTCCCAGGGCTGGAGTCCTGGGAGGAGCTGGATTTGGGGTCTACAACTGGACTTGTAGTTTTGGGCTCTGTCTGGGAGCAGCTGTGAGATCAGGATCAATCCTTGTCCTTCTCTGAGTTGCCTTATCTTGGAAAAGCAACAGTTAAAGCGAGACTGTGGGTACCCCTCCTGCTAGGACGGTCCATGATGCCCCAGAGAGGGGGCAGTGCGCTCCAAGGGGATGGAGAGCCCTTACCTGGCTGAGCAAGGCTCTGGGGGCTGAAGGCAGCCGCCACTAGCAGCAGGCACAGGAGGGCAGCAGAGACCTTCATGTTGGAGGGCGAGAGGCGAGCTGTGAGCTTCAGCGGGAGAGTTGGCGGCTTCTGAGTTGGTCTCAGCCTCTCTGCTCCTCTGATGGCTCTGTCTGTTCCTCTGATGGCTCTGTCACTGCCTTTTATAGACAGGAGCAGAGATGGGGTGGGGCGAGAGGCCTTTGTTATTCTGAATGAATCACAGGATGGAGTAGCATATCTGCCTCCCCCTGGGGAAAATAATAGGAAATCCAGGGAGGAAAGTGTGAGTCAAGGGTGGCCTGCTTCTCACCGGTGGAGTGGTGGGTGAGGGCTATGCCTGGGCAGACCACAGCATGTGATCTATGGCTATTATTTCCAGCTTAGCTTCTTTGAAATGAAACACGTTCTGTAGAAAAGGGAAGGAAGCAGGGATGCCAAGGTCAAGGAGTTGCAAGTGATTTCCCCCTCTTCCCTTTTAGGCAGCACCCAGGACCCCAGAATCCACAAAGAGGCCCTGAACCTTTGGCTGGACTCTACAATGGACTCAAAGATTTTTCACCGTCTTATCTTTACAGTTAGATGACGGCTAGGGGTGGGGTCATCATGAGGTCTTCGCACAATGTGTGGGGTTTAGGCTGGGAGGACATAGACAGTTGGCAGTTGGACCAGATGAGGCTCCTGGGTCTCTCTCTCTCTCTCTGTCTCTCTCTCCTTCCAACGGTCCTTCCACATGGCTAGATATTTTACATGATGGCTTAAGAATCCCAGGTGCAAGGATAGAGAACATAGACTGCACCTCTTAATGGGAGGAGTATAAAATAATTTACAGACACATTTTAAAACCACTCACTGTTTCATGTACTATCAGAACTGCATGGCATATAAAGATCTTAGAATGCTGTGGTTCTAAAAATATCCGATTACCTGTGAAAATATTTTTTTTAAGGAAAAGAACACAAAGAAGTGAAATTTATGAACAAAATCAGAGTACCCTCAGTTTGAAGCACGGACAAGAGACTTTATGTCTCCCTCCCCACACACAAATCTCAGAGACACAAAGTATAGATTTTGGAGACCACTGATCTAGTTTCCCATCTCACACACACCTTCCAAGATCACCAACTAATTGCCGATGATGTTAATGAAAAGGGGTTTGATGAGAGACCGTGCATGGCCTCCTCACACCTGTAACTGCACCACCCGTGCTGGGCTCGGGATGCAAGGGAGGAAAACTCTTCAGCGGGTGAGACTGGAACATTGTACAACCTCGAACACTGACATCGAAGCAATTCAAGGCTTCGATGTATGGCTTGAGCTTTACATCAAGTTTATTGTTCCCTCTGTGACTTTGCTCAGGCTACTCACTCTATTAGCTCTTTTTCAAATCGCTATTACCACCAGTTCTAGAAATTGGTGAAGATTCAACCTACTTCCTACTTCCTTATCTGTGGAGTCCCAGCCCACTCTGATGTAACGCATTATAACAGTGTACTTTCTACCCCAGTGTGTATGTTTCACCTGCTTGGCGCTTCTAAGAAGCAGAACTCATTCTTTCCATTGTTTTTTTTTTTTTTTTTTTTTTTTTTTTTTTTAATCTTGAAGACATCTGTCATGGATAACCTGCTGATGACCTACAAATTGGGAGGAGAACACAGGGGTCCTGCCCAAAAATTACCTTTCCTGGATAGGTCTGGTCAGTAGGTCAAGGAAGTGCTCATGGGCTCCAGTTGATGCAACCCCTCTCCTTCGTAAATCCCCAAACTGAAGTCCCCCAAGATGCCTCTGCCTCACACCCCTGAGAAAATGCCTACCTATGTTCATGATGAAAAAGCCTGTGCTTGTCACACCCACAGCAGTTGGGAATGGGAGAAACAGAAGAGGATGTTGAATTGTTGCAGAATTTTATAAAAACTTTTTAATGATTTAAAGACCTGATGGCAAAATTAGAAACACTTAAACAAAAAAAGGACAAAATCATGTTGCATTATTACTAATGCCCAAAGATATGTGGTTAATCTTCTTTTAGATTAAAAAAATATTTTAACCTTTTATCACTTGAAGATTCTTCTTTGTCTCTAGTAACAATTTTTTATCTTAAAATTTATTTCTCCGATATTAGTTAGCCACTAGTTCTCTTTTGGTTACATTTTGCATGGGGTAACTTGTACTTTCAAATTATCTGAGTTTTTGCATTTACAATGTGTGTCTTATAGATAGCATACAGCTGGTTTATTTTTAAAATCCATTCACCCAATCTTTGCCTTTAGTTGGAAAGTTTAATCCTTTTACATTTAGTGTTACTAATGGTAAGGTAGGATTATCATCTGATTTTTTGTTTGTTTGTTTTCTATATGCTTCTATCTTTTTTGATCCTCAATTCTTCCTTTACTGATACATAGATCCTTTTAGTGTACCATTTCATTTCCTTTGTCTTTTATTATGTATTTTGAGTTTTTTCTTAGCAATCACGCTGGGTATTACCATTAACATCATAATTTATAACAACCCATTTCAGATGAATATTATTTTAGTTTCAATAGTATATAAAAGTCTTGATCCTTTTATAGCTCTATTCCCTTTCTTATCTTAATGTTGTTATGGTCACAAATGATACCTTTATATATTGTGTTCCCTTCAACATAGATTTATAAGTATTGCTTTATGCATCTGTATTTTAAATCAGATACAAGAAAGAAAAAGTAGTTATAAACAAACAAAAAACATTTATACTGCTACCAATAATCTAGCTTTTGCCAATTGGATATAAGCAGAAGTTACACGTGCCATCTCTGGGAGAAAGTTAATAGCCATCCTGTGGTTCCACCATGGCTCCTGCTTCCCCCTTAACTATGAGGATGGCATAGCCCAGATGGGGTTGTCCCTTCAACCTGGATCCCATACTGAAAAAGAGGCATGGAACAGAGAAATGGCAAGGTTTACAAGACATGAAGAAAGTATGATGCTAACATTAGGGAAAACTAAATGAGGAATTACAAGACCCACTGTACTATTTTTGCAACTTTTCTATAAGTCTACAATTAGTTCAAAATAAAAAATGTAAAACACAACATTAAAAAAACTTATGAGATACAGAGAAATCTATGCTAAGTGGGAAGTATATAGCTGTAAATGCTTACATTAGGAAAGAAAAGATCACAAATCAACAGTCTAGCTTTATACCTGAGGAATCCAGAAAAAGAGAAAACTAAACCCAAAGCTAGCACAAAAAAGAAAATAATAGAGATTAGAGCAGCGATAAATGAAACAGAAAATTAAAAAAATAGAAAAAAAAATCAGTGACACCAAGAGTTGGTTTTTTGAAATGATCAACAAAATTGACAAACCCTTAGGCAGATTAACTGAGAAAAGAGAGAAGACTCTAATAACTAAAATCCAAAATGAAAGAGGGGACATTACAACTGAGCTGCAGAAGTAAAAGGGACTATTAGAGAATACTGTGAATATTGTATGCCAACAAATTGTATAACCTGGAATAAATGGATAAATTCCTAGAAACACCCAGTCATGAAGAAACAGAAAATCTGAACAGACCCGTAACTAGTGAAGAGATTGCATCAGTAACGGAAAAATCTCCCCAAAAAGAAGAGCTCAGGACCAGATGGCGTCACTGGAGAATTCTACCAAACATTTACAGATTTAACATCAATGTTCCTCAAACTCTTCCAAGATATTGAGGAGGAGAAAACACTTCCAAAGTTATTGTATGAGGCCAGGGGTACCCTGATACCAAAGCCAGACACAAAGACACTGCAAGAAAAGAAAACTACAGGTAAATATCCTTGGTGCATATTGATGCAGGAATCCTCAACAAAATGAGTGGCCAGCAAGCATTTGAAAACATGCTCAACATCACTGATCGTTAGAAACATGCAAAGCAAAGCCACAGTGAGGTACCACCTTCCCCCATTAGGACGGCTAGTATCAAATAGACAGAAAATAACAAACGTTGACAAGGATTCTGGAGAAACTGGAACACCTGTGTACTGTTGGTGGGACTGTCAAATGGTGCAGCCACTATGAACAACAGTATAGCAGTTCCTCAAAAAATTAAAAATAAAATTACTCTCCTATCTAGCAATCACATTTCTGGGTATGTTTCCAAAAGAATTGAAAGCAGAATCTGGAGGAGATATTTGTGTGTCCATATTCATAACTGCATTATGTGCAACAGCCAAGAGATGCAAGCACCGAGTTTTCCATCATTGAATGAATGAATAAACCAAATGTAGTACAGACATACAATGAAATATTACTAAGTCTTAAAAAGGGAGAGAATCCTGTTATATGCTACAACATGCGTGAACCTTGAGGATATTATGCTAAATAAAATAAACCAGTTACAAAAAGACTTATATTGTATGACCCCACTTAGATGAGGTATCTAAAGTAGATAAATTCATAGAAAAAGAAAGGAGAATGGTGGCTTTCAGGGGCTGGGCAAGGGGGAAATAGTTTATACCAATTGTTTAATACCCAGTTTTGCCAGATTGAAATGTTCTGGAAACCTGTTGCACAACAATGTTAAGTATATTAACATGAACACTACTGAAGTATACATTTAAAAATAATAAATATGATAAATTTTATTATGTGTTTTTTACCCCAATTAAAAAAATTAAAAATTACAAAAAACAGAGACAATGAAGCTTCATCGGAGTGAATTTTATAGCCTCCAAACAAAAGATTGATGGTATTTTTAAAAAATAAACAATTTATCTGTTCAATTTACATCCCATATACAAGGTGGAATACGAACAAGACAACTGCAATAAACACTCTCATTGCACAAGGAGACAGGGAGACAACGGCAGTGACTGATTATAGCAGTTCTGATACACTGCTGGGTAGGCACTGGGGGGCCGTTCCAGAGGGGCTCTGACCCCTCTCTCCGGAGGAGCCTCCTTGTCCAGGGTCCTAGATTCACATTTGGTGAGGCTCTTTCTTGTCCATTTTTTCTCCTTGGCAACAATGGACGTGGCATTTGGTGGACACGCCCTCCTCTGGTGGCCACCATCACTTGTCTCTAGTTCAGAGAAGATCTGAAAGTTGTTTAACAGTTAGAACAATCAAAGCCTTTTTCAGTCTTGGCTTCTGATTTTCTTGGCAACACAGTCCCTCAAATACTTACTAGGACTTTCCTGATTTACCAGTAAAGACACGTAAAATCCCTCCCTATGTGTAGTCCTTAGCTGATGTCTCTGCTTCCTCCACACCCGAGGCCTGGCTCTCTTTTAGGCTAGGCTAGGATGGGAATGGCACAGGCTTCTTAACCCACTCTCTTCCTTAAGCCACCCTATCCCACTAAACGGTTTTGTGGATACCTTGCTGTTCAAAGTCTTTTAAAAATTCCATCTCACTGCCTGGCATGGTGAAACAATTGGTATTTCAAATTCTATAATGTCCTAAATTTCTGGACTCTGTATTCCCTTGTACTCCTGGTTGTAGATTGGCCAAGTCTAGGTCACAACAAAGGACACTATGAAAACCCAAGTCAGAGGTCACAGGCCTGGCTGTGAACTCCAATAACCTGAATGTGAGAGAGCTGAGGAGCACGGGGCCTCAAACTCATGCACCAGGACCTTCTACTGAACTTGTAAAATCTACCCATGGGATGGGGAGCCTTCTCCCATTCCGACATTCTAAATCAGAGTCTTTGGAGATGCACTGATGTTTTGGAAGGAACTCGGGTGACTTTAATGCACAGGCAACTTAGGAAGTGCTTAATGCATAAATAAAGTTCATAACCTGTGGACCGACAGAGGAAAGGTAACTTGCACAAGGTTATCTGACAATGTAGTTAAACCCAGATCTAGATCTCAAAGGCCAAGTCGCAGTGCACAGCTACCTGTTGTAAATCTTCACCTGACTCCTAGCTGTGGTCGTCTGAATAATGTCCTCCTCCCAAAGATGCTCATGCTCTTATCTACTCCCTCTGACCTGGAAGTATGTTACCTGACGTGGCAAAAGGAATTTCACAGGTGTGATTAACTTAAGAATTTTGAGAACAAGATAGTAGTTTGGATAATCCAGATGGGCTCCATAGAATCACTTTTAAAGATAAAAGCAGGAAGGTCAGAGTCAGAGACAAGATTTAACTCAGAAACAGAGGTGAGAGGGTGAGAGAGAGAGACAGAGAGACAGCAAGAGAGGTGTGTGTGGGGGAGTGGATTTTGAAGCTACAGGAAGAGACCATGAGTTAAGGAATGCTGGTAGCCTCTAGAAGTTGGAAAATGCAAAAAAAAAAAAAAAAAATGTATTCTCCCCTACAGCCTCCAGAAGGAATATAGCCCTATTAGTAGATTTCTGACTTCTAGAACTCTAAGACCACATATTTGTGTTGTTTTAAGCCATTAAGTTTATGATCATTTGCTACAGTAGCAATAAGAAAACTATTAATAATACAAATTTCAGTACCTAGAGGTGTGGTGTTGCTGTAACAAACACCTGGAAATGTGGAAATGGCTTGGGAATTGGACAGTGGGCAGAGGCTGGAAGAATTTTGAGCATGATAGAAAAAGCGTAGATTTCCTGGAACAGGACTTGGCCGCCACAGGAAATGAATGCATTGCTCTTGGCATTCTCTCCTAAAATAGCTCCTCAATGCTGCCGGTGCCTTGTGCTCCATTTCGTCGTGTAAGGGACAAGGAATCCCATGCTTGGCCGGAAAAACATATGGATTCAAGATTTCCTGCAAATGAATAGATGTGACTTAAAGGGGAATGTGAGCAGATTCTTTTGGGGTTTGAGCACATGGATTCCGCCCTCCCTCTGCCTGACGTCCTCCCAGACCCTGTGCCTCAAATCCGCCTGGCGTCAGAGGGCCTGCCGCTCAGTGATCTATGTGATCAGGTCACATTTGTGTGCGTTCCGCTTTCTTTTTGCCTGTTGGCATCCACTGCAATTTGAGATTTCACTCCTGATTGGTGATCAAGGCTGAGGACTGGAGGAGTAGAGGAGGGGCAGGGAAGGGGGTTTGACCTAGAATGAAGGTCAGTGAGTTTTATAAATAGCTGTCAATAAATTGTCTGCAGACTGATGTATCTAAGTCCCCCTGTGTGTAACACATCACCCCGCATTATTGACAAAGACTCGGAATGCCTGACTTGCCCTGACTTACAAAGTGAGTCTGTGTCAGCTCTGGGATTCCACGTGACTTTCTTGCAGCTGGAGTTGTCCTCAGCTCCTCGTGCTGCCAAAGGCATTGCCTGGTCTATCCTGACACAGTGGTCATTTCCCCACCAGACTGGGAAGCTGAGAACTATGTGGTTTATTCAACAGAGTGAGATACCCATGCATTTTCCTGAGTGAAGGGGCTGTCTTGGTTCCCAGGTGGGCCAAAGGCCTTACAGGTGGATCAAATATCATTCAGGGGAATGACATTTAGGTGGACATTTAGGAAAAGGAGGCCCATCTGTTTAAATGGTTGATTCCAGGCTGCAGGAATTTGGATGGGGCAGGGATAGTGATGGTGGGAAGTACATTCTGGTTTCACGGAAGCTGCCCCCTTAAAATGTGGGTTTAAGAAGAGACTTCCATATCTGAAATCACAGGTCCTTCTCCTCCATCAATAACATGCAGCATTTCAGCCTGCCTAGCTCATTCTTCTCCAGTGCTGCATCTTAGGCTCCATATTTAGGCCTTCATCGTTGCTTGGACCATAGCAGTAGCCCTTCATTTGCCCTACTTCTCCATGTCTGCATGAAGCCAATACGATGCATTTCCTGAAACCCATCTCTGAACCTCTGAAAATGGGACATCCTTCCTCACTGGAGTGAGGATTTTTAACATTTCGTTTTAACCTACAAAGTTGAGCACTAACTCCCCCCACCCCCAACATTCGAAACACCTTATCGGACCTTCATTTCTAAACTTCCCATTCCTTTGTATAGACATCGACCCTGGCTCCCATGTGATGGCTTTTCACCCTCTTTGATGTACACATCCTCATCATTTCTGCCTCCAGGTATTTCTCCTTTTCTTAATGATCCTGCAATTCTTCTAGAAAGACCTTACGCATTCCTCAAGGATAAGTTCAAGTCTTACCCTCTCTGTGAAACCTTAATCTAACTATCTTGTTGGTTGATTAAGTTTTTTCTCATTTCCTCAAATCTGCAGCATCTGTCTTACTCCAGGTTGAAGGATTAATTGGAGGGGCACAGGTTGGGGGTGGGTAGCCCAGCTAAGGGGGAGGTTGTGATATATTATGGGAAGGATTGTGGGCAAGGGTCAGAGGCTGTGAGAACGCGAAGGAAGGTAAGGCTCTTGCTAAACAGGTAACGAGGGTTGTTGGGATCTAGGTAGCTGACATTGAGGACCGGAACATTGGCACTAGAATTCCTGACTGGGCCTTGCCTTAAAGATTCTCCTATGGATGCTCAGATGAGACCACCCAGTAGAAAAGAACACGACCAATCCACATTCCCATTCCTCTAAAACGGGAACCACCCCCAACAAACCCATGCTTCTCCCTCACCACCAAGCTCATACTCTCAGCTTTGTAACTTCCTTCAAGGAAACACCAGAAGTCAGGTTTTGTACAAAAATATATATTTTATTCAATAGTTACATAATACTCATTTCCACAATAATATTTTTAGCAATACCTTGGAATTTAACAACAAGAAGTCGTTGCATTAATGATCCTTGCAAGGATCCGCAAAATATCCCATTCGGGGTTCACAGAGGAAAAGCAATTTTCCCAAGTCTCTAGATCTAAAAAACACTAGTATCCCAGAAGACAAACTTAAAACATCAATAACTTAAATAAGATTAACATTACTTAAAGCATTCTGCTTCATATTGATAAACGTTTGTACATTTCGAAATTATAATAAAATAAAATAGGGTATTTAGGGAGAGCTAGGGGACAATAAGTTAGCTGTAGGTGCTTGGGTTGTGGAGTGAGTGTTCAAAGGCTTTGGAGTTTGGGTTTTCTTGTCCAGTTTGGCAATGTAATCCTTGACCCAGTTCTGCTTGGGGTTCGTGCAGATCTCCTTGGCTAGTACGGTCTTGAAGCTGCGGAGAGAGAAGACACAGTTAGATGAAGTTTCAGCCTAGACATGCAGCCCATTCTGCACCAAGGGGCCACCATGGGGACTAGAGAAGGAAGGCAGGTGGAAGGATGGGACCCGGAGCAAGCTGCTCCTAGAGGTGTCCCAGGTGAAACCATCCTGACATCAGGCTAACGAGATAGGGATGGTCTGAATAAGCACCCACATGGAGAGTGATGTTAGGAGTTACTTTTTCTCTCTTGGCCCAATTTCCCCTTTGAAAATCTTTGGCTGTTTGGTTAGATGGTGTAACTGCCTGTGAGTTTGCGAAGCTTGTCCCCTGCTCCCTAAGGAAGAACTCTGGACCAGGGAGGGTTGGTGTGCTCAACTCACATCACAGCTTCTTTGGGACACTTGCTGTTGGTGACTCTTCTGTAGCTCATCAGCCTCTGCAGTGGGATCTTCCTACTTGAGAATGTATAGCAGCAGGTGACGGGGGCGTTAACCGCATCTGGAAAACAAACCACAAAGAAAAAGCGTTTTAGGATGGGCTGGATTCTTTTGATCTAAACCAAAGCAGAGAAGAGTCATGAGGAGAAGGCAAAGAGATGACAGGAGAAGAAGTAGAACCCATTAAATCCCAGTATTTCTGCCTATACTTCAGAGCTAGAATGAGATCTTTGACACGTTGACTCAAGTTTCCTGTGCTATAAAATGGGTACACAACATTGATAGTGCTCAGACAGAAATGGGAGCTGTTACCACTAGATAACATTAGAGGAGCTAATAATGCAAACTATCAGGGCCAGGGAAGATCAGCTGGGGACCCCAGCCACGGGTCCCTTTTTAGGCTTGGAGCAGTCTGTGCCTGATCGTGAGTTCCCCTGATACCCACTCCGCTGCAGAGCCTCTGCCCCTGGAAGCCAGGGTAAATGAAGCATAGACCAGGTTCTGTGTCTCCTCTCCCCTCCTCCGTGTCTGGAAACAGCCTGCACACCCACCCCAGATGCCCCATCTCTTTGATCACCCTGGTCCCCCAGACTCTGCTGGAAGCAGCTGGGGCAGTAACTACACTGAGGATGTTCCCAGGGCTGGAGTCCCGGGAGGAGCTGGATTCGGGGTCTACAGCTGGACTTGTAGTTCGGGCTCTGTCTGGGAGCCGCTGTGAGATCGGGATCAATCCTTATCCTTCTCTGAGTTGCCTTATCTTGGAAAAGCAGCAGTTAAAGTGAGACTGTGGGTACCCCTCCTGCTAGGACGGTCCATGATGCCCCAGAGAGGGGGCAGTGCGCTCCAAGGGGATGGAGGAGAGCCCTTACCTGGCTGAGCAAGGCCCTGGGGGCTGAAGGCGGCTACTGCCAGCAGCAGGCACAGGAGCATTGCAGAGACCTTCATGCTGGAGGGCGAGAGGCGAGAGGCGAGCCGTGAGCTTCAGCGGGAGAGTTGGAGGTTTCTGGGTTGGTCTCAGCCTCTCTGCTCCTCTGCCTCTGGCGGCTCTGTGGCTGCCTTTTATTGAAAGCCAAGAGGGGTGGAACCCAGAGGGAGGGCTTGGCGCAGGGCAGCATCTTCAATGAATGATGCAGTGGAATGTTAAATCTGCTGAGCAAGGGCAGCACCCTGGGAGATTTCCAGGAAGTAGAAGAGGGAAGTGGAGGGTCTGAATGGGGCACGGTTTCCATTCACTCTTGAGACCAAGTGAAGTGGGGGAGGACGGGGTGCCGTGAAGCCCAGACTGACCACAGACAGATGTGGGCCAAGCACATTATTCTTAAGGATTCAGCTTTCTCTGAAGTGGGAACTCTGCGGAAAGGGAAGGAAGCGAGGAAACTGAGATCACAAAGCAGTATGTGGCGCTTGCTGCTGGCCCACCTTCAGGCACCCGTCCAAGGGCCCTCTGAGCCAGGAAGGGCCTGAAGCCTTGGCGGGCTCCCCCAATACACATTATAGCCACCTGGTCACTATTGTCACCTGGTGACGACACAGTGGAACTCTGGCAGAGTTGTAGGGTTTTGCAAACATCGAACTGAATTCTAAGAGTCCTGGAGTTTCAGACTTGGAGGAAGGCCCATACATCATGTAGTGCTGTGGAAGGAATGCCCGTGTCGTGCTCACAGGGTGTTTGCTCTGTGCCAGGATTGTTCTAAGCACGAACGTTAAGTCTTTAAATTCCTGAGCTCTCTCTAGCAGGTATCCTTAGTTCCCATTTTATAGATCAGGCAACTGAGGCACGGACTAATGGGCTAAATAACCTGCCCAAGGTCCCCTCAAGCAGAACCCAGGCAGCCCAACCCCAGTGTCTGTGCTGTCACCCCTGTGACATACTTCTGGAAGGGGACATGTGCAAGTCCTCCAACTGGCCACCGGGACCTATATCTGGGTCTTCTCTCTGTCCCCAGCATCTTCCAGAAGAGCAGACAGCGAAAGGGGAGTGAGTGGAGAAACATTCCTCGTGGTAAAGTCACCGTGAGTTAGGAGCCTGTGGTTTGCACGGCTGTGGGTGAGAAGTGCCCCCCGAGTTACGGTGGCCGCTGTCCTTGCTTCTTTCTGGATTTCCAGGGAACAGGAGCGAGCAGCGGTGCAGCCTTTCGGGAACTGGAATGTCTGGCTTCGTTCTGCAGTTCTGCCTTTGGTTTCCTCAGAAACCACAGAGTCATAGCAATAAAAACTAAAAGACCTTAGAATTCATTTCCCTGAACTTCTTTCTCTTACAAATATGGTAGGATTCCTTGAGGTGTGTTCGTGGCTGGGCCAAGCCTAGAGTTCAACCCTCTTGATCCCCGCCAAACCCTCCGCCTCCTCCTTCTGAGCTTGCAGTGCCCTTGCCCAGTGGGCATGGAAGGACCAGGGACTCTCTTTCATAAAGGGTCGCTGAGACAGTGTCATAAATGCGTGCAGCTTCTGGGAAGAGAACACTTGCCGGTCGCTGCATTTGTAATAAGAAGGGGGCTGTGTCACACAAATGACTGCATTTTGCTCCCAGCGAGGGTCAGCAATGGCACCAGGGAGTGCTCACCAGAGCCGGCATCCGTCGTGCTGATGTGCCTCCCGGCACCGCCTCACGAGGCCCCCAAACAGCCCTACTTCCTTTGGGTGGAAGCGGAAGTTAAGTACCTTGCCCGGGATCAGAGGTAACAGCAGGTGTGGCTGAGACGCCCACCCAGGGGGTGCTCCTGTGTCCCCGACCGTTAAACTTGATGTCGCATGATGGATATTGGCTTCCTAGGGACTCCCAGAGCAGCTGCCATCCCAGACCGTCGGGTGGCATCACAGAAAGGCAGAATGAAGAGAGAAGAAACCAACGTGAGCCCTGCTTTGCTCCCACCTCTCAGGGAACCTCATTTTCATTTTGCCTGAGTCTTGCTAGCGACCCCTTTGCTCCCCACTAGTGCTGAGATCGCTTGTGTTCGGCTAGTCGTTCACCCCTGGCTCATTCCATTCCTATCAAGTGAATGAATTATTTCCAGCGCAGGAGACTCTGCGACGTCATGCAGTCATTTCCCCCTAGATCTTCTCATCTGATCTTCCAAGAAGTTTCCCCTCAGAGTCATGGAAACCCCTCTCTCATCTGTAAATGCAACCTTTCCCGCAGACCCGGAGGGCGGCACCCCGTTTCCCTGTGGAATCCAGACAGTCCTTGGGTTTTTCCAGGTTACCAAGGTGGCAAGAGGCTGACATCTCAATTCTCTCTGGGCTTAGTCACGTCACCATCACTCACAGAAGCCCAGGCCCACGGGACCTACCCAGACGCTACAGTACAGCCTCCTGTTTGTGTGTGAAGAAGCCACGTTCCAGAGAGGGAGACCGACCGGCCCAGGGTCACCGGGAAAAGCTTCCCGGCTCTGCTGAGTGTTCGCTCAGACTTCTGAGTGTGAGAGACTAAAGAAGGATTTTGGTCCTACGTCTGCACCCCAGGGAGAAGTTGTCATCTTTAGAAAGTCACTCGTCAGAGATGAACGGGTGGAAGGTGAAAGGGTGTGAATGAAAAAAGAAAGTCTTCGGGAAGGTGACAGCTTGTGGCCCTCCCACTCTGCCCTGTCCCCAGGCATGCTCCCCGCAGCTGGGGGGTCGGTCACAGGAAGGCAGAACACGGTGGAAATCCCCGCTCTGAGGCAGCTTTGGAAGTTCCCGGATCCGCAGAACTCGGCGCATCTGGCGCAGGCTGCATTCCAGATGCCGGGCCCGCCGCCAGGGAGCCTCACGCGGGCTGTGCTGGGAACCTCTCGGCAAGCCTGGGCCGGGCCCCTGCAGGGGGGCGTTGCAAGGAAAGGCCCGGCCGGCCTGGGGGGGGGGGTGCGTGCGGAGGTGAGGGTCGGCGTCTTGTTGCCCCGCAGAATCCCCAGCTCCCCCGGGGGCCCCCACCGTCAACTCACAGATGAGGAATGGAAAAATTTCTCTCGGTGAACAATACTTTCTTCCTTCCTCCTTTTGGGCTGACCCCACCGCCGGGGTTCTCGGGGTGTGTGTTGGTCATCGCGGCAGACTCCCACTCAGTGTCAGGGGTGAAGGAGAGAGGAAGTAAAAGTGAGCTTTCTAGAAAGATCAGAAGCCAGTGTCGGGGCCTCGTCCTGCTCACCTAGCGCAGGCCCCTTGCCTGTGCTTGCCGGGACCCCCTCAGCTCAGGCCTTCCGCAGAGATGCGCACCTGTGTCCCTTCTAGACGGCTCCCCGACCTCTCCTCCAGGCTAGCTCTTAGCTCCAGGTAGACCAGAGCCCGTTTTCCTGGGGCCTGTACTCTGCAATCCCTGTCCTCTCAAAGACCAAATCCTTCTTTATTTGTTCACAGAATGTCAGACATGAACAGGACCTTAGGGATCACCTGCCTGTTTCTCTGATGGGGACACTGAGGCCAAGGACAAAGCCAAGACACGCCGAGGTGACACAGAAGAGGAATGGCCACGTTTGTGTCGGTTTGTGCATTTCTAGGCTCTCGGTGTCATGTTCTTTCTCACCTGCCACACCGCCTCCTTGGGACATTCACACAGTTAGCACCTACCCTGTGCGACACCCTGCAGGGGGTCCTGGGGGCACGCAGAAGGCAAGCACCATGGAGCTTACTTTCCAGACGAGATGCTGAGATGCTGGAGTGAGCACTTGTGGGAAGTAGGACTGGGCTGAGGACTAAATCTGAGCAGTGCTCACCCCGAGCTTCCAGCATCTAGGATTCCTTGCGTTCAGGGTGGATCTGCCCCGGGTCTATTTGTAAGAAGAAGCCAAGGATATTCCTGGGGATGGTGGGGGTGGTGGTGGTGCAGTGATGGGGATAGCATTTGGGAAGAGAAAGGGAAGGTTCACCTGCAGGGGGTTGGTTGGGGGGAGGGAGTGGTGTCTGAGCCAAGCAGGGGGCTTGTCTCTGAGACTGTGCTGGGCCAGCCCGCAGGGATCAGCTCCTGGGTCCCATGGGGGGGGACTACTGTGGAGGAGGGGTGGGAGCTAAGCAAAGTCTTAGGCTAAAGGCAGTGTGAGCTACTCTGTGGCACCCCTGGGTTACACCTGGGGGAGAAGCTGCTCTCCTCATGTGGGGTTTGCATTGCACAAGGTGGCCTGTGCAGTGTGATGCCGGGGTCAGGGGACAGGTGAGCACATTTGAGGTGCCCTGGGAAGGCGCTGAACTGGGAGGGTATGAGGGAAACAGAATGTGAAGATAAGATGGAATAGAGACAGAAACATTAAAACAATGTTTTAGTAGCCTTCTATTGACTCCTTTGACACCTGTGCTGGAGTCACCTGAGGGAAACTCAAGTGACACAGAAGAATAGCATTAAACAGAGAGATGCAGACCTGTGAGAGCCCAGCTGGGGGGCCCAGGGAAGGCTCATGGTGGTCCATTTAAGATGGGCTCAAGGGTTGGGTAGATTTTGGACCCTGGGTGATTACTGGGCGGAGGAGGGGGCGCATTTTGGAGTTAACTTACAGAGATGGCAAATGTTATAATAATATGCTTGCCCATCTATCCTTGGGATCCTGTTAAAGCATAGATTCTGCTCTGTAGGTTTGGGGTGGGCCTGAGAGTGTGCACTTCTACCCAGCTCCCAGGTGAGGCTGCCGCTGCTGGTGCACAGCTCTGCTAGAACAGCCTCAGCAGGGCTGGGAGGAGGAAATGCTGGTCAGGTGCGGGGGAAGGTGAGCAGCGCCTGCATCTAGACCAGGGTTCCTGTCCGTGGCTCTTGGACAGGCTCTGGGAACCATCTGGAGTTGTCGTCCACAGTTATGGGATTGCACATTTTCCTGGAGACAGGGTCCATAGCTTCTGTTAGATTAGCAAAGGCATTCATGACCTTCGTATAGTTAAGTACCATACACCCCATCAGAAATAGAGAGTTCTGGGCCTCACCCCAGACTTGCTGAATCACAATATGCATTTTTTCTATGTAAAGCTGAATTTTTCCTCTGCTTCCCCTGCCCCACCCTCGGATGACTGCCAGGCTGTGTTTGGGAAACCCAGAGCTGAGGCATAGGGTGTATGAAGTAAGGGCTGTGCTGGCCAGGCTGGGAGGCACTGACACCATCTTAGAGATTCCAGAACAGATAAGAGGAAAGAAACAAGAGGGGAGGGAGAGAAAAGAGTAGAGGAGGGTGAAGGAAGAGGTAGCCTGGACTAACAGAAGGAGACACAGGTGGTGTCAGAAGCCTAGGGCCAGAGACCTACCTCTGCCTGTCTAGCTGTGTGGTCTTGAGCAAGTTCCTTGACCTCTCTGGGCCTCTTTTGTGAAAGAGGATTAGTAAGACAGCTGCTTCTAACATTGTCATGAGACTTGTATGAAGTAATAAACCAAGAATGCTTGGTAAGCAACTTGTAAAGAGATGTCAGTCTAAGGGCTGGTGACCTGCACTCTTAGGGGACATCCCAGGGCACAAACCGGGCACAAGCCAGTCCCAAGCAGCAGGTTTGTGTAGTCCCAATGCCCAGTGCAAGCCTCCACTCTTACTTCTTGCTATGAAAATTCATCAGCTATCTTTATTATATAATACGCAGTGAGGTTTCAATTTCCTAAGCTCTTTTTCATCCCTGGTTTCCTGTCTGCTTGTGGACAAATGCCTTGAGTACTGGCAAAAAACTGAAAACTGAGGGTCAGAGAGGGCAACCCCGGAATCACGTCAACCCCAGCTGCTCATACAGCAGCGGTTCTCCCCAGAAGGTCAGGCCCTGCCAGGTTCTTCCTGGCCTCCTCGGCTCATGTCACCCTCATCTTCAATCTCTGCTTCTAGAACTCTCCATACTCTATCCCATACCAGATCCCAGCACCCGGGGCAGCTCCTTTCATGTAGTAGGTTCTTAATAAATATTGTTTAAGTCAGTTGTTAACAGTCCAAGAATCTCAAATCATTTCCCCCAGATATCCGCATTGTAGGATGATTTAACCTCAGACAGGGAGATCAGTCAAGAAGCAAGACTTTTGGTACCGTGAGTTCCCTACTGACTTCTTTGATTTGGGGAGGAGAGAATAGCAGGCTGAAAAGAGAGTTGGGATTGGGAAACCGCTAGCAGAGAGAGTGATTTCAGGGGCCAAATGGATTCTTCTTTGGGGATGATCTGTCTCTTCCTTTTGGTTGCAAAATGTTGCGTGCTGAAAAAGGGAAACTTCCTCTGCCCCCCAAAGCTGCTTCTTTGCTAGGAGTTTGAGCTGGCTAGCCGGGGGAGCCCCAAGCCACAAAGCTCTGGCTCCATTCAAAAGCTCCTCTTGCCTTTCCTGTAAATTAGAGGCTGGAGAGAGAATCTGGATGAAAATGCAAATGGGGTTTGTCTAGTCGAGGAGGTGGGTCAGGAGAAATGGTTTTCCAAAGTACACACATCTCTTCTGATTTAAATGCAAGGAGTTGAAAACAAAGCACTGCCAAATAATTCAACTCTGCAACTTATTTATTGCTCAGAAATGTAGCCGTGATAATGGGAGAAATTTTGCAAGCACATTGCTCCCCTTGGAGCCGTTGATAATATAGTGGGAACAGCAGGGATGTCAGTATCACACAGAGTGAGGACAGGGTCCCCAGCATTAGCGAGTAGCGTTAGATGCTCAGTAAATATGTGATGAATGCGAGAATTAGGGAAAAATCAGAGCTGGAAGGCATCATAGAGATTCCAAAGCTGAAAGTCCCCACACTGCTTAATTTAAATAAAGTTGCCCAGGATTATAGAGAGAGAGCCGGTGCCAGTGCAAGGTGTGTGTGTGTGTGTGTGTGTGTGTGTGTGTGTGTGCGCGCGCGCGCATGTGTGTTAGGAGAAGTGGCTGGTGACCCAGGTCTTAACATTTTCCAGCAAGACTGCCAGTTTCTTTTTTTCCCAAGGAAACGCCTCTTTGCTTAGAGAAATCTTGCTCAAGGCCAAGCAGGCACTTGTATTAATAAATAGGCATGCATTGTCCTAGAGCAAGGGAGGGAAAAAACTTTGGTGGGCAAAAAGACTTCGCTTCCTAGCATCTCTTGCTATGCAAACTGGAGGTAGAGGAGGAAGTGGATAAATTTGCTTGAGGGTCAAGAGACCTCCTAAGAGGAGAGAAACTGAGGCTCTTTCTTCTGGGTCCAAAATCATTAGACACGGAGAGTCTGAAGACCAACTGGATTGGTCCCCTGAGTTCCACACCATGCTGAGAAGTCGGTGGGGGAGGACCGAGGCAGCAAGGCCTTCTGGAGCCACTGCATTGATGCAGTTGTCCTGCGTGGAGAGCAACAGCCAAACCTGTGAGTGCAAAATGAAGACGCTGCAACCTTGGGAGCCCAAGGGTGACACAGTGGCCAAGGATGGAGGGAGCCCCTTAGAGCTAGCAACAGGACAACCTTTGGGTGGTGTGCAGCTCCCACACCAGTTCCCCCTTGGGCAGTGACAGAAGCAGTGGCAGCCAAGAGCCCTGGCCCCTGGTACATAGGTGGGTTGGGTTACCCAGCTCCCACTTGGCCTGAAATTTAGCAGCAGGACTTCTCAGCTTGACTGGACAGGTCCCCGAAGTTCTTGGGCACCATGAGGCAGTTGGGAGGGGGTGCTTGAGCATGAGCCACTAGATTTCCTCCTAACAGGGACAACCTGGGGCCTTGGGGATTAACAGAACAGAATAAAAGAAATAGGAACTATTTTTTTTTTGCCCTGAGGTGACAAAAAGGACTATCCCAGAGACACACACATGTGTATTTATTGTGGCTAGTTTGCTGCACCAACACAGCGTCAGCCCACTTTTGTTCCCTGTCCTGCTCCCAACACAGTGAGGATGTTCTGATATCCTAAAATCATGCCGTAAACTTCATCATTATACAGCGCCGATTTCATGATGCTAAACATTAATTTTAAGTATTTACTTAACATCCTCTAGAACTTCTAGTTAATGAGGAAAGATTTCAAAATTGCTTGTCATGGGGTTCCAAAAACGATAGTCCCTTATGTGTGCTTTATGATTCATTAAGTCATGTGCATCTACAAGGGCCTTGTAATGGAGGTGAGGCTGGTGTCACTATTCCTGCTTTATAAATAGAGAAGTTGAGGTTTAGAGGTTGACTTGCCCCAGGACAGGGAGCTGGGAAGAGGAGGTGCTGGGATGTAAATCCAGGGGTTCTCACTGCAAGGCCAGGCTCCTGTCGGGGTGTTTCCTCCTTGAAATCCAGGCCTTTCCTTTCTGCCTGCTGGTTACTCTCCGTTCCCTTCAGCCTAAGCCTCCCCTTTTGAGATCACCTCCCCCCGCCCTGCACATGGAAGGCTCAGGGGGGAGGGGGAAGGTTAAGGGGCAGGAACCACTTAGGGAATGTAAGTTCTCCAACTTCCTCTGGGTCCCTCATCAAATGAATTCATCACCACCTCATTTCAGCCCTTGCTGCATGGTCACTCTCCGGGCTTTGTCATCTCCCTGAACTTCTCCATTTCTTAGTGTTCAACTTAGTAATCTAGTTCTTTGACCACAGCCTTTGGCTTCCTTCCCCTTCAGCGATTCTGAATCTACTGCATCAGCTCCTCCAGGGCCCCCTGCTCCTACCTGGCTTCCTTTCCTCCCGGCCCAGCCAGTGTCTGCACTCTCTACTCCCGCGTATGAATTCTCTCGTTCCTGCAATCCTGCCTCCCCACCCTCCAGTGCCCGAATCCAGGTCATCTGATCACCTGACCTCCCTGATTGCTGCAAGGCCTGGCCATCCTGGACAACAGGGGAGCTACAGATGCAGCAGACTGCTCAATGCCGCTGCCATTCTATAACGTGGCCCTGGGTCTTTCTTGCTGCCGTGCCTGACCGTGGCACTGGACACCTTCACCATTCCCTGTGTGTCTCGCGCTGCAGGCTCAGGCTTTGGCGTTCTCAGGAGACGACATACTCCCCGGTGAGAGCAGAGACTATGAGACAAGAATTCCCTCCATGCTCACCCCAGGCCCACATCAAACAGAATTCCATCTTCATGTGATGGCATCTCTTCCTTGCTGATTCAAAAGAGAAGCTCACTCTTGCTGAGGGTCCTGGTTCAGACTTTATCCGTGATTTACTGCCGCTTCTTCCAGAAACTAGCCCTCTCCATTGGCTCTGTGTCTTCTCCATCTTCTTCTGTCCAGTCTCCCCTTCCCTTTCACCAATGACCCGCTCCAGTCGTCTTCATTGTTTACAAAAGCTTGGTTTCCCTTAACCCGTCTTCCCTCAAGCCACTCCTTTCTCTCTCTTGCTTTCCTGGCGCCATTTTTGAATGATTGGTCTCTACATGTGGTCTCTACATTGTCACCTCTGATTAATTCCTCACCCTGTTGCCATTTATCGCCCACATCCGTTATTCAACTTAAATTCTTATTATCTCATCAGTGACGTCCTCATTACCTAATGTGGAGAATTCTTCATAGGTCTGGTCCAACTTGAAATCACTGCCGTGTTAACGCTGTTCATCTCCCTCCTATTTCTGGATCTTCCTCCTGTTCATCCCTGAATGCTGGTCTTCTCTAAGGATGTATATTTCCATTCTTGCTCACAAGAGTTTGCAAACTGGTGGCCCATACCACATTTTCCCCTTTAGGCATGTTCTCTTTGGCCTGTATGATGCTTAAAACAAATGCAATTAATTGCCAATGCTTAAAGTTAGGAGATTTCTCATTTAAAACTATGAGTGTCTGGTTTGCCTGGATAGAATCAGATTTGGCATCTACTGGCAACCAACCATGAGAGCAGAGTGGCAGGTGTCCCTCTAGGGGAAATCATATGCTCATAGGCCATCAGAGACTCCCACCACTCCTGCCCCAATTCCTCTGTTATCTTATGCTCAGTCCACTTCACTCACTTAACATACATACCTGGCCCCTGCTATAATGGAGTTTAGAGTCTTTTTCCTGTAACTCCCACATTCGGTGCTCTTGTAATTCAGCAATGACTCTTCAGATGAGAGCTCTAGACTTGCATTTCAATATGCTTGCTGGCATTTACGCTCAGATGTCACTCAACTTCAATGAGTGTACCCTTCCTTCTATGCATTTCTCTGTTCCTTTGCTCTCTTTCTTCTTTCCTTTTTTCAACCAAGGTGTAATAAGCCCCTGTGGCAGATGTAGAATTCCTACCTGAGAGTGATTTGGGAAATCAGTTTTGCTGGAAGATGTAACATAGGACTGGTGTTCAGGTTGCATTTGCATAGGAGGTACATGATTTTCCTTTAATTGGTATACTTATTTGGTGTGTCCTTGGTGGGAAGGAGTCTACAAAGGATTTGATGCCATCCCTTTGAGTGTCTGCTCTGCCAGGCACCATGCTGAGTGCAAGGAAGGCAGGGAAATCCTCCACGGTCCTGCTGTCATCGTGCCACTCCCAGATCTGCTTCCCCTACCATGAACTCACAGCCTGACCCACCCAGATGGCCACAGTAGAAAGCAAGTCTCCATCCTTGGATTTTCCTCCTTGCCTCCTTTCACATTTAATTGATCACTTAGATCTGTACATTCCGTTTTTAAAGTGTCTGGGCATTCATTTCCTCTTTATCCCAAAAGACCTGGGCTCAGTCTGAGTGCTAGGAAATCAGTTTAGTGTCATTTCTTGCCCAGAGAAGCTCTACCATCCACTCCATCCTTTGTACTCGCGGCAAATTTATTTATCCCAAATCACCAATCTGATCTGCTTAAACTCCTCCAGCCGCCCTCCACATCCATGCGATAAAGCCCAATGCCTTAACGTGGCCATTGGGAGGCCTCGCCTGGCCCCACTGTACCTTTCAGGCCATGTGTCACCCGTTACTTCTTTCAAATGCCCTGTGCTGCAGCGACACCAATTTTCTCATCTTTCCCAGAGCACAGCCCTTTTATGCATCGTTCCTCTTGACTGGAAAATCAGTGGGGCCTTTTCTGAGAAGTCTTTCCAGACTCCTCTGGACACACAAGTGTTTGCATTTTGTTAGCACATTACACTTTCGTTTCGCACAGCACTTGACTGCACCCTGTATTTTGAAGGTTATTTATGTGCATGTCTTCTTTACCTCCTCTTTGCTGGGACAGGCAAAATCTACCTCTTCTTTGAAGCTACCTTAGCACCCAGGACAGGATCTGGAATTCATTTATTCATTCATTCACCATTTATTTATTCATTGATTTAATCAGCAGCAATTAAGTGCCTGCTCTGTCCTGGTCATGAGCTCCGTTCCAGACACAGGTTGGCTGAATGAATGAATGAATGGAGAGGTTGGGGATGGTTAGATCCCAGCTAAATAAAAGCGTTAAAATCTGAAAATGGCTACTGTGCTTTGACTGGGTATTAATCCAACGGACTAACATCTTCTACTGAATTATTGTATGACAGTGGCCGAGTGGCTGGCTGTCTTGGGCCCTCATATGCAGAAGAGAAATGATAAATCTCTCAATTTTTTTTTTTTATAATTCTTAGGTTGGCTTTTTCCATTACTTTTTCACTTCCAAGGCAGCTGCAAAGGCAGGAAATACCTCAGTTCTGGGGATTCCCCATGGGATGGGCCATGACGCTGTATGCCCAGGGCACAGTGTTTAGCATTAGTTCACTTAATGTGCATAACAACTCTGTAAGGCGCAGGACAGAGACTATGGTGCCATTGCACAGAGAGGCCAGATGGCCTGCCCTCAGTCACGGTGCAAGAACATGGCAGAGCAAGGGTTGGAAAACAGGTCTTCTGCATCTACAGCCTGCACAGTTTGGACTCTCCGGCACTGCTCTGCCAGGCAGCTGGGCGACAAAGTGGGTCACAGACTGGACCCCACTGTGGTTCACAGTCTGGTCTGCTGTCCCGTCTTGGCCCAAACCGCATCCTCCTCATTCCCATTTCTCGGATCTGTTTTGCAATGTAATTCTTTTATCTTCACAGCTCTAGGCCAAGCACCAAGACCCTGGTTCCCTTTTTCGGTAATCAGTTTCCGCTGCTTATTTTTTTTATAGCTGTTTTTTTTTTTTTTCTAGTTCCCCATTTTTCTCTCAATTCATTTTCATCTCCTTGGAATTTGTCATAAGCCAAACCGGCAGTTTCAGTTGTGTCAGATCTCCCATTTGGAGGGATGACACAGATTTTTCCAGGGTGATGTTAGTTTTAGGCCTTCTAGGAAAAAGAAAGTCAGAAAAGCTGCACCACATCCCCATTATTTGCATCTTGCAATACGAACAGGTCTCCCACCTTGCTGGGTGTTGCTAAGTTCTTAGCAAGGCTTTTGGAGACATCTGACTCTAGACCCCTCACCCTTTGCTTGTGGCCTTTTCTCCAAGCCGACTAGAACTCAGGGGGTAACTGACGTCCCACAAGCTAAGAGATCACCCTTCCACCAGTGGGCACAGCCATCATGTAAGAGAGTTGCTTGATGTGAACATTGCATAGCATTGGCATCCAAACCTTGTTTCGCAGATTGAAGATCCTAAAACACAGAGAAAGCAGTGACTTTTCCAAGGTCAAACAGCAAATTGGTGACTAGGGCTTGGGCTGGAAGTTGATCTCTAATTCCTTTTCTAAGAAGAGGTCTTTCCTCTGTTGCAAGGTGCTTGTAGCATCAGAAACCCCTGGTAAGGGATTTGCAAAATCCCCGAGCATGCATTCTGGATAAATCTCTTGTAGTCACTTTAACTTCATACCCTTAACCCTTAAAGAAGTTGCCTGGTGGTGGAGGGGGTCATACCTCTGGGTCACATGCTCGTCACAGGAAGTGCAGAACTCTTTAAAGACATGATATCAGCCATCTGAAGCATTGATGAGGGGAACTGAGGCATGAACATGTTAACTGTTGGTCATTCACATGCCTGTCCCAAAGCTGCAGGGACACCTACCTATGCTCACAAAATAAGGCTACCAAACAGTCGTCCCCAAAGAAGAACAACCATCAAATTGCCTTTTCTATTATGATTAACATAAGAACAACTTTAATTCCTTAGAGGTATATTACACTTTACAGTTGATCAATCTCATTTGCATATATTCTCTCATTTCTGACCTTTACAACAGCCTGCTGTAACAGGTACTCTGTTTCCCATTTAATAGTTTGGGAATCTAAGGTTCAGAGAGGTTAAACACCTTGGCCAAGGTCCCATAGAAGGAAAATACCAAAACTGAATCTCCAAATCTGGGGCATTTTTGCTAAACCGCTCTCATACACGAACTCATGATAATTAAATTTCTCTGTAATAAGCACCTTCAGTAGTCTCATCTCTTTAGATCCTTACAGCTATCTTGAGAAGCTGATCTCAATTTTCATAAGAGGAAACTGAGGTTCAGGTCATGCAACAATTAAATGGCAGAACCAGACCACAAATGCAGGTCACCTTCTACTACCGTGCCTTGCCTCCCATGTCCAGGCCTCCAGCCCCATGGGAAAGTCCCCAGCTGTGCCCCGGGAAACCCTGCAGGCAGATGGCCAAGGCCGGGACAGCCAGCAGCCAGGACCTCATTTCCTGCCCAGAGCTCCCTCTCCCCACGGCCTCCAGCTGGGCCTCTCTGAGGGAAGGAGGGAACTTTCTAGTCTGAGCAGAGCAGAGTTTTCTGTGATCCTCTTCTCTTTAGGACCTCCACTGACCCTACAGGGAAGCTAAGATGCAAAGTAATAACTTACGTTGATTAGACATCAGTGATGTTCCGAGGGGTCTTAGAGAAAGATTTTATTCATTTATCCACTCATTGATTCATCCACCCATCCTTTAACAAAGCATTATCAAGGATATGTTCTGTGTCAGGCACTGTGCTAGCTTCTTGGGGTACCAGGATTGATAACACATAGTTTGTGACTCCAAGGAGTTGAATTTTGGTTTGGCAGGTTGAATAGAAAATGGTAGGTCTCCTGGACTCTTCCAACTACCTTACACTGCAGGTCCAGCCCCTCCTCACCCTCCTAATTGGCACTACTCTTCTTTGGGTTCTTAAAATTCTTTTTTCTGGACACTACAAGGCTCCCAGGTAAGATCTTTACCTGCCATCTCACACCTGTAATTCATCTTCTACCCTGCTGCCAAGAGATTCTGAAAAGCCCAGTCAATTGTGCCCCTTCCCTGCTGGGAATCCTTCAGTGGCTCCCTCTGCCCTCAGGTGTCTCCCCAGAGCTCAGTCCTCCCTCCCTCTCCCTCTCCAGCCTCACCGCTCCTCCCTCCCCCCAGGCAACCTGCTTCCAGAAAGGCTGAGCTGGGCTTTAAAAACTCTCATTCCCCTCCACCCTACCAAGGGGACACTTCCGGATCTTTGCACAAGGTGTGCCCTTTTCCTGGTGGATCTTATTTCTCTCATTTTCCAGGCCAATGTCCACTGGCCCCACCAAGCCCAGCTCAGAAGCCCGTTCTTCCCGCAAGCCAAGGCTGGAAAATATGCTCCTTGTGAGATTTAATTTTAGGTGTCAACTTGACTGGGCTAAGGGATGCCTAGACAGCTGGTAACACGTGATTTCTGGGTGTGTCTACAAGGGTGGTTTTAAACGAGATTAGCATTTAAATTGGTAGGCTGGGTAAAGAAGACAGGTCTCACCAGTGTGTGGGGGCATCCTTCAATCTGCAGAGGGCCCAAACAGAGCAAAAAGGCAGAGGAAAGGGCAAATGTTCCCTCTTTTCTGGAGCTGGGACATCCATATTCTCCTGCACTTGGACATCGGTGCTCTTGGTCTCAGACCTTCGAACTTGGACTGAAACTTACAGAATTGGCTCCTCTGGTCCTCAGGCCTGTGGGCTTGGACTGGAACCCCTTCTCTGGCTTTCTTGGGCCTCTAGCTTGCAGATGAGATTGAGGGACTTTTTAGCTTCCATAATCGCATGAGTCAATCCCTTGCAATAATTCTCTTTTCTACTTATCTATCTCTAACCTTTTGTGTTTTGTTTCTCTGGAGGGCCTGGGCTCGTACACCCTTCTGTATTTCTACAGCACTGGTGTTTGCCCCACACCGGTGTCGATCTGCTCTGCTGTTGGCTTTGCTCGTCTCTCTGATTTATCTGTGGGCTACTGGATCCCTGCTGCATAGATGATGCCTGGCCCAGGAAGGTGCTTCATTGTGTTCTGTTGAATGAATGCAAGAGAAATCCCAAAGCGAGAAACTGCTCATTCTCTCTGCTCCAAAACAGCTTGTAAAATGCAGCCGACTCTGTTCACCCTCGTGGGTGGCTGGGGCTCAGGAGAGAGGAATGTGTCTGGTTTTGTGGGGAACAAAGGGGGCCCTTTCAGTCCCACAGAGGCTGCAGAATGCAGGAGCAGCTGTGAGTAATTGTGACTGGGAAAGTCCACACGCTGTCCTGTGGCTTTTCCCTTTATTATCCGGCCTTGGGCGGATTTCAGGAGGAAAATCACAAGCTACTTGACCTTTCTCTTTTGTTAGCCAGTGTTTCTCTTTCTGTGCTCCATGGTCAGGGTTCCATCCTGAATCTTTCTGTTCTCCCTACTCAGGGGCAAACTGACAAAGCTGGAGCTTGGAGAACCAGAGGGCTGGTCCTGCACGCGGGTGTCCTGCTGGACCCAGGAGCTGGATCCACTCACCTGCCAACTTCTATGTCTCTGGGGATCCACAGAGAACCCTTGAACTTGTCAACTAGCTTCCCGCATTGTTCCCTGCCACGGATTCAGTCTCACTGCAGAGAGTGTTGGTGCTGAGGATAGAGGGAAGGATGGTCAGTAGACCTGCCAGGTTCAAGCACCTACAATAGGTAGGACATTTCTGCTGGACACCTGTATATAGTAATTCATCAAAATATTTAATAATTGGGAACCCACCATGGACAGATACTGAGTCTGAATTACCTCTACAGGAGCAGGCATGGTTCCTGCCTCGCAGAAGCTCACTTTTAATTCTCCCAAAAGCCCAGTGCACTAAGAGATATTGCCCACCCTGTCCTTTTGCAGATGACAAAACTGAGATCTGGGGAGGTGAAGTAAGTGACTTGCTTAAGGTTAAGTGATCAGGTGAAATCAGACCTAAAATTAGAATCTAGAGGATTCTGACTTCTATTTGTACAGTCTTTCTATGACACAGTTTTAATAAGTGATGACCTGTGACCTGGCCATCTGGCCTTCTGACACTGGCCCAGACGCGTCTGGGAGCAGCTTTCTGACTCAGACATGGCATGTGCAGCTGGTCACCACCCATGTGTGCCTCAACCTCCAGACAGCCCAGCGCTCACATGACCGGCAAGCCCAGACCTTGCCGACCACCCAGCAACTGACAGAGACTTGGCACCCCCCCATGCCCCTTTCCCCAGCTGTATGTACCTCCTAGTGCCCAAACTTGGTGCAGGACAGAACTCCCTGTTCAGCAATTTTTTGTCTCCTAGACTTTTTTTTTTAACATACTACTTGTTGAATGCATCAATGGTTAGAGAAAGGAAAGGTGGGGCTTATTCTATGGGCACTTGATAACATTAGAGCTGAGATTCGAGAGGACATCAAGAAACTCTGAGTCCCAAACACCTCATCCACCAACCAGTCCCAGGGCCTAGAATTCTCACTGTTAGGGTGTGCCTCTCAGCTAAAACATAGTCTCAATTTTGGCACTCCACCTTTGTGATTTTTGACAAGTCTTTGTAACACCTGTCTCTTATATACTTAGCAGTTTTCTTTAAAATGACTCATTCTTTTTTTTTACTTAAATACATTCATTTTGAAAGGAAATATGTAACTGCTGTAAATTTGAAACGGGTATTGCCTGCCATAAATACAATCAAAACAAACCTGTTTTTCAATTCGAAGTTGATGCGGCTGTCTGCCTGGTGTACTGAGCACTGAGCTCGCTCTCTTATTAAGAAAAAAAAAAGAGAGAAAGAGAGAGATTGGAAAATACAAGCACTGAGGTTTTCTTCTTAATGGAATCAGAAAGATTAAAAGATGATTGAAAGAGAACTCGTCTCTCTGCCAGCGATGCCTTGCTGTCTACTGTCCTGGTCTGGGGAAACAATGGGCTGGGCTGTCACACTGTGCCTGTTTATCACACTGTAGGGCTCAGTGGAGCAGATGCCCTGGCAGAGAGACCGTCTGAGGACACACACCCTTGGCTGAGGGCAGCTGGGGCAGAGCTGACGGCCTGGGCTTTGCCAGGCTGAGGTGTCTACGTAGCATTCAGGGGAAAGGGGGCTGCAGGCAGGGTGTTTTGGGGTGCCATCGGGAAGCCCCAGGGAAGATCTGGCTGGCTCCCATTCTGCTCAGAGCCTGTGGGGTGGGGCAGGGGGGCGCCAACTGCTGCCCCTGCAAGAACTCGGAGCCCTCACGTGAGCCTAGGGAAAGGCCCTGGGGCCCACGGACTTCCTCTAACTAGGGCAGGGCAGCCCCTATTTGCTGCCCATTTCACAAAACAGAAAGGACAGTTCTCAGAAAAACACACAAATGTGCTGATATTGTGCAGAGGCGGGGATGAAAGGGAGCTTTGAGCAGCAGCTGGAGCAAGGCCTGGGTCAGGGCGTGGGGGAGGCCAGCACTCACTGACGGGCCACCTGGCAGGCTCAGAGGCAGGGGTATGACAAGGGTCTGCTGCTTTAGACCTCACCGGGCAGAGATGAGGAAATGGGGGCCCAGAGAGGGCAAGCACCCATAAAGATTGCACAGCTGGGGGGCCGTCAAGCCAGGAGGTGTCCTGGGCCTTGGCCTTCTCACTCCAAGCTGGGGGTGTGGACTGGCCTGGCTGCCCACATGGCCGGGGCGCCCCTCTGGGGGACAGTTGAAGTGTGGGGAAGGTGAGGCTGCTGCTCCAGCGGGTCCGAGCTCACAGTCCACCCTGGTCCCGGCACCCTGCCCTGCACACGGTCTTGTTCATCTTCCCTGTAACTCTGTGAAGTCACCCATTTCTCCTCCTTTAGGGGTGCAGAAACAGAGGCACAGAGGTGATGCTCACACGCTGGAGTCACTTGGCCTCCGCCTGATTCTAACAAGTGTCCTGCCCCACAGGCGCACCTGGGGGAATCACCCACTCCCTCCGGGTGGGGAGAATCCCTGGCGCTTCCCAGATGCCTGGGGGCCTGGGCGGACACAGGCGGGAGGAGGCCGTGGGCGGCTGGCAGGCCTCCCTCTGGCAGCAGGACAGCTCCACAGCCGGGTTGGAAAGAGGCCAACCTTCATGACCTACACTCCGGGCTCAGAGTTCAGGCCCATTTTGGGGTTCTTCCTGCCTCTGGGGACATTCTACATAAGTGGGATGTTCCCATTTTCGGGGTCTGGAAGGGAATTCTAGACTTTATCTCGAAGGCTCAGAGCACGAAGGGGATCTGCCCAGGTGCAAATGCTGACGAAAGGGGAGGGAGGGGCACACACAGAGTCCCCAGGGTTTGGTGGTAAATGCCGGCTCCGGCTTCTCCAGGGATTAGTGAGGGGAGGGCAGCAGGTCGTGACTCTCCGCACACCTCAGCCCCTGCCCTGGACTCACATCTCCCTTCCTCCCGCCTCTGCTCCTCCTCCCTGATTCCCAGGTCCGCTTTAGCTTGGGCCTTTGCACCCGCTGTCCAGAATGCCTTTCCCCGAGCCAGCCGGGATGCCCAGGAAGGCTCGGGGCACACAGCCATCAGGGCTGGGGCCTACACTCATCGGGCTCCTCCTGTGTGTGTGCAGGGCCCTGTGCTAAGTGCTTTCAGTGCAGCATCTCACCTGAGTCTCAGCGCCGCCCTGAAAACTGCATTGCTGCCCGATTGTTCAAGGTCAAGCACGTGGCTGCTTTGGAGAACACGGGGCTCTCTAGGTAAGACTTGGCCCTGTAGTCAGATATCTCCACAGGTATGAAAAGTCTTTTATCTGGAGACCTGTGTGAGGGACACCCCAGGAGCTGGGGGTGGGCAGGGTAGGAGCTCCAGGGCGTGGAGCTCTGTGTCCCTGTCCTGGGACCAGCCCCTCCCACAGTGGAGTTAGGTACTGGGTGCTGGGAGAGATGGTGGCCAGGTCTGGTGATTGAAGCTGGCTGGGCCCCCTCCTACCATCTCGATGGCTGGAAGAGGACAGTCCTGCTGTGTGTGAGTGACTGCACGTGCCTGAACCTCTCTGTCTGGTTAAGGGGCTCAAAGAGCAGCCCCTAGAACCTGATTCCTGGGATCTGAACCCCAGCTCTGTTACCTGTGATTTCATATGACCTTACCTTTTTATTATCATTATTTTAAAAATTCCAATAGATTTAGGTAGTAGGAGTGGAGGTTTGTTACATGGATATGGTGTATAGTGAAGTCTGGGCTTTAAGTGTACCCATCATCCCAATTGTGCATGTTGTACAAATAGGCAATTTTCTACCCCTCCCCTTCTCACCCTCCCCCCTTCTGAGTCTCCGATGTCCACTATGACACTCGATATGACCGTGACCGTGCACACCCATAGCTTAGCTCCTACTTGTAAGTCAGAACATACGGTACTTGGTTTAGCTTAGTCTTTTAGTGCCTGTTTCAACATCTGTAAGATGAGAATAATATTAATAGTACTAGTCCCTACCTCCTAGCATTGTTGTGGGGCTTTGATAAGTTAAGCAGATACTTGTCAAGCCCTTAGACTAGTGCCCGGGGCAATCCACAAAAGTTAATTGTCTTTGCAGTTGCTGCTGTCTTTGTCGCAGCCTGCCTCATCAGTCACCTGGCTCTGTGGGTGTGCGTCTGTGGGAGAGATGAGCACGCAGATACGCCCGGCCCTGCTGTTTCTCCACGTTATCTCCTTGGCTTGGCCTTATCTCCTCCTGCAGAGAACCTCGCTAAGAATATGTTGGCAAGAAATGACCTGGGAAGACAAAGCCCTACTATGCTGGTCTCATGACCTTCCTTGGGAACGCCCCCCACCCCCCACTACGTTTCACTTCCCTCCACTGGCAGCACCCAGCGTGCAGCATGAGGGAGCTGGAGCCCAGGGGGTCCTCTGCCAATGGTAGGGCCATGGGAATGTTAGCACCAGCTGCCTTGCTTTATAGAGGAGGAAGCAGATTCCCAGGGCAGCGCGTGTGTGTGAAAGCAAAGAAGCGAAGTTGCACAGTTAGTAAGTTGCAGAGAGGACCTCACGTGGCACCTGCTGGGATTTACTGCAGCAGTGGCTCTGGCACCCTGGGTGACACCTGCTCAAGTGTGTTGCCGAGTGGGAGGCAGGTGGCTGAACCTGGCTGGAAAGCAGGGGCAGGGAGAACAAAGGTGGGAGCCAGGGAGCAGGCACAGGATCGCAGCCCTTGGGAGCCGGCCAGCAGCCCTGGGCAGGTCCAGAGGGGAAGACACGGCTCCCACCAGGGCAGACACCATGCCAGGCTCGGGTTGGGGGGAGCAAGGCACACTTTGGGGATAGTGTGCGGAGAGGCTGTCCACACAATCACACTCGGGGTCTTTCCAGGTCAGTTTCCATCCAGCAGAGCGAGTGAGAGCAAATCAGGCCCAGCCCTCTGGCATTGGGCTCTTGTCTAGGAGACACAAAGGCAAACGAGGAAGGAAAGACACGAACACAATTTATTCTTCTTTTTAGTCCTCCCAGTGCCTGCAAAAAAATCCATTTTGAAACCATGCAACTGAAGCTTGTTCAGAAAGAGTGTTTGTTGCTGTGATTGTTAAGGTTTGCACAACTATTGAGGGGCAGACCCAGTCAGAGGGCCTGACGCATCTGGCTTAGGGCAGTTGTTACCACCACGTGGTGAGTGGGGAGGTGGGAAGGGAAAATGGAAGAATGAAGACAAATTCACCAATACCTATCATCTGGGACAGGATGGAAACAGAGGCAGGAAGGAAGCACTGAGTTCTATGTGTGTTCTGAAGGGGAAAGTTCTCGTGCATTTGCAGGGGTCATTACAGAGAGATAGATGGTGCCTGCCAGGAACACATGCCCACCTCAAAAAAAAAAAAAAAAAAAAAAGGAAGATCACACATAGAAAACACTGTAAAGCTCTGCGTGGGCATCTCTGTCCTCCCCTAAGACCTTTCTCCAGACTGTCAGCACCACAACAGGAACCGGGGCCTGGGCAGAGCTACTCTCCGTGCTCTGCAGAGCCTGGCACAGAGTGGGCTTCCGAACACTGTCTGGACTGGACGGAACCACAGGCGATCAGACCCAAAGCTTCAGCAGGACAGAGT
This sequence comes from Lemur catta, assembly GCF_020740605.2. Lineage (NCBI taxonomy): Eukaryota > Metazoa > Chordata > Mammalia > Primates > Lemuridae > Lemur > Lemur catta. The sequence goes on along the minus strand of NC_059142.1, from coordinate 22,852,176 downwards.
TGACCACAGAAACGTATTTGCATGGAAGCATTTCAATTCAGTGTTCGCTTAGCCAATGTGTACTAAATATCCAGCACCGTGCTGGACTCTGGGAGAGAGGTGAGATACCAAATAGCGTATAAAGAAAAGAAAAACAGGTGAGATGCGGAGTGTTTTTAGATGAAAAGAAGCAAAGGGGGTAGGACTCAAGTTCATCAATCTATGGGTCATATTAGGTGTGAGGCATTTAATAGAGAGTATTCCATGCAATCCTTATCATGCCCACATTAAGAGTGTACTACTGTTCTCATTTCACACATGAGAGACCTGTGACTCAGCGAAGTCAAACAACTCACCCGAGGCAATAAAGCTGACAGGGGACAGATTTGAGCTTCGATACAGGATTGCACAAACACAAAATCCACAGATCTCTCCCCTCTAACCACACTTCCTTCTAAAACATTCTACAAACTGTGATCCCTTAACCAGAGCACTCTCTCCAGCCCAACTGTCAATTCCATTTTAACACTAGATACCTCAAAACCGTAGTAGCATCAATAATAATTATCTGCATGTATTCACTATTGGATGTTGAGGCTTGAACAGTGAAAGGAATTAGATGGTATCATTAGGACCAGCGGCTGGAAAAATCAATGCTTGGGGCCCCGTCTCGTTCTTTGATTCTTATCACCCAGCCTCAGAAACGTGACTTCAGTTGGAATCCTAGATGATTGGGTTTTCTTTCTCTTTCTGATTTTATAATGTTAAGCTCCAAGGCCACAATAGCTTTTAATTCACTGCACACATGTGCACACATGTGCTTCTCCACTTTCCCATTTCTTCTGAGTTTCTGGGTTTGTCTCGGCTTACTTAATTCCAGATGCCTGAGGCTAACTTAAAATAATGAGGTCACGGGAGTAAATTTAACCTCCAACCAGATCATCAGGTCTGTAGGCCATAACTTCTTTACACTGATGATTCATGCGTTTAGTGGAGAGTTGGAAGCCCGGGCCTTCAATGTCCACGTGGTTAATTACTGTATCTCCTCACATCATGGAGACCGTTTTTCACAATTGAGTTGGTTGGGTCTCATGGACTGTGAAAAATTGAGCACTTGACATTCCTTCCTTCCTGCATTCACTCATTTATATAGTGATTATTTTGCTGAGTGGCTATTATTCATAATGACGAATAAGGTAAAGTCCCTGCCCTCAAGAAATTCAGGGTCTATGAACCTCAACATGTTATACTCTAACGCAACACCTGCTGCCATGAGAGTTTGTATAGCATGCGGCATCTAGATTTTTCCAAAGCATGAAAACTTCCGTTTTGGATTTTTAGAAACTTGGTACTGTCTTTGCTCTGTAAGAGGGGTTTACCTTGGTGTTCGGTTCTTTCCTTCAGAGCCAGGAAGACCTCGGAGTACCACCACATGTGCTGCTAGCCAGAAACAGGCAGGGAGTTGGGACGGGGGTCGCATGAGTTGGGAGTAGGGAATCGTCCTTCCTCAGGTGAAATGGGACCTTGGATGTAGTCTCCTTTGGTTTTGAATGGGCAGCAGAGGCCGATTTTTTTCCAGTCTGAAACATCAGTTACTACAGATTTCCTGTTTGCTCTGATTATTTGATTTTGTGATTTCAGAGCTGGACAGAGACCATCCCTTCTCCACCCTCTGTCCTCTTTCTGTCAGAGCCCACTAAAGACAGCCTAGTCTCAGACAGTTCTGGAGAAACGGTGACTCACTGCAATGACCATTGACTCGTAACTAAGAGAAACAGTGAATCACTAAGAGGTGGGGCCCCTTATAGACACCATGAAGGTGAAGAGGGGGACAAATTGCTTCTAAATAATAACTGCTCTTCACCTGCAGTTTCCAACTAACTCACAACTGTGCTGTCCAAGAGCAGAGGGAATGGAACACTCTCTAGTGGGCTTTGCGTGTGAGCATGTACATGCGTGTATGTGTGTGTGTTGGGGCTGGAGAGAGCTGCCATGCTGCTGTGCCACTGGAGTCCTACAGTAAGCAGAGAAGCAAGAGTCACTTGGAGACCAGTTCTTTGGGTTGGCAAGCACCTGCTTGCAAGTATTGGCTGTTGGGACAAACTTCTGGACCCAAACACACTTGCCCACTCCCCAAAATAGATACGTTGTTATTTGCTTTCCCTTAACCCCAACCCATGTGCTTCTACAAGACTTGTTGTCTGGTGTTGAATAGACAGGCAAGATGATAGCTATGCAAGTAAAGATGAATCATCTTTGAGCTTTGCTGTTTTAGTAGATAAAATACTTGGTGCATATCCAGGCTTTGGGACTTCCGTTTCAATCATCTTATCAAGGTACTCTGAGACTGAGCTCATGTAATGGAAATTAACTTTTCTGTCGGCAAGAAAGCAAGAGTGGAAGTACAATGGTCTGTAAAGGATGTGCTCAGTTTTCGATCTTCCATGCCACAAGAAGGAATGAGGAAGGAAGGGGTTGGTGTGGGGTAATGCACAATGGAAAAAAAAACATTGCTATTTGTTGTCTTTTACACAATTCTTTGAGTCACACAAATACACTTCCAGCCTGTGTCCCAGGCCTTATCTCTTTCATGAAACTTCAGTTTTTCAGAATTCCCTGAAGGCTTTCTAAAAAATGGAGATTTCTGGGCTCCACCTACCAAGATTCATTCAATCTACATATTTAGTTAGGGAAGGCAAGCAGTACCAAATGACCCCACAGTTTCAATGTCTGAACAAAAATAAGATAAAGGCTTATATTTCCATGCAAAAACCCAGTATGGGTCAGTGGGAATGGAGTTCTCTATTTCATTCTTGGTTATTCTGGGACACGAGCTCCCTCCAGCTCGTGGCTATATCATTTGCCATGGTCTCAGGAATCTTTCCTGGGCCCTCTGTGTCCATCCCACAAATGCTGAGATACTCTGCTCTTAACTGCTGCAGTGTGGAGACCATGTCACTTCTATCCACATCCCATCAGCAAGAACTGGTCTCATGGTCCCAGGCAGGGGTCTAGGTGATCTACTCTAGCCATGTGCCCAGGAGGAAAAGGCAACAAGTCTCAGACATGATCTGGGATGGGGACATTGGGTACATTTGAGGTTTACAACATAATGTTACAAATATGCATTTATTACAAGCATCCTTGGTAACTCCAACAAAGGTGGCTTGGAGCCCATTTTCTTGAGAAACTCCCATCCACAAGAACCTGGTGGGTAACAGCAAGTGGATGCCAATCCACTTTTGGATCATGGAGATTGGCTTGTGGTGGCAGAAATGGAAATGTGCGAGGCAAATGCCCACCATTATCCAAGTGTTCCCAGGAAAGTAGATCTTATTTGCAGCTACAGCTTCCCCAGCTGCAGCTCAAGCCCACAATTCCACAAAGAATGGAAGCTCAGCAATAAAGAAGCTTCTTCCATCTCCCTGAGACTCACGTTCTTCATCTGTAAAATGGGGGTGTGAACATATTACATAAAATGATCTAGTTGAAGTGCCTATCACACTGCCTGCCATACAGTTGGTGCACAGAAAAGTTAAAAAGTATTTAGCAGAGGACTGGCCTTCCAAAGTTCCAGGAGGGTGGTGAGGTCCATAGTTCAGAGGTACAGTGGACCCTTGTCACTCATAGTGTGGTCCACAGACCAGCACCATTTGCATCACCTGGAGTTTATGAGGAACACAGAATCTCCGGTTCCTCCACAGATCTGCTGACCCAGAATCCACCATTTATGGGATCTGCAGGCAATTCCACTACTGAATAAGATATGCATATTAAGGTTTGAGATTCCCTGGGATAGAGGCCATCTCCAACCTCTTCAGCTCAAGTGTCTTCATTCGAGGGTGACACGGTGAGGTCAGGGTGTGAGGGGTGGGGCCAGCACCGTTGACCTGGAAGGGAATAGGTGATGAAAATCATTTTGGGAAGGAGTCATTTCCATGACCTAACAGATCTCCTTTGTTGTCCTTGTCTTCCTAATAAAAGGCCCTTGGCTCCCTCAAGGTTCACTGAAAATCGCTGACATGAGGCAGATTGATTAATTAGAGAAAAGGCACACAAATTTATTTAACATGTATACGTGGGGGCCTTCAGAATGAAAATGCAAAGATACAGGGGAAATTGTCCATTTTTGTGCTTAGGTTGAACAAAGAATGGACAGCCATGTAGAAACATGATTGGACAAAAAGGGTATGAATTAATGTTAACAGACTGAGTGGGCAAACCCAGCAAGGCCTGTCTGTCTAGATCCTTCTTGGCCTCTCTGATCATGCCTTCCTTCCTTCTGGGAGTGGGGCAGGGCCCTCTCTGGAATGGGGGTCTTACGACCTACTGTCAAACAAGGAAGGTCAGATAATTTCTTTATAGCCAGTGTTTACACAGACTAATTTTAGGTTTTATGGCTGGCTTTCAGGGCAAAGAGGTTCTGGCTTTTATCACCTGCCTTGGGGAAGAGAGATTCTAGCTTCCACGGCCACCTCAGGGGAGAATGGGACTGAGAGGCAGGAGGACAGGGGAAGGTCAGAGAAAAACTTTGACTTCTGAGGCTGCTTCTGAGGTCCTCATCCTGGGGTACAGTTTTCTGAGCCTCAACAAGACTTTGTAGCCATTCATTTATTTAGTAAGCATTTGTTAAGCATATATTCTGATACTGTGTATCAGAAACCAGCACAGGTACTGGGGTTGCAAAGCTGAAGAAAACAGACATGGGGACTTTCTGTGTGCAATTTACACTGCAGCAGTTTATACTGCAGTCGATTTGGCTAAATTTTACTCAGTATTTACTATGTGCCAGACACAGTTGCCCCCAAGGAAGCCTCATAGTAATTCTCTGAGGTTGACACCTTTATTATCTTCTTTACCCAGGTGGGGTTGATGGGAGTGCTCGAGGTTCAAAAGTTTGGGTGACTTGGCCAGGGAGATGGGGATAGTTGCTGGCAGGCCAGGGAAGACCCCATGTTTTGGCTCTGAGATGCTCATTCATTGAGTGTCTTCCATACCCGGCCGTTGGTCTGCACGTATTCTGACAACGACGATGGAGCCATGACTTGAAGGCCACGTAGGGTTTTGGAGGCAGAGAAGAGTTTACCAGGAAGTGGGGCTTGAGTAAGCTTGGAGAAGGGCAGGAGAAGACAGAGTGCTCCTTGGGGAAGGGCTCATCTCTGGAATTAGGAGTGAGGCCTGACAGTGAAGGCTGCGTTTAGGAAATGGCAGACGTCTCACGCTGTGGCCAGAGCTTAGCACGTGCAGACCCAGAGTAGGCACTGAGTAATGATGGAAAGGGAGGCTCAGGCCAGAGCTGACGGGCCTTGCACGCTACTCCACAGAGTTAGTCCTTCATCCTTACCGACATGTGCAAGAGCGAAGAGGCCACAGTTCTGTTTCAGCACACTCACTCGCGCGGGAAGATGGAATGTGACTTTGGCACAGTTTGGCAGGGATGGTGAGCAGGGCACGAAGATGAACGCATTGTTTAGAAAGCTGTCATCGTATCCGTTCCCTGCCTCCACACCCTGCTGGGTAGTGAGGTAGCCACTGCTCGTAAGACTTTAACATGTGTTCCAATTCCTGGGGAACTTGTTAAAATGCAGATTCTGATGCAACAGGCCCGAGATCCTGCATTTCTAACAAGCTCCTGGGGATGCAGATGCTGCTTCTCTGGGGACCACACTGTGTGTAGCAAGATGTAGAGAAAAATGCCAAAGTACATAGAGCAACTACCCCACACCAGCAGTTTTGCTGAGCAATTCGCGTCTACATTTCCGTTCAATTCTCTTAACAGCTGAGAGGCACTTAGGATTTGTTATCCCTATTTTACTGACAGAAAAACTGATTTCAGAGAGGTAAGGTAACCTGTTCAAAGCTATGGACACATTTTAGCCCCGTCTCTCTGCATCTCTTATGCCATGTAGCATAAGAGTCAAAATACAGTCAGAGGCCCGTGAGCTTATTAAATTCGGATCCTTTTTGCAGAAACCAGGTTGCCCCATCTTAACCACAAGAAAGATTCAATCATTACTCATATCAAGAAGGGAAGGGAGAAGCACTTTTCTCTCTTTATCTTGTGACCAAGAGGGATGACTTTAAGAAACGGGCCTGCAAGACTGCGGGTGAGATCAGAGAAGCTGCAAGATCCATGAAGCAAGTGTCTTTAAACGCCGACATCCGATGCAGCATCTTGGGTGATGGGGGTGAGGAGGACGCAGGCACTGTGGGCCGGGAGGGGCCCGGGAGCCGTTTATTTCTCTGTGTGCATTCCGGTGGTTTGACACAGGCCTGGCAGGCAGCCCACGTAAAATCTCACTCTCGCTGCCGGGGATTTCGGGATGCAGGAAGCGCTCCAGAGGAGTTGCTTAATCTGCTATTGCAACATCCAGGACATCCATGCCTGGGATTTCCTGCTTCCTCTGGCCAGATCCGGAAAGCAAGCTAAAGGTCCCAGAAAGAGGCAATATTTAGGGTTCTAGGCTGAAAATATCCCCCAGGAGCAACTAGAGGCAGTGGCTAAGGAGGGCTCTCACTGTCTCCCTCTTGTCTCCAGCAAAGGCCGGCTGTCGCTTACTTGAGAATTGACTTCTGGAGCCCAGTAGCTGGGCTGGCAGGGCAGGTGTTGCCTGTGAACCACTAGCCTCAGAATCACCTAGCGTCTCTTAGAAGCATCCAAGTCCCTCCTTGGACCTACTGAATCAGAACTTTGGGAGTGAGGGTGGATCGCCATTTTTAATAAATTTTCCAGGTGATTCCTATGCACTGGGAATTACTTACAGCAATGTGAAAAACCTGGGACAGACAGAGAAAAGAATATGGGGCTCTGGAGTCAGGCAAACCTCCCAGACTTGTGCCCATTCTCTAGCTTATTAGCTAAGTGATCTTGTGCAAATCACTTGACCTCATTGACTCCTGTCTGTAAAATGGGTTTATGGTGCCCTACACAGAAGGTTGTTGCGAGGGTCACAATAAGACTGAGTCTGCAAATTCTTGCTGCCTATCAGGTGCTCCGTAAATACTTATGGGATTAAATCCAGCATCTCCCAGGCCCCAGTCTTGCTTCTTGCTGAAATAGCCTCAGGTGCTCATCTACCTAGGACGTATGCGGTTGGTGAGTGGGAGGGTATGGGCAGGTGGGAAGAACTTGGATGGTGTAATAGGATTTATTCTTATTACATTTGCCAATTTCTAGGCTTTGAGATGGATGTAAGGATGAGGGCTTCAGCAGCCTGGGACATTGTGCTGACTCTAATAAGGGATGGGAAAGACATTGCCCTTGCACTCCACAAATTGAGGTGCAAACATGAGGCTTAGGATAGCCTCACAATGTGGCATAACAGAAAAGCAAAGGTGATCTTGGGCTGCATTACAAGAGGTATAAGTTTTGGAATGAGGGAGTAAGAGACTCACTTTTCTCCCTCCACAGATCAGAACAGCCTGAGGACTTTTACACGCTATGAGTTGGGGGGAGAATAGGTCTTAGCTTTACAGGAGAGGAAATTGGGTGGTGACAGGAGTCAAGACCATATAGCTGAGAAGTGTTTGTAGGGAGTGGAGCAGTTCAGCCTAAATAAAAAGAAGCAATACTACTGCTGTATGCAGCGACCTAAAAGCATGAATTGGGGAAGTCGGCTGAAGGCGCAGAATCAGGACCAGTGGGTAGAAAATGCAGAGACATACACTTTAGTTTCTCGCAGGGAAGAACGTCAGTGATGCTAGCATTATTGTATTCCTCTACAAGTGGTTGCATTGCTTTATGTCATCGGTCCTCTAATAGCTTTGCCAAGTAGGTACTTTTTATCCATTTTTTCAGATGGGGAAAATGGGTTCAGAGAGGGGAAGTGACTTGGCAAAGTCACGCAGATCAGAAAGGGTGGCACCAAGAGCTAAAGGTCAGGACTTCGAATACTCTGCTCACTCCACTGTGCTGGGTTCTTTATCTGTCAGCAGAGGAGCCTGGAGAAGAAATGCATTGCTTGGAAAGGCACGAGCCCCCTGCCATTGGAGGTGATCACCTGTCAGAGGGTCCTGGATGGGATTCAGGAAAAGCAGCGGAGTAGATCCTAGGAGTTAAGATCTTACACTCTGAAACCATCCGCCACCTCAGTAACTCATGTGCTGAGTTTTGTTTGTTTCTTTGTTTGTTTTTTGCTGTTTCATAGACCTGCCATAGTCTAAGTGTTTGTCATGGAGCCAGGTACCTGTAAGGAGTGCCCAACAAATGACAGCTCTTAAAAAGGGCTAAAGTCATCTTTGATGGCTTCACGGTCCTCCCAGTCCTGAGAGTGCACGGACAGTTGTCCCCTGTTCATCACACATGGGGTGAGCCTTCCTTCCTCCTTCCTTGGGATTCCTTGGAATCAGCTTTGACTTTAAGTCTCTGCTCCAGACACTTGCCTATTCCCAAAAGTTCACCCTTCAGTCCCAAACTTGATGTGGAGGAATTCCACGCTGAGTTAAAGCCAGGATCACCAACGAGCATACAAGAGGAACACTCATGGAAGTTGTAGAGGCTCTGCTTCTTGGAGCAGAAAGAGCGTGACTTTGGATTTGAATCTAGTGCCTCTCACTGCTTGATGGAGAGTTTGAGTAAGTCGTTTAACATCTTTCAGCCTCAGTTTGAAGATCATTGAGTGGGATTATCAACACCCCACAAAGCTATGCAAAATCTAGGCCACTCACATACGTAGGACTGTGTACATGCTTAGGGCTGTCTGCACGCTCAGGGAAGACTTGAAAAGACCCTAAGCTCTCACCTCTGACTAATTTTGAGGCACGGAGCAAGCAGAAAGTCAAGGCTAAGGCAGAGTTGTAAACAGCACTGCTGATATTGAAGGTGATCCCAACACACAGAGCTCCCCGGCAAAGACTAGAAGACTTATTGTTTCCAGGAATTTGAGGAAATTTCTGCCTAATCATGGCTGACCACTAAGCTAATTGAGAAGAGCCTTCAGTGGCTACATGCGACCAAAAAAATGTAGACTTTATACAATTATCTCAGAAAGGTCATTAAATAAACAAATAAAAAACAAGAACAAAATGTGGGTGAAGAATTTGATTTTCAGATTTAAAATGTTTAGTTTCCAACCAAAATTATAAACATGCACAGAAACAAGGACCTAGGGCATAGACATAGGATAAAATCAAAATACAACAAAAGAAGTCAATATAAACTGTCCCTGAGGAAGTCCAGATGTTCCATTCACTAGATCTCAAAAAATCTAAACTTTCACTTTAAGAACTAGAAAATCAAGAGCAAACTAAGCTGAAAGCTAGCAGAAAGAAGGAAATAATACAGAGAAAAATAAAAATAAATAAAATGGAGAATAGAAACACAATAGAGAAAATAAGCAAAATACATTAGTTCTTTTAAAAGATGGACAGAAATGACAAACATTAACTAGAATAATTAAGACAAAAAGAAACAACCCCCCAATTACTAAAATTGGGAATAAAAGAAGTGACATTACTATAACCTTACAGAAATGAAAAAGATTTTTTTAAAAGATACTATGAATGACAGCATAAACAGCTAACAGATAACATCATACATAATAATGGAAGAGTGAGATCTTTCTCTGGGAGATCAGGAACAAGATAAGGATGTCTGTTCTCAACACTTCTGCTCAACGTGCACTGGAGGTTCTATTCGAGGCAATTAAGCAAAGAAATAAATATAAGACATACAGATTGGAAAGGAAGAAGTAAAAATATATCTGCAGATGACATGAGCTTATATATAGAAAACCCTAAGGAATCCACACACACAAAAAACCCATCCTCTATTATTATAGAACTAACAAACAAGTTCAGCAAGGTTGCAGAGCAATTGAATTTCCATATACTAGTAATTTAAAATGAAATTAAGAAAGTAATTCCACTTATTATTATAAGTACCCAAAAGAATAAAATACTTAGGAATAAACTTAATAAAAATAGTGTAAGATTTGTGCATTGCAAACTACAAACATCACTGAAAGAAATTAAAAAGGACTTAAGAATGTAGAAAAAACATCTCGTGCTCATGGAATAGAAAACTTAATATTGTTAAGATGGCAATACTTGTGATGGTTAATTTTAGGCATCAAATTGCTGGATTAAGGAATCCCTGGAAATCTGGCAAAGCATTATGTTTGGGTGTACGTGTGAAGGTGTTTCCAGAGGAGACTGGCATTGAGTCTGAGTGGACTAAGTGGGAAAGATCCACCATCAATGTGCAAAGTCACCATTCAATCAGCTGGGGGCCTGGACAGAACAAAGACAGAGCAAATTGCATGTGTCGATCTATCTGCTGAAGCTGGAGTATACTCTTCCTCTGCTGTCCTTGGATGTCAGAACTCCAGGCTCCCCAGCCTTAGGACACCAGTACCTACACCAGCAGCTTCCCTGGTTCTCAGGCCTTTGGACTTGGACTGAGCCATGCTACCAGCATCCCAGGGTCTCCAGCTTGCAGGCAGTTTGTCTTGGGACTTCTCAGCCCCTATAATTGTGTAGCCAATTCCCCTAACAAATCCCCTCTCATATATAACTACATTTCTCTATATGTCCTATTGGTTCTGTCTCTCTGAAGAATACTAATATATTTCCTAAATTATTCAGCAGATTAAACACAATCTTTATCAAAATATCACTGCCACTTTTATAGAAACTGACAAGCTGATCCCCAAATTTATATTGAAATTCAAGCAACCAGAATACTCAACAGTCCTGAGAAAGAGGAACTAAGTTGGAATACTCACAACTTCAATTCTTTTTACAAAGCTACAGTAATCTTATAAGAATAGACATGTAGATCAATAAAATAGAATTGGAAGTTTAGAAACAAACTCGTGCATTTATAGTCAATTGTTTTTGACAAGGGTGCTGACATAATTCAGTGGGGAAAAAGTAGACAATCACTGAATATTACTGGGAAAACTGGATAGCCACATGCCAAAAAATGGAATGGACCCCTACCTCATACCGTATACCAAAATCAACTGAAAAAATTAAAGACCCAAATGTAAGGGATAAAAGTATTAAACTCCTAGAAGAAAATAAAGGAATAAATCTTCATGAACTTGGATTAGGCAATGGTTTTTTTTTAAATGATACCAAAAGCACAAGCAATGACAGAAAAAAACAGATAAATTGGACTTCATCAACATTAAAAAACTGTTGTACTTCACAGGGCACTATTCAGAAAGTGAAAACTCAGTCCTCAAAATGGGAGAATATAATTGCAAATCATATGTCTATTACAGGTTTAGTGTCTAGAATACATAAAGAACTCTTACAGTGCAATAATAAAAAGACAAATAACCCCATGTGAAAAACAGGTATATGACTTGAGTAGACATTTATTCAAGGAAGCTATACAAATGACCAATGAGCACATGAAAAAATGCTCAACATCATTAGTTACTAGGAAAATGCAAATCAGAACCACCATGATATACCACTTTACACCCACAAGAATAGCTACAATAAAAAAGATGGACAGTTGCAAGTCTTGGTGAGACTGTGGAGGGATTGGAACCCTCACACATTGTTGGTGAGAGTGTAAAATGGTGTAGCCACTATAGAAAACAATTTGGCAATTTCTCACAAAGTCAGAGATAGAGTTACCATGTTATCCTGCAATTCTACCCTAGGTAACTACCCAACAGAATTTAAAAGATGTACTCATACAAAAAATCATACATGTGTGTTCATAGCAGTATTTATCCACAGTAGTCCAAAGTAGAAACAATTCAAATGTCTATCAACTGATGAATGGATAAATAAAATATCATACATCCATACAATGGAATATTATTCAGCCATAAAAATGAATAAAATATTGATATATACTACAACATGGATGGGCCTTGAAAACATTATGCTAAGTGAAAGACGCCATCACAAAATGCCACATGTTGTATGTGAGATGTGCAGAAGAGGCAAGTTGAGAGAGACAAAAGTAGATTAGTGGCTGCCGGGGGCTAGGAACCCCTAATGGGTATGGGATTTCTTTTCTAGGTGTTGAGAATGTTTTGGAATTAAATAGTGGTGATGGTTGCATGACTATTTAAATGTACTAAAACCACTGAATTGTACACTTTAAAAGGATGAGTAACTATTATATCTCAATTTTAAAGAGCTATGCTATAATAGATGTAGATCATTGACTATTACTTGGCACATGAGTGATGTACAGTAACTGTTTGTTTTCTTTTTTTTTCCTTTCTTGTTCCACTGTGCTCCCAGTGTGGACTCCTTGCCTCTGAGAGTCCCTGCCAGGGACGTCAGCTTATTGGACTGGGAAGTCAAGTTCATAATCAATCCCATGTCAAGCCTCAACTTCCTAAAGGCCTGATATCTCTTTGGCTTCAGATTCATTTCCATGATTTAGAGGCAAATCTCAGATTATGAGTTGGAAATCGCTACCATATTTGGTGGATTTTTCCCACTCCTCAGCTAGCAGGTATGAGGATACGGCACCCAGAGAAGGTGTGACGTGCCCAGGCCAGACCTGGAAGCCAGCTCCCGCCCCGCCTCTGGGGCTCTGCATTCCACTGTCCTTGCTGTCCTCCCTCGCTGCCTTCCTGCCTCCCCTTCCAGGATCCCTCGTGGCCCTGTCCAGGGGGTACAGGCGGGTGGCCGGGGGCCAAATGACGCTGGGAGGGGCCGTGAGGCCTGTGTCTTGGAAAATGCGTGTGTAGTGATCCAAAGGAAACAAACAGGCTGCTGAAAATAAGCCTCGACCGCTCTGCAGGGCACCGCAGGAGGAAGGAAGCTGCTTCTCCATGTGCAAAACGCGATCGGAGCCCACTGCTCAGCGGTTTCGGGACTCCAGGCCTTGTGAGAAAGGGAAGGATGAGAAATAGAGCGCTCGTTTCTGGACAAGAAAGTGGGAAGGGAACTTCCTTGCTCTGAGGTCACTTTTACTAGAGAGGCATTTTCAGCTTCCATGAGTGGGCGTATGGGCGGGGGCAGGGACCCTGGGCGGGTAGGGGCGAGAAGACGGGGGAAGGGGCTCGGGGCCGAGGATGCACTCCGTGGGGCGGTGCCCGGTGGGGCTTTGAGGTGAGCGTGGACTCCAGAGTGGAAGCTGGTATTTAACGTCCAGTTGTGTCTCTCCTGAATGGGATTCCTGAAGCCTTCACAACGCAAGTGACATCGCCCTGCCTCGGGGTGGCCGTGCAGTAGGGAATGGCCCAGAGGGAGGTGAATGCCAGGTTCATGGTTGAGGTGCAGAAGTGGTTAGAGGCGAGAGGGAAAGCCCAGAGAAGTATTTCAGACTGAGAAGTGGAACACACACACACACACACACACACACACACACACACACACACACACACACTGGGAATGTGGCACCTGGGGAATCCTCGGGCATTCTGGGGGGCAGCAGACTGCTGGCCTCAGTGTGCGGTGGAACCAGGAGCTACTGCAGAGGGGACAGGAAAGGCAGCCCCTGCAGGCTAGAGGACTTGGGGACACTGGAGCAGGGACGGGTGCTGGGCTTTCCTGGAACTTCAGAGGCTCCATGAGGAGAACGGGCCGAAGGGGGCGTGAGGGGCCCGTGGTAGAAGGGAAGGGCACGGATGACACCTTGGGAGCCCGGCCTGTGGCTCTCATGAGACCTTGGAAGGGAACGTCGCTGCCACATAGAACCACCGCAGTAGGTGCTAGGTGTGTTGGGACGGAGGAGCCAGCTGATGTGCCAGGCGGGGCAGAGGGCTCGGAGCCACAGCCTGGCAAAGTACGAGGAAGGATGGGGACAAGGGACGTGTTACCTGTGAACGTCACGGGTGCTGTGTGTTAGGATGAGTGAAGGTGGCTCAGTGTCAGGGGCCAGGACTGTGTGTCACAAAGTGGACAGTATTTATGCCAGGCATGCAGAGAGGGTGTAGTCCCGAGCACGGACCCATGCTGGGCGCTGGGAAGATGAAGGCCCGCAGCAGGGAGGACGCTAGTGACACGAGTGCTAGAGAGAGGCACTAAGTCCCAAGGATGACTAACTCCCAGGAGGGGCAGTCAAACTTCTGAGTGGTGGGGGCTCAGGGACAGGGACAGTGGGGACCAGGGCCAGGGCTGACCAAAAACGGCCTTCTGGGAGGACTCAGAACTCTCTCGAGATCTGGCCTCATGTTCCCACCCTTGGCCTCGTCCTCCCCATCTGCCCCAGTGGCCTGTCCTCACCGGCCAGGCTGCCTGTCAGGACCAGGCCCCCGTGTGTGGTGGGGCTGGGCCCCGTGCAGGGACACACAGGTGTAGCACAAAGCCTCATGGAGGCTGCAGTTCCTGACAGCTGAGCCCAGGGCTGAGGCTGGTGGCGGGCCTGGCTGTCCCCTGCTCCAGCGTGCCCTTCCCTTCTCCAGCTGCCCAATAACGCCCTCGCCGGAGGAGGAGCTTGTGAAAGAAGGTTGGAGGTGTGAGGCAGTGGGCCCAGCTCTCCTAATGTCAGACTTCCAGTCCAGACACGGCAGTGGGGCCAGACACCCAACCCCTCTGCCACCACTCGGCCATCATTCGAGCTGGGTTACTACAACAGACTCTCAGTAGAAATGGAGAGGACTTCGAGACATCTCATCCAGAGGTTTCTCTTTACAAACAGCAAAACAGAGGCCCTGAGATAATGTGTCCCAGGTCACTGAGGAAGCTGGTGGCAAGACCAAGAGCAGGGCCAGAACCCAGGCGTGCTGGCTCCAGCTCACGGCCTTCCCACGCATCGTGCGCCTCCCAGCCGGTGCAAGACTTTCGGATCATGCAACAGGATCAGCAAGTTCTGGCTCTGCCGCTCATTCACTAGTTGATTTTGGAAAGTCAACGAACGTCTTCGAACCTCAGTGCCCGCATCTGTAATGTGGGCGTAATGTAATCAGAGTGTCACCAGCTTCATCAGACTCAGCCGGAGGGCACCCTCTCCAGCTCTTGTCCTCCACGTGTGTGACAAAGGATCTTAGCCTCCTGAAATAGTCCCCCAGGCACAACTGGACCCAGTGGGACTCTCGTGTGGTGTCACCAACATTCAAACAGACACATCCATTTGCTCCAGGCTCTGCCTCTGCCTTGAGAAGCCTGGTGGCCTTCTGTTGGGGACCATTGTGCGGCCCCGGGTATGCTGAGCTCCATGCTGTGCAGTCGTTTCTGGGGGGGGGGAGCATGTGTCTGCCCTCTCCGTGTGAGGGTTGTCCAGAGGAGCAGTATCCAGGCAGTGTGGCTGTGCCTCAGTGCCCCACAGAATTTTTAGTAAAATAATTGTTTTGGTTTGTATTTGGAGTTCTCCAAGGGGTTCATAAGTTGTAGATCATTAGGAGCTGGGTCAGGGGATTTCTCTGAATGACAGACACCAGACTCTGCTAAATGCACCAGAGATGGTGCCACTCACCAGACATCCCGTCTGCTCCTCGACACTCCCCAGATCCCCTTTGCGTTCGATGGGGTCCTGTGACTAGTTCTGGCCGATGGCTGGAAGTGATGTCGCTCTGGGTTAAGGCCCGGGAGATCTAGTTCTTTCTTGCCCTGACTCAGGAACTGGTGACATTCCACATGCCAGATCCCCGATTAAATACGTGAAACAGAGTCCTCTCTCTGCAACGGGCTCTGCAGGAGTGAGAAAGAAACTTCTGTGGTTAAAGCTGCTGAGATTTTGAGATTGATTATTGCTGCAGCACAACCCAGCCCATCCTGACTAATGCGTTAAAACAAAGTTTGCCTCGCCTAACCGAGACGCTCTCACCTGCCTAATCGTATGGGGCCAGGTTTCTTCTTCCCTTCAGATGTGGTCTCCTCAGCAGATGGCTCAATGTCACAGCCACCAGGCTTCTTGTAGACATTCTCCAGGTGCCCATACTGGCGAGAGCTTCGCTCAGACTGGGGCTGAGCTCTCCTTTACTGTGTTGTCAGCAGTCCCTCCCTGCAGCCCCCATTTCCATGGTCTCTTTTGTCAACAACAGATTTCACCCGGGACTCTGACTTTCTGAAACTCTGAAAGCTAAAGAAGACAGAACTGTGGGTGTCGCAGTTTTCCCTAAATTCTCATGAGCTACAAATTCTCATGAGCCTCTGGCTCTGTTCCTCATCTTCTCCCACAAGGACCTGACACGCCCGTCCCTCGCCCCACACTGCATCCTCTTCCTGCAGGGGTCCCAGCACGCAGAGCAGCATTGGCTAACTCCACGGGGTGCTTGCGGTGCGCCACTGCTGTGCCTTGGCTACTGCCGCTCTCTGCAGGACTCTGCTTGCTGCTGGGGGAAACCCCTTGGGGTTAGGGCCAGCGTGTGGGTGAAGACTGTCATGGGTGCCTGACCAGCTGAGCCAGCTGCATCTGCAGTCCACACCCAAAGAACTGTGGGGAGTTTCCGCCTCCTTTCAGGAATCTCCCTCCCCACACTACCCCGGGCCTTCTTGAGCACCTCAAGCATGGCAGCAAGGTGCCCATCCCCTCTCTCCCCTTCAGGGGACAGATGATAGAGGTGCTTAGTATAGGCACTGCTGCTGCATTTCTCTGATGGCTCCCAGCTCTGGGGGGGCCAATGTGATTCCTATGAACTCTGGAGAAGAATAGATACCACCGAGCATCCATTGCTTTAGCCTGTGAGTTCACAAGCTCCCCACACATCTACAATTCTGGGACTGTATCGTCAATTATTTGCTTAGAGACACTGACTATTTTGAGCACCAGGACATCTTCCAAGGAAGAGCCCTAAATGTTTTCTCGCCTGGTAGATATCTCAGATAAGGTTACGTATCTCTGAGACTTAGCCTGGATTCTGCTACATCCATGATATAAAGGCGACATAGCACAGTGGTTAAGAATGTGAGCTTTGGTGCCAGGCTGCATGAGTCTGAACGTCAGCTTTGTTGGTTTTAGGCCAGATACCCTCGGGAGCTTCCTTAATGTCACTGTCTTATTTAAGTCATCCATAAACCAGAGCCCTTGGGAGGAGTAGATGTGATAATGTGCTAAGTGCTGAGTGCTGAGTACTCAGTGCCAGCCGTATAGGAAACATTCCACATGACCCAGGTGTTCCCTCCTTCCTGCCTGCGGGGTCCCCAGTTCCGTATTGCACAGACTTGCCCATGTTAATTTTCCCAAAACTGGTTTCTTCTTGCCACTCTCTTCCTACACAGCTTGGGTGACTTCGAGCCATCATACACCATCGGTTTATAAAATACAGCTAAAGGCCCTCATCTGGGCCTTCAAGACCCTCCACAATGTGCCCCCAGTTGACCCCTCCAGACTTGTTTCCATCCATTCCCCCCAAGAGCCCCCATCTCCTCCTGCTGACCTCCCTATTCTCACTAAAGCTCCCCACTCTGGCCAAGACTGGATCCGGGCCTCTTCCTCCATCTCTTCGAGCCTTACTCACTCTGCAAGGCTCACTGGAAGGAAGTCCTCCCTGACTAGGCAGACATTGTTTGTCACCCATATGGTAATTAGTCACCTGCAGAACCGCTTCTCTGTGGTTTTGCTTTTCCACGTGATCTTTCCCCCAGCATAGAGCTCTCTGAGAGCAGGCACTGTTTCCATAGTTAATGTTGGGCTTTCAGCTGG
Organism: Lemur catta; assembly: GCF_020740605.2. Taxonomy (NCBI): domain Eukaryota; kingdom Metazoa; phylum Chordata; class Mammalia; order Primates; family Lemuridae; genus Lemur; species Lemur catta. Next base: position 22,834,691 of record NC_059142.1, on the reverse strand, counting down.
TACTCAGTAAAGGCTGGCTGGCTAGACGGATGGATGGTCATGGGTCTTAGAAGACTCCTAAGGGCTGGAGACACCAGGTGAGGATTACAGTAGATTTCCAAATTCCCCTGGGGCCCTAGGGGCACACAGAGGAGAGCGAAGCTCTTCTTTGCCACCCGTGGGAGTTTGGGTGGAGCTGGGAGAATGCACTGGCTCCCTCTTTAGCCAATAGCCACTGTCACCTCTCCTGCAAGGCTTGTCAAAGCCATCACTTAGCAAATAGGTCTTCAGTTAAGGGTCAAGGTTCAGGGTCAGACCCTGAACCTCCAGTGGCAGATTTAGCTTTTACTAAGGATGTGGCCTTTGCAAATTCATTAGTCTCTCAGCACCTTGGTGTCACCACCTACCTTTAAAACACGGGTAGCAACCACCCCTACCTCACCTGGGTGTGAAGATGACATGAGTCGGGGGCACATGAGCCGTTAGAATGCTGCTCCAAGGAACACCAATAAGCATTCTCTATGTGACCATTTTGACCAGTGGGTTTGGTCAGTGTTATGTGAAAAGAAAAATCAGACTCCAGCCCCATCTCTACCACTGCTAGCTCCATGATTAGGGACATACTCTCCCTCTCTGAGCCTCTGTTTAATTGCCTTTAAAATAAAGAAAATCATGCCTATGATAAAGGGATGAGGGGGAAATGAGATCTTGTTTATTTAGCCTAGCGAACTGTGCCTGTCCTGTACGGGCATCGTGGGTGCGCTCCCACTCTCTTCCACTTAAGTCTCCCTTTTCTGCCTGGCAGAGTGGCTGGGCCGAGACAGTAGCAAGTGAGGGAAACAGGTGCACGGAGAAAATGCAACTTGGTGGCTTCAACCCTGCGGTCGGTGTGGGTCTGCTGCCACCTGCTGGAATGAGAAGGTATGACATGGCTCTGTGCTCTCTGCTGCCACCTTATGGTGAAAGCGGTTTACGACAGGCGAGCCGGTTTGCCTGCTCGTGTTCCTCCCTACTCCTCCAACAGCGGCTTTTACTCTCCCACCCTGCCTTCTCTCCCACCCTACCTGTGGAGCAGGTACCAAGTGCGGGATGTTGTATGAACTGCAATGAAAAGATAATGTATTGCAATCCTTAAACATGCTCACTTCATAACTTTTGAACTAGTAATTCTGTTTCTAGGGGTTTATACCAATGAAATAATCAAAGATGCAAACGTGTGTGTACAAGGATATTTATATACCATGCTATCTTTCTTATCTAGAATTGGAAGCAGTCCATATGTTCAACAAGGCCAATATTTGCATAAGTTATTTTATATTTATAGAATGGAATATTATGCAAGCATCAGAATAATATTTTTGAAAAAATAATGGATAACAAGGAGAGTGTAAGTTTAGATGTAAAAGACCCAGATACAAAATTGTATTCACAGGTGATCCATAGTTAAGTATATTGCATAGTTTTAATTTGATTACAATAAATTGAAAATGTTTTATTTGAAAAAAAAGAAAAGATAAAGGAGACAGAAACAGTCTGGTATAGATAAGCCATGCTCATCCTTTAATGGACCTAAGAAATATGTGGGGAACTTTATTACAATATTTTTAAAGCAACTTTCTTAGCATACAATGTGTTTACATACAATAAAGTGCATGCATCTTAAATGTATATTTTGATGCATTTTGACAAATGTATATACACCTAAAACCACTGCCCCATCCAAAATATAGGACATTCCTATTTTCCCAGAAAGCTTTCTTGTGGTGCTTGGTAGTTGATCTTCACCACCTTCTACCCCAGGCAATCCCTGGTCTGATTTCTGTTGCCATAGTTCAGTTTTGCCTTTTCAAGAACTCTATATAAATGGAATTGTACAGTATTTTATCTGTCGTGTTTGGCTTCCTGGCACAACAAAGTGTTTTTGAGATTTATCCATGCTTTTGTGTATATGGGCAGTTTGTTTCTTTAATAGTTAAGTGGTATTCAAATGTATAAATATATAGCAATTTGTTTATCCATTCTCTTGTTGATAGATGGCTGTTTCTAGTTTCATACTATGGTGCAAAAAACTGCAGAAATTTTGTGTACAAGTCTTTGGCTTTTATTTGTCTTGAGTAAATTTCTAGAAGTGAAGTTGATAGGTCATAGGGTAAATGCATGTTTAACTGTATAAGAAATTGGCAAACTAATTTCCAAAGTAGTTACACCATTTTACACCCCCAGTGCAGGGATTCCAGTTGTCCATATGCTCACCAGAGCAGGATAGTTTTCACATGTTTTGAACTATTAGCTATTCTATAATGCATGTGAAGTTATATCACATTGTGGTTTGAATTTGCAATGCTTTGATGATTAGCAATGTTAAAAATTTGTCCAGGTGCCTATTGAACATTTATTTCTCTTTTTGAGAAAGGACTATTAAAGTCATTTGGCCATTTTTATTATTGACTTGTAAGAGTTCCTTTTATATTTTGGATATAAGTTATTTTTCAGGTATACGTATTTTGTGCATTACGTGACATGCCTTTTTAGTTTCTTAATGATGTCTTCTAAGGAGTAAAAGTCTTCAAATTTGTTGATGTTCAATTTAGCAATATCTTTTTTCTTCTCTCTCCCTTCTTTCTTTCCTTTCTTCTTGTTAGTGCTTTTTGGGTCCTCTTCAAGAAATCTTTGTCTACTCCTAAGTTGCAAAGATACTCTTCTATGTTTTCTTTTCAAAAACTCTACACAATTGTTTATCGCTTAACAGTGGGGCTACATTCTGAGAAATGCATTGTTTAGTGATATTGTCACTGCGCAAACACCATAGAGTCTACTTACACAAACCTGAACGGCCATATGGCATAGCCGACTGCTCCTAGGCTACAAACCAGTAGAGCATGTTACTGTACTGAATGCTGTAGGCAATCAAAACACAAATATAACACAGTGCTAATGATCTTTGTGCATGTAAAGATATCTGAACAGAAAAGATACAGTAAAAATAAATACAGTATTATAATCTTATGGGATCGCCTTATGACACCACTGTGGTATGTATGTGCAGTCTGTCATTGACCAAAATGTAGTCATGCGGTACGTGATTGTAATATTAATTTAAATTTTTACTTGATGGTCCATCTTGAATTGGTTTTTGTATATGATGTAAGGTAGGATGTGAGGCTTTTTTTTTTAATGGATATCCATCAAGCCAGCACCATTCCTTGCAAAGACTGTATTTGTCCATTGAATTACCTTCCATAAAGTCAACTAACCATTTACTTATGGGTCTATTTCTGGACTCTGTTTTATTTCATTGCAATAATTGATTATGCCAATGCCACACTGTCTTGATTTCTATAATTTTATGGTAAATCCTGAATCAGATTGAAAGTATCTAACTTTATTCTTTTTTCATAATTATTTTGACAATCATAGGTCCTTTGCTTTTTCAGATAAATTATGTGGCTTATCAGTTTCTATAAAAAGGTCAGCTGAAATTTTACTGTATTGCTTTGACCTTATAGATATGCTTTGACAGAAATGGTGTTCAAGCTCCTATTCCATGAATGTGGTACAGCTTTCCATTTATTTTGGTTTTCTTTAATATTTCCTTATAGTCTCTTATAGTTTTCAGTGTAGATGTCTAGCACATATTTTGTAAAATTTATCTCTAAGTATTTTATGCCTTCAGATGCTATTTGAAATTGTATTCCTTTTATTTAATTATTTGTTTCATTTGTCATTAGTATACAGAATTACAATTGATTTTTGTATATTGATCTTGTATCGTGAGTCCTTGCTAAATTCACATATTAGTTGTAGTATTTTTATAGATTCCTTAGGATTTTATACATTAGAGATAATGTTATTTGTGAACAAAGACAGCTTTATTTCTTCCTTGACAATCTGTATATCTTTTATTTCTTTATCTTGCTTTATTTTGCTAGCTAGGATAGCCAATGAAATATAAAAATAGTTGGAGCAGCTATCTTTGCTTTGGTACCAGTCTTTGATGGAAAGTATTTACTATATTACTATTATGTATTTTGTTACCTGCGCAAGTTTTCAACTATTATCACCTTTTATCAGATTGAGGACATGCTCTTTTATTCTTTCTTTACTGATACATTTGTTTTTCAATCATGGATTGGTTTTTAATTCATTAAATGACTTTTTTCTGTATATGTTGAGATGATCATCACATGATTTTTCTCTTGTTTTTGGTTCATGTGGGGAATTATATTAATTTACTTTTAAATGTTGAAACATTTAAAAACATCCTTGCATTTCTAGGATAAACCTCACTTGGTTACAATATAATATCATTTTTATATATTGCTGGTTTTAATTTGCTTTTATTTGGGGGATTTTTTTTTTTTTTTTGGGCAGAGACAAGATCTTGCTATGCTGCCCAGTCTGGTTTCAAACTCCTGGGCTCAAGCTATCCTCCTGCCTCAGCCTCCTGGAGTGCTAAGATTATAGATTTAACTATCACACTCAGTGAGAATTTTTGTGTCTATGTTCATGGGTAATATTGACCTACAATTTTCATTGCTTGTAGTGCTCTTGACAGGCTTTGGTATCACGGTCTTGCTGGACTCATGAAATGAGCTAGGAAGTGTTTCTTCTTTTTTTTCTGAAAGAATTTGAGAAATACTATTTTAAAAGGGCAAGTGATGGACTGAGAAGGTTCTCAGTCATATGACTTTGAACAATTAAACTCTCTGGGGTTTGTCTTCTCATCTGTAAAGTGGGGTTGATAATGTCCACCTAGCCAGTAGTAGTGAAGAGTAGGTGCAGTGATAGCTGACAAACTGCCTAGCAATGCACTCCGTGGGCCCCTACATACGGGAGGTGTTCTGTTACCAGCAAAGCATGACTGGTAGTGACTACTAGTTACTAGTCACCGGAGAGACTAGAAATCTAGCACAAGATGGTTCTCAAGGTTCTTTGTGCCATAAAATTCCAACACCCTTTTTCTTGCAAAGAGCTTACTATTGAATAATTGTGTCACATTTGCAGAGCTTTAAAAATTGATGCTAACTGTTATCCCATGTGATACCCCTGTAGCCTCCAGAGAGTACCATCCTTGATCTAATTCCTTCCTTTAACAGCGGAGGAAACTGAGGTTGCTGAATCGGTGACTTGCCTGAAGCAACCTGGTGCAGTGGTTGCCGTCACTCATTGTGAAGCCAGAGTTACAAGCAAGGGAGCAAGAGGGCTGGAGAGCCGGTGGCTCTCCCCATGTTGTGGCCACGCAGGACCATGCTCACACAGTTTGGGGGACCCCTCCAGGGAAGGCACTTTCAGAAGTCTCCAACACGAAGAGTCAGGTCATGCAGCCCCCTGCTTCCTCAGCCCAGCAGTGGGACGTTAAGCAAGTTTCTAACCTCATTGAGTCCCAGGTTCCCTATTCAGAAAAAGATGGGACTCACAACAACAGCCATTATTTATCAGGTGCTAGTGCATGGCAGAGGCCGGGCTGCAGAGTTGCATGCATGATTCATTTAGTCCTCCCAACAATTCTGCAAGGAAAGTATATTAGCCATAGGTGAGAAAAGTGAGTTTCGCAGAGCTTCAATAATTTATCTAAGGTCAAGAACGTTCCACATCCAGGATGGAAACCCAGGAATAACTGACCCTCCTCTCCATGTTAAAACTGATCAAATTGTATGCTTTAAATATATATTGTTTGTTGCAAATCAGTTACACCTCAATAAAGCTAGCTTTTTAAAAGCATCATCCCGAATCAGATATAAAAGTTAAAGAGAGGAACAACAACAAAAAGTAATCACATTCTCTGGAATATATATGTGCTAAAATGCATCCAGCTGCACACTCAGGATTTGAGAATTTTACTGCATGTAAAATACGCTTGAATAAAGTACTGCTGCTTTTTTTTTTAAAAAAAAAGTAATTAGACCTAAAATCAGAATTCTCAAATGTCACCTGGATCTCTTATTGGCAGAAAAATAACACTAGACCGTATCTCAAATAAATCATTATCTCAACTCCTGTTCACCTTTAAAAATGCATTTTCTTTCTTATTATAAAAGCAATACCTGTTCCTTCTCGGGAAATTAGAAAATGCAGATGAGCAAAAATATAAAAATAAAAGACAGCCATGGTTCTGCTATAACAAGATTTTACACTCTGGTGTATTTCTTTTTAATATCTTTCAGTGTGTATATGCTTATTTGGGTGTATATATAATTATGTAATACAGGGGAAGTTGTGAAACAGAGGATCTTATCTTACAAATTATTTTATAATACACTTTTAACACTTAGGGACTCTACCATGGAGAGCTTGCCATGCCAAAGAATGTTCATCTAAAATAAGAATTTTAAAACTAAGTTCCATGATGCTCTGGAGTTCTTGGGAAGTGTCTCAGGGGTTGGGGGCAGGGTCGGGGAGAGGGTGAAGGTCAGACGAAGGGCAGGAAGAACTGTAGGCAGTTGAGGCCTGCCTCTGTTCTTACTCAACAGAGCTCCCTTTATCTGTTGAAATACTCAGTTCCCATGTAAGATGTCGTTGGAAAAGGAATTCCATTACCAAAAATAAAATAAATAAAGGAAATCATGACCTGTCACGTCATTCTTATTTCTGCTTAATTTCTTTTCAAAATGAAATCAGTTTTGTTGTTGTATACTTGTCAAAGTAACGGCTGTACGTTTTTCAGGATTTAAATTATCCAAAAATACAGAAATAAAACTTTGAAAGTCACCCATTAATCTCATGGTTCTTTAGTCATTTTGGAGTGTATGACACTGTGCATGCAGTATGTCCTGTCCTTTTTCCTGAACACAGAGCACTACCCATGTCACTTGGCCTTTCACAGCATGATTCTTAACAATTTACTATTTGTGTTATTTTATTAAGCTTATTACTATAATAGAAAAAAAAAGACTTACAAGTCAAACTTAAAGCTCATGGAGAATTTTATTTTCTTTTCTGAAATGTGTATCTTTAACAGATTGAATATCCTTGTAAACTTTGCAAATGGAACATTCTGCACATACACAACTTCCCCAGGACTAAAGAGTAATGAGATTAAGGGGTGATTTTCGAAGTTTTATTTCTACATTTTTGGATAATTTAAATCCTGAAAAACATATAGCTGTTACTTTGACAAGCATATGACGACAAAACTATTTTCAGTTTGAAAGGAAATTAAGCAGAAATAAGAATGACGTTACAGGTCATGATTTTGTTTATCTTATTTTGGGCAATGGAACTCCTTTTCATGGGAACTGCCCTTCGTCTGACCTTCATCTTCTCCCCCATCCTGCCCCCTGCCCCCTGAGACACTTCCCAAGAACTCCAGAGCATCACGGAACTTAATTTTAAAATTCTTATTTTAGATGAACGTTCATTGGCCTGGTAAGCCTTCCATGGTAGAGTCCCCAAGGGTTGGCAGATCGCCATGACAAGAAAGGCTTCTCAACTTTCCCACTGAAATGCCCCCAATGGCAAAGGAGGGTGTGATCCAGAACCCCCAAAGGTTTGGAGGAAGTTCTGGTGGCCTCTTCCAGACCCCTGATATTTTTTTGTTTGTCCTTAAAGGTAGTTGGCTGCATATGTTCCCCTCCCATGGTTGTTTAACTTACCCTCTTATTGCACCTTTAGTTTGTCTCAACTCTTTTTTTTTTTATCACCGTAAGCAGCACTGCCATGTATCTTCTTTTACATGACTCTTTGCATCTCTGATTATTTCCTTAGGGATAAATCCCAGAAGTGGAATTATCGGGCCAACTGGTATAGGTATTTTATGGCTTTTCATATATATGCCAAATTATCTTTCAGAAAGGAAGTACTAATCAATAATCTCATTATTTTCCTCATCCTCACCAACATTGGATGGCATCATAAAAAATGCAATTGATATATGAAAAATGATATCCTATTATTGTCTTTATTAGTACTTTACTACTGAGATGAAAGAATTTTATGACTTTGTTAGACATTTTTGTCTCTTACTTTGCAGAATATATGCTTTTATACTTTGTATATATTTCTATTGGAGTGCATTTATTGTATTATTAATTTATTTTTTCACCCTGGGGATACAGAAGTTTTTGCACATGGATACCTTGTAAAATGCTTAAATTTGGGACTTCTGGTGTGCCCGTCACCAGAATAGTGTTCACTGTACCTGATAGGTAAGATTTTACCCCTCACTCCCTCCGCCTCTTCCCCCTACTTGGTTTCCAGTGTCCTTTACATCTCTTTGTGCCCATGTGTGCCCATTGTTAGCTCCCAGTTATTATAGAGTACATGTGGTGTTTGCTTTTCCATTCCTGAGATACTGCACTTAGCATAATGGTCTCTAGTTCCGTCCAAGTTGCTGCAAAAGACATTATTTCATTCTTTTCTATAGCTGAGTAGTTCTTCATGGTATGTATGTGTGTGTGTGTATATATATCACATTTATATGTACATCACACATATATATCACATTTTCTTTATCTACCTATAAATTGATGGACATTTAGGTTGATTTCACATCTTTGCAATTGTGAATTGTGCTGCGATAAACATTGGAGTGCAGGTGCCTTTTTCATAAAATGACTTCTTTTCCTTCAGGTTGCTACTAAAGACCGGCTAAGAGACATGAGAGCCTGTGCAAAGGCACTAGGGAGGGGGGTGGTGATTGGAAGCTATTCCAGAGGTGAAAACAATGTGACTTGGCCATCGGCTCGGCGCACGCAGGTGGGGGAGGGCATCCTGGCAGTGTGGCTACAGGCTATGGGATGTCATGTGATAAGCTCTGAATTTTTCACTCTGAGTCACTGGGCTGAATAGAGCAGCTATTCTGAAAGTATGCCAGGGTGTACCTTTGACTGGCAGCCGTGTGAAAAGGTACAGCAAAATGCTGCTTTATTCTCTTCCCCGGAATAACCACATTCTTGCCACATGATTTCATTTTGCAGGATTTGTAGGTTCTTGTGCACCCTATCCATCTGTATATTTACTGCTGGTCTCCCGGGAAGAGAGAAGACAGGTTATTTCAGAAATACAAACCCAAACCAAAAACATTCCCCTCCATGCGGTGGCTCTGAAATTAGATTAGTTTGTCAGATTAGACTGGAAAGGAATCTTAAATCATTTAGTACAAACTGCTCATTTTGTAGATGAGGAGGCTATATCCAAGAGAGGAAAAATGATTAGTTAGCCAGTAAATGGAACCACGGGCTCTATCTGGAAACAGGGAGAAACAGTAGCTCGACATGGATAAAAAGTAAGGAAATCAGATAGCTCTGGGCTCTGGTGCTCACCAGATGTGTGATCTGGGAGATGTTACGTAGGTTTTCCTGAGCACCAGTTTGCCCGACTGCAGAATGGATTTGTTGTAAAAATTAAACAAAATGATTGCACATTTACAGCGACGACACATCTGAGAGCTCGCTGCCTGTCAGTGGTGATGAAGATGAAGATGCTGTTGAGAGTGGTGATGATGACGATGACAATGACGTAATCGAGGGAGACGGGGCTTTGCCATCAGAACACCTGAGTGAGAATGTCTAATATTAGCTGTCCGACCTTGTTAGAATGACCTAACCTCTGTAACTATCCACTTGATTATACATAAAATAGAGATAATAATCTTTTTCTTGCAGTATGGGGAGAATGAAGTAAAATAATTCATACATTTAAGGTGTCTAGCACAGTGCCCGGCACAAAGAAGAGAGGCAACTGAAGGGTGCTGTCTATCCCTGAATCAGACTTCCTTCTTCATCTCCTTCTCCTTCTCTTTCCCTCTGCTCTTCCTCTCTACTAACATTATTGTTTATTAATACACTTTATTTTTTTAGAGCAGTTTGATTTCACAGCAAAACTGAATGGAAGGTAAAGAGATTTCGCATATACCCCCCACCCCATGCATGCACCCACCTCCCTCATTATCGACACTGCCCCCCACCAGAGGGGTACACTTGTGACAACTGCTGAACCTGCATGGACACGTCCTCGTCACCCGAAGCCCATGGTTTACCTGAGGGCTCAATCTTGGTGGAGGACGTTTATGAGTCTGGGCAAATGCATGATGACATGTATCCACCATTATAGTATCAGATGGAATAGCTTTACTGCTCCAAAAACCTTCTGTGCTCTGCCCATATGTCCTATTGGTCCCTCTCTCCCCACTAATCCCTGAAAACTAGTGATCTTTTTACTGTCTCCATGGGACACATGCCCAGAATGTCATACGGCTGGAATCATACAGTATGTAGCCTTTTCAGATTGGTTTCTTTCTCTTAGCAATATGCATTTAAATTTCCTTCATGTCTTTTCATGGCTCGATAGCTTATTTCTTTTAAGTGCTGAATGATATTTCATTGTCTGATGTACCATAGTTGATTTATCCGTTCACTGACTAAAGGACAGGCTGGTTGCTTCCCAGTTTTGTCAATTATGAGTAAAGCTACCATCAACATATGTGTGCAGGTTTTTATGTGGACACAGGTTTTCAACTCCTTTGGGTAAACATCAAGGAATGCAATTGCTGGATGGTGTAAGAAGGGTATATTTAGTTTTTTTAAAAAACTACCAAACTGTATTCCAAAGTGGCTGTACCATTTTGCATTCCCACCAGCAATGAATGGGAGTTCCTGTTGGTCCACATTCTTGTCAGCACTTGGTGTTATCTGTGTTTTGGAGTTTGGCCATTCTGGCAAGTGTGTAGTGTATCACATTGTTTTCATTTGCATTCCTCTGAGGACATATGACATGGAGCATATTTTCATATAATCATTTGCCATCCGTATATCTTTGATGAGGTGTCAGTTAAGGTCTTTGACCCATTTTTTAATCAGGTTTTGTTTTTTACTGTTGAGTTTTAAGAGTTCTTTGTCTATTTTTGATAAGAGTTCTTTATGAAATAGATATGCCTTTTGCAAATATTTTCTCCCAGTATGTGGTTTGTCTTTTTATTCTCTCAGCAGTGTCTTTTGTAGAGGAAAAGTTTTAATTTGAATAAAGTCCACCTTATCAATTCTTTCCTTTAAAAAGTCATCACCAAACCCCAGGTCATCTAAATTTTTCTCCTATGTTATCTTCTAGGAATTTTGCATCTTACATTTATGTCTGTTTTCCATTTTGAGTTAAATTTTGTGAGGGATAAGCTCTGTCTAGATTCTTTTTTTTTTTTTGCATGTGGATGTCCTGTTGTTCCATAACTATTGTTGAGAGACTCTTTTTGTCATTGGATTGCCTTTGCTCCACCATTAAAGATCAGTTGGGTATATTTTCATAGGTCTATTTCTGGGCTCTCTATTCTGTTCCATTGATCTATTTGTTTATTCCTTTGCCAATACCACACTGTGTTAATTACTGTAGCTCGATAGTGTATCTTAAAGTCTGGTAGTTCTCCAACTTTACTGTCCTTCAATATTGTACAACATTATTTTTTATTTTAATTCCATATTGTCATTTGTCCATTATCTGGAAGTATTTATTGTAGTCATTGATCCTGAAACTCTTCTGTTTCTCTGTTCTGCATAAATTTGTTTTCTGCAGTGTCTGTACATCTCTACTGTAGCTTATAGACCCCAGATATGGCCATTCTACTCAGAACATTCCTGGGTATTAACTTTAAGACAAGGATAGCGACCCTGGGGAAATCCTCACCCTACCAGAGATTTGAGGCAGTCTGTGTGGTCTTCTACCAGGTCCTCTCATCTCCACCCAGACAGTATTTGGTAAATATAATTATTTGTTGTTTGGAGACTTTTGGTAGTTTATTTGCTTCACCAATTAAAACAATATTTTATCTTTTTGGTTGTTTTTTGGTGCTGGGAATGGCAGTAGAATCCCTTCTACTGAGCCAGTAGTATCATTTCCTTCAGGTACTGGGAAAAAAACTAAATAGCTACACATTCAGGGATCTTTTGTAAAAGCAGCAGGTCTCCTGGCTCTAATGCAGACAGACCAGCTTGACAGCGCACTGTGGCTGAACATGACTGAAAATCAGGTCAGGGATTGTCACACGAGGAGGACAAAAAGGTCGGTACCCAGTGGCGGGAACGTCCCTGCTGGTTGTGGATAGCGGCGCATCACAGAGCTGGCAACTACCGGCCTGGGGGGGTCCATCTTTCCTGGAACTGCAACATCCCATCTGTTTGCTTTTATGCCTTAATATCCCCAAAGTCACTCCCTCCAAATGCTACAGAGCACATATTTATCGTTTTAATTAAAGTGAATAGGTTTGAGGATTTCAAAAGAGAAATTTGAAGCAATCTGAGGGAGTTCCAAAACAGAGACGGGAAAGCTTACACCCCAAAGTGTCAGGGCAACATAGCTCAACCCAGGTTCCCTGATTTATGCAGGAAATGAGCACAGAAGTTATCTCAGGGAGGGAGAGAGGGAGGTCACTCAGTCCAGGAGAGATACAAACTTGCCTGCAAAATTTTTACTTATAGAAAAAAAAAAAAAAAGGAAAGGAGAAAAGAAGAAAGGAAGAAGGAAACAAGACACACTGAGGCCCATGTCTCTATTTGTTCCCAAACGGATTCCATTAGACTCACTCTGTCACTGTACGTGTACCTGGGTACAGCTGCAGATTTAGATAACTTCCCCTCTGCCCTTTATTATGACTGCAAAAATTCTGTGTGTGAGGGATAAATAATGTATGCCCTCAGCCAAGAAAGGAAAGAAGACCTAAGGAAATATCTCCAAATAGAATAAGCAACATCTCTCTCTCTGGTATATTTTTATTTCTGACCCGTGTTCCCACTCCCTCCACTCTCCCCCGCCACCCTCTCCTACCCAACCGTAGGAACCTGCAAACCTGGAACCAGCCTGCTAGAGAGCATAGGTTTGGGAGTCAAACCTGCATTTAAAATACTTGCAGCTGAAACGCTTGTGTGATCCTAGGTAAGTCCCTTCTCTTGTCTCTGCAAAACGAGGCTACCAATCACCGGTGGGGGTAAGGGCTTGGGTTCCGTGCTGTGTTGAGAAGCCAGAACCCTTTGCTTCTTGCAGTTATAACAGAAACAGATGAAGGGACAACATCAGACTTTATGCTCAATGCTTAAACGACATTCAAAGATGAAACTCACACAGGAATCACTTGTATTGTCTCTGCGTGTGTGTTTGTTTCTTACTTGTGCCTGTATTTTGCTGAGGAGTAGGGGACAAGGACGGTTTTCCAGGTGGTGGTTTAAATAAGGCCCCAGCTACCGCCCCTCCAACGTTTGGATTAGAAAACCAGGCGGGAAAGGAAATGATTGTAGAGTGAAAAATCCAGTTTGGCTAGTTCAGGTCTGTGGGAGGAAGTTGGAAGCAATAACAGAAATGAAGTTTGGGGACTGTTTGCTCATTTATACGTCTGCGAGTCCCCAATTACACACCTAATTAAGAGTTGGACAGTTAGGCAAACAGTGTCAATGTATAATCAGGGAGGTTGGGATTAGCGCACAGTACCCAGAGAGGCACGTCTAGTCTTTAGGAAATAGTGGGAAAAGTGTCCCCGCAGTGTGTCTTTCAGACCCCAAGCCCCTGCGGCCCTGTGGGCGTTTCTGAAACCTCTGAGGCTTCTTCAGCTTCCCGTGCCTTGCCACTCGGTCTCCAAAGACACTCAATGTCAGAGACAGACGAGGTCTCTGCAGAGGCAAGAACCAAGGTCTGAGAAAGGGGGCAGGTTGTTCCAGGACACAGGGAATGGGGGACCCAGGGCTGGCCAGGCCTTCCGATGCCTGGTCTTCCTGTGACCTGTCCTCCCACCCCCTTCACTGCGACTCCCTTTTCCATCTTGTCTCAGTCATTTCCCACGTTCTGCTCTCTCTGTGCTCATCTTCTCCAGACCTTCCTTTACCCCCTTGTCAAGGAGTCTTTGGAGCCTCCATCCTCTATGAGGTTGACAGGTCTGGGTAGAAATGGGATGTTTCCACCCGTCTACGCACCCCCACCAGTCCATGGATGGAATGACGTTGGTTTACCTGGGTGCTGGTCCCCACCACACCTGCTCTGTAGGTTTCTGGGAAGGTGACGGGGCCAAGCCCCCCGTGGACTCTCTCTCCACGCCCTGTCCATGGGTGCACCAGCGTGAGTTTGTGACAGACAGCAAATGGCTTTGTGTAATCACTGGAGAAAAACCTTTCTTGTTCCTGTTCCAGTTTCACCAGATGTTTTGGAGTTACTGTCTCACAAAAGGATCGAGGTGGAAGAGGGGGACTGACTTGCTCTGTGTAGCTGGCCCCGCTGGCCACGCTGAGGATACCGAAAGCCTCAGGGTTGCTCCTGTAACCCAGAGAAATCTTCGATTGTGGATGCAAAGGGTGATTGAGGAGCTTGTTCTGGAGTTACCTGAGGAAGCTGCACAATCAGCTTCTTCCATTCTTACTTCCTATAGATGCATCCTTGACATTTCCATGGCAAATGGGAAGCTTCCCGGGTGTCGCTGGACCACTGCTCATGGAGATAGGGAAGGCAGTCGGATGGGGTAGGCAGGCACAGAGGCTGAGAAGTGTACATCTTCCCATTTTATCCTCACCTGGATTTTCACAGGCTGGGCCCCAGCAGCAGATGCAGGAATGTAAGGGCCACTATTCATTCTGTGACCTCAAGGCCCTGGATGCCAATCCCGAGTCACAGAGATGCACAATGTGACTGGAGATCTGCGGTTGAAAGCTCCTGGGGCCCAGCCTCCACGGTAGCCTTGTCTACCCTTAGGTCCCCCCTCCTCTCTGCCCATCTTCTTCTCCCTTGAACTTCTGCCCCAAGCCTCTGGCGGAAGACAAGCTTAGTGCCAGAGTCCAGGAAAAGCCATACCTTTCTTCGCTGCGGGCTGGGTGATTGGGGGCAGCAGTGGAAAATGCAGCCTAGAGGCTAAGGGCAGTGTCTGCTTTCTGGCTGTGTGATCTTGACTTTCAGTTTCTTCATCAGTAAAATGGAGATGATGACAGTGACTCCTTCACAGGGCTGCCATGAAGATTAAATGCATGTGCAGCACACAAACATTACGTGCCTGTCATGTCGGCGGTCCTATAGAAGTAGGGTGATCTTATATCCTGGCATGTCTAGGATAGACTCACTCTGTGCCTATTTCCCCAGCATCACTGTTAACAGTGCCCCCTTCACATTTCAAAAGCATCTGAAGTTTGGACATTAGTAGTGCAGACAGTGTTAGCTACTTTACTATGGGCAGTGAGCCGGCAGTGTAAGGATTTACAGGGTTGGATGACGTGGGTTAGGAAGCGAAGCAAGCCTGAGTTTGGCTTCAGAGCATCTGCTATCAACCATCCAGGTTAGACTGCACTTATCCTGGGAGAGACAAAAACCCTGTAACACGGACGTTTTGCTCTTCCCCACCCACTCCCACCTCCCTGGCGAAATGTGCCGAGAACTAATAAGGGGGCAGCCCCACTGGGGGCTCGGTCAGTAACGCATGTGCAGAAAGTGAGTCTGAGAGCCCAGCACGGCTGCTTTCTTCTCTGGCACAGGCCGGATAACCAGGGTCGGGGTAGAGGGTCCCCAAGGGCATCCAGCAGTTCCACGTTTTCCTAGATAAAGGACAAATGTTTAGAAATGACCACGGATGGCCAGTATTCTTCCCTGGGGGAAGGGCTGGGGTCAATCTTGGCAGAACGTCGCCACAGGGACCACACTGCCGCTGTGTTGCCGGAGTGGCAGCTCAGAGCTCCACTGCAGCCAGGTCCTTGGGCTCCTCTTCCTCTCCTGGTCCCTGAGGTCCTGCGTGCCTCAGGTTATTGTCTGTCTGTCTACCTACCTATCCATCTACTCCTGCCTCTCATTCTAATAGCTCAGACCCTGGAGTCAGATCCCAGCTTCACCACTTACTCGCTGTGTAACTTTGAGCAAGTTCCTTAACTTTTCTGTGCCTCAGTTTCCTCATCTGTAAAGCGAAGACGATACTGTATCTACCCCATAGGGTTGTTTTGTGAGGATTGAAAGCCGTTCATGTCTCACTCATAGCACGTGCTTGGTACTATATATACACAGATTGCACTATAATAACTATTGCTCTCATTAGCGCCTTCTGTCCTTACCATTGTCCTTTAGAAGGGGTTCTCACTTTCTCATCCCATCCTTTTGGCTGTCTTGATATAATTCTGAATTAAAATAAAACTCTTTTCGCATCATTAGGAAGAGAACTGTGACTTGCTCAGGCCTGACTAACATTTGCATTGGCATTTTGTTACACAGATGGGCAGACCAGGGAAACAGAGCTTGGTACAGAAGGGAGTGGAACAATCTCTATTCCTGTTTGGCTCTGCCCTTGGAGAAAGTGCTAAGAAGTGCACAAATTTTGGAATTAGATCGTAGTTTGAGTTCTGAGTTTTCCGACTTCAACCAAGTGGCCTTGGGTTAATTATCTAACCTCTCTGAGCCTCAGTTTACTGATATATAAAACTAGGAAAACTACGTGGTTTTTGCAAGAGTGAATGGGTGCAAAAACTCCTGATACCATGCCCGGCATGTGCAAGGCAGTATTCCATAAATGCCGATGCCTTGTCCCCTCCTGTTGTTAGATTGCAAGTTCCCTGGGGGTTGGGGGAGGCTGTGTTTGCTCATTGTTCATTCTCTCGGTGCTCAGCCGAGTGCCTGTAACCAAGGGAGCAGTCAGTAAGTGCTCACTAAGTGAGTGCAGGATGAATAGATTTTTCATGCATTACATGCCTTCTTACAGATAAATATATTAACTTCCTGCTTACTGCATCATGGCTAATCACTGCTAGAGAGGAAGGCTTTGGGGATTTAATGATTTTTGAAAACTATGTTCAAGGTTAAATTATGAGTCAAGCCAAGGCTCTAAACCACTGGAAGCAATTTCCTCATATTTCAGCCGTTGCTCAACCTCATTCGCTTTATTTACTCAAAGCCCGCAAACCCCTGCCCCTTGCATTCCCCTGCATCCAGAGTTTGCTCACTGTGGCTGCATCCCGGCTGCCCTGCCCTGGAAAGAAAGCAAAGGCAGAGAACACAGTTTAAGGCTGAATTGCCTCAGGCCTTGTATTTTCAAAGGGAATTAACTAGAAGGTGAGGGATGTTTGTCCTTAATACTGGTCATTTCGCTTCCTAATTTCTGCATTTACTCACAAACAATGTGTGGAGGGTGGAAAAGGGAGATAGATTTTTGAAATTGGCTCTTCTCCGCCTGTCTGCAGCCTAGGTCACTCACCAGCCTCAGGCCTCCCTAAGACTCTACGAAGAGTCAGGCTGGTGTGGTGGCAGGGTGGGGACTACAGCTTAGGTACTCAGAATAGTCTTTGGCTGCTCAAGGTCGCTCTTCCCTTCATATGCCTCTTTGGTCATCTTCTTCTCATGGCTCTCGGTACCTAGGATCTCTTTGTCTCCTTTAAGACAGTCCTGATGGAACAAGAATCAATCAAACAGCGCAGTTCTATCACGCCCAGAGTGGTCTGGGAGTTACTTGACTTCTTGCCTGGATGGCAAACTTCTCCAGGGCAGCATTTTGTTTGTTTTGTATTGTATTTTTAATAACTAAGACTGAACATCCCACCAGATACAACTGCAAGTGTTTAGGGGAATGAACCTGTAGCCCTTCTCTGTGAAGGACAACATTGCAACAACCGTGGACCAGACTGTCTTTGTGGGAGCCACCCATTTTCCTGAGAGAAGGCGGTAAGAAGGACTTTATGAATGTATTATTGGGCGGGTGGACACTGTTGGAGGATTTCTGGGAAATTGCAGAGGCTGTCTCCCTTTGCTCCCTGTTTTGTGCAGGGGCCTGGAAAGGTATGGACCAATCTGCAAAGGGATCCTGTAGACCCACAAGGCAGAAAGGGGACAAGATGGTTACCCTGATGCTAGAGACATGTGATGAGGGAAATCAGCAGGGTGGAGAGTGGTGGCTGGATGGGCTGGACACAAGGTTCACGGGCTGGATGGCTGGACAGAAGGGGTCAGGTAGACTGGTCAGGGAGCCCTGGTTGAAGCTCAGTGGATGAATGAGTCTGGAAGTCTCAGCACCTGGCTCCCCTGATACGGTGTACAGACCTGAGTGACAACAGTTGAGCATGTGTGCTTGTGAGTTAAGGGAACTGTAACCTTGGCTTCTACACCTGGCTCCCCATGGTGGCCTGTGCAGTGATGGAGCCAGCACCAGCGTGGCCGCGGCTATGGTGGGCAGGTGTCTCTGCACCTGCAGGGCATCATTCTTCAACAGTGCCTCTGGTGGTGAGTGGGAGTATTGCACTTGCTGTCCAAGGAGACCGCACTGATTGGTATTCAAAGGCAGCGGGCGCAGATGAAGCCCCGGAGTTCTTGGATAAGTAGCGGGAATGAGCACAGGAAAAATAAAATAACATCAAGAAAGAGGGAGATTCTGGACTTCATGCTGATTAGTGGAAATGGCTTGAGTGATTGATTTAATAACAACAAAAATAGGTCCTATAATTATACCTCCATTTGGTGAAATAGCCCACACCAGTTATGAAGCTCACACAGTGCACATGACTTTGCATAGAATTGGATTTCAGTACATGTTTGTCCAATGAAGAGACTGGATGAGGGAATAGAATGAAGGCTCATTGAAACCCACACTCTGATAGACACATCACATATTTATCCAATTTATTTTTCACAACCCGGTAAACATTGTTATCCTCGTTCTACAGATGAGCCGTTCCAGGGCCCATCTCCAGCAGCAAATGATGGAAACAGTATTTGAACCCATGGCTGATTCCCGAACCAACGCTGGCCCTACTCTGTTGTCTCTTTGGCCAGATGGGATGCTGCAGGGATGTCTGCAGCAGCTTTGGGCACTGAATGGTAAAACAGATGATTTGGATGTGACTGTGGTTAACGGAGTCTCGGGACTGGTGAAAGTGATTCATATGAAATGAAATCAAGCAAAGCTTTTACAAAGGAACAAATTCTGGTTTTATCCTGAGAGTTATGATCTGGTGTGAGGATTATGGTGCTGAGAGTCCTAGCAAAGCCATCACCAGCAATACCCGTGAGTCCCATGAGTTACGACCATTCGCTATTGGGGAGGGGAAGGGAGAAGGGAATAAAGGAAAGCAAGTCAAAGATATATCGATTGAGAGACGAAAAGGAAGTCAGTGGAGTGGGAAAAGAAGAGAGGAAAAGAGAAAACTTTTGCTAAAACTGATGCATTAAGAGCATTCAACTGAAAGAAACATTAAGTGCATCTGGATGATTTTGCAAGGAGTCCTGCCTGAATCACGTGAGGTTAATTATTTTGACCCCCATTTTCTGCTATCACACTTGACTGAGGGCATCCCAGACTGGAAATGACACCGCTGCCCTCAATAACGTGTCTACAGCAACTAATGATCTCTCTGGAGTGTAACTCGAGTTCCTACAGTGCAACTGTAACTCTAGAAGCAAATTGGCTTGGCAGTAATGGCTTCAACATAATTGCTAGTAGTTTCTGGTCCATTCTGGCAAGAAACACAAAGAATGCAATTGTTAAGTTTTCTTTCTTAAGGCCCTATAGTTCATCTTGCAATATCAGAGACTATGTGACTGTTGGAAGCTCATTTGTGCAGAAGCACTAGTTAGACCAAGCCCCGGGAGGGTGTAGACCCTGATTGCCTTGTGCACATTGTACTCAAGAGCCTGGCACACAAGAGTAAATCAGTGAGTATTTGAATAAAAGGATAAATATGTGCTGAAGCCTGGTTTCTTTGAAGCCATCTTTTTCTTTCTTTGCTTTTGAGCCTCTCTGATGTATCAAGATGCCTGCTAGTCTTTGAGGGTATAATGCTCAAAAAGACATGTTCCCTGTCCTCAAAGAGCTTATAGTTAGTGGGCCAATTCTCCTATTTTGAGAGAGAGGAAAAAAATGTTGTTGCAACAAGGCATTGAGACACTGTTGGCTAGGCCTGCCTCTGTTACTTTTTAAAGAAATTTGTCCACTTCTGGTTGTATATCCTCTGTATACCCAAAAGACTACAAGACTCAGGAACACCTTTAGAAAATCAGGAAGTGCAACAGTTTGTTTTAAGGCTCATTCATTAATTTAACAAATACTGACTGAGCCTCTGTCATGCATTAGGATCTGTTTGGGGCGCTAGGAAACTGGCATGGATAAGACAGTTCCATGTCCTTGTCTTCCGGGGGCTCATATTCTAGATGGGGAGGCAGACAATATGTGAGAGAAATAAGTAGTAAAAGAAGTATCTGAGACGTTCTGTTGTAACAGGTGCAGGGCCTCGGAAGGACTTTAGATTTTACTCTGAGACGGGGATGAAAATAATTCTTCCCCACGTTTCTCCCATTTTCTGTTCAGACAAACAAGCCCCTCAAAAGCCCCTTCTCCACCTATGAAATCCCTTAGGGGAGGGTTTGATGTGCAAATTTCTGAGAGCAGAAACAGCCCCCCCCCAACCAGGTCCTAATGCTCAAGATTCCACCAAAACCATAAACAAATGAATTTACTTCCGTGTTCCTCTGGTGCCTCACTTATCAGATGAGGATCACAAGGTCTGCAGAGCAGTTGCATTTCAAAATAAAATGGATGTGAAAACAGCTGAAGCCCAGTGAGCCCTTGATAAATGCTGCTTCTGAAAGCAAAATAAGATTCTTTCATGAGGTAACAGGCTTTTTCTGGGCTTATGAAGACATAAGGTTTAAAGCGTAAATTTCTTATGCTCTGGCCTCTCCACAAGGGAGTGGATCTTGGGACCCCAATGCTGCTGCGGTAGGGAGGATCGTCAGGCAGTGCTTAGTAAGGTACAAATGACCTTAGCAGAGTTTCCCCACCCATCTTGGGGACAAGGAACAGAAATCAATTGTGAGGGTCCTCTCCTGTCCCCTGGGACCTAGATGGATCATGGATCATGAATATTTAAATGCCACTACTTGTTGACACTCATGCTCATACCCTGATTCAAGATCACAAATCCACAAGATGTTGCTCCATGTCACCTGGGTCTCCTTTAGACAATAGTAGCAATTATAACAATGGTATTAATAATGGCATCTTGCAGTTACCAAGCTTTTATTAGACACTTATTAGCACTTTACCCATTTTAGCTCATCAGATGCTCCCATCAGCCCTGTGAGGTGGACACTCTTACTGTCCCCATTTTACAGATGAGCAAAGCAAAGTGTAGGCAAGGTCACCAGCATGCTTCAATTCACAGAGCTGGTGTGAGCTGGGTCCAGGATTTAAACTCAGCACTCCATGGCCTCACAAGGCACCTGAGCAGCAGCCTGCTTCAGTGACCCGGTCTCTTCCCTGAAGCTGGTTCCCAGCACCAAAAGTGGCAGGTGGGCAATTGACTTACCCTCTTAAAGCCTTAGTCTCCTTGTCTGTGAAATGGGCAGAATAACGGCACAGGACTGAATGAGATGTTGGCTCCCAATACATGTTGATGTCCTTCCCTCTATGGAGATCCAATCTGTACAGAGAACTGAGTGGGACATTCCACTGTCAGAGGGCATGCAGGTCACAGAGCCCACAAACGTGTGGCTGGTTGCCCTGTATACATGTGAGAATCGGTATTGCCCATCAAAGCATTTGAGTACTGACATTGTTTTATTCAAGGGCATCAAGCTTTATCAGAGAATAACTCCTCCTGATAGGACTACATGGATTGTGACTTTAAGTGAAGCCCTTGAATGTTTTGGTTTCAGGTGGCAGCCTCGGAATATTTTCCCAGCAAAGTTAATTAAATGCACCCAGTGCTCTCCATGCACCTTCTCTGTCTCTCCCACAGTCAGGCCTGCGTTTTCATGTGCCTTCCCTTGATCTATTTTTATACTATCACATAATAGTTTATCCCCTAAATATATCCATCATCCTGGGTTTGCATTTTTTTTTTATTTATTAAGTCTTCTGCCAGCCTCCCATAGTTTCAACAGTGTTAGGTCAACTCTGAGTATTGGAGAATATAGAATTAGAAGATGTGGGCCCAAGTCCAGCCTCTGGTGGCTTCTCTCCTCTGTGACTTGGGGCGATCCCACTCTGTTAATCCAAGTCTTGGTGTGCACTCTTATAAAATGGGAGCAAGAGCCACACTGAACGGGTGCAGTACGGCTTATGGAAGGTAAGGTTATGAGTGCAGTATAAACGGAAGGGACTGTCATTAGAAATGGCCCGCCTTTGCATGGGCTTACTGAACAGTACCGAGTCCCACCATACAGGCAGAGAAAGGCATTTCAGGAAGGACGGTAAGCTTGTGGGCTGTGGAAACAGATTGGCCCCGCTCCCAGCTCTTCCTAAGTCTATGACCTTGGACACATGATTTAATCTCACTGTGCCTCAGTTTAGAGAGCAAACAGCTGTAAATGGAGATGATAATTGTAGCCACATGGATGGTCTATATTAGGATTCACTCAGTGGTGCTCAACGGAGGGTGATTTTGCCCCCAGGGGACATTTGACAACGTCTGGAAACATTTTTGGTTGTTACAACTGGGTACTGGGGGTGCTGATGGCATCCAGTGGATAGAGGCCAGGGATGCTGCTAAAGATCCTGCAGTGTAGCTCCCCCTCAGCATAGACTCATCCAGCCCAAAACGTCAACAGTGCTGAGGTTGAGAAACTCCCATTAACTAATATAAATGCATATAAATTCTTGGCACAGTTATTGGCACTTGATAAATGTCTACCTTGAGGAATAAAGTTGGCTATGTCTGGAGAGAATGATGGAATGCCTTAATGTCAGCTACAGCACTGGGATTGGAACCTGGGTGCTGATTCCATTCCCAGTCCACTCTCGGTCCCCTGCACACGCCAGATCCACCGCAGACCTATTGCCTCATGCTGAGTGTGTGCGTGTCAGTCTGGCTCATCCATCTGCCAGCTCCATAGATGAAAGGCCTTAGCCTGATTCCTCTTTGAATGTCTCCTGATGTTTAGTGCTGTGACTACACACAGAGCAGGCTCCATTATGGTCAGTAAAATCAATAGCTGCTTTAGAAGTGGTTGGCAGTTTGGCTGCAGGGCTTGCAGAGATATATAGATGAACAATTGACAACATAGTCAATTGTTCAGGAAAGAGGGTGGGGCTCTTGTAGGAGGTACTGATGAGTGACTGGGGTGAGCAGCTTGTCCTCCAAGACCACCTGGCCCTGGCTGGAGATGTCCATGCCCCCAGCCCTCACAGAGGAAAGAACACACTTAGAATGAAGGAGCGGGAGTCTTGGGATCTCCCGACCTGGAAAGACTGCTGACTTTTCTCCCAGACAGAACTTGGGAGAGTGACTGTTCACAGAACCACCAAGGACTAGGTCTACAAGGGACCACAGGAGTCATCTGGCTTCTGTGCTTGTCTTAGGAGAAAACAGAGGTCCAGCTAAATCCTGGTAGAAGCTGGACCAGAGCTCGTGGAAACATCTTATGAGTATTATATCCTCACAAGCCAGCAGAGAGCTTGATATATGAGAGATGCTTAGGAAGGTGTAAACGACTATAGCAAAGTTTCCCTACCCATCTCAGGGAACAGGACCCTGAACTCATTGGTGAGAGTCCCTTCCTCATCCCATGAGACCTAGAGGAACCCTGGCTCATGAATACTTAAATGCCGCCGCATGTTGACACTCATGCTCATACCCTGATTCAAGATCACAAATCCACAAGGTGTTGCTCCATGTCACCTGGGTCTCCTTTAGACAATAGTAGCAATTATAACAATGGTATTAATAATGGCATCTTATAGTTACCAAGCTTTTATTAGATACTTATTAGTGCTTTACACATTTTAGCTCATCAGATGCTCCCATCAGCCCTGTGAGGTGGACACTCTTACTGTCCCCATTTTACAGATGAGCAAAGCAAAGTGTAGGCAAGGTCACCAGCATGCTTCAATTATCAGAGCTGGTATGGGCTGGGTCCAGGATTTAAACTCAGCACTCCATGGCCTCACAAGGCACCTGAGCAGCAGCCTGCTTCAGTGACCCGGTCTCTTCCCTGAAGCTGGTTCCCAGCACCAAAAGTGGCAGGTGGGCAATTGACTTACCCTCTTAAAGCCTTAGTCTCCTTGTCTGTGAAATGGGCAGAATAACGGCACAGGACTGAATGAGATGTTGGCTCCCAATACATGTTGATGTCCTTCCCTCCATGGAGATCCAATCTGTACAGAGAACTGAGTGCAACATTCCAGTGTCATCTCTCCTTATGTCCCCAGCCCAGGGCTCTCTCTGCATTATGCACAGACACCTTGCCCTACCTACCCTCAGGAATCTCTGGGGACAATGAGGTGACGTCCCTTACTTATTGGTGTCCTCCCACATTGCTTTGGCAAAGTGTGAAGACCAAAATTAGGAAATAAATCTTTGCTGAATTGCATGCATAATCAGACAGAGAAAAAAGGGACTCATATCCATATGTATACACAGTATTTATACTTACATACACAGAGAGAGGGAAAGACATTTACCTCATTCTCATGCCTTCAACCATAAGCTCTTGAAACCTGGCCTCTGGTATCTTGTTTTTGGCCCTTTCAATGACACATGCAAGGACACTTGGGGGCTGAAAGGACCTCCCTGTTGGCGCCATCCGACCAAGTCCTGTAGTTTCCTGAAGGCTGCAGTTCCATCCCAGCCCTTCCCTGATGCTCTCTCTCCTCTCTCCAGCCCTCTGGAATTCCTCTTCCCTAAACCCAAATCTTCTCGCCATGACCAGTGTGTGGCATCACCACGCTGCTTCACGTGTTATGTCTCTGTGAGTTGTCTGCGGAGAAGCTTGATTAGAATAATGGCAGAATGGAAAGAATGTGAAATTCTGAGTCAGAAAACCAGGATTTGAGCCCAAGTTCCACGTATTATCTTATCAAGATCTTCTACCCTCTGAACCTCAGTTTTGCTTTTATGACATGGAAACAGTGGCCCCTCCTCTACTTATGGAAATCAAATAGGATTGTGCCTGCAGAAGAGTTTCACATTAAGTGGGACGCAGATTTAAGACATTATTAGTGCCTCCTCCATGAGATGGAAAGACTATGTTTTTTCTGTTTTGTACATCCTGCCGTCGTGCCTACGCCTATAGGTAGTATGCAGACGCCATCCCCATGCAGTGCCTACACGTTACGGTACGTGTAATGAGTTTGTAACAGAATGCATATCGATGCATGGAAAAAGATGAATGTGATTACAAACATAGATGCATGTCTCCTTTTCCCCCTAAATCCTGTTTTGCTCTTTCTTATTTCTATTTTATTACTCTTATTTCATTTTGTTTTATGAAGAGCTAGGGAACAAATAAACTGAATTAAAATGAATACACAACTACTTGTACAGGAGATATAGAAAAGTCACCAAATGTGACTAGGTGCACAAAGGAAGTACACTGTGATCTGCATGCACTTTTTTAAAGAGCAGAGAGATGGACAGAGAGGGGAGCAGGTGGGAGGCACGGCTAGAAGAAGGTGGGGGATCACGAGTGAAGGAGGTTGTGTGATAAGCGCGGTGATCAAAGTGTGCTAAAATGCCACCACGGCCAACCACAGGTCCCTCAACAGCAAAAGCAGCTGTAACCACACGTGTAGGACACAAGGGGGAGAGGAAGTTCCATTCAGAAGCCAGGCGAGGACCAACTTCTTCAGGACCGTTCCTCCCTCCCTGTTTTCTAGAGTGCCAGCTCACCTGTGGCCAAGGCGGTGCTAATAAAGTTCTTGTTGAAAGCCCGTCTGTTGACGGTGGGCTTCAGGGACTCCATGCATTTCTCCT
This sequence comes from Lemur catta, assembly GCF_020740605.2. Taxonomy (NCBI): domain Eukaryota; kingdom Metazoa; phylum Chordata; class Mammalia; order Primates; family Lemuridae; genus Lemur; species Lemur catta. The sequence goes on along the minus strand of NC_059142.1, from coordinate 22,809,105 downwards.
GGTTTATGAAGCACTTGGCTCCGGAGATTGAGCGACAGAGTGAAAACAAACAGAGCCGGTTTCTTTCTTCTACTTCTTTCCCCGGGGAAAGAGGGGCAGAAGTAGACAAAGGAGGAGGACGCATATAGACAAAAATAAAAGATGATTTAGAGAAACAAAACATCCAACAGAGGGTGGACAGGACAGGGGTCAGTGGGGTGGACTTTCACATCCTTGAGGAATGGAAATGACATGAAATAAAATCCGAAATTTCCTGGTCCTGGGGAACTTCTTACAGCCGTGGGGGAGATTTGAGGCAGGTCTGCTTTGTTTACAGAAGAGAGGACCTCTGTGTCTCTAAACAGAGGTACTGGCTTAAAGACCCTCGGGATAAAATGGCTGTGGTCCGGCATGATCCAGAAGCCTCCTCTGAGCCTAGAGAAAGGAGTCAGCCCTTCCATGGCTAAGGAACTATAGGTCTCATCAAAGCAAACAAACTAAGAGAACGTTAAAATCTACTGATTCCATCCTAAAGGGTGAGGGCTCATTATAAACTAATTTTTGCTTATGAAAAAATGCATCGAGGGTAAGGAACTGTTTGGAGTTCCTCCTGTGGATTGTATTTCTTAGTTTACACCAGCAAGCATTTATTAAAACACCTGCTATTTAAGTTATAATAATGCTTTATGACATCCTTACCCTATCAGATTAGGAAAGTGGGGAGAAGCCAGTATGGGAAGTGCCAAGATCAGCTGGCCATTCAAAGAAGATGTGAAGAAAAAATAACTCTTTAATAGGGTAGATAAGCAGCCCTCGGTTCATACCTAACCTGAATTTTCACCTGCACTCGTGTTTTTGTAGACTATGAAGCTAAGGGGCACTGAGTCATCATCAGCCCCAAAGCCATCGTTTTCCAGTCAAGCAACCTCAGCTGAGATTCTCTAGGAGCAAAGACCTCTGCTGCCCCTGCACTGACCCTGGCTCCTGTTAGGGCTTCCTCAGTGCTGGGGTGACAATGGGACAGGGTTGAGAAGAAGGAAGTACCCCTCATCTTCCTCAGGAACCAGACTCAGGGCAGGCCCCAGGTTCCCCAGGGTGAGATGCGGGTCTCCACTCTTGCATCTCAGAGAGACAGCCTCAGCATTAGAGATGAGTGAATTCATTCATGTGTTCATTTGTTCATTAATTTTTATACTATTGAGCATCCCTCCTCTGGCTCAGGCTGGGGATAGAGCCTCCAACCAGCCAGGCACGGTCTCTGCCCCGAGGGTGGGGGCTTCCATTCCAGTAAGAGCAATATATATGTCACAAGGAGAAGAGAGAAATTGCAGGAAGCGATTAGTACTGAAAAGAAAAGGCAACATGTAATAGGGCAGTGAGTGGGGTAGAGGTGGGGACAGGTAGGCCAGCCAAGGACTCTCAGGGGAGGTGACGTAGAAGAAGCCAGTTGTCGGGGAACTCCTTCCAGGCAGAGCGAAAGGCAAGTGCAAAACTCCACAAACCAACCTGGCATGGCTGATGAATAGGAAGAGCTCCTGATGAGGCTGGGGGCATGTCTGATCCTGGGTGGGGTCTTTGAGCTGCCCTCCATAAACCCATTGAGGAAAAGAGCCTTCCCAGGCCCCACTGTTAGAGAAGCTGAGTCAGTAGGGGGTGGGGGGAGGGGGAACAGAGCAGGAATCTGCATGTTTAACAAGTGTTGGGTGATTAGAATTCACCTGGCCCTGCCATCAAACTGCTCCAGCAGATGGTGACATGGGGTTAATGATCAGAATCCCAGATTCTAACTCATTTTTATCCCATTAACCGGGCATTTATGATTCGGTCAAGGCTCATGTCAAATCGCAGCAGCAGGAGGAGGTCTCAGGAATGACTTAGCACAGATGAGGAAATGTTGATGTTGATGTCGCAGAGATGTTGCACGCTTTCCTGAAGCCACACAGCAAGTTGAGTCCACTTCAGGGTTCAGATCAACTGGCCGCTGAGCCCCAGAGGTCCGCTGAGGGTGGACTGGCTTCTGCAGTTTTCTCCTGGAAAGAAAAATAGCAACTCTAGATGGAATCTCAGTCAAGTACCCACGAAACGTCTGGCTTTCTTTCAGGCCCCTCCCTGGCATATCCTTCATGACAAATTATTTGCTAAGTGTTCGCCGAATAGGAATAGCTGTTGTATGAAGTGTCTTTTTCAAAACTAAGCAACAGCAGAAAAGTGCTTTGGTTTTACAGTAGTTGATCTTTAACCCCCCATTTATGGTAATGATGAGCTGGGAGGAACTGTTCTTTATGGAGGCCACTGAGTTTGAAGTAACAATGTCATCTGTATATTAGAACGTTAGTCTTTCTTTTTTTTTTTTTTCTCCTAATTAGGGGGTGGTGGTGTGGCATGCACCTATCACATGCTAAGCAGCAAATTAGCATTTGAGCTGAGCTTATCTTAGATCTCAGCTTCCTTCTCTCTCCTGCCTGTTGCTGCTTGCAGAGGCAGGAAGCTGCACTCTGAACCCGACTGTCCACAGCAGTCAGCTCAGGGCAGGCCCCAGGTCACTGGAGCTGGAAGAGGATCCCCCTCTTTGCATCTCAGAGCTGCCGCCTCAGTGCCATAGACAGTGAATTCGTTCCTCAGCTCATTGATTTATTCATAAGCGAATAAATCTATCACAGCAAAAATCTGGGCATGTGGTCTAATAGGTGGTTAAATTGCCTGATTTGCAAATAAGTTTATCTGGAAAGTTCTTTAATGTTCAGTTATACACTTCACCCAAAAGACCATAATGATACATAATTAGGGCAGTGCCTAAACATCTGGCTGAATAGACCCACTCTAAACCCAATCTCTGATACCCCCTACACATACCCTCAGTGCTACGCAAATAGGTATCGTGAATCTGATTGAAGAGGGGAATGTTTAATCAACTGCATAACACAAAAGCATTTTTAAGGACCGTGGAATATCTAATATTTGTATGTAAGCCATACTGCTAATTGCAAATGAGTCTTACCAATTAAAGAGGGCCCTTAAGAAGAGCTATGTAGAAACATTTTATTAATCACCAAGTTGAATTGCTATATGTGCTAGAAAATGGTACAGCAGTATTTCTTGGAGAATATTCTATAACTCAGATGTTTCATGTTCAAAATGGATGCCACAATGGTCTGTGCTATTGAGACCGTGTTGAAACGTTTGTAGTCAGGCTGTGGACCATATCCTCTGGATCCAGTCATGCCTGGGTCTGACTATCAGCTCTGCCACTTTTTAGCTGTGGGACCTGGGGCAAAGTAGCTCTCCACTCTGCACTCAGTTTTCTCATCTGTCAAATGGGCTTGGTAGTAGCCTCCTCTGAGGGTTACTGATAACGTCCTGTCAAACGTCAAGCACAGAGCCAAGTGCCCAGTAATGAAATTCACCATTAGGGCCATTCTCCTCTGGTCTCCCCACCTCACCCAAAAGTGCCTAGCCCATCTGGAAAAGATTTAGTCAAGAGCCACTTCAGAAGACCTTGAGAGGACCTTAAGGCTGTGGACAGGGAGCAGAGCAGAGTTAGGAGTGTGCTTGACACTGGCCTACGGGAGGGGATGGTAACACTTTTGGGCATACAGTGACATCTTCCAGAGCTTTCAATGGTTCCCCGATCACCTGGAAGAGAACACCAACATTGAAAAAGAACATTCTCTGAGTAGTCATCAAGAGAAAGTGTCAATTGCTAAGTGTCTAAATCATACCAGACACTTTATAATCTATATCTCATGTCATTTGCATGGTAGCTCTATGAGTAGAGCTCATTACCAGCCCCACCATTTTGGAGGTGGGCAAACTGAAGTCCTGGGAAGTTCACTAACTTCCCCCAAGGGCTCAGAGCAGTAGGAGACACAGCACATCAGAGATGCGAACTCAGGTCTGGGTGACTCTACCCCGTGATGCTTCCATGTTGTTTTTAATCCTCAAAACAAACCAATGCAGAGGTGGGAGGTGGCTAAGCAGTGAGCGAATTTATAAGGCGGAAAGGCAATTAGAACAACCCTGAGCTCCATCTCTGCACACGTGAGAAAACATGTCTGGGAGGTGAACTAAGAGAAAAATGTGATCCTGTGAAATGAAGAGGCTTCGTGGGGCAAAACAGATCTCAATTGGTGGGGAAGAGGGTGGAAGGAAGGAGGGAGCACAGTGAATACTAGGAACCACAACCATGCTGCTTCTCCGGCTATCCATGCAGAGGTGCAGGGACTGGTGTGCATGCCTCTCTCTCTGCCTCCACCCCACTGAACTTTGAGTTAACAAAGGCAGGACATGTAATGCCTTCACCTTTGTCTCTGAAAAGCCAACACAGTGCCCGGTACAGAGCTCGACGTCAACACGCTTATTAAACAGGCGGGTGAGCCAAAGAGTTGTGAGATTAATCTGGGAAGTCTTCCCATATGAGGGGGCCTTGAGCTGTGAAAAAATGGACAACAGGGATGTGGCTTGGTGGAAAGAAGGTGCAGAGCTGCTTTATACAAGTGAGGAACTGGGGTGTGTGTGTGTGTGTGACAGGGAACGACGCACACAAATGCTTGCTCCCTTCCTAAATTTGGGAAAGAGTGTTTTGGATCTGCTTTTTCAACCTGCGTTTTGGAGGCAAACATGCCTGAGTTCAAGTCCCAGCTCCGACACCACTAGCTGTGTAACTTGGACATTGCACTTTACTTTTGTGAGTGCCAGTTTCCTCATCCGTACAACAGGGGTAATAACAAGAACACAGACCTGTCAAGAAGGTTGAGAGGGATAAGTGAGATGATATGACACCCTCACACAGCTCCTGACACATGGTAGACCCTTAGTTAATTTTGGTCCCTCTGTATCAAAAACCTGAGTCTCATCTAAGCAGCCCTGCAGGCAGGGATCTGGGGCCTCTGGACTGGCAGATGTGTGAGGTCGATCAGCCTTTGCCATTTGTGCCTACTTGTGATGTTTCTGCTATTTGAGCTCTCAGGATCAATAAACCACTGATTTAATGCCACAGGTTGCCTCAGAGTGCATCCGCACACTGCTCTCCGTGGATCTGGTTTAGCAGGAGGCCAGATGGGATAGAAAAATATTTCAGAGTAGATCTAAACCTAGAGGGACATGCTGCTCTGGGATTCCTTCTTTCCAACCCTCTTCCAAGGAGCGTTATTTAAGCCTGGCTTGCCCTAGAGACATGAGGTTGGCTCATCAAGGCGTCTCCATGTGGCTCTGCCCCAGCTTGGCAGTGCGGCTTGGGTTGGCCACTGAAACTTTTTGTTCCTTTCCTCCTGATGGAGATTTAGCATCATCCGTTCAATAGGTTCCAGCCATTGGAGCCCTGGCATGGGGCAAGGGGCAAGGGGCAGGCCACACCCGCCTGCCAGCAGGGGCTGACTTCCAGGGAATTTTCAGGAAAAAGGAGGTAGGTGGTTGAAAGCCTAATTCTTTGGCTTCCACCTATAGTTCCAGCTGTGCTTCCATCTGGTAAATCCTGGGCCAGAATACACACACACACACACACACACACACACACACACACACACACACGCTCTCTTTCTCTGCCCAAATGGAATGGTCTGCAGCCTGCCCTGCCTGGAATCCCACTTGCCTTTATTTTTCAGATACAGAATCTCCTAATAGCTATATGGGGGTGGGGGCTACTTGTTGCTCTTTCTCTGAGGGCTCCAAGGGGCAACCTGGCTTTTCTGTCTGGGAGGAGGGGCTGCCGCTGCTCCCCAATGTCCCCTCCCTGCCCGCAGCAGAGGCGCTCTGCTCCCTGCCTCCCCCATTTCCAGCATTCTCCCCTCTGGAGACCCCAGCTTGCGCCTGACCTGGGGGTCCCCTTTGAGGCAGAGGAATGCTGCCCCCACCCTCGCACCTGGCTCATGGGAGTTTAGCAAGGGCCTTCCTGCCATGGTGGGGGTTGGGGGCCGGTCGCCCACCTGGAGGGAGAAGCACCCCCCCGCTGCTGTCTCCCTCCAAAAAAGGCTAAAAAGAAACTTTCTCCAGGTCCCCAGCCCCTGCCAGCCCCTTCTCTCCCGCCCCGCCCTTCCCCCCCCACAGCAGCCTGGTGGGGGCGGGGACGAGGGGGGGCGCGCAGGCTGGGCGCCCGGGGGTCCCTTTCCTCCCGGGAGGCGGGGAGCACAGAGCCCCCGGGTGACCCCCGCTTTCGTCCCCGCCCAGTCTCGGAGGCCGGTCCCCGCCTCGCGGCGGCAGCGCTGCCTCCTCTCCGGGGCGCTAGCCGCGGCCGCCGGCATTTGGAATTCTGCCCAAAACTGGGGGCCTGGAGGAGGAGCAGCAGGGGCGGAGGGACGGAGGCCGGCGGCGAGGAACGCAGCGGAGTGCAGACCGGCGCGGAGAGCGGCGGAGCGGCGGCGGCGGCGGCGGCTCGCAGGGCCGTGCGACCGCAGTGCATCAGCGAGCCTGCCCGGCGTCCCCAGGGCGGTTAACACGGGGCACGATGCACTGGTTAACAGGCTCCGAGCTGCTCGGCGACTTGTTTTAAGCATTTTCTCCCTCGCTCTCGCTTTTAATCTTGTCTCTAGTGGCGTGTGTAGGGGGGAGGACTTTATTTCCATTGGCTAAGCCCTCCCTTCCCACCCACATCTCTTCCACATCACCTTGGTGTCTCCCTAAATAAAACCAGCCCTCCTTATCGCCTGGAAAAAATCAGGAGCTAGAGTTTGAATGGGTTTTATATAAACACTCACCCCTGTCAGCGTGCGGCTGGGCTCTCGGGATGAACTCCCGGCGTCTGGCCTGATGCTCGCCTGGCGTTCTCTCCCTTGAACGCCGAGGTCTGAGCAGAGCCGGAGGACTGAGAACTCTCCTCTGAAATCTGATTAACCTGAAGCCAGTTGCGGAACTGCACAGGGTCCCGATGGACCTCAAGGAGAGCCCCAGCGAGGGCAGCCTGCAACCTTCTAGCATCCAGATCTTTGCCAACACCTCCACCCTCCATGGCATCCGCCACATCTTCGTGTACGGGCCGCTGACCGTCCGGCGAGTGCTCTGGGCAGTGGCCTTCGTGGGCTCCCTGGGCCTGCTGCTGGTGGAGAGCTCCGAGAGGGTGTCCTACTACTTCTCCTACCAGCACGTCACCAAAGTGGATGAGGTGGTGGCCCAAAGCCTGGTCTTCCCGGCTGTGACCCTCTGCAACCTCAACGGCTTCCGCTTCTCCAGGCTCACCACCAATGACCTGTACCACGCCGGGGAGCTGCTGGCCTTGCTGGACGTCAACCTGCAGATCCCAGACCCACACCTGGCCGACCCCACGGTGCTGGAGGCCCTGAGGCAGAAGGCCAACTTCAAACACTACAAGCCCAAGCAGTTCAGCATGCTGGAGTTTCTGCACCGGGTGGGCCACGACCTCAAGGATATGATGCTCTACTGCAAGTTCAAAGGGCAGGAGTGCGGCCACCAAGACTTCACCACAGTGAGTACTTGGTTTTCAGCTCACTCTTGTGTCTGGTCCTCCGGAGAGGTGATGCGCCGGTGGTCTCCTGCTTGGTTTGGGGTCTCCTTGTGCTTTGGAACAGGAGAGAGAACAGGACCTCAGCTGCAGGCCAAGAGGGTAGTTGGCCAGAGTTGTGGGAGCTGGTGGTGGCAAAGGCTGCCTGCCACACTTCGAGCGCTGTTGGCAGCTCAGATACGGAGGGCGAGTGGGGGGCTTGCCGTGGGGGCTCACTTCCCCAGATGTGCCTAGTTGGCTTCCTCCCAGCCAGAGGGAGGAGGCCAGGGTTGTCCGTTGTCTGGGGCGTTTTGGTGTCCGAGCTGTGTGATTGGAACAGCTTGTCATTGATGAGGTGGCATTCTCTCTCTCTCTCCCTGTGTCTCTTTCTGCTCGGAAGTGGCATCAGGCACTGCATCCTGTGGGCTGGGCTGGAGCTAAAGCCGTCAGAGAAGGGGGTGTGGGGCCCCAGGCAGCCTGCATGGCTCCAGCGGCTTTGGGAGCTGGCTGGAGCAGGGGATGCTGCAAAGGTGTGGAAGTCTCTTTGCTTCCTTTTCCTGGGTGGATTCTGAGCTCCATGTGGGGAGAGGAGAGGCCGGGGACCCCAGGGCTCCATCTGAGCTGCTGACAGGTTGGAGCAAAGAGATGTCCAGAGTGCTCGGGTAGAGAGGAGGGTCTGGGTGAAGGCGCGTGTGCAGGACCGTCAGTGAGATAGATGCGTGTGAGGGTGAGGCAGTCCTGGCTGCCGAGTCTGGGAGCTTTAGCTTGAAACTCAAAAGCTCAGTTTTCTCTCTGTGTAATTGCTTAACGACGTGGATGCAGGAGGAGTGGTGTGGGGAGGGGGCGCACAGCTGTAGGATTGGAAAGCCTGGAGGAGGAGTGTGGAGCAGAGTAAAGAGGAAAAGCAGAGGGGGGTGAGGCTCACGTTCAGGAAGGAGCTGGCTGGAGGGGCAGAGAGAGAAGGATAGGAGGAGAGCCGTTGCTGCCAGGGTTCTCTGCCCAATTAGTGGGCTGCTCGGCATAACTCGGCATAACAGACAGGTCAGACAGCTGCGACTGTTCTTTGCTGCCAGGAAAGTCCAGGGCATCAGGGGCCGTGGGACCCCCCCCAGAAGTCCAGTGTGCCTGCTGCTCCCATAGTTGCTGTAGGGAGAATTGAGAGCTTTTGAGTCTCAGAGCTTTGAGCCAAAATGCAATTCCAAGTTCGGGATGGCAGGTGCAGCAGTTACGAAGGGACAGGGCTGTGACATCAGCACTCGTCTGGGGATCTCTGCCTAATTAAGACATTCCTTACCTTTCCTGTGGTGCATCCATTCCCCACCCCCTCTCAGATTCACCAGCCTCTTGCTCTGAGGTTCTTTTAAATCTACAAGCAGTCTCTGCCTGCAACCCCTGTGATTGCTGCTGGCTGTCTCTGATTCTGGAAAAGCCCAGAGTGCCGGGGGCATTGCCTCTCGCAGCCTGTGTGCTAGAGCTCTGTTTCTTGGGGGAGCTGTTTTGTATCATCCCTTTTAAACATCGTGAGGAAGAGCACAGCAAAATCAGCAGTAGTGTGTGCTAAAGAGCAAGCCAGACTGAGCCGGGGGAAGGGACCGGCAGTATTGGAAGCCCTTCTAAATGGAGCAAACCAGGATCCTAAACCATGTCACACACGAATAATGACTTAGGTGGCTTGGAGAGAGATGGGGAAAATGCCTCCTTCTTGGAGGCTGAAACTATCACTATATTCCACCTGTGCTTCCTAGCGCCCGGCTGCACTCAGCCTCGCCACTGCACCATGCAGCTTGGGGACACACTCAGCTGTTCCTGTCTGCCTGAACATGCATGGAACACACAGACAACAGAGAGAGGGTGACACAGCGGGAAACTGTAATGGGTGGCAGACCTGGGACTGACTTCTCTAGCATCCTCATTACGGCATGTCCAACTGGTGGCTTCCTCTGAGTTCATGTCCAAGTTCCATTTAAAAGTAAAGGTGTTTGACCCCGGGCTGCTGTTTTATACTTGGCCCATCATTTGAGTTGCTGGGGGCCCAAGAGGCCAAAGGTCAGGACTTAAAGCCTTTCCTGAGCTTTTGACCTCTCTAGGATGCCTCCCAAATAGGGACATTGCCTCTGGATAAGGTTTACTACTCAGTCAGTGGCATGTCATTATCTACTATACTCACCAAGTTCAAGACTGATCTATTTGAGCGTTGGACTGACCCTCTATGCATGACTTTCCCAAGTACTGAAAAGGAGGTGAGCCTCGGGGCTGCTCTGCAAGTTGCTCAGGGAGTGTCAGAAAGGGGCCCCACTCCAGGAAAGCCCAAGGAGGCCCCAGAGGGGAGGCTGGTCTTTGTACCTAATTGGTCACACTGAGCAATGCTGAGCCCCTGGTAGAGGAGTCAGGATGCCAAGTTTGTTGGAGACCTTGCAGTGAGGAGTAATCCTCCTGACTCACCCATTGTCTCCCTCTCCCTTTTGGCCTGGGATGTCGTTATGTTTATTCCTGGGCTCCCACCCCAGCAGGGAGCAGAGAGCCTGGATAGGTGGTTGCTGGAGAACCAACCACCGGCCTTCGCTCTCATCTCTCTGCTGCACATCCCTCTCCAACTGGCTTATTTATGAGGCTTTGCCTGAGGTTGTACTATGCTGGGTGGCTTCTTCCTCTAAGTGCTGTGGCTGACTTATTAGTGAAGTTGAGTATGGGGGAGGGGATGTCACAAGTGGATGGCTTTTTTCTGTATTTCTGTTTGTATAAAGCATACCTAGCGGCATCTCCAGGGCTAATGATTTTTAGCATAAGCTTCCTTATTCCAAGTTCTTAGCTGGTGTGCAATGAAGTGCGTAATACCCTTTAATTAGTGAACGAGCCATGATTCTAGCAGAGTGAGAGAAGGCTGTTTATGAAGGCTAAGAGTCTCCAGGAAGCCAGGCGTGGAATGCCTACTGTCATGTTAACAGGTGTGCTCCATGTTCGTGCAGGTACACTCTTATCGCCCACCTGGGAGGATCTGACCTCAGAAAAGCTTACAGTTTTTCTTCCTGGGAAAGCAGAAGAGGGCTTTGATTCTTTCCTGGAAGGAAGGGAGAAGGGGGAGTTGGACAGGGGTTGTATCTCTGGCCATGATGTCAAATGATCTGGGTTCAAGGTTAAGAGTAGGAAGACGTAAGTGTGCAGCCAGCCACATCATTTTCTTCCACATTCCCTGGGCTGCGTCTTGCATCCCCTCTAGGCCACAATTTGCTCATGTACTGTGCATAAACCCGTGACACAATGTATGTGAAAGTCCTTTTGTACACTGTTGCAGCTATACAGATGTGAGGTGAGTTAGCATCAGTGTCATCGGAAGCGCTGTTGCTGTCCAGCCTACCGGCCCTGTTTGCAGGAGTCGGACTTGATGAGTAATGCTATCAAGGATGCAGCCAGGGAGGGAGCGGCGGCTGCTGCTTTCTCTGTTTGGAGCAGCAGGTTAAATAAAGCCCAACCTCACTGAGATGGGGTTTCTTAGAATGGAGGTCACAGTTGGGTTCAATGGCTAACTCTTGCTGAGAGGTGGCAACCCGCTGTGTGTGACTAGCACATGACTGTTTCATGTGGTTTCTGTACTCATCACCTTGGGGTTCATCTGCCTCGCAGTCTGGGAATGCAAATGACACTTCAGTTTGCACGTTTAACCTGATTTCCATAGTTGTGTGTGTTTGTACTTTAAATTTGAGATTTCTTAAGAAAGGTATTTCTTTCTTTTCTTACTTGAAGAAAGTCTCTCTGCTCAGGTATCTTGTTAGAAGCACCGTGTGGATCTTAATAACTGACATCACCTAACATTGTAGAGACGGTGGAGGGGCCAGTTTAGGATGATCTTGCACAAGAACAGATGGGTGCCTAGCTCGTGGAGTCTAATTACTTCTTAGTACACAGGGAACATGTATGTACAGAATGTGGGTTTTGGAGACAGATCTGATTTGCTGTATAATTGTAGACAAGTTTCTTAACCTCAGTTTCCCCATCTCTAAAATAGGAACCACGATACCTACCACTCAGAGCTGTTGTGCCGACTCAGTGAGGTGACGTGTGGAAGACCTAGTGCGTGGCAGGTGCCTAGCACAGGGTGGGGCCCCACTTTGCCTAGTGTCCACAGAAGCTCATGACAGAGCCGAGCTAGAGTCTAGCTCACTCAGCTCCTGGTTCAGTGCTCTTCCCACTGTTCCCTGCTCTGACTTCAGCAACAGTGTTAGCACAGGCAACTGCTGTGTGTGTGGGATTCTCAATTCTCATCATGGTTAAGCTCTCACTTTTCCCCGTGCTTCCTTTATATAAGGTCCACTGCCTAACAGCCCCTCCTGTCTGGGCTTCCACATTCCATCTCACGCTCCCGTACTCACCTCCAGGAAGCTTGTCCTGCCCCAGCCTCTGAGAGGAGTGGGTGCCCTATGCACTATGTGCACAGCTTTTGTCACTGTTTCATAGTTGTTCACTCAGGGTCATTCCTTTGTCGATCAAATACAGCACCAACTGTGCAGCATGGGGACAATAGACTAGATCTTTGCCATGGCAGAGCTCCAGGCCATCCTCACCCGCTTCTAGATTAGGGACAGGCTGAGTGCAGGAACCTAGTGTCATTAAACACAGACCCTGCAGACATCATGCCAAATACAGGACCTGCCCACAGTAAATACCCAGCCATGGTTTGTTGACTGAATAGTTATTTGCTATTTCCTTAATGGACCCAGGACCCTTTGCTCACGGGCCTTTCCTACCCTCCCTCATTACCCCTCTCTCCCTGTGTATTTACTTGAATCCTACTCGTCTTTCAGAATCCAGCTCTCTGATCACTGTAGCTTGCTCTGGGAAACCATTGCCCATCCCCTCCCCGTTACCATAATCTAAATTAATCTTTTCCTCTTCTGTCTTCCAAACAGCGTTTCGGATTACTCCTCTTACAAAAGTCGTGATGCTTGCTTTGCATTAAAAGCATGAAGTGTTTGGGCCAAAGGGAACCTTAGAGATGATTCAGTTTAATGCTTGAGGTTTTTGGCTATTGATAATTTTTTAATTGTTTAATTTATAAGCAAGAATTACATAGATGTATGGTGTCTAACATGATATTTTGATATAGGTATACATTGTGGAAAGGCGAAATCAAGCTGTTTGACATATGCATTACCTCACATACTTATCTTTTTTGGGGTGTGTGTGTGTGGTGAGAACACTTAAAATCTACTCTCCTAGCATTTTCAGATATACAATACATTGTTATTAACTGCAGTCATCATGATGTACAATATATCTCTGTGTCCTTTGACCAACATCTTCCCAATCCCCTCGCCCCCCCAGCCTCTGGTAATCACCATTTTCCTCTCTGTTTCTATGAGTTTGACTTTTTTAGATTCCACATATATAAGTGAAATTATGCTGTATTTGTCTTTCTATGCCTGGCTTATTTCATTAAACATGATGTCCTTCAGGTTCATCTATTATATGTTGTTGCAAATGATGGGATTTCCTCCTTTTGTAAGACTGAATAGTATTCCAGTGTGTGTGTGTGTGTGTGTGTGTGTGTTGCATTGTCATTATCCATTTATCTGTCGGACACTTAGGTGGATTCCATATCTTGACTACTGTGAATAGTGCTGCAGTAAACGTGGAAGTGTAGGTAGCTCTTCTACATGATTTCATTTCCTTTGGATATATACCCAGTGGTGGGATTGCTGGATCTTGTGGTAGTTCTACTGTCACTATTGTGAGGAACCTCCACACTGTTTTTCACAATGGCTGTGCTCATTTACATCCCCATCAGCAGTGTACAAGGGCTCCCCTTCCTGCACAGCTCACCAGCACTGGTTATCCTTTGTCTTTGTGACCATGGCTGCTCTAACAGGGGCAAGGTGATGCCTCATTGCCAACCACTGATACTTCATGTCTTCTCCCCCCTCTTTATGAGACCCGATGTCTTCACTCACCCTTCTATTCTCAGCACCTATGACTTCTTAGCACATAGCTCTCAAACTTGTCTTCAGAGTTTGGGTTAAGTGGGCTTGAAGTTTTTTGAATGTAAGGCAAGTCTAGGTGATATAAGGTGAAATAGCTGTTTTTCAGCTTCCCCTTTTCAGCATAAGTACCTGGGATCCTACCTGCATAGGGATGACTTGTCCCATTATTGTCGTTATTTTAATAATACACTTTCTGATTGTAGAAGCAATCCATGCTCATTGGGGAAAACTTGGAGAGTGTAGGAAATAATAAAGAAGCAAGAAAGATTGCTCATAATAGCACCCTGGATAGAATCATATATATTATTTTGGCATTTGGGGAGCAGCCCCAGTCAGCTATGTAATGTGTGTGTGTGTGTGTGTGTGTGTGTGTGTGTGTGCACGTGCCTGAGCTCTCACCTTCTGTACATCTAGTGCCATGTACACACTCAATCAATGTCAGCTTGCTCCCTTCTTCTTGAGTCCCCTGGGTGGTCTCCAGGGTGTTAGGATATTCCTTGATTTTAGGCTCACAACTGAGCACCAGTCACTCTTCTTTGATGGCATCTTATTGATAGCACGGTTGTGTGTTTATCTGACTCCATCTTGATTCTACTGGTTTTTGGATGTTAGCTAGGATGCACCAGATGTGTTCCTTACACCAAGCCAGACATCTTGACTGAGGCCCCACCCTGGGTCAACTCTGGTCTCCTCGTGTGACCATCCATACTGCAAGCCTCAGCACACTGGTGTAGACCCTGACTCTCCCCCATCTGTGAAGTCTCTAGGCTCTATGTAAAAATGGTCTCAATTGCAATTAATGCAAATTAGATGATTTCTCATACTTCTTAAGATGCTCTGCAGTCTGGTGAGCCTTTGACATGCCCTGGCAGAGGCAGATTTTGGCAAACTGGGCAAGTAGTTTTCCGTGATGCCAACCTCTGGTTGGGATCATCTAGTTTGTAAAATCTTAGGTTGTGTGGTGTCTGGAAGTAAAGCTTTCAGGGGTATATGGAATTCCTTCTGATGTAGTGAAGCAGTAAGACAATGAGTGGGAAATGATGATTTTGATGGCCCACACCATCTACCTGCAAAGAAAAACTGAAGCTACTGCACAGCTTTTGAGCAGATGCCCAGTCGCTCACTGGGACAATCCATGTCTGTGCCTCCTTCCCTGGGAGTTCTTAGACCTCCAGAATTGCTTAGGAAACAGGGACACCTGGGAACTATCAACTGGGAACTTGTCCCTTTCTTCCTCTCAATAGTGGTTCTCTTTTCCTCTCTACAGAAAGTCCTTTCCTTAATGAAAAGATGAGTTCTAGAAAACTTTCTGTAAAATGAATCCCACTTGGCTGCTGATTTCTATAGTAAAAGCTGAAATGTGATTCCCACTTAAAAAAAAAAATCCTTCAACCACTGAATCGGTTGCATTTAGCGCTAAGTTTGCTGATAGAGGTGGTGCTCCGTAGAGCAGCTCATGTTTCCAAATACCAAGTATCTGTCCCCTTCATCAGACTAAAAACATGCCACCTGAGTCTAGAGATACCTGCAAGTTTGCTGTGTGCTTTCTCTTTTTTGTCTGAGTGTTTATGTTGGCTGGAGCTGGGTTAAAATATGAAACTTGACCAGCAGGGCCATTTGACCCATGATCTACTACAAGATCTATTACAACCTGAAACTGGTGGCCTACATCACTCTGGCCAGTTTGCAATTCCATAAATCACATTTCTCCCATGCGTCTGACTTAAAATCCACCCGTACAGACTGGGCGTAGTGGTTCCTGGAAAGCGTCTGCCTCCAACACTCAGAGATGCAGCATGTTTATTATTTGATAAATTGGATAGAAGCCTGTTTATCAAGTTGGGCTTTATTTGGGAACAGCATTCCCCAAAGTGTCATTCTGTGGATGATAAAGCACTTTTCCATCTCCCAATACTTATTTTCTTATGATTTAGGTACATTTTTTATTGATTACCTCAGTGGCCACTGAAATTTATGCTCAGAAGAAATTAACAATGTAACAGAGAAGGAACATATTTGCCTGAATTTATTGACCTCTGTCGATTGAATTGTACTACCTTGGGCAAGGTAATTAGCCTCTGTGGACCTCAGTTTCCCCATCTGTGAAATGAGGGGGTTGAACTAGGTGGGTTCCAAGGACTTGCCAACCTGTCCAACTCTAATGCAATAGAACGTTATGAAAATTTATTTTCTGATTGCACATTTGTTGGCTGAAAGTAAAACTTTAACTTATGTTGGGGGTTGGGGGAGAGAGTTGATGTTCTTTTTCAACCAGATCCATTTATTTGCTTTTTGAATTAATTTTATTTAGATAGACATGTACGGTGGAAGCAAAAACACTCAGAGACACTGAGTCACTGCAGTAGGGGAAGGGAATCACAGAATCCTGCTCTCAAAACCCCTGTCCAGGAACCACGGCATGCCTGGCTGAAGTGCATTGGTCTATTGAAAGTTTTGACAGTGGTTCTGCAGCTGTGAGTGGTGATCCGGTCTGGGTTTTACATATATGAATTAGCAAGGGCATCTGTGGAAGATGCTGTTGGTCTACCCAGATCCACTTTACGGCTGTTGTGCGTGGAGCACCTAACGGCTCACATCTGCCCCTCTTGCAGGAAGTTGCCCTTAGTTGATGGACACTTCCTGTCTGGGAGATATCTGGGAAACTATGCACATCCCCACCACCTGGGGGCAGCCCGTGGCTGGGGACCCACTGACAGAGGCATCCAAGACACCGGCCATCTTGCCTCAAGATGGAGCTTAGCGTGGTGCAGTTTACACTCCAGTGCTTCCCAGGGGATCAGGCTGAGATAGACTTCTCCTGAAACCACATCCCCGTTTAGCATTTTCCCCGCCCTACCCTGCCTGCCTCCCTGCCTTCCAGGCCTTTCCTGAGAGCACTCCTTCAATAAATCACCTGTACAAGGCACGCCATCTCAGCCTTCGCTAGGGAACCTGACCTATGTGTGGATTAGCTTCAGCATCTCCGTCTGGTTGGTAACGTGGACAGCTGTATGGACCTAAGTCTGGCTTAGAAAGAAAGATATGCCTGTTTTGAAAATCTTTTAACCTTGGACTTTATAGATCAATGTCTTCAACTCTGGACCTCTAACAGTTTCCAAGGGCGATTTTTCATAACTCAAGCGAGCATCTCTCTGATTAGAACTCACTGCTCTAAGCACAGCTGGTGTTTTCCTCTTTGGAGTTGTTTTGCTCAAGGAAAACTCTTCCCAAGTTGCCCATCTCCTAAGAGCTGAGCTGTCTCTATTCCCCCTGTCACGTACCCCTCGGCTGCTCACATTCTAGGGAACACCTTCATCAGCACCTGCGTTCTCATCATCTCCCCGAGTCTGCTGTCTCTGAAAACTTCCCTTTCCCTCCCTCCTACCAGCCTCCACTGCCATTTCTTCCTGAATGTGCATCTGTTTGGCTGCAAGCCATGAGGAGGAGGCTACTGCCTCTGACACTGGCCGTGGCGTGGGCCCATCTGCAAAGCAGGAGGCAGTGAGAGATGTGTGGCTGACCAGAGGTGGTGACCCTCATATGTCACGGAAATCATGAGTGATGAGGAGCGTATGAGAGAACCAGGATTATTTAGCCTGAAAAACAAAGTGGGTGACTCCAGGGCAGTGTGAGTGCTGTCTTCAAACACGAGATGGCAGTCACAGAGAAGAGGGATGTGGCCTTCTCTGGGTGAGGCCAAGGGGCAGAGTTAGCACCCACGGACGGGTAGGAGTTCAGAGAGGTGGACATCAGTGGGTTGGAAGGAATTGTCATGGAGTTGGGAATTGTCTTGGCCCTGCTCTAGGCCAAGCAGTTGCTTATTGGCAGCGCTGCAGATGTGGATCGAAGTTAGGTAAAGGGTTGGAGTGAATGACCTCTAAAGTTACTGGCAAGCCTGAGATTCTTTGATTTATTGCCTTCCTGAACGGATAGTTGAGGTCAGAAGCGGGGGCCACGGGCGGACGGCATTGGAGAGAACTGATAACAGATGCAAGCCAGCGCATCCGGACTGCAGAACTACCGCGTTTCCCAATACTGTGTCGTCTTGAAGCCGAGTCGTTCAGAAGCCGGCAACGGGAATGGTGCCACATGAGAATCTCTAGAGACAAAAGAGTGAATGTTTCTGTTCATCCAGAGATGAGTGCAGGAAGTGTGTGTGGGGAGTGGCCCGGGATTGGAGGGACTGCCAAATGACCTGGGTATGCACGGTTCCTTGAAAGGCAGTTCCCAGAGGAATGTGTTATAAATTCTGGGAGCCAGATCCAACCCTAGAGAGCAAATCTGGGGTGGTGGCTGAGCATGCCTGGTCCCGTGTGGAGGGCTAGAAAGACTGGCAGGTCCGGGGACTGGAGATCACCCTGGGGTTGGTGGAGCCAGAGATAGATCCAGCTATAGGACTTCGGAAGGAGGCTAATCCGGCAGGGAACATGGCCTGCCCAGGAGTGCTGATGACAGAGAACAAAGTGACATCCTGTCTAGGGGAGCTTGGCAAGTGTTGGAAGGATGAAGGAGCTCTGGCACCTGAGATGATAATGAGGTATTTTAGCCTCGTGGTACAATTATGGGATTTAGTGCCGGACAGGTGTGGACTCCAGTTTTGCATGACCTTGTGCAAATTACTTAACCCCTCCAGGCCACAATGTCCTCATCTATTAAATAATAGTAATACTAGTACTTCATAAGATTGTTTGCAGCAATTGAATGAAATAACGTAAGTACAATTTTTAGCTTCAGCACTACCCAGGTGTAGAATGTCAGTTATTTTGTTGCTGTTGTTACTTTTATTATTATAATACTAAGATGAGCTGTTGATAAAACATAGTGACAGGGGATCCGGAAGCAAAAGGATTTTTTGGAAATCTGTATTGACAGTGTAGCATCTGAATATACCAAGAAAGTGTGGGGAATGAGGCTGTGATCAAGCCAGAGACCCAGCTCCTCCTATTATAGTTGAGCATAGCTACTGCAGACACCCAGACTCTGTCCAAAATATAGTTCCTTCCATTTGCTCCGCACGGTGTAACTTACAAAACCTGTTAATAATTGCTAACATTTATGAGCACATATTGTATCCCAGGCACTGTTCTGAGCACTTTACACGGAATACCTCATTCTGTCTTCATGACAGCCCTGTAAAATATGGAATATTTGTAGCTCTGGGTTTTTTGGTATAAAGAAATTGCGGCTTAGAGAGTCAAAGGACTGGACAGGCCTATGGTCACTTAGTAATTGGTAAGAGTAGGATTGGAACCAGGTAGTCTGGTTCCATATCCTAAATGCTTTCTAAGATGCTATTGGACCAATAAGGTGCTTGTGATATGCAGACATGGCTATAGGATCCAAAGCCCATCTTCCCCTTAAAAGGGAAAGTTTAATTCATGAACTTAGTGCACAGTGTCCTGGCTGTGCTTCCGCTGAAACCCACTGTCCCCAAGGTGCATGACATCAGCCCAGAAACCCCATCTCTTGGAGCTGGGCGTGTGCCTGTGGTACTCCTCACCTTCCAGAAGCCACCAGATGTGGCCGCCCAGTCTTGAACTTCCTAGCCTGCAGAACCATGAGCCGAATAAACTGCTTCTTCTTTTTTTTTTTTTTAATAAATTGTCCAGCCTCAGGGATTCTGTTATAGCAACACAAAATGCACTAAAACAGTACATTTCCCACTTTCAGAGTTATTGTAAGGATCAAATAGCATCTTAGAAAGCATTTAGAATATGGAACCAGACTACCTGGTTCAAATCCCATTCCCACCAATTACTAGCCAAGTGACTTAAGCCTGTCTGTCATCCTGCATGTTCACCAAAGGAAAAGGTCTGGTCAGGGCCTCTGCTGTGTCAAAACAAGGCGGAGAAATGGAAGAGGAACTGGGCTCATGCAAAAAGGGCAAAACGCGAGAAACAACCTAGCTTTATAACAACCTGCTCTTGAGGGAACTAATCCATTTCCGCAAGAAGTCACCCAGTCTCAAAAGAAAGACATTACTCTATCTTAAGGACCTACTCACTCTCTAAAGGGATCACCTCCCAACCCTGCCAACTTGGGGACCAAGCCTCAATATGACTTCCGGTGGGGACAAACTATTTCCAAGCCACAGCGTGTACCAATATATCTGTTTTGAAGTGAACATAGGCTCAGAGAGGTTCAGTGAGTAGTACAAGGTCACTCAGCAAGAAAGTGTATGCCGCTGGGGATTAGAGTTCATGCCTTCTGATCTCCTTTGAGGGTTTTCTGTAAAGACATCATGCTTTTTTTGTGCAGGCGAAGTCAGGCCATTCATCAGCAAGTCTTCAGGTCTTAGGTTAAAAGGGATGGAATTTGGGGCCAAGGTCCTTCAGTGTATCGGTATCCTCCCCCTTGGAAGCAGGAGGAGCCTGGCACCTGCTGGAGCCAAAGAAGAGCAGGAGAGCTCAGTGGTGGGGAAGCTGTGGCTTGATGCTGTTGAGCTCAGCTGTCCAGGCAGCCTCTCGCTCTTACCTGCCTCCCTTGCCCTCGTGCATGTAAACAGAGGAGGCAAAGGCAGCCCAGCTCTGTGTGGCAAAAGGCCCAATGAGGGGTTTGGGGCTGCAAGACAATATTCCAGCTTTCCAGAACAAGACCTTCCACCTACAATTCCAGCCTTAGAGAAGAATGAGCAGCACAGATGCAGTCAGAAGACTCTGGTTCTGAGAGATGGCCCAGCCCAGACCTCTTTTTTGATGAACATGCAGGTGGTTTCTGGACCGATGTCATGCATCATGGGGACAGCTGGTATCAATGGGAGCACAGCTGGGACACTGCACATCAACTTTGTGAATGAAACTTTCCCTTTTAAAGGGGAAGACAGACTTTGGATCCTGTAGTCATGTCTGCATATCACAAGCACCCCGTCTCTGGGAGCTGAGCATATGCCTGTGGTACTCCTGACCTTCCAGTTCTGCAAGCCTGCACCCATCCTTTGTTCTCTGTGAGCCTAGCTCTTTGCTTGGGAGTGTGCAGGTGGAGTGCCAAGCAATTCCACAGCTCCGCGGCACTTGCTTCCGAAAAGTAGAGAAGGCTGAGAAGTCTCTTCTTGACAGGGAAACACTTGCTATTTCTCCTAGTTGCCGACTGGGGGGCCCTGGGGTGCTACATTAGGAAATAAGTGTCACTTTCTGGATATGCGTGTGATTGTACCCTACTAGCTCTTTCTACCCCGCACTTCCCCATTTTAAATGTGACTCTGGGTGACAGAAATGATAACTCAGTGAGAAACAGATGTGTTTAGGAGCCAGGTGGCCAGGGCTTGGCATTGAGAGCTTCAACTTCTGCCTCTGAATCAGTGACTTGATTGTCAATGTCCAGCCCGGGCGGCTGTAACTGACAGATTTGCCTGCGGCAGTGGGAGAGAGCTGAGGCCCCGGAGTGCTGCTATTAATTCATATGCTATTTGGGTGACCCGGTGATTATGGACTACAATCATATACAACTTGGATGACCTTGAGCAAGTTATTTAATTAGGTTTTGGGAGAATTAAATAATTTGTAAACTGTGTAGCACAGTAGGCCTCAACCTTTGTGAGTTTCTTCTCACTCCTCCCTCTCTTGCCATCCCCACCCACATACACACGTTTTGACTTCTAATCCGATGCTATGTTTTTCTGTCTCTTTCTTTCTGTTTTCTGCACCAGGGGTTTTCTCTTGGGTCCTCTGGACTGTGTTGCCTTGTGTTTTCTCCTCCCTGGGTGGATGTGGTGGTGGAGGGGGCTGTCTCTGGAGCATGAGCCATCTGGCAGGGCCCCGAGCATGTCACCGTGATGTAGAGAGGTTCCCACGTTCCCCTGAGAGATGCCCGTCCCTTATTTCCTGGAGTGCTAGAAGGCAGTGGAAGGAATAGTGTCTTCGGAAGTTTGGGCCAAGACTGCTTCCTTGGAATGATTTCCTAGCAGAATCCCTTCTATCCCCTGGGCCTGTGAGCTATTTCAGGGGCATTTTAAGTGGCTATTAACAAGTGTTGAATTATGGCTGTAAACCTCTGGGAGCTCGAGTGACATTCACATGAATCTCAGGTGAGCTCTGTGCAGTCAAGGCTGCCACAATGGGCTGAGATTAAACAAAAAGGGGCCACTGTTGTCTCCCGAGCAAGGAGGCAAGAATTCCGCTGCGTGGAGCCTGTAATCTCAGGCAATGTGCCCCTGACGTACAGGACACTGTTCCAGGACACACAGCCCATCACTGCAGGGCAGACAGATGGTCTCCAGTTTGCAGAGAGCCATATTTCAGTTTAATATCTGAAAGAATTTTCCAACATTCTCGGGGGTTAGGAGGTGCCCAGCACATTGATTCGATAAACATCTACTGAATGTTTCCCGTGTTCTGGGCATCATGCTAGGCTTAAGAAAATGGAAAAGAATGATACTTGGTCCAAGCATCCAAGGGACTCACGGTCCAGTAGGGAGGCTGAGCAGTAAACAAATAGATTATTTTACAGTAAATAATAAGTTTGTACAAGATCCAGAGACAACATAGGGTAGGCTCTGAAAATCTTCTCAAAGGAGGTAATAGCTATAATTTTTTTCTTTTTATCTTTCCTTTTTTAAAAATTCTGAAACAAGTGTAAACATGTAACTGTTGCAAAACTAGTACAAAGAATTCCTGTGTATCGTTCAACAAGAAGTTTCAATGGGATCCCGTTATGTCCTTTATGGCTAAAGGAGTCCATCCAGGGTCACGCCTCACACCCAGTTATCAAGTTTGCCTTCATTTTTGTCCTTGCTCTGACACGGTTTCTCAGTTTCACGTTGATTTGTACATCCTTGAAATGTTTTATAATTCAAGGTCAGGCATGTTTCAGGATGATCTTTCAGTTTGGGTTTGTTCAATGTTTCCTCTTGATTACACCCAGATTATGAATTTTGGAGTAAAATTTCACAGAACTCTTGCAGAATTCTCGTTGCATCCTATGAGAGACATGTAATTTCTATTTGTCCTGACACTGGTAGTATTAATTTTTATCACTTGATGAAGATGTGATTTCTGGGGAGATACTTAGAGACTATGTAAAATTTAATTTCTCATCCCTCTCTTACCCTCTGGTTTTATCATCCATTGATTTTTCTTGCTGAATTATTACAATGATCCTTGCCAAATGGTGGTTTTTAATCCCATCAATCCATCTACATTTATTAGTCGGCTTTCTAAAATCCAGAAGACCTTTCTCTTCTCCCTTTTTATTCATCTATTTATATCAGTGTAGACTCATAGACTTCTATTGTATCCAATGAGTTATACTCTGTTAATATCATTATTTATTTTGAAACTCAAATTTTCCCATATTTGAGAACTCCTCCCAGTTGACTTCTATGTCCTTTTGACATTTCCCTGGGTTCTTTGAAAATGTTTTCTTTCTCGCCCTCCCATAGATCTTCCAGGTTCATCTTATTCTTTTCCTTCCTCAGTCCTGTAATCAGCCATTTCTTCAGCAAACCCTGGTTCCTGTTAGTAGGGGATGCTGTTTAGAACCAATATCCGGTTGTAGGTGGGCACATTGCTGCAGGGGTGTGACTGCTCCCAGGCCTGCTCCGTGGACAGAGCTGGGGTATTTATATATGCATTTCCATCTACATCCCTAATTACAGGTTTGCACAGATACCTCCAATTGATTCCAGTCTAACACCACAGGGTTCATTCTAGCTTCTCCTCTTTCCGTATTGTCCCCTCCCTTGTCTAGCAGCAGGAAACCTGTGTCCCATTATCCTCAAGTTATTTATGTACTTGCTCAGTTCTCTTGAATGGAGCCAGTCTTGCTGTCCCACTGGGCTCCTGCTTTGCTTGGACACCCCCCTCTTGGGGCATCCTTGGCTGCCTGCAGAGGGCCACTGCAGTGCCCTCCTCGTGTGTGTTCTGGCTGCTGCCTGGCCACCTTCCATTCATATTCAAATTTCTTCAATTGTCCCCAAAACATTTTACAGCCTTTTAATGTTTAAAATCCAGGATCCATGGGTGAAATAATCAAGATTCGTGTGTTGCATTTGATTATTCTTCCTCTTTTAATCAAAAAGCTTACCCACAATATCTCACACACAGTTTTCTAAGGAACTTTATCAAGATAACAATTTTCATACCATACAATTCACCAGTACAAAGTATACAATTCAGTGGTATTAAGTGCATTTACAGAAATCTGAATTTTAGAACATTTTCATTAGCCCAAAAGGACACCCTGTACCCATCACCAATCGTCCCCTTCCCCCAACTTCCACCAAACCCACCTGTCTAGCCCCAGGGAGTCATTAATTTATTTTTTGCTGTATAGATTTGCCTATTCTGGATATTTCATACAAATGAAACCGTACAACGTGTGGTCTTTTGTGAAAGACTTCTTTCATTTAGCATGTTTTCAAGGCTCATCCTTGTTGTACAACTATTGATACTTTATTTCCTTTTGTTATCAAATAATATCCCACTCAATGGATGTACTACATTGTATTTATTCATTCATCATATACCATATTTTATTTATCCATTAATCGCTTGGTGGACATTTGAGTCATTTCCACTTTTTGGCAATTATGAATAATGCTGCTATTCACAGTATTTTTAATATGAACTTTTGAAAGAAAACAGATGGGTTGTCCTAGACAATGATCCCACATTATGAATCTGTCTGATTATTTGCTTGTGGTGTCACTTAACCTGCTCCGTTTTCCCCTGTATCTCTTGTAAAGTGCAAGTTAGGTTTAAAAATGGGATGAGATTCAGGTCCAAACCCAGCATCTCTTTCCCTAGAGATACTGGATCGAATCTTTCACTAGAGAGGCTAGTTTTGATCATTTGATTAAGATAGTGACGGCTAGGTCACTCCACTGCATCGTCTCTCATCTTCAAATCATCTCCCATCGTCTGCTGGATGATATTATCACACCCTACAAATATTCTGTTTGCTCTAATATTTGAACCTGAGTTAACAATTTCATTAGAGGTTGCAAAATAGTGATTTCCCAATTCTATCGTTCTTTCCTCATTTATTGGCTGACATTCTATTGTAAAGAAGAGCTTTCCCTCATCAAAGGGAGATCAACTACCATTCCTTCTGTGAAGGAAGGATAGATGCTTACTCTTGTCCTTTAATTACCAGTTTTCAGAGGATAGAGTCGGTGTAATAATTGCCAGGCTGGGCTTTGAGGGATGCTGAGTTCTCAGATGGACTAGGGATAAGGGGTTCAGCAGAGAATGCTGACAATGGCTGGAGAATGATTGTGGGTGGAAGGGGAGAGGGAAGGTTGGTGGGACTCCATGCAGCTGTAGTCAAGGCAACGACAGATTCCTACCGGATCCCATGATGTCCCAAGGCGGCCATGGCTATCTCTCAGACACGGTTTTCCCCAGTCCAGAGCCTGCCAGGGCCGGCGCAGAGGCAACAGGCACTAGGTTTGGTGGAGCAGAGCTGTGATGACATTGACTGCACAGCGTCAGGCAGGTCATGAGTGTCACCTGTAGGGACCCTAATTACTTAGCCTGCCCCTTCGCATCTTCGCGCTTCCCCGGCGTCCTCCCTGAGTAGGTGCGCAGGGGTCGTGCTGCCTACCGTGGGCCTTCAGGAAGTTCATTCAGCAGGGCCCTCCTCAGTGGGTGTGGACGAGGTGGGGCAGCAAAAGAAAATTCCTCACGTGGGTTCCATATAATTAAACCACCTGGATAAACGGTGAGAAGGAAAGGTTTACTGAGCATTTGCTATGTGCCAGGCGGTGTTTAAAGCAGGCCATGTGTGTGTCTCACTCCTCTCATCTTGTATATGAGGACCAAGGCACAGAAGGCGAAGGAAATCGCCGAGGTCTCACGGGTCACCACCTCCTTCACTCCCCCTGCTCTGCCTTTCTAGGCAGTGCATGCAGAAGAGCTTCTGCTGGGGACGGAGGGGACAGAGGGCCACGGGGCATGTGGGGCAATTTCCCATTCTCCTGCCCCAGCCTGTATTTCCCTGGGTGATTGGATAATTCAACAGCTCACTGGCTTTGAGCCTGGAGGGAGGGACTTCTGGGTGCAAAGGGGATCTGAAGCTTTGTGTCCCCCCCAAATTTGAATGGGATTAGTGCCCTTATAAAGAGGCCTGAGAGAGACCCCTTGCACCCTCCAATACAAGAGGACACAGCTAAAAGATGCCCTCTGTGAATCAGGAAGTGGACCTCTGCAGACACCAAATCTGCTGGTGCTTTGATCTTGGGCTTCCCAGCCTCCAGAGGGGTGAGAAATACATTTCTATTGTTACTCAGTTTATGGTGTTTTGTTATAGTAGCCTGAACAGACTAAGACAGGAAGGAAGGGAGTGGAGCTCACAGAGGGGACAGGCACTCAGTGGACACAAGCATGGCTGTCCCCAGGAGCCTTTGGCATCATGGCTCTGTCCCTTACCTGCATCACCCGCCTGATAGTCTACAAACAATATTTCCTCCACACTACCTGCTCTCTGGCTTGCCTCCGCAGGGGTGCTAATTATCTGGCATGCTAATGAGCCCAGAGAATTAGCATGGAGCATGGGAAATGATGATTTTGGTTGATGGAGTTAAAGCTCCCTTCCTGGGAAAATAGAATTCAGTCTGTTTGCTGGGAAAACATCTCACAATCAACAGCATGTGTTGGCAAAGGTCCATTGTAGAAGACCAAGCACATACCTACAACATGTAGTTAGTTCAGCCTGCTGTTCATTCATTCATTCATTCCCTCACCTTGTCTGCTTTGTCCAGGATGGATAAGGCATGTCCCCTGCCCTCAGTGGAGTCTCATATTTTTAGAGGGGTGCAGATATATAAATACACAATTTTAATTAGAACTGTCATAAGAGAATCTCCCATAGCGTGCATGGGGGGTGGGTAGTGCAGAAGAGAGAGTGAATCATTCTGTCTGGGAGCACTGGAATGATTTCATGAAGGAGGTGGCATTTTAGCTTGGCCTTCAAGAAGAGTAGAATTTTAACTGGTGAAAAGAGCAGGTGAGGACATCCCAGGTCCAGGGAAATGTGCCAATGAAGTTACAAGACACGTGGGCATAAGATGTGCAGAATATATGTTTGGGAGACAATGCTGCAAGAGTAGGCCAGAGACAGGTGGAAGGAATCCAAGATGTTTGAGTATTGTAGGCAATGGGGAGCTATTGAGAGTTCTTGGGAGATAACAGGACATGGTCACATTTTACTTTTTTTTTTTTGGAATAATGATTGGCAGCATCCTGGTTGAGATGGTTTAGATATGAAAGATGTTACAAAGGTATTGTTTCTGTTGGACTGCTTTCCTATTAATATCATTACTTAAAAAAGAAGAGCCCTGCCTTTATCAGAACTTTTACCTTTTAATCAGATCTTTGTGGAGTTCAAGTCCTTGATGTGAATTACTGACTGTAGAATGTAAACAATACTTCAGGTGGTAAAAAAAAAACTTCATTATCCTGTGCTGAAAGAATTAACCGAGGCATAAAGGAAAGATTTAAGTCTATGATTGTCAACCTTGACTGCACATTGGAATCCCCCGGAGAGCTTTAAAAAATACAGATGTCTGGGTCTCATGCTAGAGATGTCTGGGTTGAAGTCTGGGCATCAGAATGTTAAAAGCTCACTAAGTTAATTCCAACACTCAGCCAGGGTTGAAAATGACTAGCAAGAGAACCAGCGGTCTGCAGAGTTGGAAGGCAAACCCAGCGCTGGCTTTGCTGACTGGGCTTCTCCTACAGAGACACTAGCCATAGGCCCTGTCCCCAGCCACCTGCTCCCTGTAGCGCATCTGCTGTGCCTGCCATGTTCCTGCTTTCAGTGGTCCGGCTGCCAGCGGGCAGGTCTGTCTGGGACCACTTGATCATGGCTAGAAGACAAACGTGGTTCTTGGCTTAGGCCGGGGAGGTTAGAACTGGCTGAGGTTTTGCTGGCCAGAACTCAGAGGAGTTGTGAGGTTCTGTTTTGGAAATACGAATCAAGGGCTTTCCAACTTCCCCAGCAGGAAGAGCCTCCATTTCGGGCAAAGCATCCTATTTGGCTTTGGAGCTCCGATGAGCCTATCTGTGGGATCTCAACCTTCACTCTGCAGTCACCAGTCTCTTAGGGTGGCCTGTGGTTGGCTATAGCTGTTCAGCAGATCTGGAGCCCAAAGTCCAGGGTGTTATTCTTTCCTGCCAGAGTGAGGGGTATGGACTGGGGGCCCTGGGAGGTGCTGCCTAGTGGAGGGTGGGGGTCCTGGGGTTCAGGGTGGGAGGAGGGTTTGGCTTTCAGCTGCCCTGTCTTGAAATGGTTGGATTAGAGTGGTCCTATGAGGGGCTTCCTGCCTGAGGTCAGACCTGATTCATCTTGACCTGGCATGAACAGAGGCTTAGCTTCTGGGGTATTAGGGTGAAAACTGGCCTTGAGAAAATGGCCAGATCACATGTTGACGTAGAACTTCTGCATGTCTCATCCCCGGCCGTGGGCAGTGGCACTCGTGGCCCAGGCTGTGCCAGCGTTTCTAGCCTCACCTCCACTTGGCTGTGCTCACATTCCTCTTCCTGTCTCTCTCTTTCCCTCATTGCGCATTTACTATGTGCCAGGCATTGGCCTATATTCTTTCTCTTTGAGGACAGGCATGGGCCGCCTAACTTGCCCCTGCGGACCTGGTTAAGGCGACTGTCCAGTTCTGGTGAGAGGCTGCTGTGGCCCCTTTCTGGAGACTTTGGGGCGTTCACCTAGGCAATTAGTACTTAGAGATGGATGTTTGCCTGGGGGTGGGAGAGTGGTCACAGAGGCAAGTGACAACTTATAAAATTCCAAACCAAAATAAATCATTATTTACTCCTAAACCTCCGATGCCAGCTGCAACATCATACTAGGAAGCATTTTCTGTTGGGGCATTTCAGACTTCAGGAAGGCATTTCGGGAGGGCACACTCTGCTCCCGTCTCTCCACATGCTGGAAAGAGTGTAGGCTTGTTCATCCTTCACTTTCCTTGGCCTTTGCTGGGCTTGTTCTCCCCATTACGTGTATAAACAGGGGGTGCTGGCTTCAGCATCAGAGAATCGGTGCCTGGAAGCTGATTTTAACACTCATCAGCTGTGTGACCTCGGCAATATCTCTGCAAATCAGTTTCCTTCTCTCAGGGCTTTTCAACCTTGGAACGATTGACATTTGGGGCCAGATAATTCTTTGTGATGGGGGCTGTCCCGTGCATGATGGTTACGTTTAGCAGCGTCTCTGGCTGGTAGTTCCCCATGACAAAGTGTTGACTACCAAAATGTCTCCAGATGTTGCCCCATGTCTCCTGAGGGGCAAAATTGCCCCCATTTGTGAACCACTGATTTACCTGTAAAGTAGGATGAAAACTCCTGTGTCAGAGAGTTGACCTTAGACGTTAGTATGATTTGTAGGAGAAAGTACTTGGCATGCAGCAGGCGTCCCTCGGAAGGCTCAGTGACGCTTCCTTGGCTGCCTCACATGAGAATAGCTTCACCTGCTGGTGCCAGATCCTACAAAGGATCCCCAAGTCAGGTGGGCACTGGGCTGGCTGGCACCTCTGGTGTCCTGGCCTGTGGCCATGTACGTAGGTGTCGGCCTCCTGGGCTTCCATCCCACAGCCCAGAGCCAGGGCTGCTCTCGGGGCAAGCACCGATGCCCCGCAGCCAGCTCGACAGAGCCACCTACCCAGAGAAACTCTCCCCTCCCGTGCACCATAAAAAAGAAAAGTAGAAAGTAACCAAGAAAAAGCAAGACCTTTGTAGGCAGGGAGACCTGAGTTTATATCCTTTCATTGCCTCTAAAATGTGAAATCAATCAACCCATCAATTATATATATGTGTATATCCTATCCCATATATATTTATCATAGAATGAGTATGAACATTTAATTAAATCAGACAATGGGTGCCCAGCACAGGGTCTGGCACATATTAACAGCAAGTAATGAACATGTGCTGGTTCTCTTCTCCCTTCACGTGGCTCATCTCACAGCGAAGGAGGGAGCAAGGCCCCGAGGGGTCACATCGGAGCCTACCCACAAGATCAGGCTTCTAAGATGTGGGATCGGGTCCTGCAAATTCCAAAACAACACCTATAATTATCACAAAGTTTCCAGAAATCGCCCCCTAACACCGCCACCAAGAGAGCCAGAGTTCCTGAATGTGCCCCGGAGAAGAGTGGAGGGCCAGCCCAAGGGGACTGGTACTCATACTTGCAAATGCGAGTTCCGCATTGCCAGACCTTCCGGGGCTCTTCTCTTCCTGGTCCTGTTTGAGCACTGGCCCTCGGCCACAGCCCTGCCCAGCAGACCCTGAGTCTGGGTGGGATGAAAGGAAAGATATGCAGAGCCCCACACTGAAATATTCCCCCTCACATTTGTGGTAGAGTGTGAAACATCTCTAGGGCATCTGGGACAGAATTCGGGCTCAGGAAGATGCCACCGGCCAGCGGTTCCCGCTGACCCCCATGCCTGCTGTCAGGAGACTACAGGCTGGCTTCCTCCCAACGTCCGGTGGGGTGTCCAGGCAGGGCTGGCTGGACTCAGGTCCCTGGAGCCTCCCTGGCTGAGCTGGGGGCAGAGACCTTTGTGCAGCTGGAATACAGCGCCCGCCGGCTCAGAGTGGAGGTTTCTAATAGGCTCCATCCCAGCCCCTCCTCATCCCATCCCCATGACTGCCCAGGCCAATGGTGCTGTCCCAAGAAATAGCTCTTGCTGTGTCACTGCTTGCCCCGACCAGCGAGTGCCTCCCTACTGTCCCCGCAGCCTGCACGTCCAGTTTCACTTTCCAGTTCTTCGTGCACAAAGCCTACCTCGGCTTACACGTGTGGTTCACTCTTCCCTGAAGGTGCTCTGTCCTCGCTGACTCCTCAGTTTGCTCGTACTCTGCACCCTCAGAGTTCATCCCTTTCCCTCCTTCAGCACGTGTTTGTTGAAAGTCTACTCCTCTCTAATGTCCAGTTCCAAGGCAGCTTGTTCCCAGAAGGCTTTCTCGATCTCTCCCTACTTGCCCTCCTCACTCCTTAAATACCTGTTCTCCCTCCTTGAACGCCTTGGCACTTTTTACCTCTCTAAGGGCATGCATCGGAGTGGCCTTATAATGTCTTCATTTATAAACGTCTCCTCCCCTGACACCCATCTCTTCATTTCAAGAGGCATTTGTTGAGCATCTGCTGTCTTCTAGGCAGTTGCTAAGGGACGCACGGGTTATGCGAACATCAGTAAGGCAGGGTCTAGCCCTTGGGGAGCCTGCAGCCCAGATGGGAAAACAGGCGTCCTGGCAAATTCATTACGGTGTGAGAAGCATCGTGGAGAGGGATTTCAAAGTTTAGAGGAGGAAATATTTTACTCTGCTTGGGGAAGGGCATTGACATGGAAGCATTTCAGAGGCCGAAGGCATCTTTGTCTTTGGACGGATACTACGTCTTTCTTGTCTCTTTCTTTCAGTGCCCAGACAGCACCTAGGACCTACATGATGCCGAGTGAATGTGTGTTGCATCAGGAAGAGGCAGATCTAGGCTCTCTGTTCTCCAGGCTCCTTGGAGCCCTTGCCCATTGCCCCCCAGGACAACAATCCAGTGTCATAACTGTTGTATTTACCCATAAGCCATGAGCCCCTGGAAGGCAGTGGTCGGCTGTAACTCCTCCGTGCATTGTCTTCAGAGCCTGCGCAGGGCGAGGATGTAACGGAGCTCCACTGGGTGAAGTCATGGGGGCAGTGACCATGCCCTGATGATCCTACCTTGGAAAGTATGTGAGAGGCTCTACCTTTCCTCCTATCTCTGATGTGGTCCTTTCACGATGTGCAAATGAATTAACTCCTCAACCCCACAGATAGCCCGGAGGGTGCAGAGCCACCCTCAAAACAAGGCTCAAGTTCCCATGATGGCTTCATTGTCCCATAGCTGGGCCCACCAGGCTGTTGGATGACAGTTGCTTCCTGCTCCACTGGGCCAGCTTCCTGCCAGGTGCAGCCCCCCCAGCTCCTCAGAGCCCCCCACCCCCCACCAAAAGGCAGGAGATGGTGTGTCTGGAAGGTGACATCTAGCTTCAGCTTTCATTCTGCACTTGGTTCACTGAAGATAGGATGCCCCATCTTCTAGATTGTAAGGAAGCTTTGATCTGGGGGTGCAAGAAGATTGGACATAGCTTTGGCAGGAACTAGTAGACCCTGTTTTCGGTATTCCATTATAAAAGGCTTCTTGTGGCTAAGGAAGCTTGAGAAACATCTTGGCGAAATAAAACTATTATTTCTTCATTGCAAGACTTTGCATCACCTTTGCCGAGGCGGACAGGCACCTGGAAGTCTCCAGGAGGGAGGAAACGTGCAGTGATGCTCACTCTTAGCCAAGAGCCTGTGAGGATACTTCTGGCAGTTATCAGTCCCAGGTATACGGGACTTGCCTGTGTAGGACAGTTGAACATGTGCCTCAGCTGCTACATACCTGTGTGTATCAAATGTAGTCATGTCCTACCAGGATTCCCGAAGCTGATTCTGCCCCGCGATTTCCCAGAATTCTTATATTTTATAGAAAAACAAACCGGAAAGAGGATGCCCTGCTTCAAATCACGGAGAGGCCAAAATCTTATAGTAGCCTAAGAGCGGGCCCCGAAGCTAGCTGTCCTGTAGGCTCGAGGAGCTTGGCCTGGGAGGCAGGCAGAGCTGGGAGTGGGGGCTGGCTCCACCAGGAGCAGTCGTCCCTGCCTGTTTCCACGTCTGTAAATGGGGTGATCCTAGTCCCCACCCCAGACGGCTGTTGTGAGGATTAAATGGGATAAAGGATATCACATGCTCAGCATAGTGCTTGACATGTAATATGTGTTTAATAAATGCAAGCTATTAAAAACTAGACTCATACATTTTTTATTCTTGGAGTTCATAAGCCCTTGAACTTGGAGGGAGGGGTTGTGCACGCTGATCTGTAGGTGGTTCTCTTCCTTCAGTGTATTCATGTTGGCTTTGATGGGGAGCCCAGGAGTTCTCAACATTAGGAACCACTTGTCAATAAAAAAAAAAATGAAACAAAAACACAACTAGCCAAGACCCTCACCACAGACCAATTAAATCAGAATTTCTGGCCATGGGGCCAGGACATCTGGCATTTTTTAAAGCTCTCCAGGAGGTTCTGATGTGTAGCTGGAAGTGAGTTAGACCGAGATCACCCTCTCTACTGACACAGCCTCACTCCCCCAACCCCAGACTCCCTGCAGAAAGGGGAAGGAAGCCAACTCGGACTTTTTTGGATGTTGTAATAGCACATCAGGAAATGCTTGGTCCAAAGAGAGTGCTGGAGGCCATAAAATAATAACTTGTTTATCCAGCGCAGAGTTCTAGCGCTGGAACTACTCCCATAAATGTGAGGCAGGCAGGGCAGGGACTGTTTCCCCCTCTCATTTCAGAGATAAGGAAATTGAGGCTCTGAGATGTTAAGTGACTTGCTTGAGGCTGTGCAGTGACATACACAGGCCCCTCCTCTCCTATCACAATCGCAGAAGTGTGGTTTGCAGGGGAAGGCAGTTGACGTGCGGCAGGTGGCCCCCGAAG
This sequence comes from Lemur catta, assembly GCF_020740605.2. NCBI lineage: Eukaryota > Metazoa > Chordata > Mammalia > Primates > Lemuridae > Lemur > Lemur catta. The sequence goes on along the minus strand of NC_059142.1, from coordinate 22,776,259 downwards.
GCACAGCGGGGACAGGGAGGCTGTGGGTTTCCTTGGCTCCCTCAGGGAACAGCTTCACTTGCTGGTGCCAGGCCCTGGGGGGCTCCCTATGCCTGGAGTCCCTGGGAATTCAGCGAGGGACTTCTCAGTAGGGATGAGGACGTGGGCACGGTGGACTCACATGGGCCACTTTGATCAGACCATGTGACTCGCAGATTCAGATGTGTCTGTTATTCACATCCACGGTCTGGGCCTCTGAATCCCTGTATCCTTCCCTTCTTCTCATCTTCTACCTCCTTTCCTTCTCCCTTCTTTCCTGTCCTTCTCCCATCCTCAGACATCTGTTAAGATTGTACAGGTGTCAGGCACTGTGTGTGGCCCCAGGGACGTGATAGCATCATTGTTCTCTCTCCTGGCCTGTCAGTGTGCTTTCCATACCCTGTGCATTCACTCATTCAGTTCTCACAACTCTGTGAGGTGGGAGCTATCACAATCCCCTTTGAGGGGGATTTACAGATGAAGAGTTTGGAGGATCAGAGAGGCCATGTAACTTCTCCATGGTCACACAGCTAGAATAAGGCAGAGCTGGCCCATGGATCCGGCCTCCTTTGCCCAAGGCCTGGGATGCTGAGCACAGAGAAGGCCAGGTTGGCTTCTGGCCACATTTCCAGCCTGTGGATACCCGAGTCTATGCTTTGTACAGTGTCCCCTCCACTTCTTCATGTCTCTTTCCTTGAGCGGGACAGCCTCGCCTCCCTGCAGAGGACTCAGATGGCATCTGACTCCTCCTCGGAGCTGTTAGCCCTCGTCCTGGTGCAGGAAGGGCAGGGGAGCTGAGGCCCGGCTGGCCCCGCTGAAGAGGAAGGAAGGCGTCCAGGCTGAGAAGAGGGGGCCCCTGCACCCCTCGCTTTCCCTCTTGATTCCGGCTGCTGATTTTTTTGGCACAATCGATTCCTATGTGACGGCTTTGGAAAGGGGGAGAGGATGACGGCTGGGGACAGAAAGGGTGTGCATCCCCCACAAAACAGAAACTGTGGCCGTGGGGCCCACACTGGCTGGGGCCTGGCATTTCACAGGCTCAGAACAAATTCTAGAATGTTCTAGCTGGAGGGGAACCCCAGAAACCATTTTGCTTTTTGCTTGACAGAGTTCAGAAGGAAGCTAAGGAGAGATCGCAGACACGAGAGTCAGAGCCAGAGTCAGTGGGACAGGGAGAGAGGGAGACACGGACACAGAACCGGGTCCTGTGACACTAAGTCCTTGTTTCTGGTTCGAGAAGCCTTGATTCTCATTCCTCTTCCTTTGGCCTCTTGGCCCTTCGTGACCCGAGCCTTCTTAGTTATGGTAGGAAATAACCCATTTTTCCTTCGGCTTATTTGAGCTGGGTCTGTGACCTGCAGCTGTGGGTTCCGATGAATGCAAAGGCTCACCGGGGTGCAGAGACCCGTGTTCCATCCCTGGTATGTGGCCCTCCTCAGCCTCCGCAAATGGTCAGGGGTGGGTGCTTTCCAGGGAGGTTCCCTGGCTGCTCAACATGCCATCCACACTCCAGCAGAAACAGCAGCGTCTTGGCACCGGTTAGACTTGCAGAACCTCAGGCCCCACTCAGGTCTACAGGGACAGGCTCTGCATCGTAGTAAGAGTCCCAGGTGATTTGTGTGCCCGTTAAGGTGTGAGAACGACGTGCAGTCCAGTCCACATCCATCTCGTGCCTGTGTCTGCTTTGCACCCTAGTTCAGAGTCAGAAAACCTCTCCTGTGCTTTGAGGAGCAGACGATGGCGTCCCCGACCTGTAGTCAGTAGCTGTGTCCCGGTAGCCAGGTCTCGGTGGTTGACAGGTAATGGATCGGTCAACTCCCTAGAGAGGTGCGGTGAGAAATGGAGCAGAGGAAACGTCTCACCGTGTTCCCCTTGAGGTTGCCAGGCAGGGCTGCGGCTAAGCAGCCCCGTGCAGGGGAGGGACGCGGGGGTGGGTTGGGAGAAGTGGGCATGGGTGTCACCTTTAGGGCACCTCATTCGTTCCCTGCTTGCCCCCCAGGCTGTGGGACACCCACTCTCAGCTGTGGCCCCTCAGTGTTAGGTGGAGGCTGTGATGCCTACATCTCTCTGGCTTAACCTTTTCAATCACAATAAACTCCATTTCTTGCTCACTTCGTAGACCCACCAGGGCTTTGGAGGGAAGCCCTCCTCATGACGGCCCAGGGCCGAGGCTCTTTCTGCATAGTGGCTCCGCCTTCCCCTGGGGCCTCGAGTCCTTCATCTCCGCCGGGTCCTCTGCTTCGAGCCAGGAGACGAGGGGAGGAGACACACCAGCTCTTGGACGTGCCAGCCCAGAGGCACCGGCTTCTCCTGCATTCACACTGCACTGAGCAGAAAACTCAGTCCTCAGCCCCACTCCACTCTAGGGGAGGCTGAGACACAGGGGACAGCCGTGGGACCAAGATGGATAACATGGATAGGGGCATGACTGCCTGTGTCACACGGTTGCCTCCTGCCCTCTGACTGCCCATTGGGTGGCTGTGGTATCATAGAGACACCTAGCATGAGAACACAGTCACGCTGGGCTATGAACAATTCATGGAATCACCTCACTTCCCTCCTTTACAAGATAGGAATCATTATCTCTACAGATCACCATGGCTCATTTATTAAAACACACTGAGAGGAGTTGAAGAGCCCCGGCCCAGAGATGGCAGGGACAGAGCCCCCTCGGGGTAGCCCGGCACTGGAACTGGAGCATCCTTTCGGGCTGTTTTCCTCCAAGATGGTTCTCTGGTCTACCGGAGATGCTGTGAGCTACGTAACATCCTCTAACAAATTACTTTTCTGATTAAACTAGCGAGAGTGGGTTCTGTGGAATTGGCGTTGTCCCAAGACTGCATGAAGACCTTCAGTTGTCTTCTGACCAAGGACAAGATTGTGATGGCTCATCATCCCCACCCACAGTAATTCAAAATAAGGACAATGTAAACCGCAAGCTCACACACAGCGTGTGCCAGGGCCTGTGCTGGGGACCTGGGATGCACTGATGACAGGCCTGGCCCTCCAGCAGACCCTGGCCGACCAGACGGTGGGTGCGTGTCATCAGTGTCGTGCTGAAGCCACTCGAGGCTCACTGAGGCATGAAGGAGGAAGAGGGCACTAGGGGCACCGAGGAGGAAGGCACAAGTCTGCCCCTGGGTGCAGGGAGGGCTTCCTGGAGGAGGCGACTCCTATAGGAAGAGAAGGTGTTTTCCAGAAAAGGGAAGGAAAGGCATTCCAAGCAGAGGTGACAACATACATAAAGTCCCAAAGTGTGGGTGAACAGGAGGTATTCCTGTTCCCATAAACTATGACATGAAGAACATTGGGGATTGTCATGGACTGAAAGTTGATGACTCCCCCAAATTGAAACCCTAATCCCCAGTGCGATGGTATTAGGAGGTGGGGCATTTGGGAGGTGACTAGGTTTAGATGGGGTCATGAGGGTGGAGCCCCGTTGATGGGATTGGTGTCCTTATAGGAAGAGAGGCTGGAGCTCTCTCTCTCTGCATGTGAAATACAGCAAGAAAGCAGCCACGTACAAACCAGGTAGAGACCAGGAAGAGGCCCCACCCAGAGCCCGGCCATGCAGGACCCTGGTCTTGGACTTTCAGCCTTTGGACCTGCGAGAAATAAATGTCTGTAGTTTAAGCCACCTGGCCTGCGGTCTTCCCTACTAGCAGCCCGAGCCGACTGCAGCGGGACCTGGGGCTGGGCGGGAAAACCAGTTGGATTAAGGGGATTTGGGGCCACACAGTTAAGAGGCTTGGACTTTATCCAAAAGGCAGGAAGACTCTACTGAAGAAATATAAACAAGGAAGTGGTATCACCATGTTCATGTTTAGAATGATCTCCCTAGAAGTACTAAAGAGTATGGAATGGAGGGATTATTTTGTAGTATTATATTCTGAATTTTCAACATGCTATTGTACAGATCAGTGATGCTCAGGAGCATGAAGCAGCCTTTACATGGCCTGGAAAGTGTATGAAATAGGACAGTAACAGCAGGTGACAATATCCACGGAGCCTTTACAGGGTGCCAGGCCTTGCGCTAAGCGCTTTCCTGTGTTATTTCTTTTACGTAACCTCTCTCTGCCTCGACTTTCTCCTCTGTAAAATGGTGAGAAAAATATTGCCAATATCACCAGGTGGTTATGAAGATTAAATGACTTCCTACTTTTTAAAAGCTTCGAATGATCCCTGGCCCAGGTCAAGCCTTCCATAAAGGTGGGATACCATTGTTCCATCTCATAGATGGGGAAGCTGAGGCTTGCAAGACCACTCAGATCATAAGTGACAGTTGCAGGATTCGGACCTAGACTGTCTGTAGACTCCAGGCTCTTTGCCAATAATGACCTATGTGGTCACTGTCACTGTCGTGGTGACTCAGAGATGGTATGTGCCTGACCGAGGTGGCTCCCAGGGCACCCCCACTGCTGAGCGAGAGACACCTGCATGGAGCTGGTTGCCATTCCCAGGAGCCAGGTGCCTCCCACTCACTGGTGGTCTACGAAGGGAGGGCAGGAGGTAAGGAGGAAGCAGTACATGGTGTTGCCAGCGGGGCTGAAGAGCCTTCCTCCTGCCCGGCTGGGTGTGTCCCACTGGGTTTCAGGGTGACAGTGCCAGCTCTGCTTGACCCAGCAGCTCCCTAGGTTGCAGGGCTGCTGGGCCTGCCTAGGATCCAGGCAAGTCTAAACCCTCTCCCCAGTTCCAGGCCAGCAGGGGGGCTGTTAACAGGCTGGCTCGTCTGCTCAGAGCTTGCTGTCACCCTTGGAGAGGGCCACATTCTAGGGGATTCCAGATTCTTCTCACAGGCAGGGAGAAACTTGCGTTCTGACAACTTGGAGCGACCGGAATCCCAGATGTGCACAGGACTGTTGACGGGGCGCAGTGAAGCCTGGCTCCATGAATCTTTGATGGACTTCCCCACCGAAGATACTAGTGCGCCCTTGAAGGTGGATAATTGAAATTCAGATTTGGATATTCTATTACTTTGCCGTATTCTTTATGAGGCTGCTTTGTGTGTTCCCGATGACTCGGTTGCAGCTTTAGTGACTCCATTATGGAGAAAGATATTGATTTGTCAGGGAGGTGTCAGGCGTGCTGCTCTGATGAAAATTGATTTATCTCTCTCCGAGCAGCTTGTGTTTTTAATTCATCTCTGCCTCCAACAAGGTGTGGGGCGGGGGGAATGGGGCAGGCGCCTCCCCAGCCGGGGCCGTGTTCACCGTTCACCATGACACACCATAAATAGAGCTCAGAGTGCAGCCCTGGCTACGGTTTTGCGTTCTGTGCCGAGGAGATAAAACGGCTCCTCATTTGCCTCTGCTAGTGTTCATGACACCGGTGCTCCTGCCACTCCTCCCCTGACACAGACACAGCTGGGCGTGACAGATGAGGACCACGGGAGAAGGATTCTCTCTCCCTGTCTCCCCCTAGACAAGAAACAAGTCGATATCGAAGTGGCAAGTGGACCTGGGGAGGTCTCCACTTGCATTCCAATGATCCGCAGGGAATAACTTTTAATTGTGAGACTTCGATGTTCCCCGGCTGGTCCCTTCGTTCATTCTGGTAGCGGGGAGGCATGGATGCCTGCACTGGATCCTTTCCCCTGCCAGTCTCCAGCTGCGTGTGCCGGGCACTTACTCCATCTCCCTGAGCCTCTGCCTTCTTAGCAGTGCCAGGGGGATAGTGACACTTCCAGCCATGTGAGTGAGTGTGTGAGTGTGTGAGGGTGTGCAGGGGGATTCATACAGGAATTGACTTCAGAGCTGGGCTCTGCAGGGCGAGTCATAGGTAGGTACGCAGAGCTCGGGTCAGGGAGGCTGGCTGGCAGGACAGACATACAGAATGAGAGATTAGGAGAGTGATTCTCTAAGCATGGACCTGGACCGTGATACATTTAAAAAGTCAAATTGCATGTATTTTGATACAAAAATCAGGCTAATAAAGTGGTTTTTTTTATTTTGTTTACATCGTCTGACTTGATACAATACTGCTCTGCACAGGACACCTTGTGACTCCCGTTGCAGATGAGGGAACAGAGGCTCGGGGGGGTTAGCAGCACGTGGAGCTCACATAATAAACAGCAGAGCTAGAACTCAGATCAATGCCATCTGACTCCAAAGACAATGACCCTTCTACTGTCTCCATTATTACTCTTCTCCCTTTCTTCAAAGCTTGCATTAAAACCTGCTTCCTTTGTAATACTAGCCCAGAAGGGATTCTGTAAGCTCCACGGTGGGGCCAAGGCCAGGGAAGAGGATGGAGGCAGCTGATGGGATGAGCCTTTTCCTGATCCTGAGCTGAACGTCTCTCCTGCCACACCCCCTCTGGCCCTCAGCATGGAGACTGTGGAACAGGCGAGAACAAGTATGTGCCTGACATAGTCTGATACAGTCCCCAAGGGAGACCACCCGGCTGGCAGCATGGTGGACACAACCAGGGCAAGACTGATTCCTGTTGGTGCTCAGGGTCACCTTAGGCTGCTCCGGAACTGGACAGCACAGCCTTGGAGTGCCCGTCCCCTAGGTTGAAGCCAAACAGTCCAGACATCTCACTGGGGACCTACGGCGATGTGAGGGGGAGGGGAGGAGAGGCTCAGCCAGCCGGGGCACCGTGGCCAAGAGGCCTGAGCCTCGGGATCAGATGGTCTTGCTCTGTTTCCCGACCCTGCCCAGCTTTCACTCCAGGACAGGGGACCTGGCCAGAGACCCATAAGCAATCGTCGACAATCCCTCCCATGCCCAGGAAAATGACCAGATGCACATTCTGCTGACAGTGTGAGGAGCCTGGTCTATATGTCAGCATTGTGTCGACCCTAATGGGAGCTTCTAAAAGAAGCCCAGGTGTAGGGAATTGTAGGAGATTGGTCTTTGCCTCCTTGTCTGCTCAAGTGTCCCTCCACCCCCCACCACATACACACAAAAGAAAAGACAGAAAAAGAAAAGAAAAAGAAAAAGCATAGTATTAACAGTAATAGTGGTCCTTCATGAGTTCTTCCTGTGTGCATGACACTGTTCTGAGCCTCTTTATATACATGAACTCCTGCAATCCCCTGGTAACCCTATGAGGTGGTTACTATTAGTATACCCACTTTATAGATAGGAAAACTGAGGCTTAGAGAGAATAAGTAAACTTCCCCTGTTAGTGGCAGGGGGAGATTTGAACCCAGAGCTGCCTGGGCCAAGAGTATATGCTCTTAACCACTACACTTAACCATCATGACCCCAAGGGATAATCCAAGGGACTCCCAGCCCTCAGCCAAAGGTAGAGCCCAGAAAGCCTGACAGGAACTCTCCAAGGTCCTGGCTAAGAGGATGTCATTCAAGGACATGGCTGAGCTGATTTTCATTCTGAGGCCCCGACAATATAATGTCCTTGAAGCTGATGGGAAATTTGCCCCTTGCTGTTATTTATCTAACCTCCCCTGGAACCCGCTCCTCCTCCTTTGTTCCCAATCATGGTTAATGATGACACTATCCAGTGGATCTTCCCCAACAGAAACCTCAGAGTCATCCTGAACCCCTCCCTCCTCTTCAGGCCCCCCCCCCATAATCCATCACCAGCCCTGTCAATTGTATCTGAGAAACATATCTTGAATCCAGCTTTCTCCTCTCCACCTCTGCGGCTACAGTCTGCGTCCAGGACTTCAGCATATTTTGTCAGATGACTGCAGTCAGTTCTCTTTAACTAAGCTCCTTAACTCAGGCCCTTCCCAACCTGCACCCCAACTTCCCTAGGTTACCTCTTGTACCACCACATCCCATTACCTCCGCCCGTGGTGTAGGTACTGAAGTTTCCCCCCAAATGGTGTGCCCATCCATGACTCTCAGTCTTTCACATGCTGTTCTCTCTGCTTCCATTTCAACCTTGGGAAAACTCCTATTCATCCATCAAAACCCCAACCAGCTACCACTTCCTCTATGAGTTCTCTGAATGCTTGCTGCTTCTGCTGTGCTCCGGCTGCACTCACTGATACATCTGGCTCACACAAACTGGATGTTCTATAATTTGTCTGTCTACATCTCTTTTTTCCACCAGAGAAAAGACTTTATTCATCTTTGTCTCCTTCACCCCTAGTATGGTACAGTCCATAATGTATGTTAAATAAAGGATTGTTGAATATGTAGATAAGAAACCCTGGCAGATTGATGACTTAAAGGGATGAATCAATGTGTATGGAGAACGGGCACACACACATGATACTACACACACACATGTAGTATCATGTGTGTGTGCACATTCCCCATGCACACAAACCCATGGTACATAGTTCCAGATGCATGGTCTCTGTCAGAACATACCATGTGCATACACCACACACACACATACACACACACAGTACATGCTACACACTACACATACTTATTTCTATGCACATTGACAAGGATGGCTGGTTCACATTGCATACACCTGGTACACACACACACACCCATACTTGCAAAAGGTATTGAAATCCCTTGACATTGGCTAAATAAGTCAGGAATTCTTGTTTCTGCCAAGAGGTTCACATTTCTTAGCAGAATCATGCCATGGAAAGTGCTGCCGTGTAGATAAGAAATGCTAACAAGAATCAAGAGCTCGTGGGTGGCATCTTTCAAGTTCCACCCCTAGGGAGAAGACAGGTGGTCTAGGGAGAGCGAGAGGGGGCAGCAGCTATTTCAGAGCCTTCCTGAAAGCAAATAAAAGAAAATGCCACCACCAGCATCACTGCCACCCCCTGACTAGAACGTAAGATTTCTTTAACACCTTAGCAGACTTACTCCAAGCAGGAATCACACCGCCTTACTGGCCCACACCGAGGTGCAAATCACTGACGTAAGGCCTTTGCCCAGAGCAGGATTTTCTAACGAGAAAGAAGACGTAGATCCAGGACTGCAAAAACCAGGACTGAGAGATTTCCCCGCACCGTACTAGGTCCTGTCTGTTATGTTCCTTAGTCATCGTAGCCACCTGGCGAGGGAGCCATCCTTGTTCCTATTATACAGAAAGTAAAACAGAAGCTCAGAGAGAGAAAGACTCATTTGTGTGGCGTTACACAGCCTGGTAGAACACGGATGCAAACTCAGGTCAATGTGTCTCGAAGGTTGGTGAGTTTTCCACCTCACCTGCTGAATGAGGAAGGAGAAGGGGCCCAGGAAAGAGAGCCCAGGGACCTTAATGTCAAACAGTTTTCTCTGTGACTTTGCCTAGAGTTATCTGCACTCTCAATACTCTTCCACCAGGTGGTTTGGGTCCAATCTCATGCTGTTTCATGTCTGGAAACATACACTTGCCCTTTCTTGCTGCCCTTCCCTGGGTTAGTGTCTCCAGTTCTGGGGCTTCAACACCCATATGGATTGAATCCCATCAGCCTTCTCCCTGTTATCTCCTGTCAAAATTGTTCTATGTGTTTGACACACGTTTTGATGTATGTAGCTATATGCACTGTTTGAGCTATGCTGATAAAAACACAGATACCTGAGGAAGGGGAATATTGGTTCAAGTTACAGCTGAAATATTATGTTTTCAGCTTGTTAAATTCTAGATGCCACATTCTGCAAGAAACGTTGTCCAGATGAGGGAAACCAGGATAGGACACGGGCTAGGAGCAAAGTTGTATGAGGACTATTTGGAGGAATTGAAAATGTTCAACCTGGAGAGACTTGCAAATATTTGAGCAGCTCCAACCTAGTTAAGAACAGAAGTTAAGGAGGGAAAGATTGCTAACAAGTAGATTAACAAATAAATGAAAAACAACTTAAGCCCTCAATGAATGGCCTTCATATATTCAACATCCGTTGAGACTCCGCTGTGCCTGCTACTCGGGACTTGAATCTATATGCAATGATTTCTTTGGGTAGTAGGCAGCTTCCGGTCCTGCAGGAAGAGCCCAGGCAGGGTTGAATAGGTGCTCCTTGTGGGCGGCATTAAGGAAATTCCAGTACTAAATGGATAGTTGGAAAAGACAAGTCCTAGTGTACTGCAGTTCAAATTTCCAAAGCTCCCTAAAGATGGCTGCAGTCATCTCTCTTGTACCATCCAAAATACCTAACGCAGGATACTGCACGCTCTAATTATTGAAAAGGTGATGGCTAATACAAGCCATGACTGTGCCACCCACTAGCAATGTAGGGTGTGCAATGGGGCGACCAAGCTAGCAGTTGCTTTTCACGCCCCAAGAGAACTAAATGAGAAGAAGGCTGAATCGAAAGCAGAATGGATTTGGCTCAAATTAACCTGCTGACCCGCAAGGCGACTGATTATGGAAATGAGCAGCAGAGGGAAAGTTGATTCTCTGTCCAAGTGGTTCCTTGAAATCTCTTAGGTGCCCAGTTCTACAAGACAGTAATCCCAGGGTGCTCATTAGACACAGCCTTGGGCTGTGAGATTAGAGTTGGACAACATGACCCACATGTCCTGGTGGTGGCTGGGCTTCGTCTTCACTGCTTGCCTCCTAACCTTGTGTCCCTCTCCTCTTGCCTGCTGCTCTGGGCCCCTCCTGGCAGGAGCTCTGGGTAATGGCATTGGCTGTGTCCATCCCTGCAGTCCTTGCATCACAGGCTGAGCCTGTCACCTGCTCCTCAGGATGCCACTCAACCCTCACTGTCCCCAAGATAGAAACATTATTCTGGGGAAAAGAATGCTGCTAGGTCCCAGGCGTTGGGCTAGGTGTAGTACACACCTGACTCGTTTTTAGCTCTCCCCGTGAAAAATCCTTTCTGCAGATGAGCATTTTAGAAATTAAGAAAGTTGCCAAAAACACACAGCAAGCAAGTGACAGAGTTAGGTTCAATCCAGATGTTTTCTTTCTTCCTCTTACTCCAAATCCTGTGCTCTTCCTGTTTGGTGGGAAGAAGGGCTAGCCCTGCACAGGGGCCTCTCTCTCACCCTCACTGCCCTCCCTGGAGCCCCCCGCCTGGCTTTAGAGCTGGGCAGAACACGCTCTTTTCCCAACTTGTGAATACCAGATGCACCTCCTTTGCTATGAGCCAAGAGCTGTTCTAAGGGACTGCTTAACATGCAGCCATTTAAAACGCGTCCCCTAACCCTGGCCAGGTTTGTTTCATTCTACTTGCTGCAAGCAAGAAGGACCGGCCAGCTTGGACAACTGCACTAGCAATTTCTTCTGGATCTGAGAGCATCTGTCCGAGGGAATAGTGTGTTCTGAGGAGCCTCATGAACATGCTTTGCAGTTGAATGAGAAATTCCACCTCGTGATTATCTGTCATGTGTCTTCAGAGGGCATAGCTCCTAGTCTCTAGTGAGTGCTCAACAAATAGACGATGGATGACTAAATGCAAATCTGGAGCCTCACGTTCCTCATCTTTTGAATGATGGGGATAACTGTATCTTCCTGGCAGGTGGTAAGTACCAAATCAGCAAGCTCATTTTATTCTTGATAAATAATGTTTAATTAGTAAATCTCAGTAATATTCTCTCTCCACCCGATTCCTCCATGTTCTGTTCAACCCTCTCTTCAGGTCATGGCTGGAAGCAGAGAGCCCCTCTCCTTGGCGGGGGGCAGGGGGGGACAGACTACTCACTCCAGCCCAGGGATCACCAGCTACTGTCACTCAGGGCCAGTTGCACAGAGCCCAGGTGAGGCTTGAACAGCCAAGATGCTGTGGTCAGGGTACCAATGATCACTAGCAACCATTATGCTCGCTTAGCCCCTGGTGAAGGTGTTTCGTGTCCGATGCCTTCCACTCCCTCTAATTCTCCAATCTACTGGACCCTCTATTGGACCCGATTGATTTGGAAAATTGGGACACGACAGAGAGCAGCCTCAAGCCTGGAGAGCACAAGCTGCCCAGCCATAAGACTATGTAGCAACATTAATAGGTCCCATCCTGTTGAATGTGTCCTATGCTCTTAGCAATACTGAAGCTGGGGCAGTCATCCCACAACATCCCCCCCACACGAGGTTACGACGTCTTAGAGAGTGAGGACGTTCACCCTAAGAGGCTTCAGGGAGCATTGAGGCCCGGCCTGTCACAAGGTCTTATCTTGCAAATGCCCAGAGGACCAGGGAAGGGTTCGTTTCACATGGTGGCTTCTCTGCGGAGCCCAGGGATTAATGTAGAATGCATTCTGCGTTGGTGAAGCATCCGCTCTGCGGCTGGTTTGAGCTGAGAATGACACGGTCAGGGAGTGAATTCCTCTTATTTTACCCACCGCCCTTGGCTGCCCTGTGGACGTGCCTGTGTTGGGGGCTGAAGTTCTGCTTCCTCTTTGGCTTCTCTTGCACCTGAACGTCTACAGAAAAGTTGGGAGACAGTGGCAGCTTGAGCAGGACCATCATTTTTACTTATTTAGTTAATGAATTTATCAGGGATGATTTCTGGGGGGATGTTAACACATTCATTGTGAGGGGCTCAGTGTTTGTCAGTGTTTTAACTTGTTTAACTTGCACTGTGACCCCGTGAGGTTAATACTGTTATCACCATCTTACGAATGCAAAAGACTGAGGCTCAGAGATCATATGTAAGTTGTTTGGTTTCACAAATTTGGAATATGGGAAGAGCCAGCATTCAAATTTTGATTTTTTTCTATTCTGAATATATTATTCTTTCCACCAGAAATTGGTGCCTTCCTTCAAATACAACCTCATAACAATAATGATTATTTTGGGAAATTACCTTTAATTACGAATGCCTTTTTAAAAAGCTCTTTTATTTTCCATGTTCCCAGGAGCATTTTTCCGTATGGATATGCATTTTAAGATAGTTATAATCATTACATAGAAAGACTTTTGTATTCTTTTCTCTTAATGTTATATGATGTGCCTTTCCTGATACCACTAAATAATCTTTAAAATTTTCATTTATAAGGTGGCAAAATAATCTGTTGGGTTAATTTCCCATGATTTACCAGAATGTTATCCAATTATGAGTCATTTTGCTTTTTTTGCTTTTTGCTGTTATGAATAATGCTACAGTGAAGATGTTCATACATAAAAATTCTGCTCCCAAGGCACTGTTTTGTAGGGGAAGAAACAGGAGATAGGAATCAGACAGACTGGGTTTGAATGCGGGTTCTCCCTTATAAATATCTGCATCAGAAAAGTCATTTAGCCATTGTTCTGACTTCCTCATCTAGAAAATGGAAACAGGAATGTGCGTCAAAGTCTTGACATGCATAATTAGCAGTGGCTCAGGATAGATATGTAATAAATTTTTAGCTTCACGCTCCCTTTTGGAAAACCCCATAAGTAGAATGTCAGAGTGCATATACTTTTGTGAATTTTGATACCTACTGCAAAGCTGTTTTTCCAAAAGTGTTAGAACAACTTATGCTGTCACCAACAATATATGAAAATACTATTTTGCCACAAACTCACAGTTTGTTTTATTGTTTTTGGTGCCCATAATTTCGAAAGGGTAACAGAATGGGAATAAAAATCAGACCTGTGCACTTTCCTTGTGAAGATGCTGGACTATATGGTCACAGAAATGAGTCGCAAAGCTTTTGAAGGGCAGAGACTGATTAGTGGCCAGCAAGGCCTGTACTTGAGCCGTATCTGACTAATCAAGTCCCCTTGAGGCCAGTGATTGATGGGATATAAAGAATCTATTCTCAACAGGAAACATTATCTGACCTGAGCATGGGTGCCTGGTAGATGTTGCAATACCTTCCCAACTGATGGTTTTTTTTTTTTTTTTTAAAGGAGGACTTGTCATCTGATAAGGAGGCTTAACAAGATCCTCTGCCAAATTGGATTTGACATATGCCTGGCACTCGGGCAGCTGTGCCCTCCCTCCTCAGCCAGCTCTCTGCAGCTACAGCCCAGGGCAGCAGGGCTCTGTCCCGCCTGCTGCTGACACAGCTGCTAATCCCAGGCTAATGAGCGATCCCGAGGCAGAGGCAGCAATGGGGCTGGAGGGGCCAGAAGGGGGTCGTGGCAACTTGGGCAGTTGAACCACAGGCTAGGAGGGGCTTTGCTTCCTAGGGCAACTGGAGAATGCAGTCTTCCCAGAGTCGTTCCTGGATATGAATTGGCCCAGTGCCCTGGGTCCCTGTCCTAGTCTGGGCAGTGCCTTAGAGAGAGAGAGAGAAAGAAGTGGTTTCAGGGGTTGACTTGATGCCCACATCCATTTGTTCGGCCTATAAACCCTATACAGTAGGTAAGATTGGGGACTGTCTTCTTAGGACATCTCTTCAAGGTTGTTCTTGATTGCCTTTCATTTTATTTTGATTCTACTCAAGAAAAAGATTGGAGGGAAGGGGTACCATGTAGATGATTTTCCTTAGATGTTGTATTTATCCAAGACTGGATCTGAAAACCTTAAGTCAAAATGTGAATTTAAAAAATACTATCCTACCCATCTCACATGCACACACACCCACCCATGAATTAATACACTTACCTAGTCATAAAATCCATACAGTATCAGGATAGATAGATTGAAAAATTCTTTTCCGTGTTACAGTACCTGGACTCATGTCTAATCCAGGATGGCTCTGTGATCTTGGTCAAGGCACTTAATATGTCCAAGCTTTCATTTCTCAACTTAAAAAATTGGAGTAGAGTATGTGAATAAGCAAGTCCCCAAGAAGGAAGGCTTAATGGCCAATGCACACATGAAAAGATGCAGATTTATACAACAGTGAGCCTCCATTTGAAACCTATCAGATGGCACGTGTGGTGTGCATGTGTTTGTGTGCGTATAACATTAGCAAGTGTTGGAAAGGATGTCGATCAACAGGAATTCTCATTCGCTCTTGATTGAAAGTGTAAATTGGCACAACTACTTTTTTTTATAGTCATAAGTACACAGTTATCTGGTAAAGACAGATGATTCTCCTATCCTAAGATCTAGAAATTTTACATGTAACTCTGCCCTGGAACATACATGTACATGGGAGTCATGCACAGGACTGTATGTGTTGGCATTGTTTGTACAGATGAAAAGTTATAAACAACCTAAACGGCAATCAGCAGCAGAATGCAAAAATAGATTTTGGTATATTCCTACCATGGTTTATTACAGAGCAGTGAAAATGAATGACCTAGAGCTATGCATATTGTCAACATGGGTAATTCTTGAAAAATAAAGAGTTGGGTAGAAAACAAAAAAGCAAGCTGCAGAGGTTGTCAGAAAGGATAAATACGGAGGACTCAACTATATGTTGTACACAAGAAACCCACTTTAATAGGTTAACATATATTAATAGGTTGAAAGTAGGCAAAATAGGTTGAAAGTAAAAAGGATGGGAAAAATATTCCATACAAACACTAACCATAAGCAAGATATAGGGGCTTAAATAATAGCAGACAAAATAGATTTCAAGATAAGGTACTTTTACAGATAAGAAAAAGGGCATATTTTAATACGTAGGGGTCAAGAAGTCAGAAAGACACAATAATTATAAGTGGGTATGCACTTAACAACATAGTTTCAAAATATAATGAAAAAAAGTAACAGAACTAAAGGAATAAATAGACATATCCACAATTGCAGTTGAAGATAGTAACACCCCTCTTAGTCATTGATAAAACAGCTACACAAAGAATCAACAACGATATAGAATATACAAATGATACAACAAACTGCCTTCACCTTATTGACACTTATAGAACACTAAACCCAATAACTGCAGAATGCACAATCTCTTCAAGTGCACACAAATGTTTGCCAAGATACGCCATATAACATAAATGCCATAAAACAAGTTTTAATACATTTTAAAAGTTTGGAATCATATGGAGTATGTTATCTGATAATTTGAAATCAGTACAAATAAATGGATATTAAACTATACATCTCTAAATAATCTATGGATCAAATAAGAAATCACAAGGAAAAATTATAAAATATTTAAAGCTAAATGATAAAAACAATTCAATATATCACAATTTGTGGGAGGTACTTTTAGCAGTACCTCCAACTATATAAAATATGCATGAACAGGATATTTATTGTAGCATTATTTGAAATTGCAAAGAATTAGAAACTCTAAAAGTTCAAGCAGAGAAGACTGGTTGAGTAAACTATGGCTCATTCACTCAATGGAGTATTATGCAGTTGTTGAGAATGAATAAGGAAGATGTTTATGAACCAAAATAGAGTGATTTCAAAGAGATTTTTAAGTGAAAAAACCAAAACGCAAGTGAGCCTATATGTAAGAAAAAGGGTAAGAAAACATACACATTTCTGCTTGTCATCATGAAAAGAAACATGGGAAGAATAAACTAAACTTAAACAGTGAAATTGGATACCTACAAATTACATGTTGGGGGTGGGAGATGGGGTGGGAAGGTAGGAGAAGGAGTGATGTTTTTCTAATGGTATCTTTTCAGATGTTTGACTTTTGGATACATGCTAATAATAAAATGTCAATATGACTTAAAAAGTTAAATTAAAGTAAAAAATATAAAGGATAGAGAACTGGAAACTGAAAGCAAACTGACAAATGAACCTAATTATATTTCAAATTAATACCATATCTAGCCTGAAGAGAATAAAGAAAGACCTATTTTAAGTTCCTTATGAACACAATAGGTGACTACCTTTTATTTTGAGCAGAGTGGAATTGTGTAGGGGGAGAGTTGAAAATACACATGAAACTCTTTTTAGTGGGTTTGCTTATCATAGTGTTTGAGAGAAGCAATTCTGAATCTATTTTATATGCATTATAGAATTGAACAAAAAATAAGTGTGTTTGGGGGTCAGGGTTCTCATTTTAAAAGGATACAAAGATGCAGTATGGAATGGGGGAATTCACTGAAGAATCCTATGGAGGGGGATTGGAATTGGAGATATTTCTAAATATGTGTGTGCATGTTTAAGTGAACATGCATGTGTGTGTGTGTGTATGCATATGTAGGTTTGTGCATATGTATATTTACGTGTATACATGTATACACACATGCAGGTATTTCCTAACTCTGTTTGCTGAAATGGCCAAGAAGTAAATACATTTTAGGAATAATAAGTATAACTAGCACCTATATTTTTGTCTTTACTACCATTTCTCACCAAAAGGAACTAGGGCTTCTCAGAGAAATGGTGTGTTCCAGGGCTGGAGCTGGGTAGGTAAAAGAGGAACCTGGATTATTTTGCTATTCGAGAAAATAAGAAAGTGCTTTTTTAAAAAATGCTGGGAGGATGCCACAAGGACACAGGATCCAGCTTTAAGGAGTGCCAACTGAACAAATGTGAGATAATTTGAACACCAAAATAATCAAGACCGTAATAAATGATAAGCCATGGAAAAATAGGAATTCGTGAATCAATACCCATAATAGATTAGGTAGATATAGCTTATACATAGGTTAGAGAGACATATAACCAGATAAAAAGATAGATAGATACATGCATACATATATACATGCATACATACACACAGGAGAAGGGAGGCTTCTTGCTCACATTAGGATGTAGGGCCAACTATATGGAGGGAGTGCTGGAGTTTGGAAGTCATTTTCCAACCATCATGGTAAAAATGAGTTAAGCAAGGATCATCAATGGATACTAAATCTAGGGAGAAGGAGTTTGATGAGAGAAAGATAGTTGCATAATTTTTAAGTGCCCTCCTGTACACTGATTATTAGTTGCAAAGAGAAAAAAATCAATAACTCTATACTGAAAAAATTGGCAACACCTTGGTCAAATGATTGAATTAACATTACCAATGAAGAGAGGTGGATATTATGTATTTCCAGGTCCTAAGACAGTGTATGACCTGAATCCAATCACAAGGAAACAATAGACAACCCAAAATGGTAACTTTCTATTAAATGGTAGGAGGGCTGTAGTCTTTAAAAATGTTATTGTTACAAAAGACAAGGAAAGACTGTAGAAACATTCTTAGATTATCTAAGGCTAAAGAAACTTGACAACTAGACAGAACCCTGTACTACAGCACAGAAAGATGTGACAGAGGGCATTATTAGGTAAACTGACAAAATTGGAATATGGGTGGTATACTAGGTCAATATATAGCATAAATGCAAATGTATGAATTTGATAATTGCAGGGGTTATGTAATGAAGTATTCCTACTCCTCAAATACACATTGAAGTATTTAGTGTTGAAAGCCCACAACATATGTAAATTACTCTCAAGTGTTTCAGAAAACACACACATACATGTACAGTGAGAAAAAGAAAGTGAGTAAGAACTCAAGAAAATGTCAAGCAATATTAACAAACAGTATTAGCAAAGAATATTTTAGTGCTCTTTGTCCTTTATTTTTATAACTCTGTTATTCATTTTTGTAATTATTAATTAAATTCACATAGATGAGGGATGAAGCTAATCCAGTGCTTAGAGGAAAAAATAAATATCAGGTTTAAATGTTTACATTGGGATGACAGGTGTAAAATTATGGTCTAAGTTTCCACCATAAAGGGCAGAAAGGAAAAAAAGCAAATTAAACATAAAGTAAGTAGATGAAAGGAAATAATGAGTAGAAATTCCAAAAAAATTAAAAACAGAAAAGCAAAACAGCCAAAAATTGTTTTTTGAAAAGATTAATAAGTTTTATAAGCTCCTAGCTAAACTTAAAAAAAGAGAGAAAACCATAAATTATTCATAATATCATAATAGGAATTAACAAGTGAATATCACTATGAATTCTACAGACTTTAAAAGGGTAAAAAGGAAATGTTATGAAAAACATCATGTCAACAAATTCTACAATTCAGAATACAAATGAGAAAATTCCCTGAAAATCTCAACTGATAAACTGCCCCCAAAATCAAAACTGACAGAAGAAGATATAGATGTTTTGAATAGCTCTGTAGCTATGAAAGTAATTGAATTTTTTAATTGAAACATTTCAACAAATAAACCATAGGTCCCAGGGGTTTCACAGGTAAATTCTAGCAAACATACAAGGAAAAAATATTAATAGTACCATCCTGCACAGACTCTTCCAGAAAACAGAGGAAGAAGAAATATGCCTTAACTCATTTTATGAGTTGAACCTTGATACCAAATCATAACAAAGACATTACAAGAAAAGGAAATATTCCCCACTAACATAGATGCAAAAATCCTTAACAAAATGTTAATGAATTTTCAGAAATATATGAAAAGAATGCTATATCATGACCAGTTAAGGTTCTATCTCGTGAATACAAGTTTGGTTCAACATTCAAAAATTAATCAATATAATCTGTGTAATATACAAAAGTAGAAAACCATATGATCATCTTAACAAATGGAAGAAAGGCATTTAACAATGTCCAGCACTCATTCATGACAATGATTCTCAGAGAACTAGAATAGACATCCTCTAGCAAACTAGAACCCTCAGTCTGATAAAGGCCATCTAAAAAGCACCTGCGGTGAATACTTGATGGTGAAGCACTGCATGCTTTCCCCCTAAGATCAGAAAAAAGGCCAGAGTGTTGAGTCTTCTATTCAATATTGTATGAAGGCTCCACCCTGTTCAATAATGCAAGAAAAGTAAAAAGCAGAAAGACTCAAAAGGAAGAATTTATATAAACAAAATGTTTAATTAATTAAAATTTACAGACATGAAAATCCTAAGAAATGAACAAAGAAAACTCCTAGAACTCTTTAAATAAATTTAACAATATCTCAGGATACAAAATGCATAAGCAAAATCAATTGTATTTCAATATGTTGGCAGAAAACAATGGGAAAATAAAATGAAAAATTTACTTACAATATCATAAAAATATAAAATACTTGATGAATTTAGCAAAAGATATGTCAATCATCTATATGGGAAACTAAAAAAAAATTTATAGAGAAAAATTAAACAAGACCTAAATAAATGGAGAGAGATAGTCTATTTGTGGGTTGGAAAATTCAGTGTTCTTAAGATGTCAAACTTTCCCACAATGATCCATAGTCCAACATGATTCCAATCATAACTCCATGAGGGTTTTTAAAAATACACAAAGGTGAGATAGTTCTCACATTTATATGGAAATGCAAATGATCTAGAATAGTCAAAATTATCTTGGAAAAAATGAACAAAGCTGGAGGACTCAAACACTTGACTTCAAGACAGCGCAAAGCTACAGTAATGAAGATAGTTTGGCACTGGCATAAAGAGAGAAACCTCAATGGATCCAGTAGACAAGAGAGTACATAAATAGATGCATGTGTTTATGGTGAATTAATTTTTCACACAAACAGCAAAGTAACTCAAAGGAGAAAGGAAAGACTTTTCAACGAATTGTGCTGCAACAACAGGCAATCTGTGGTGTAAAAAAAAAAAAGCCCAATCTCTGACCTCACACCCCACAACATGTAATTAGAGATGGATCATAGATCTAAATATAGAAGTTAAAATTATAAGGCTTTAAAAGAAAATAGGAGAATATTTTCACAGGATAGA
Source organism: Lemur catta (assembly GCF_020740605.2). NCBI lineage: Eukaryota > Metazoa > Chordata > Mammalia > Primates > Lemuridae > Lemur > Lemur catta. The sequence goes on along the minus strand of NC_059142.1, from coordinate 22,755,955 downwards.
CAAAAATTTCTAAGAAAAAACTCAGGAAACATTGACAATAAAATAAAAAGAAGTTAACAAGCAAAAGCTCTGATCAACAAACAATATCATTATAAAAAATGAATAGACAGACTTGGAGAAAATATTTCCAAAACATATTTCTAACAGAAGGCTTCTATTCAGAATATATAAAGAACTCTTTCAACTCAATAATAAAATGGCAACTCAATTAAAAAAAAAAAAGGCAAAAGTCTTCAACGATGAAATACCAGTTCACAACAATGGCAGGTGAGGACATAGAACAACTGAAATGTCCATCCATCACTGGGGAGGATGCAAAGTAGCACAACCACCTTAGAAAACAGATTGGTAATTTCTTATAAAGCCAAAATTCACCTACCCTTTGACCCAGCAATTCTGCTCCTTAATCCAAGAGAAATTCAAACAGATGTCTACAAAAAGGTGCTATATAAAAATATTTATAGCAGCTTTATTCACAATTGTCAAAACTGGAAACAGCCCCGATGTTGATGAACAGGAGAATGAATGAATACACAAATGGTGCTATATTCATACAATGGAATACTACTTAGCTATAGAAAGAAAGCATCTATTAATAGGTGAAACAACATGAATGAATCTCGGAGTAGAATGCTGAAGCCCCTCCCCTAAAAGGGACAGAAGTGACTTTATGCTGTGTGATTCTAACTGTATAAAGTTATAGAACATGAAAATGTAATCTAAGGTGAAAAGACCAAAACAATGGAGGTGGAGAGGGGTAGAGGACTTGGGGCAAAAAAAGAAATTTGCTGTAGAGATGAGTGTTCTATGTCTTGGTATGGGTAAGGATACATGATGTATCCATTTTTTAAAAAGCATATAGTTAATATTTACGCATTTAAGGGTTTATAAAGTTTATTTCAATGTAGAATTGCAAGCTATAATTATTGAGTGATGGGAGGTAGGGTGTAGTGGCGGGGTAAAGGTAAATCAAAAATGGTTGCAGATGATGGTTGGAGCCAGGTGACAGGTACACGGGAGCTCATTCTACTACTCTGTTTGCTTGCATACATTTGAACTTTTCCACAATGAAATGGTTTCCCTAAAAAAGCAAACTGCAGGAGATGTACAATATGGTATTACTTATATAAAGTTTGAAAACATATATACAGAAATATATATTGTTTTAAAATATACACTTGTGTAGTAAATGTTGAAAAAAAATCATGGAAATCATAAACACCAGATTTAAAATTGGTGGTTGCTATTGGATGGCACAAAAGGAAGGATTCAAAGCCCTTTAAAATATTTTATGTAATCATTGAATTACCCTTTGTACATTTTTAGTCTGACATATTTCATTAAAAGTGCAGGAACCATCCAGGGCCCTGGGCACTAGCTTGATGCTAAGAGAGGAGCACAGTGTGTTTGTTATCATGGGAGACGGGATTATAAACCCTGTCCTCCTTGCCTTTCAGGTGAGCACTTGATGAAATGGTAAGAGGAAAGAGTGCTGTGTAATTAATTGGTAAAACATAATCAGATGCAGAGACTTTTGGGGAAAGACAGAGGGGCTTCCAGACCTCTAAAGCTCTGAGCACTGTTTTTGCAACACTGCATTACTAGTGAGGGGGCTCCTCAAATGAGGGACTGTGTCTTACACGTCTAGGTGTCTCTGGTCCTTAAAATAATACCTTGCATGCTTGGCTTGCCTAACAGCTATTTATGGAATGAATGAATGGCCCTCCATGCCCCCACCTGTAACAGGCTGTGAGGGGACACCTAGGAAATTCTAGGACTGTTTAAATAAGAAATAACAAGAGCTGATGTGAATTATGTTTCATGCATCTTAGAAGGCATTGTCAAAATTCATTCATTTAATCCTAACAGCAGCTCTATGAGGTGGGTTCTAGTACTGTCAACCCTATTATGCAGCTGATAAAACGGAGGGACAGAGAAGTTCAATTACTTATCCAAGGTCATGCAACTAGTACTAGAAGACAAGGGATTTGTCCTCATAGCCTTATATTTGACTACAAGACTCCACGACTTCTCATGATCAAGTAAGTTTGGAGGTCTTGGTGGTGGGGGCAGCCCTGCCTCCCCAGGTGCTACTGAGATACCTGAGAACATCAAAGAGCATGACAGAAGTCACTTAAAGGGGAGAGATTTCAAGTTGAAGCAAGAAGCAGGCAGAGGAGTCAACCAGGAGAACAGGTCTAGGTAGCTGGGAGCCCTCAGCCCTCTCACAAATGGGTACCCCTTTGTTGAAATACATTTCCTCTGTGAGTCCCGTGTGCCCATCTGTGTCGAGGTGTCTCTTCAGGGCTCTCAGTTGTCCTGGAGGGCTGGAAGGTTCTCTGGGCTGGGGGTTGACAAAGTTTGGAGATGACTGGTCTGGATAAACAGAGCCTGGCCTGCTCCAGTTGCCAAGTGCAGTGAATACAATGTGTTTTAATAATGAATGAGTGATTAATAGCAACTGCTTTGGAGAATTATGATGCGACGAGCCTTACCGTGCCATGGAGCCGGGTATAAATGATGCTAGAATGCATAATCGGGACGTTAGCATCTGTTACAAACTGCATTATAAACCAGGCTCCATAATGTCGCTTATCCACACCTCCCTGACATGTTATTATAACACCTCTCTTGAGAATGGATTAGGGGGGAAATGTAATACCTATTAATCACCAATGAATAGAAAAGAAGAAGAAAAAGAAGGATATTAAATTAAGGTAATGTCACCCACGCCTTCTACCTCTTCCTGATGTTGCTTTTGATTCTGCCCTTTGGTGTTCTGCAGGGACAATTTGTTTCCTATTCTGAGGGGTGAGAGAATGTGGCCCGGTCAGAGGAGATTGCCTTGCAAAGCACTAGCAAGTATCTAGGAATTTGGATCCATTAACAAATATCATGGGACCCCCTGTTGCTTTCCTAATAAAATCCAGACCTCTCACAAGCCATGCTCCTGTGGTTTGGCCCCGTACGTCCTGCCTGCACACATACTGTGTATGCTACTTCCCAGTCTGCAGTCCAAGTCACACCGAATTATCTACAGCCCCCAGAAAGCCATGAGCTCTTTTATGGACGTAGCTGCTGCTCTTTCTAGAGCATCATCACCCTCCTCCCTCTGCCTGGCTTATCTCCTGCTCATCCTCCAAAGTCCTCTAACTCAGTTTAATGTCACTTCCTCCACCAACCTTACCTGCTCTCCCTCACCCTGTTCTTGCCATCAGAGCATGTATCACGCGGTAGATACGGAATCGCTTATTTGCCATCCTCTTCATCTACTGAGAGCCCTTGGAGTTTGCCTTACCCACCTCTGTGTTGTAGAAATCAGCCCTGGAGATGGTGTAGGGAGGGGGTTTCATAAAAGAAAGAACGAGTTCTCAGATGAGGGAGGCCCAGCTTTCAGGAGCATTTAATGTGGTTCATATACAATCTCATCCTAATGGGACTAATTCATTCTATTATAGCTACGCATAGTTAATGACCACCTACTATGTTTTGTTTGTGGTGTTGAGAATAGAGCAGCGATCAAAGCAGTCCTAGTTCTTGCTTTTGCAGAGCTGGCATTTTGCTGGGAGGCTTTTCCGGAAGAAGCGTCACCAACCTGTGAACAACGTGTCACCCAGTGCCCTCCCCTTGTCACATTCCCCCCTCATCCTGCAGATCTAGCTCAAGTGCCACAACCTTTAGAAAACCTTCCATTCCCATCCTGGGCAAAGCTGTAGTACTTCCCTGATTCTACGGTTAAGGTATGCACTTTCCCACATCTTACTGTTGTTTTTCAGTTGGGAATTTACAATCCTGATGTCTGAACCAGGATGTGTTCATTTAATGTGGCCAAGTCTCCTTTTTCCACAAGATGCTGTTACGACAGTAGATGCCCTCCTGCCGAGATGTCTCTGCATTAGGAAAATAAGGAGGTGCCCGGGGGCTGTGGTTCCATGTGTTTTGCTCACACAGGGATGGGCTGCTCACCTCATTGTGTCTGGTCACATATCTTTCTCCCTCGCTGGGCTGTGAATTCCTCAAGGGCAACCACGTCTGATTCAACCACAGTTTTGCTTCAGCTCCAAACCTGCGCCTGACACCCAGCAAGCACTCATTTCTATTGGAGAAGAAAGCAATGTGTGCTGTCACAGAGGAAAGCTCCCCGCTTTCTATATGATCAGATCCAATAACTTCTGTTTCCTATTTATCCTTTGACATTCACCTCCAGAACCACCTCTGTAGGGGGCTGGCTGAGCTCAGGCCCACGGCGTATTAGTGGAGTGATCTGACACGTTCATTCTGGGGCCTCAGATTCCTGACCTGTAAAATGGAACAAAAAATGCCCGCCTTGTGCAGTTTGGGGAGGATAAAGTGAGATGCACAGTGTGTTAGTTTCTGAGGGCTGCTGTAACAGGGTGTGGTCTGCCCCCCGCGTGGTGGAGTCTGCATCTTTCTTTGTTCAACCCACTGTGGATGGAAAATAGTAGAGAAAAAAACTCCACAATAAAAACTAACAATGACACAATAAAAAAAAACAACAAATAAAAAGCAATGTAACAACTATTTACATAGCATTTACTTTGTATTAGGTATTGGAAGGAGATGTTTGTTAAAGGATACAAAATTACAGCTAGACAGGAGGAAGAAGTTCTAGTATTCTATACCACTGTCCAATGACTATAGTCAGCAAAAATATATTGTGTAGTTTCAAATAGTTAGAAGGAGAATATTGAATGTTTCTAATGCAAAAAAATGATATATGTTTGAGGTGATGGATGTATTAATTACCCTGATCTGATGACCATACAATACATGCATAGAAACATCACTATGTACCCTGTGAATATATATATAATTATTATTTGTTGATTAAAAAAATAAAATAAAAAATTTAAAAATAAAGTATACAAGAAGTTGTGTGTGGGTTAGATTCAAATACTAAACCATTTTATGTAAGGGACTTGAGTATCAGCAAATTTTGGTGGTGGGGGGGTGGTGCTGGAACCAATCCCCCACAGATACCAATGGATGACTATACCACAAACCAGGGGGCTTAAAACAGAAGAAATTTGTTCTCTCACAGTTCTGAAGGCTCGAAGGCCGAGATCCATATGTTGACAAAGCCGTGCTCCCCCCAGAGCCTTCTAGGGAATGGTCCTCCATTGTCTTTTTCAGCGTCCAGTAGCCCCAGGAGTTTCTGGCTTATGGCAGAATAACTCCAGTCTTTGCTTTGTCATATTCTTGCTCTCATAAGAACATCTGTCATATTGAATTAGAGCCCATCCTACTCCAGTCTGACCTCACCTTAGCTTAACTAACTACATTTACAATGACCCTATTTCCATATAAGATCATTCTGAGGTCCTGGAGGTTAGGACTCCAACAGATTTGCTTGACAACACTGTTGTCAAACCACAACACACACGGCATATCTTAGTAAATAATCAATCCTCTTCTCTCACCCTCTCCACCCCTAATTATGCCAACCCAGCCTACTCTTTTTGCACCCCACTTCTCGTCTATACCTCTCTGATGTGTACGCTTGGGGATCTTTTTAAGAAAGTACGCTCTCCTTTCCCAACCAGGTTGGAAGCTGAGGGAAAGAGGTAAAAGATATCCTTATAGAGCCTAAAAGACTGCTTGGCATATCCTGAGGACTCAGTATGCGTTTATGGATTGTGTAATAAGAAAGGAGCAGAAAATGTGGAGCCCATTTACTTCCACACTGTCTTTTTCTCTAAAGTTCTTCCTCTGGGTACTTAAGAGGGGTATTATTATTCTCATTTCAACTAGCCTCATCCTATATGAGAGCTCCCAAGACAAAATGAGTTTAGAGAGTTTGCATGAGGTCTGTAGTAATTTCTTTCCTTCTTGACAACTGCCATCCCATCTAAGGCCACCACGCTCTGTCATCTGAGCAGCTGCAACAGTCCTGCCTCCTTGTAAAATCCGTTCTCTCCACTGCCATCAGAGGAATTTTTCCAAAACACAAAAATCGTGACATCATTCTCGTGGCTTTGTCATTGCCCTGAGGATAAAATCCAGGCACCTGTGATGGCATGTAATCCCTGCGTGCTCTGGCCCCTCCCCTCTGCCCTGCTTTGTGGCTTATGCACCATGACCTCTGACTCAAGACATGAGAGCCATATGAGCTTCTTGTAGTTACTTCAATGGGTCCTGAACTCTTTTCTATGATTCTTATCTCATGTTGTACCTGAGAACCTTTCTTCTTCCATTCTCCACCTCCTCTGTTGGGCTAACTCCTCTAGGTCCTTCAAGTCACAGCTGAGAAGTCACCTCCTCTGAGAAGCCTTCCTGGATCCACCAAATTTAAATTAAGTACCCTTACATGTGTTTGTTAGGGTTGGAGACTGCACTGCTCCTGGCACTGTGGCTGAGGGACAATAACTGCTTGATAAATATTTGTGGAAAGTTGAACGGATTTTGTTGAAAGAGGTTCAGACGTTGAGTCAGACAAGGGTTAAAATGCTGGATTTTCAATTTATTAGATTTTGACCTTGGGGAAGTCAGCTAATTTTCCTGAGCTTCAGTTTGCTGATGTATAAAATGAGGATAGTAATACAAACTGGTTTCAAGGTTGACTAAAATAATGTAGGCAAGGACTATGGTATGGTGCCATTCGCAGCACACAGTAGGTGTTTCTGAAATCTCAGCCGCCTTTCCCACCTCGCCCCTGTGCCTTTCTCAGACCACTCCCTGTCTCTACTGCCTCCCCCCCACCCCCCCGTTATCTGTGCTTCTCTTTAAACTCTGTGTTTCCTTTGCTCCTTTCCCCCCAACACTTCCTTTGGCTGGTTCCCACCGATCTCTCTCTTTTTTTGTGTGTGGTTAAAAGAAAGCATCGTGGAAAATTAATTAATATTTCAGAGATGAAAGAAGCAATGTTGCCAGTCCCAGCTCTCCACGGAGTGCAAACCATTTGCAGTAAAACCCACCAGCTTGGCCGTTTAGGAGAAAAAGAATTTATTTATCAACAAGAGGGAATACAACCCTTTTATAATGCAACCACCAGCCTGCCTTTGATGGCACTGCCAGCTTCAAACCTCAGGTGCCTGACAAAAGGCCAAGAGTGGCCTTGCTGTGAGGAGACGGACAGCAGGAGCTCCCCTGCTCCTTGCCAGTCTGGTCCACTGTGCCCACCTGGGGCTGCAGAGCTCTGTGTGCCCAGCCACACTTTAACCCCTGATGGCCTCCCAGGGTTTGGTCACTACTGATACAAACGAGCCCTGAAATAGGAGACAGAGAGCTGTGGGACTGGACCAACCAAACGATCATCCCACTTAATATTCCATTTTACATATGGAGAGACTGAGGACCCAGGAGTGGGACATGAACTATGAGTTGCTCAAGGCCACATCCCCTAGACCACACCTAGGCCCCTCAATAAGCAGGTGTGCTTTCCTCCAGAAAATTTCCTCATGGTGCCTAATGAATTACACATCTTTGCTCAATCTCTCAGAGCAATCATTACCTTGAACTGGGAAGCTTGCACACTCTAGCATGAGCATCCCCAAGGCAGGAACTCTGTGGTTTTTTCATTCCTTGCATTTATAGAGCCTAGAACAGTGCTTTGCATGCAGTAGGAGTTTAATATTTATGAAATGAATTTACTAATGTGTGAATTCGTTGACACCACCATTTTCTGTAACGTGCCCTCAGAAAAAATGGAGACATTCCAATGCGATGGGCTTGGGCTGGTGGACTTTGGAGATGATTGACAAGATTGAGCAAAAGCATCTTATCTTGAGCAATGGTGGCATGACCCCCAGAGCGTGTGCTGCTGAACCCAGACTGGCCACTCTGGGTTTGAATTGCAGCATCCTCGCCAACCGTGTGGCTGTGTGCTTCAGTTTCTCCATGTAGAATCTTTAGCCATCCAATACGGATGTTGTAAGGATCCCATCGGATCGTAAGTCCAGTGAGGAGTCAGTGTAGTGCAGTGGGGAGACGTGTCTGCTTGGGATGCGACCTGCCTGGCTGTGGGGGCTGTGAGTGTGCACACCCTGAGTTGGAGCTCTGATTCAATTAGGAAATGCCTCTGGTCGCTGGCTGTAGTTGGCGCACAGTAACTGTGAGCTGCTACTCTGTTGTCGTATGAGGCTACGTGACCTGACCAAGGTCTCAGGTTGGTAAGGGGCAGCAGCAGGATTGATCACAAGTCCTCTTTCTCCACACTCAGTGGTCTTTATTCTACTATGACCTGCTATTTGACTGGAGTGCCCGGTGTCTCCCATGTCTGCATCTCAGTTCCACCCCACTCCAGAATTTTTCTTTCCTGACTCCTGCCGTGTTCAAGAGCCTTTTGTAGTTTGTTCTTCTTCCTCCTGTCAGTATCTGCTCTGAGCACAGCACTACCATCAGATGGTTCAACTGTAGCATATGTTCTACATGGAAAAGTGATCTCAGCAGGGAAGGGGGCCACCTTCACTGCCTTCTACAGGCTGAGTGCTCCAGGGATTCACCAGGAGGTATGCCTCTGGTTGACCAATGGCAGGTGGTTGTGGTAGAGACTGGGTGTCTTTGCCTCTCTGAGATCACTCACCAAGTGATGAGAGGCAGCTCTCAGTCTGCAGAAGGCCCAGGGAACACATGCTATTCACTGGGATGGCCATGGACCCATAGGTGGGGGCTTGGAGACATCCAGGTAAAGAGAAATGCAAGATAAGTATATAAACAATCCTGGTTACCTGGTACCCCTTCCCCACAGAGCATTAATTCATTGAGTCAGCGAGTATTCAAAGTGTATTATACAATGTTCCAGGTCCTGTGCCTGGGCTGGTGCTATAGCGTGGAGTAAGTCAGACCCAATTCTTTTCTCCTGGAGCTTATAGTTTGGTAAGGCTGGAGTCAGGAAGGAGCTGGTGGAGCTGGAGCAAGTCACACAAGACTTTGTGGGGCTTGGGGTGGGTCACTAACATGTTACTTCCTGTGTGAAGCTGGAGCACAGCAATAAGAGTCCCTGGAGGAGCTCCCAAGGGCAAAGTCAAGGTGACAATTCCCAAACCAGTCCAAGGAAACAGAAGACTGATCAGACAACAGCACTGTAAGCACGGAGCCCAAACAGAGTGGCTTGGGTGTGGGGCATGGAGGAAGGTGTGAGCTAGAAAACAAGGTGAAGGAGGGAGGAAAGGAAATGGCAGCATCTCCTCGTTTGTGCGTGGATTGAGGCTCAAGAATATTCACAGCAGCAATTTGCAAGAGAAAAACTTTGGGACAATAAAGCTTCTATTATCTATTAACAGGAATGAATAAATAAATTGTGGTGTTCTCAAATAATAAAAGTCACAGCAGAGAAAAGTAATAAACCAGAGCTGTATGTGTCAACATGGATAAATCACACAAACATAGCGTTGAGTGAAAAAAAGCAAACTGCAGACAGATACGCTTATTTTATGATACCATTAATAAAAAGTTTGAAAACTCACAAAACAATTCTATATGTTGTTCAGGGATAGGATAAATAAATATGTAATAAAAGTATAAAATCAGTTGTGGGAACGATAATGTCTAAATTCCAGATTATGATGACTTCTGGAGGAGTGGGAGGGTGCAGTCATGTCGAGGTATGCCGGGGCTGCAGGGGTATTGGCAATGCGTTATTTCCTAGTCTGGGTGCTGGTTGTATTATTATTTATACCCTTTTTATATGTCTCAAGTATTACATAATAAAATTTATTTTAAAAGCTGAAGCGAGGCAAATTATGCAGACTGGCAAAGGGAGGGTCTACTTGCCACCCTCCTTTTGCTGCCTCTAGTGAGTTAGGCATCAAACTTGGATCTCTTTCCAAAGCATTGCTTGGAGATGCAAAGCAAGATGGCCCTCCTAGATCGACTACCGGGCTGGGCAGCACCCTCTCCCTTCCACTCAGCCCTCCCGGGGGCAATGCAGTGACATTGCACATGAGGGAGAGGGGTGGGACTTAAGCACTCCTGGGTATCTCAAAGCTACTCATAAGTCCACCAACTTTGTCTCTAGAGAGAAAGCGGTCTTGTGGCCACAGAAGCTGGAGCCCCATCACTGCCCCCACGGTGCTGTGCTTTCACTGCTTGAACCAGTGCAGTCCCTGGCTACATAATGAGGAGATGCCAGACATCCTTAATTACCACCACTAGAGTCTGCAGGCACCAACCCCAAACCCGGGGACTTGCCTTACACAGACCATCAGCCTGGATCCTCACCTACCAGGGACCTCGGGGAATTACCTGGGGCCATTCAGATTTGAGTCACCCAGGCCCTCTTTCTTTGCATGAACTACTTTCTCCTGGATGTGGCTATTGAGGTTTCATAGGTCTCCCTCCCAGAAGTTACAGTCAGTGGATTATGTGAAAAGACAAACTTAGGCACAAAAACGTTAAGACTTTATCTCTTTTGAGTCGACAGTGTAGGCGAGGGCTGGATGACTAATTACCTTGGTCCTCAGGGACTAGAGTCAGTATTGCACTGAGGAGCATCCTTGGACAGAGCATTTTAGAGTTGGGAGGCCTGAAGTCATATTCAGGTCCCTCCTTTGTGTGGAGAACTGAGGACCAGGTTGGGAAATACCGGGCCGGCGAATGGAGCAACTCGAGCTCCTGGCCCTAGTCAAATATTTATGTGTCATCCAACTGCTTTTCTCCTTAAAGAAAATATAGCAGGTTTCCTTCTTCTTGGCCTCTAGGGATGGGACATAACGAGCTCCTCCAGCTCAGTCTCCTGGAGCCTCCCAAAGCCTACAGGCAGAAGCAGGTGTGGATAGGGAATGGCGGTAGGAGAGGCTGGGGCTGGGTGGCCAAGTCCCCCTTCTGTTTGGAGAGCCTGTGCTCTCTCAGGCTGATCACCCGGGGGTGCATCCAGAATGAGGAGTGTGGATGCGGGGAGCAGACATCACTCAGAGGTTGCCAGGGTTTGGAAGAGGGGTGGTGCCTTAGCAGACCTTAAATATTCCTTTTCCCTCTTGGTTTGAGTCACCCTATAAAGAAACAATGCAGATTCCTCCAGAGCTGTGAAAGGAGTTTTTCCTGATGGAGGGAAGGTTGGAAATTGGTTCCAACTCTACCTTTTTGAATTTCTCCTCCCCAGCCCCTGTACCACAACTGGCACGGTTGACGAAGGCCTGACTCTTACCCCAGTGCCTTCCCATTATGCCCTGTGGCCTCTCACCCATCTCACACCAGATCTGCAGCTAAGGTATCCAATGGCCTTGGACGAGTCATTGCATATGTTAATAGAATGGGTGCTGTGCTTCTCCTCTGGTTCTCTCTTCCTTGGGGGCATTTGGAAATGTGTGGGGACATGTTTGCCTGTCACTTGCATTATTTTCAGGGAGGAAGGGCAGGGATGCTGAGTCTCCTTGCCACATACAAGGGAGCTCCACACAAAGAGGAGCTGTCCTTCCTGAAATGTCACTAGTGCCCTCATTGAAAAGCACTGTTAGACTCGGTGAGGACCCTTCCAGCTATGACAGTCAGGCACAGTGCTGTGACGCTTCTGTCAGACTGTGATATGATCTGTATGCCAGTGGTATGTGTAGCTTTGGTCAGAGGCCCGAGGCGTGAGGTTAGTGAGTTCAGGGCACTGTCCTGCAGGAACCAGGATGGCTGGAAATGAGCTGACCTGGGAGTTACTTGGTTGTTATGAGATGAATGGCTTGGAACAGCAGCCACCACTGCTGGGCCCTCTGAAACCTGGATACAGAGAGTGATCTGGAAGATCGCCTCGTAGCTGTGAGAGAATGGCAGGTGGAAGCCACAGGGAAGCAGAGAAAGGGGAGAGCAGATTTGAAGAGGCGTAAGATCAGAGTGCATCTGAGGGGATGAAACAAGTCATCGAGGAGAGAAATTTGCTGTGATCTGCTCTGCAGTAAATGGGGACTGGAGGCCTGGGGCCAAGCAGGGAGGTGAGGGAAGCATATTTTAAGTTATAGAATCAATACTGCATCTGTCGCTTTTAAATTCAGTTCCTTCTTCTAATAAATCAAGTGGAGCTGGGGTGCAGGGGATTTTTAGTCTGAAAAGACCTTTGACTCATCAATTTCCATAGCAAAGGCAGGTGGTTTAAGGGAACCAGATAATTACCGAGCCCAGAGAGTCCCAGGGCACTTTTTAACATCTGCACACACCTGGCTGTAGTTTTGGTCTTTAAGAAGCCCTTGGAATTGAGTAAGGCATTATGAACAAGGCATTGCATTACTGCTCAGCGTTTGGCATGTGCATACAGGTGATGGTGTACCCTCCTTGAGAGCGGGGCTGGTGCCTGCCCTTGTTACCACCGCATTTCAGCACCTAGGACAGTGCCTTGCACAGCATTGGTGCTTCATAACTGTTGGCTCAATCAATGAATGTCTGCATACTCTGAATGTGGACTGTGGGGAGAAAGAGAAGCATATTCCTTTATACCCTTGCATTCAAAAAATTCTTCCGTGTAAGAGATGAGGCATGGAGTAGAGGAAGGAGCACAGGTTTTGGAGTCAAACTTTCCTCTATTATAAGCTCATCTCAACCACTTCACCATCTTTGTGACAAAAGCCAATTATTTAATTTTTTCTAAGGCTCGTCTGAAAAGTGGTAGCAGTAATGATCCCTTTTCCAGGGGCTGTGGGAAAGGATCTAGTGAGCCAATGCAGGAAGTCTCTAGCACAGGGCCTGGTGTCTAGAGAGTGCTCAGTAAGTGGAAGCTATTGTGGAGATTGTCAGTATTTTGCCATGAGGGGATATTCCTGCAGGAGAACGTGATTGAGCTGGTTTGGGGACTACCCAGGATTTGTTCAGGAGCTGCCCTGTGACAGTATTGTTATCGGTCCAAGGCAAAAGAAGCAAAAGATAGACAATGCAGTGAGCTTTTCGTGAAGCTGAGTTTATTCCATTTAAAGAACAATGTTTTGGTGTGAGATTTTTTTTCCTTATAACTTTTCTTGGTATTAAAATGTCATTGTTCTGTGATATGATGATGACATTAGAAGGCAGAGTTTAAAAACATATTCTCATGTGACAAAATAAAAGTTTTGTCCACATCTGCAGCTGGTCCTCAATTAAAAAACAATTGGGGGCTGGGCATGGTGGCTCACATCTGTAATCCTAGCACTTAGGGAGGCCTAGGAGGTAGGATTGCCTGAGGCTGAGTTTGAGGTTGCAGTGAACTATGCTCACATCACTGCACTCTAGCTGGGGTGACAGAGGGAGACCCTGTCTCAAAAACAAAATTGTATTTAAAATCCCAGTCCCTAGAGACTACCTACCTCTCTGACTCTAATGTTCTCATCTCCAGGAGGTGGAGGGAGTATGCAGGGATAGTGCCAGGTGGAGCAGAAGGGACAGTGGGGTCTGCTGGTGGGAACTTAGAGAAGCCTCCCTAAAGCAGCAGGAAGGACTTGAGCAGGCCCTTTAAACATGGCGGTGAGCTTTGTGTTGGCAGATAAACATGTATGGCCATTCTAGGTGGAGGGTACAACTCGAGCAAAAACCCAGAGTTAGACATGAATGAAGTATGATGAGGAGTTGAATTGGAGAGTTTGGATCATGAAGAAAGAAATGAGGGCTAGAAAGTCACTGGGGCTTCTTAAATAGGGGCTTGCCATTCCGAAAATGGAGTTAAGAAGGGAAGGGACTGAACATTTATTAAGCTTCTATGATTATCTCTAATACTTGGTACTACCCTGGAGCTATTCTCCCCAATTTATGTATAAAAATACTGAGGCTTATAGAGATAAAACAAGGTATCAGGGCTCATTTAACTAGTAAGTGGCAGAGCCAAGAATGTACCAGGAGTGTTAAGAGATAAAAAGTTTTGAGAAATGGGGGTAAAATTTAGGTGGAAAGAGGTAAAGCAAATCCTAAGTAATAAAATGCTGGGTGGAGCCTTAAGTGCTGAGAGTAGAAACCCAGGTGAGTATTAAAGGATGTATTTCCTCCCTTTGCAAATAATTTTGAGACAATGGGTTCTAGATGCTACCCTCAGTGCTGTCCAGTGGTCCAAGGGCTCAAGAATATTATCTCAATTTCCTGTATCTAGGAAGGCTTTACCCAGCACTCTCTGGTGGCATCTACCCGAATTGCTGGCATAGAACCCCAGAGGAGATGCATGCTTTCTGGAGCAAAGCTTTTCTAAGTGTGGTAAAGAGATAATGTCCTGTTTTTGCCTCTTCTATCATTCATTTCTAGGGATATCTATCTATCTATCTATCTACTTACCTATCTAGTGCCCAGCAGAGTGCTTGAGTAAATATTTGATAACCATTAGGTTCCCTCTTCCCACTATGATGTCTGAATATTGGTTTCCAAACTTTATTGTGTGCCAGAATCCTGTGGGGAGCTTGTTAATGATAGCCTCCCACTCCAGGTGCTGGTTTAGTAGCTTTGGGGTGCATCTATGAAAGCTAAAATTTTAACATGCCCCTGAGGAGTTTCAGTACAATTGGTCCCTGGACCACACTTAGAAAAGCCTTGCTCCAGAAGGCATGCAGCTCCCTGAGTTCTATGCCAGCAATTCAGGTAGATGCCAGCAGAGGGTGCTAGGCAAAGCTTTCCCTGGGTACTGAAAATTGAGGCAATGTCCTCGGGCCCTTTTAAGGATGAGGGAGTCTTTACTCTGTGGATGGGAGGATTTCAGTGAGCAGGCACTGAAGAGAATGTGGTCCTTCCAGCTGATTCTGAATAAAGACCTAGAAAAGCTGGCAGCCAGACCGGCTATGCCACTAAAAGAAAGCAACTGTGTGTTTGAATAAGCCCTGGCTTAGCAACATAGGTCCCTGCTTTGCTGCTAATTCATTCAATGACACTGGGCAGGACTCTCTCCACGGCTGCAATTCAGTTCCTGTTGAAAACTGAAGAGGTTGATGCACTTGTTAACCTTTGCAGTCTCTGCCTCCCATGAGGGAAGGACCCCCTTCCCCCAAGCTGGCTTTAGAGGGGTTACTCATCCCTCCCTCTGCAGGTGCCTCTCAGGCTAATGTCCTTTGGGGAGCCTAGCCTGGGGCCTTACTTTCACAGAAAAGCATATTATAATAAAAAGATTTGGCTTAAGATCATCCATTTGGAAAGTGAGAGAAGCTGACCGTTTGTGGCCTCTGGAGCCAGCTTGCCAGCATTGATTCTGTTCCTCTCTTCTATCCACTGGGGCTGTTGATAAGGATGTTTTTAGAGTGTTGTGAGCTTAGTGCCAAGAAAGCTGGGCTGCTGTCACATATGGCTGAGGAACCATGGTGCACACAGCCACTGCACTGCCCAATGCTGGGAGCATAATTGACATTACAGCCTGTATGAACGGTGCCCCCTGGAGTTGTGTGGTGAACGACCTAAGCAGTCATCCTCAGTGTCCCTGGAGGCGCATATAGTCCTAGTGGTATTTCCTTTTCCTTTCAAGACACGGTTCATGGTTCCTTTTATGCACCATCCTTGTGTATTATAAAAAGCTAAGTGGCCAGCTCTTCAATATAACAATGCTTATGGCTAGAAATATTTTCAATGGCAGACACAGACAGTGTAGTGTTCACTTTAGCCCAGTGTAGACTCCATCAGCTCAGGAGTCAGTGGTAGTGTGTATAGGTAGTGATCAGTCTTCTCTATCTTGCCCTACATACAAGAAGTTGAAGACTTCCATGGAGATTTTGGTGAAGGGGGAGATGTTTTTCAGTTCTACATGGAGCCAGAGCTCAGAGCCTCCCAGAAGAGTACAGCCTCCCCTCTCCCTCTCTCAAGCGATTGATGCCATTTTGGCCACTCAGGCCTTGCTGCGTCCTGACAAGCAACAAAGCAGAGGTGAAAAGCCCCTTATAGCAATTCATGCCAGGCTGCCTTGCACAGCCTTGAGAGCGTCTCCTTACATTTTGCACCTAGGTAGCTCACTCGTCTCACTTCAGTCCCAGCCCCGGGACGTATGCATCACCTATTTGGAAGTCAGCCCTGTGTTAGGTATATGGGTGCAAAAATCAACAAAGCATGGCCCTGTCTGTAAGGACTTGACATGTGGTTTGGGAAGCTAACAGGAAGCCCAGTGATTCTCACGGGCCACGAGATCCCCTTGGTGGGTTTCATGGAAGCTCCCATGGGGGCAACCGGTGAGGCGTCTGGTCTTCCTGGGGAGTCTGAGAAGCCTTCCCTGAAAAGAAGTGATCCCGGAGCAGAGAAGACCTAGAAGGTGAGGAGGAGTTTGAAGGGAAGGGAGGAAGGAGGGGCCATTCCAGGAAGCCTTGGACAAAGGCCCTGCAGCAAGAGAGAGCTAAGTGTTTGGAAAACCACACATTACGTAGTGTGATTGAGATGAAAATTACCTGGGCTGAGTTCTGGGGAAGGGAGTGGGAAGTGGCCAGAGAGCCAGCGCGTGATGGAACCTCTATTCTTTGCGAAGTGATAAGAATTTCTATTCTGCAAACCAGGGGGACCTGGTGAAGAATTTTGTGCAGGAAAGTGACATGATCAGAATTGCATTTTAGAAGTATCACTGTGGTGGAAATGTGGAGAATCGACTGGCTGAAGGGAGGAGGGAACAGAGACATAATGAACAGTTGGAGTCTAGGGTGGGGTGCTGGGACCCCCGAGTCGGGAAGGAGGCCCGATCCACTGTCCTAGTCCCTTGCCTTGCCCCGAGGTGGGAGAATTGCCTCCAGCTTCTCCAGCCCAGACAGCGGCCCTGGAAGCTGCAGTCATGGGGTGAGGGTGAGCTGCTCTAGCAGTGCAGTGGGGCAGAACTTGGGGGACTCATTCTGCTCCATGACCTGGAATCTCCTGCAGAGCCAGGGTCTGCCAGCTCCAGGAGAGGGTGGCCAGACAGCTGAATGGAGGAGGGCCCCTTTGCCCACGGAAAGAAGAACCCAGAGGCTGCCCCTGGGAACTCTCTCTCAGGACTGAGCCCCTCCACTTACAAGTGAGAGGCACCCATGAGTTACCCCTGACTCCCCAGCCCCCTCCCCACGTTTCTATGGCAATCCCTTCCCTTTGCTTTCCTCATTGCTGCTCTCGGATTGTCTCCCAGCTCCTCCAGGGGTGCTAGGGAAGGGAGCTAATTACCTTGCTATAAATACCAGCCGGAATGAGCTCCTAGGGCCCTAGACCTGGCTTTTCTTTTTCAGTGCTCTGTGGTGGGTTGGGCAGTAGTGAGTGGGTAGAGTCTACACAGCAATCCACTGATGATATATGTGATACATTCCTCCACCCCCTCATGGGCTCAGCTGTGCCTACCTCCCCCACTTAACAGGTGGAGTAGGAAGACGGGAGCAGCAGCATTGTGGGGCATCCACTGAGCGCCAGGCACAGTGCTAGGCTCTAGGAATCAAGGGATGAATCAGAGCCTGCCTCTGCTTTCAAGGAACTCAGGGTCTAGAGAGGAAGGCAGGTCTGCTGCACATAGCTGTGATGAGATGCGTGATGTAGGGAGCAGGCAGGGGCCCCAGGTCTGCCTGGGGGAGGCAGGGAGGGCTTTACGGAGGAGGTGGCCTACATAGCTGACGCTGAGAGTTGGTGAGATGGAGAGGCCCGGGGGACATTCCAGAGGGAAGGTGCTGGGCAGGGGAGGCACAGAGATGTGTCTGGAGGAAGGAGGGAGGATGCAAAGTACAACTGCCAGTCCTTGAGTGCGGTGTCCCGGGTCAGAAGGGACCGCGGGGGGCTTTTTGGCTGCGGTGTGGCCTGATCAGACGAGACGCATGCTTAGGGAAGATCACTCCAGAAGGAGCCTGGGACTGGGACGCCACCCTCTCTGGCCCCTGAGCTTCATTATTTCACAAAGGCCAGCTTGGAGGGCTGGAGCTCAGAAGGAGGTGAGGGCAGCGGGCAAGGAATCACAAGGAGAACGCAATTAACATCTCACAAACACAACAGAAATGCAAACACCTCGCTGTGGAGTGAAATTATGCACAAGGGGGAGGGAGAAAAAAAAAATTCTTCCCCTAATAGCTCCTGACTTTCATTAGTTCTGACAGTGAAGGCTGCGTTGTCACCGTGTTCCATGGTAACCGTTTCCAGGAAGAGCGGCGCCTCCGGAGGAACGCGGTTCTGAGGACTTTCAATCAGTCCGAGAGCTTAGCCAGACAAAACGTCTTGTCGCTGGCTTCACAGCCTCTGCGGGCGCCGACGGAGAGGGTATGACGTGGGCAAACATTCCCCAGGTTATGGCAGGACTCTGATCGCTAGGAGCGAGTACAGCTGCCTCCCTGGGCGGGATCGCAGGACAGGGCCTGAGGCGGAGGTCCCTGCGGCTGCAGGAGAGGAGCAGGCAGGGAGAGCGAACTACACGCGGCGGGTTCCTGGCCATTTTCCCATCTCCCGAGAAAAACTCAGCATCTCTGCACACTGGAGAGAGGAGAGACTGAGGCTCTAGAGCCGGATGGCAATCCCGATGGCCCTTTTGAGCTGGGCCATCTTGGGCCACTTATGTCACTTCTCTGGGGTTCAGCGCCTTCTGTGTCACCCGCACCTTGCGGTGGCTTTCCCGGGGGGATAAATGAGACAGCCTGTGACAAACGCCTGGCTGCAGGGCTGGCCCGTGCAGTGGCACTGCCTCCCTCTTCCTCCCCTCCCTACCCTTCCTCTCTCGCTCGCGGCCTGTAGGACAAGGAGGTTGAAGATGTCAGGAAAGCAAGTGGCTTTGCTGTGGGCCTCAGGGAGTCAGAGAGGTGAGTGTCTGTTGGTGCCCTTAGGGCTCTGGCCCTGCGCCAGAGTGCCCGGGCTCGGGACAATGGAAGCACGTAGTAGGTTCAGTGGCCGCATGGGGAGACAGCTTAGAAATAAGGAGAGCCCTCAAAGCTCCGCCCTTCATTGCAACAGATACGTGTGGGGTCCTGCCAGGTTCTGAGACGCTGCCATGGGCACTTGGGGTGTGCTCCCTCGAGGGGCGTGCCTGCCAGCAGAATGAGGCTGGCGATGACCAGGATGCACAGCAAAAGGTCTACAGGAAGGTAGAAAGTGATAAAAGGGAAAACAGTAGGGTGGCAGGTGGAGACTGGAAGTGTTAGTGGGTGAGGGGCTGTGATTTTAAGTAGGGTGGGCACCCTAGGCCTCGCTGAGAAGGCAGCACATGAGAGAGACGTGAAGGAGGGGCACCCCGGGCAGAGGGACAGCCAGTGCAGAGGCCCCAGGGAGCAGCGAGGTGGTCAGCGTGGCTGGCGAGGAGGGAGGCGGAGAGAAACAGGATGCCACATGGTAACGGGGCTAGATCGGGTGGGCTGTGTAGGTCCGTCTCCGTGCGGTGCGTATGTACTGCCGGGAGCTGGGAAAGGCCAGTGGTGGTCAGCGCTCTACTTCCTCCCCTGCCCTCCCCACCCACCAGGGCAGCTGCACTTACCTGTCCCAGGGCTTGGAGTTCAGTGTAAGACTTGATTTAGACCAGGCCTTCTGCAACTTAAAAAGTATTTGAAATCCTCTGATTGGGTCTTGTACCGATGGGGAGACTGAGCCTCAGAAAGGGCCAGTGACTTGTCCCAGGCCACACAGCCAATTCAGTGGAAGAAATGGAACTCAGACCTAGGACATCTGGAGCAGGCTGTTTCCATTATCTGTGTCCGAGCCATGGGAGGTCCTGGGAGTTGGGGTCAGAGCCTGTGACACAGTCCCAATCAGCTGGAGGCACGCAGACCCCCTGCCAGTGAGGCTTCATCTGTATTCACAGCCGCACCCCATGGCTCACAACACCACCCCCTCCCCTGTCCCACCTGCCCTGTCCATGGAAAAATTGTTTTCCATGAAACCAGTCCCCCATGCCAAAAATGCTGGGAACCACTGTCCTAGAGGGCTTGTTAAAACATAGACTGTTGGTCCCAACCCTGGAGAGTTTCTGATTCAGTAGATCTGGGGTGAGGCCTGAGATTTTGCATTTCTAACAAGTTCCCAGGTGATGCTGGTGCTGGGAGATGAAACTTCCGAGAGCCAGTGTCTCAGACCGACATGAGGCTTGTGGGAGGAGAAGAAACTGAAGACCATGTATGGGCTGGATGTGCAGAAAGTCCAGATGGAGAGATGCATTTGGAGCCAGACCCAGAAGGAAGCCTGTGCTCCAGCCCCGGGAGCTGCTGACTTCATGCACCTGGTGGCCAGCTGCTCCCCTCTGGCTCCGTCACAGGCGCTGATGTCACATGCCAGCGAGAGGCAGCCAGTCCTCCAGCCCTGCTTCTTCTAATCTGATAACTGTTGGCCTCTGGATAGAATGAAATTGGGTGAATTCTAAAATGCTAGTGGAGACAAGCAAGAAAACAGAAAAGCAAACAGAGAAGAAGCCAAAATCACCATTTCTAGCTTCTAATCCCTTCCCATAAGTTTGCAGAGATACCTGTCATTCTGGGAGTATTATGGGTCCCCAATACTTGAAAATAGTCACATGAAAATTAATATATTATCTGCCACATAGTAGTATTCTTTGCCTTTTGGCATTTTACAGCCTGGCTTTCAGGCTGCATATGACTTCGCCCCAACCTATACTAACCAACCGTGAAATAGCTAACTGTCCCCCCTCCCTGTACTTTCTTCCTGTGTTTTTGCTCTCAAAGTTCCAGCTGAATGGCCCTTCTCCCTCTGATAAGGTCCCAACAAAATCTTTCTCTACTTTTGGTGTTGAAATGAGGGGTTGGCAAACTATAGCCTGTGAGCAAAATCTAGCCCACTGCCCATTTTTATAAATAAAGTTTTATTGGAACCCAGACACATCCATTTGTTCCTGCATTGTCTATGGCTGCTCTTGTGCTGTAACGACTGAGTAGTTAGTTGCGACAGAGACCATATGGCCTGCAAAGTCTGAACTATTTACAATGTGGCCCTTTATAGAAAAAGTTTGCTGACACTTATTCCAAAGCAAATGTTATTTTCTCAATGGAATTTTACTGGATCCCACCGAGTTGCATTCATCTCACTTTCTCCTTTCATCTCCCAGATCTTTGTTCTGTGATTATATTACTGGTCATAACGGTTTTCTGTATATACTTTTTCTCATTGCATCTGTAGGTCTATGCTGCTCTCTCTTCGAGATCACAAAGTTTAGTGCCAGGGCACATAGAGGTTCTATGGTAAAGGATGTTCCTCGAAGTCATTCATAAAGCCCCCAAAGTGGGAAGAAACCTAAATATCCAAGAATAGAAAAAAGATCAAATAGATGGTGTAGCCCTATGATATATTTCCATGAAACAGATACAATCAGTTTCTCAGGAATAAATACTGGCCTGAGAGAAATTGCCCATCACATAATGTGAAGTTTTTAGCAAGGATTCTAACAGTATGTATAGTACGATCTTACTTTCGTAAATAAGTAAAGAAAAATATGCAGAGGAATTAATTAAAAAGACAAGAAGGAAATACACAACATTTTTATTCCTCTCTGGGTGGAGGGTTATGGGTGACTTTCATTTTGTCATTTTATTAGCTTGTATAATTTTTTAATAATAAAGATATATTGCTCTTAGAACCAGGGGGATAAATGCAAGTTATTAAAACCCTAGCAGCCAGCTCTACCCTGGCTTTGCCAAGTTTTAATACTACAGCCTTAAAAATTCATTTAGCCTCAGTTTCCTTATGTTTAAAATGTGGAAATGTGGCCTTCCTCACGGAGTTGTTGAATTGAGTTTTAAAAATAACCCAACAGGCTCCAAATGACACTTCTTCCAAGCAGGCTTCTGCAGCAGCTGGGCCTCAGTGGCGAGATGGGAAGTGTCTGGGAGCTCCCACGAGAGACACCCAGTTGGCACCTTGAGAGGGAAGTGGCGCTGGGAGGAGCAGAGCGGTGCCCAGGCTGACTTGCGGCTCTGGAGCGGCACACTCTGCGCCGGCCCAGCGCCAGGGCCCGCCTGGGAAGGCGGCCCGAACCCCCGGCTCCGTTTCCGCACGAGACATGACGGCTCTTTGTGTCTCATGTTCCCCCTGAGCCAGCTGTCCCCTGCCTGAGTGGCCTGTGCCTGACATTTTCTTTTTCCTTAAAAGTCACACCTTCATCCTTCCACTGAGATTTCCTTTTTTTTTTTTTTCCTTAGCCAAAATCTTGCTGCTCCTTGTTCTCTCCCTGACTCATTAGAAAACGTCCTTACCTGAGAGTGTAAGTGATGATTTCCTACTCCTCCCTCCTCCTCCTCTTCCTTCTCAAGCATCCTTGTTGTCCTCTTTTCCCCGATCGTCAGAGGAGTGTAAGTTCGGAAGGTGAGAGGGTGAGGGTCAGTTACTCACGGGGCGGGTAAAGTGGTCTCAGGAGGTGGCAGAGCAGAGGGAGAGAAGTGGGTGGGTTGGGATGGAAACAGAATCCACAGATCTTACATACGGGGAAGGTGAGGCCTGGCAAGTAAGGGGCTTCATGCATTGACCAAGTGACAGATCAGGGAATCTGGGTCCGCGTTCTTGCAGCTCCTGGATACATCCCAATACCTGGTTGTATCCCTTGTCTGCCATCCCCCTTCCCATCCCACCTCCCTGTTCTACGCACTGTCCAGGGATATGGAGATGTTTGGTCTAATCACGGGCCGTTGCCCAGGGTGGTGCGTTTAACAAGGGTTTGTGCACACTTGAGAAGCCAAGAGAGGACCTACTGACTTCTGGACTTCTGAGACATTTGTCCCATCTGCCTATGGCTTCAGAACTTGGAGTTTTAGGAAATCTGTTAATGACTGGGCCATGGAATTAGAGGGGCATGTTTTAGGCTAGGAGCAGCGGGAATAGAAGTCCCCAACTCAATCAATCCATCATCAACTTTGTGGTGGGATGGCTCGCTCTGCCTCTGTGGTGCTGTCCCCAACACTTCCTCGAGGAGTCAGAGTCCTCAACCCAAGAAAGCCCCTGTAGAGCAAGGTGGGTACAATGGATTGTACTGGGAATTGGCATCAGAGGAGGCTGACATTTACTAAGCATGGACTGTCTTGGTCTGTGGACTGTGAGTCCATGACAACCAGAGATATTGGGTCTCCTCACTGCCTTTTCTCCTGTGTGTTGGGGGTGGGAGGGAGTGGCCAGCAGTCCCTCCTAGGAGCAGGTGTCCCCGGCCAGATGGGACTCGGGAGGCCTGTGCAGTTTCCCTCCAGCTCTTGCTTTCTTGGTAGAGACTTGGAAGCTCCTCCTCAATGTGGCTGCAGAGACATTGAGTCCCAGCTCTGACTTCTGACTTACCTCCCTGAACCATGTGGCTTAACCTCTTCTGGGTTTCTAGAAGGTACCATGAGCTACCTGTGGCTCAAGAGGGAGGCAGAATCACATACCTAAATGGATGGAGGTTTGAAAGGTCTCAAGCAGAACCTGCCTCAGCCACAGCCTGATAATCTCTCGAGGGAAGCTGTCAGCTTCTGCTGTCTTGGGTCCCCATCAGGCCTGAATAAAGACTGAGGGGCTGGAAGATCACCTCTCCAGAGGTCAGTGCTTTATCCCTGTGGTCACGTTGAAGGTCAAACTTATTCATCTACAGCTTTGCTTAGATAGAGGTTGTGACCATCACTGAGGAATTTATGCTGATTGTAGGTGGAAATTGCTTTGCGAACTTTCTCAGTAGTCAAGCTTATTATTAACAAACTGTCCAAGGTACAGAGATGTCTAGTATTTCTTTTTTTGTAGTTCAGCCAGTACATCCTACTCAGCCAGTACACCTATTGTGGGCTGAGCATGTGCTTAACCAGTACAAATCCTGTTAATCAAATTTTTTGTATTGCCACTGAAAAATTTTGGACATTGAGTCCCAGAGAGATTAAATAATTTTATCTGAGGTCAAGCAGGTGGTTTAGAGTCAGGCTAGGCTTTATGGCTAAACTAATTCCTACTCCAAAGTCCTTCCTTTTTCTACTTTTGAAACCTCCTCCCTCTGTCCTCACGTCATTCTGCAAAGTGGTTGCCTAGTTTCTGCTTACATGCCTGCTCTGTTGGGAAACTCACTATCTCCCAGATGACCTACAAATGACTGACTGAGGTAAATGTTTGATCGATACTTAGGCCTATTAACACATGGTTGGTCTTCCCTCTTTCTCTTCCCTCTCTTTCCCTCTCCTCCTCTCACTTGACTTCTGACACCTCTGCCTGGCCCTGGATCAAGGGATTCCTTTGGCTTCACTCAAGATGGGGCAAGCTCAGAGCCTCAGACTGAGGATGTTTCTGCATCTTCAAGAAGGAGGCCCGGGCTGGGAGCTGCTTCTTCCTTCCCTGAACTAATCCAGTCGGTGATGTGTCCTGGTAATTTATCTCTCCAAAAAAAAAAAAAAAAAATCCTAGATTTTTAGCATTTGCCAATTTCTTCAGTATACATACTCCCACCACAGCTGATTTCAAGCTATAGAGGTGACGTCACTGAAATTGGAGTTGGAGAGGTAAGGGTGACCCGCCCTCCTGAGCCAGTAGGAGCCAGTGCTGCCTGCACCCCACCGTCTACCTTCATTTGCCTTTGGTTGGCCCAGCTGGAGCCCAGCTAATGGGTTTGCTGCTCATTGTTTTTTTTTTCCTTCCCCTTAAAGCACTTCACCTGCTTACTGAAAGGCTCCAACAGTATTAAAGTTCTTCCTGCCAAGCTGGGACCCACTTGGACTGCCCAGGCCTGAGTTGCAGAAGACAGCCACCACCGCTCTCCTGAGTGTCACCAGACAGAGAGCCAACTCCGAACCTCCAACACCGCCTGGGCCCAGCCCCAGATGGGGGCACCTGTGCACAGAAGAGTAAAGTCTTTACTTCTGAAACGCTAAGGGTCCAAGGTCAGGAAACAGTGAACATTCTCGTGCAGAAGCATCATTGGGATAACAGCAGAGCCTCGCCAGAGGCCTCAGTGCTCAGTGGCAGAACTTCAAGGGACTCTCAAGACCATTTGGTCCCACACATTCATTTTACAGGGAAAAGCTAAGACCCAGAGAGGGTTAGCGACTTGCCTAAGGTCACAAAGCTATTTGGTGGCAGAGCTGGGATTAGAATCCATCTTTCTCGATTTTTAGCAGCCAGTTTGCTTGCTACAGAGTAGGTTGTTGGAAGCTACAGTAGGTTCTCAAACCAGGGAAAGATGGGCGTCTCTCTTCCTCTTGCTAAGGTGACCAACTCATCCCAGTTTTCCTGGAATTTTCCTATTCACATTGAAAATCCTTTCCTGTATTTCAGGGAACCCCTCAGTCCAGGCAAAACCAGATGGTTCACTTTGTCCCTTTCCCTCACTCCCATCTTCCCTGTCCTCTTCCTTCCCTTTTTCTTCCTTCCATGGTGCATGGACTTGGCACCTGCCCACGAAACCAAGAGTCACAGAAAGGAACCTTGAGGAAGAGGATGGTGGAGGCTTCCTCCATCCCTGCCCCGTCTGGGCCAGAGTTCACCTGTAGATTTATTGGATAGTAGAAGCAAGCGATCCATGTAGATTGTTAAAGATATTAAACAATAGAGAAGTTTGTAATATAGAATTGGAATGTCTTCAGATAAACCCACCACCTGGACTAACAGGATAGGTGTTTATCCTTGAAGATAATTTCATTCATCCACCCATCTATCTACTTATCTATCCATGTATCATCCATCTATCTAGAGATTCCTATAAATATTGTATTTTAAATATACATATTCTAAAAAAGTCTGACCATATTAATCATGCTACTTTGTAATCTGGGTTTTCATTTAACAACATACATGTGTATTTTTCCACATTGTTCATTTGGAGATTACTTCATCCTTCATAATTGTGGCATATTATTCTATTGTGTGATTGTACCCTAATTTATTTAATCATTTCTATTTTTAAGGACAATTAGGTTATTTCCATTTTTAAAATCATAAGCAGCATTTTGTATGTTTATCCAATAAACTCTTTTGGATAATTTTTTAGGAATAAATGATTAGGTCATTTATTGTATCCATACTTACAATTTTTATACAGTTAGCCCTCTATAAATGTCATTCCAATTTATGTTCCCACTAACAGTCTCTGAGACTGCCAATTTTCCACACTTCTATTCACCATGTGTATTACTGATCTAAACCATTTGCCAATCTGATGGGTTAAAAAAAAGAAATTCATTATTTTTTTTTAAATTTGCTCTTTGTTAAATTTCAGTGAGGATATGAATCTTTTCATATGTCTATTGGCTGTTTGTATTCCTTTTTCAATTTTTTCTGTCTGAAATCCATACTTGTGTATGCCCAGACTTCTGTATATACACTTGTCACTACGAAGAACTTCAGAAAGCAAGTATTGACTGCCCAAGTGTTTATTCTACCAAAGAAACCTTTATTAGTTTTTTACTATGTACTGGCTGTGCGGGTGTGTGGCATTAAATACAAAGAAATACAACACAAAGCTCCTATTCTTGAAGGCTCTTAAAGTCTTACGAGAGACAGACATGTGCACACATCATCCCAGGGAAGAAGAGGTGGCAGCTACTGCAATGGCCTGAGGGAAGCAATGTCCTGTCTTTGGGTTTTAAATTGGAGTGTTGGTGCTGTCGCTTTAGTTCTCTTAGATTTGAGGTTAGACACATAGGCTTGTCTCAGAGCTCAAGTTCGATAATCCAGAGCCCCATCTGTCCCAAGGAGTAGAAGACAATGTAGGCTATTTTCTGGGTCATCTTGCTGACCCCTGATTTCAAGTTCCCTGGAAACTTCATCACACCGGTGACTCATTTCTCCACCCTCAAGCACCCAAGGTGGTCTTCTTTGGCCCTTCCATGGGCCCCTAGAATTCTGCAGAACACTGAAAAAATATGAGCAGAGAGGTCCCAGCCAGCCCCTGACTCCACAACTCAAGTGCTACCATGATAGATGCCATGGGTGCTACCCATTGTAGAGGACACCGTGCCTAGCCTTGAGGTGCCTGCAGCCTGAGGGGCCTCTGTGACAATATCTTGGCAGGCTCCATGGAAGGATTTCAACTGCAGGGTGGAGTTGGCTCTCCACTCAGTGCTCGCCTCCTTTACACTTACCTGCATCGGTGGTTCCCAGGCTACATGCTGGAGGCCCCACCCCAAGGGGTTCTGAGTCCGTGGGCCTGGCATGAGGCCCAGGCAACAGCGTTTTGTAAGGACTCCCCGGGTGGCTCTAATGTGCAGCGGGGCTGGGAACCACTGGCCTCTGCAGATCCCTGGGGGGGTTTTCACGGAGATGAATGACTTAACTGCTTGGTGGTTCAGGACCATTGCCTGTATTGGTCACAACATTGTCTCTGTGGTTTGTCATCTTCTTCAATCCTTTGGGGGTAGGGATCTTGACTTCACATTGAGATTTGGATCCCCCAGATCCCAGCCTTCCCTACTCACAGTTATTCTAGGGGCAGCGTGTTCAGTTAAGAGCATGGAACCTAGACTCAGGTGCCTTGAGCTCAAATGCCAGTTTTGGAATCCAGCCCTCGGAGGACCACGGGAAAAAATAACCTCTGTGTGCCTTGGCTTATCATCTAAGGTTGTGAATGGTTTTAGTGCTGTCTCAAGGGTGTTGACGGAGTAAGTGAGTTTCTTATATATATGCAAAGCGTTCGGAAGAGTGGCTGGCAACTGGGAGCACTTAGTACACGTCATCCTTGTGCCTTGGGAGAAGCGCCTTTCAGAGTCAAACCAGTAATTCTCTTGAGAATTCTCAATCTTGATTGCTCTTTTCCTTCCCTTCCTCTCAACTCTTTAACTCTTCACACCCCCTGGTTTACCTCGCATTGACTATTTCCTTCTTTCTCAGAATGCAAGAATCAGGACTGTAGACAAAACCCTCCTTCATTCCAGCATTCTGGTGGTGCAGGTTGCCCTGGACACAAAGCAACCTGTACGAACCACCCCCCAGAGGTCTGTTTTGCTTTGGGGGGCAGCACAGCATAGAGGGAAGTGTCTATACAGGCTTTGGAAACAGACGGGAAACGGTTTGAATCTTGGTTCTGCCATTTGCTGGTGGTATGAACTTGGGCGAGTCCCTTTGTATCCCTGAACACCATTTTCCTCTTCTATGAAATGCAGGTTACAATACCTACCTGGCAGATTATTGGAAGACAACCCAAATGACATGCCTAGTGCAGTACTTGGCACATGGCGCGTGCTCAGTGAGCACGAGGCAACTACATGGAGTCCCTGGAAAACCAGCTAGGTCTGCTTTGCTCCCCTCCTGCCTCATCTACCTGCATTCCCACAAAGGAGGCAGGGGCATCTGCATCTCTGTTCCCTAAACATGTGGAAGGAGCTGTTAGTACATTACCCTGGGATCCACAGAGTCAGTTGACCTGGGAGGAGAAGGAAGAGAAGTTTCAAGGACCGCATCCCAGGGCTTGCTGCCTGTCTTGAATTGAACGGCTAGTGCTACAGAAACAGCAATGTGAGCTAAGGATTTATTTTCATAATGCACTTTATCCATGAAGCCCTGGTGTCCAGTCCACAGTGGGTAATCCCGGGAACGAGGCCCCTCTGGACTCAAGGGCTGTCCTCCCAGGCTGTTTCTTCATCTATAAGGCAGCTGTCATCTACTGCTGATAAACTTGGCTGGGCAGTTGTGATGACCCGGTGAGGGGATGCACGCAGCGACACGCTGTAAATTCTACGTGGTTTTGATATTCAGTATGATTAGAATTCTGAAGAAGACTCAAAGAAGAATCTACATAGGCAGCCTCAAGAAGCCCACAGCCTAGCTAGAAGATGACCCGTACAGAATGGCCTCAAATCCACAGTAAAACGTAAAAAGAGATGGGAGGTAAATATAGAGTTTTAGGTTTGGAAAGATTGAATTTTTAGGTAAGGGGACCTGACAGGTTTTCTTAGACAAGGAGACAGTTGAGTTAGGCTTTAAAGGAAAACAAGTAGGATTTGGCCGCACTTACGTGGATAGAGGTGTGCACGCACGCAGGTGCATGAGTGTGTGTGTAAAAATGTACGTGGGACGGTGGGCTCTTTGGAGAGGTTTGTCAGGGTTCTGGAGAAGGGGGTGGGAGTGAGAGTCCAGCTACCTGGGAGTGTGGCGAAGTGGAAGGAATATTGGCTTTGGAGTCAGAGAGACTTTGGTTCTACCACAGGCATTTTCAAAGTACCCTGCACCACACATTATGAGGCTCCTCTCTCCAGCCACACACGCACTCTCACGTTCTCCTGGAGTTTTTTTACCTTCCTCTCCCCTCCGTTTCTATTGCCCTGACACTAACCCTAACCCACGGCCCTGATCCGTCACCCCGTTGGCCCCATCCTTTGCCCTCTTTCCCTTGTCTTTTCACCTCCAGTTGCCTCCTGTCTGCAATTTTCCTTCTGTTGTATCCCCTCCCCTTCTGTGGTCACTCTGTTGCCGCTAAATCTTTATAAAATACATACCTGATCATATTCTTCCCCTGCTAAAGCTCCAGCAATGGCTCCCACTGCAGCCATAATAACATCAAGTCCCATGATGCAACAGGCACTCCCACACATCTATGCCTCAGCCCTGCCTGTTTTCTCAAGCATGCCGTTGTCGGTGTTGCACCTGCCGATGGCTCTGTCCTGTGTCCAGAACTTTCCATGCTGGCTTCTCTGCTTGCAATGCCCCTTCCCAACAGTTCCTCCAGGGAAACTTTTAATTTAATATTTTCTCAAAACTGAGTTTAGATTTTCCATCCTCCAAGGAGTCTTCTCTGACTTGCCTTAGAATATCAACACAGTAATGTACCCAACTCTCCTTGTGTTTATCTACACATCTCTTGGTGAGACCCTGTGAACACAATTTCCATGACTTGTTTGTCTCTGTACTGAAGTCCCAGAACAGGGCCTGGCATGAATTAGGGGCCCAATACAAGCTTGATGATTAACTGAATGAATTAATAAGTGCATAGATAGTTTTATTAATAATGGGAACACTTACCCATGGCTTCTATTGGGAATGAAAAAAGAAGCCAACTGTTACACCTTGATTATCTGTCTAATCCAGTCTGACATGTTCCTCAGGGTATTTAAATGATTTGTCATTGTATTTAAGAGTTTGAAATCCTTTGGAGTGGGTTTTCACCCAAGTGGATTGTTTAACCTCAAGATAGGAGGAAATCACAGCTGAAAATGAGGAACTCAGGATATTCTGGGATTTTTGCAGTTTGAGGATCAAGTGAAGGGTCAAAGACATTCACTGAGGAGTCAGAAAGTACTTTGGTAGAGGAATTGAAATAAAGAAGAAAAACATATGGATTGATCCCTATTGGGTCAATGTATATATTTGCACAGTTTGGGTCTCTGGTCTGCATTATCAATACTTGGTCATTCCAGAGCAGCTGCTTCACTTTTTAGATAGTTTTGGTCATGGATTTCTATTTTGGGGGCATAAAAAATATGAGTTGTGTTCTACTGCATTACTATTCCACACCGCTGGGGGACATTCTGTCTAAATCACAGCACTGCTTCCTGCTACCAGCCCTGAATGTGGTGGTCTCAGACTGTTTCTCTGCACAGGGCTCCAGGTAGCTGTTATCTGTTTTCCAGAGTTGGTCCATGAAACAAAACCCATTTTCCATCCCTCTGCCAGACCTTGAGATACTTTTAGGGAGAAGCGGGCACCTAGGCAGGGCAGAAGCTGCATGCCAGGATAACTGTGGGTCTGCCTTTTCCCTAAGCCCAAGGCTCCAAATGCCTGCTCAGTCTCTACTCTGGCATGCCTCTGTCATTGAAAGTTGAAATACTTGGCTGCTTCCTAAATCATTTTTCTTCTCCCACTTCTCGACTGCAGCAAAAGATGCCAATATACACCCAGTTTTGTCAAGCGAGAGACCTAACAGTCATCTTCGATTCTTCTATTTCTCTCATTCCCACATCTACTTCACTGGCAAATAGTATTGATTATATTCATCAATACATATTTCAAATGTTCCCTTCCAGTCTTACTATAATCCCCACCCAATGCAAGCCATCAGAATCTCTCCCTCCAAATATTGGAATAGTCTCTGAACTGGTTTTCTTGCTACCTTCTATGCCCACTCCCCCAACTCTATTCCCAATGTTTTAAAAAGTATAAATCAATTCCACTCCTAGGTATTTATCCAAGAATAACAAAAACATATGTCCACAGAAATAATTGTACAACATTCATAGCAGGTTTATTTACAATAGCCAAAAACTGGAAACAGCCCAAATGTCCATCAACAAGTTAATTGACAAACATGTTGTGTATTTATGGAATAGAATACTAATCAGCTAAAAAAAAAAAAGAAAGAAAAAGGGAAACTACTGATATGCACAACATGGATGAATCTCAGAAACATTATGCTGAATAAAAGAAGCCAGACACAATAAAATACTGTAGGATTTCATAAATATAAGCTTTTAGAATGAGCAAAACTAATCTAAGATAAAAAGATAAGTGTTTCCTGAGGTGGGGAGTTGGCAGGTGTTGATGGGGAAGGGACATGGAGGGACTTTCTGGGAAGATGAAAGTGTTCTGTGATAACAATCTGGGTTTCATTTGTCAAAATGATAAAGCCAAAATTTGTACATTTCATTGTAAGTACATCTGATCTCAAACAGAGGAAACTAGAACTGTAAAAGATAATACACAAGTGGGAGAGGGTGGGTAGTGGGTGATCTATAGATGATACGGGAATGGCAAAATGATGATTTTTGAATCTGGGTGATGAGTACATGGGGGTCATTATACTATTTTGACTACTTTGTAAATGTTTGACATTTCCCATAATGAAATGTTATTTTAAAATATAAATAGGATCATGTTTCTTTGTAGCTTAAACTTCTTTACTGTCTTACTATTGCACATAGACTAAAGCCTGAGCTGTGTTCATTTATACGGTCCTGCACCACCTAGCTGCTGGCCCCTTTGTGTCTTCTTCCTCTCTCCTGTGCTCCAGTCCCACTGGACTATCTGAGAGACACTGAAGCATGCCAAGATTTTTCCAAACGCAGGGCTTTCAGGTGAGCCACTTCTTCTGGTGGAATTCTCTCCTCCAAGTCTTCACATAATTGTTCCTCCTCATCCTTCAAGTCTTTAAGAAGCTCTCCTGAGAGATACATTTTGGTTACTTGCTTGTTTGTCTGTCTCCTCACTAGAAGACAGACTGTGTATGAAGACAGGCATGATGTTTCTCTTAGTTGCTATTTTATACTGAATTCCTAGAACAGCACCTTATTTTCTGTTTTGTGAGTCACTACACATCAATAAGTGTTGTCCTTCAACTATCTCATCTCCTGGAGCCCTGAGGTTAAGCATGTCCTTTTCTGTTGCTCTGACTAGCACTATGGACAGTGGTAAATTTTGAAGTCTGTGAGGCTGAGGGTGTAGCGTTGGAGCAAATGTCAGGTAAGACACAGTAGGTATTTTGGCATGTTTTGAAGTTCATCTGGCAGATGTATATGTGTGAACTGAAACGCTGGGAGACTTTTCATAAAGGCTGGTACCGGGTGGGATGCCACCAGCGTGGGTTTAGCAGCCAGTCCTTGTGCTGCACGTAATCTGAGACGGGAGGGTATCCACACTTTTCCACTCATTGCATAGAAAGAGCACTATCCTGCAAGCCAGGAAGTATGAATCTAAGCTCTGCATTAACAAGTTTCATGGCTCTGAGCAAATGACAGCCTCTTTGAGCTTTGGTTTTCTCGTACTTCAAAAGAGTACTTCATTGATATCAGTGTTTCTCAAGCAAAATAATGTTGTAGATCATAGTTGCCTTGAGTGGGGAAAATGAAGAGCAAAAAGGGAAAGGGATGAGTGGATTGCAGACACTACTGATGAAGCAAGAAGAGAGAGAAGCTATGGAAATAATATGGGTAATTAGTCCAGGTATCTGTTGTTAGGAAACTGGACTGGAACACACCTAAGATTATTTACGGAGCTAGTATTCCATGGAAAGAGCATATGGTTTACTACTCCTGTGCAGGTTTGCAGCACATACAACTCCCACTCTGCAAAGATTGCTCTGGTCTGAGTCCATTGCTCTTGTTGTTCATTGTCTCCTAGGTTGGGGAAAACAAAGACAAACTGTCTGAGGGGGGTGGGTGGAGGTCCTGTAGGTACCTGAGTCTTGGCAGGGACTGAGAAAGGAAGACTCTGGTCATGGTTTTCATAGAGAGAAGGGCATACCAACAGCAGCCACTAATCTGCTCTACCCATCTTTAACTCCCTAGACCTGAAGGGAAGACCTCTTCCAATGCCAGTACTTGTGTATGATTAAGCAGGTAAGCTTTGAAACCAGATAGCCTGGGTTTGAATAATCCTGGTTTTTCCACCTCTATGCTGTTTGACCTTGAACTCTTTACTTTACTTCTCTGTGTCTCATTTTCTTTCTTTTATTAAATACTTATTCAAAAATACATACTACCTGTTGCATAGGGTCACTAGGCAGATTACGTGGGATAATGCGTGTAAAAATATTTAATGCACAGTCTGACATATAGTATGTACTCAATAAATGTCACCTACTATTGATATTGCTAACACTGTGGGATGTTACCTGAATGGAAGTAATCAAGACTTCGGCTCTTCTTATAACCTGGGAAATAATTTGATCTTCTTCAAAATGCTATATTTATCATCAAGAGTTACATAAACAATAAACAACCATTGCCCAGCTTTGCACATTTAGATGCCATAATGGAGCGATGCACCCGCTAAGGCCTGGGAGGGTATTTCCATTGTCTTCAGCTTAGGGAGCT